>NC_036455.1:13289491-14006991 GCF_002775205.1 Xiphophorus maculatus | reverse complement strand
CTCTCTGTGCCCCTGGTAAGGCTGGAAGCTGCAGTGTAGGCATCTTGTTAACAGATTCAGTCTGCGCTGGCGTGTTACTCGGGTCTGGAGCTCAAATCTAATTGTGGGTCTGGACGACAGGCTGTGACGGTTCTGATTGGGTCGGGGAACTGCGCCCGGGGTCTGCGGCCGGGCGGCCAAATGAGCGCTGGCTCGGGTCCGGGTTTGGGTGGAGGAGACCTGGTGACGCCTCTGGGACTCAAACCTGCTGTGTGTCTGCATCCAAACTGATGACAGAGCGTGTTTGGGAGTCTCAGGTAGGAAACGGCCCGGCCCGGTTCAGGCTTCGGTGCCGGGACCTCACTGCGTGTTGGAAAGTTTTGCAGAGATGGATCTGATGGTTTACAAAGAAAACCTCAGGATAAATGACGTCCTGCCTGCTGGACGGCTCGGGGCTGCAGACCTCCACTGTGTCTACATAACCCAACGTTGTCGGTTTAAACTGCTCCTGACTCCTGCTTTCTCAAACACATTAATGCACAACCAGACGTGTGGTCAGGAGACCGATCCAGTTTCTGCTCTCAGCCATCCGGAGCGGTTTGGTCTTAATGCATGCCTCCTTCCTCCTCGTCTTCCTCCTCCTCCTGATGCAGTCAGTCAACCACATGCAGCCAGAACTCACTGTTAATATGAACAGATTTCACAGAAGGTGAGAAAAACATCCGACTTTCTGCTGCAGAAGCAAATATGGAACAAGACTGGAGGGCAGAACCCGCTCAAAAGGTTCTTCACTGAGATGAAAGAAAACTGATCAACCAAGGAGCGAGGAGAACCAGGGAGAGAGAGGAGAACCAAAGAGAGAGGAGAACCAAGGAGAGAGAGGAGAACCAGGGAGAGAGAGGAGAACCAAAGAGAGAGGAGAACCAGGGAGAGAGAGGAGAACCAGGGAGAGAGAGGAGAACCAGGGAGAGAGAGGAGAACCAGGGAGAGAGAGGAGAACCAAGGAGAGAGAGGAGAACCAGGGAGAGAGAGGAGAACCAAAGAGAGAGGAGAACCAAGGAGAGAGAGGAGAACCAGGGAGAGAGAGGAGAACCAGGGAGAGAGAGGAGAACCAAAGAGAGAGGAGAACCAAGGAGAGAGAGGAGAACCAGGGAGAGAGAGGAGAACCAGGGAGAGAGAGGAGAACCAGGGAGAGAGAGGAGAACCAAAGAGAGAGAGGAGAACCAGGGAGAGAGAGGAGAACCAGCGATGAGGAGATCCAGTATTTTCTCCTCGTCGCTCTTTGGTTGTTTTGTTTTTTATTTGTGTTTGTTTTGATTATTTACTTGTTTTTAAATAATTTACCATTATTTAATGAAAAATAACTAGAAACAAAAATATGACGCTTCTGTTAAACGGGTTTAGCAGAACGTCTGGTTCTGGTAGAGTTCTGAATCTTCTGTGTGCAGGAACATTTAATTCATCACCACAACAAAAGAACATTTCCAACCTGAATCTGTCCTGCTCCTCATCCATCGCCTCTCTCCTCATGACTCTCAGTATCTCAGGATTTGTTCCCTCCTCAGGCTCATTTATATTTATTAAATGCAGAAGCAGAACCCTCAGAACAAATGAAAAATCCATCGGTGGAAGAATGCGGAGCGGGCTCGGTTCCCATCCGGCCGGCTGTTTGTTTTTGCTGCTGAAGCTCCTGATGTTTGCGTTTGAGGAGCTTTTAATGTGGCTGAAATCGGAGTGTAAATCACTCCATGTTCCTGCACAGAAGAACTGGAGCTGCACATGTTCTGGTCCAGAAACAGTTTGTACCTCAACTTGTTTTCTTCTGGAGTGAAAACAGCAGCAGGAACTCCCAGCTTCCTGATTGGGATTCAGGAAATATGGATTTCTCCTCGGAGCGAAAGCAGTTCCTCCGGAGCGCTGGAATGAAAACAGGGCAGCAATTCTGCCGGCGCTGCAGGGCGTGCAGCTCCGATCTGACCCGTCTGCACAGAACCTCCCTGGAGCCAAAACAGGCCAGAATCCTCTTCATCTAAACCTCGTTTACTTCTGGTTGTGATGTTTGTTTACGAGTTCAGGTCACGCTAACGAAGCCTCTGGAGGACTGGAGCTCGGCTAAACGTTTCAGACACAAACCCCACTTCACGGGCTTTTATTCTGAAGGGAAACATTTCTGACAGCAAAGAGGAGAAACTGAAGGAGATTCAGAAGTCCTGATGGAGGCTTTGTTCCTTCATCCAACCATCCATCCGACATCAGACATTGATCCGTCCATCATTACAACATGGGGACATCTTCCAGTGGAAATGAAACTTTTTATTAATATTTAGGAATTTTTGACTTAATGCAAACATCTACATTTTGTTGGATAGTTATTTGTACATTGGTCATTATTAGTTACTTGTTTCCAGATATTTCCAGAAACTAAACAACAGGAAAGATTGTGTTTGTTTTTTTTGAAGTGTTGAGACATGACTTGGACTTGAGGCTTTAGTCTTTCTTGGGACAAATGACTTGTGAACATCTGTGTCTGAAACTGTTTCTGTTCCCTTTGATACAGCAGAACTGGTCCTGGTGAATGTTCTGATCTGTTCGGACCAATCGGTTCCATCTGAGCCGCTTTCATTCCCGTTAAAATGAATGAAATATATTTGACCCATTTCCAAGCACGGAAATGTTTTGTCCTCTCTTCCCTCCCGGTGAAGGATCGGGGAAGTGGGTCGCAGCAGCAGCAGCGTTCCCACCGAGCAGACGGCGTTCCCGCCGGCATCACATCCACCAAGCTTTCCCACCGCTGCTCCGTTCAGGGAGGAGAAGCCTTTGAAACAAATCCTCGGCCTTGTCACAGAAAAATCAATGAAATATGAGTTTTAAGAGGAAGCCTGGCGGGATTCGTACCTGCCTCCCTGCTGTTCACACATCCGTCTCTGCAGAACAGACCAGGCTTTGTTGTGCTGACACTTTTCAAGGATTTCACTTCACTTATTGACTTGTTTCTGCTTTTTTTCTGGCTGCAGCTGTGAATGCTGCATGGATTTTGTCTCTTGGCATTTTTAGAGCACATCTTCCTGAACCCCAGAGCCGGTTCTCTGGTGCATCTGGTGTTGTGGGAGAGACGGCGTGGTTTGTTTGTGTGGGCGGCAGACATGATGAAAAGCTCCGAGTTGGAGGAGAAACCAGATGAAGGATTTATGGTGATGGATGTTGGAGAAGGAAAGCAAAGAATCCTGCAGGAAGTATTTTTTAAACCGATTATTTCTAAAAATGTCAACCAGACAAACAGTGACTGAGCTGGAGAAGTTCTTGTTGGTGTTTCCACCATGAAAGACGGCGAGATGGAGCCGGACTCTTCTAAGCTTTATCTGCAGGAATGAGAGCAGTGTGTTGCTGAAGCTCTGGATCTGCTGCTCCAGATACGTTCCAACCCTCAGCTGTGGTTCATCTGGAGCAGGACTGAAGGAACCGGACCGGGCCTGGAGGGTCCGGAGTAAAACTGCTGCTCCGTTTATACCTGAGGGGAATCATCAGGAAAACTGGGACATTGGATGGATAGATGGATGGATGGATGGATGGATGGATGATGGATGGATGGATGATGGATGGATGGATGGAAACTAAAACTTTTCCATGTAAATACTCTTCCAGTTTTTCCTGCGACTCAAATATTTATTTGTTTACTGGCTGATAAGAACCAATCAGAACCAATAATCATTCCATCCAGTTCCATCCAGATTCTGACCCGTTCGACCCGGCCTGCCCTGACGCTGCAGCGGAACCGTAAAGCGTATTTATAAGCCCAGACCCGGTGATTATTTCCACCCAGCAGCCTCTGGTTGAACTCTGAGATGCCGATGATTTACGGAGCTCCTGCTCAGCCTGCAGGTTCTGATCCGATCTTAGGTGTGTTTTCCCTGGGAAATTCCTGCTGCCTGGGGCGCGGGCTGAGGTCACTGACACCACGAGGTCAATAAACACGTTTTCCCCCTGAACATGTCAGCAGGCAACGTCAGACCGTCAGCAGATGGGATCCGACGAGTTCGGCCATGTTGCTGCTTATTTAGGAAACATCTGAAGCTGGTTCAGCTGTAAACCTGCTGCTCCGAAGTCAAGATGAAACAGAACAGGATCAGAATCCAAATAGTGATGTTATGTATTTATCTAAATATGAGGCAAGAAGTTCAGAACCTTCAGGTCCAGTTTATCCAGAACCGTTTGGAGGTGAAATCCGATGGGAATGAATGAAGGAGTGAGTGGGCGTGACTCTGGCGTCTGATTGGACAGAAATCTTTATGACCTCCAACAGTGAGAAACACCTGGAATGAGACAGAAACCCCTAAACATGACCGACTCGATCGGGTCAGAACCTGTGGGCCGTTTTTAAAGTTACACAAGCAAAAATTATCTAGAATCTTATGAGAGAAAAACTTTGGGGTTTATTATTCATTCATTTATAAATATCAGTTTCAAACTAAATATAGTTATTTAGCTTCAAATGAAATATTTAGTTAACAAGCTAATTTCTTTAGCAAGCTAGCTATTTAGTCAGGATAAATACTTACCTAGCTAGCAAAATTTTCAGTTTGAAGATTGTTAGTTATTTAGTTTCAAAATAAATATTTAGTTAGAAATACAAAAATCTGCTTCAGATTGTATATTTAGTTAATAAGCTAAATACTTAATTTGAAGCTAAATATTAGCAAGCTGAATATTTAGCTTCAATCTAAATATTTAGTTAAGCTAAATAATTCAATTTGAAGCTAAATATTTACCAAGCTATAAAAAATATTCCTGTTAATTTCAGACTGTAATTCTACAAACGGTTCTGTGTCAGACCAGCGGTTCTGTGTCAGACCAGCGGTTCTGTGTCAGACCAACGGTTCTGTGTCAGACCAACGGTTCTGTGTCAGACCCGACTTTTTACTCTAAGCTGAAGATTCTGGGGGAAAATCCGAGAAAAATCCTACGGCTGTGCTGTGGTTGTAAAAACACTGGGTCGGGTGACGCCCGTCCACCTGTGGTTGGTGAAACTTTGAAGGGTAGTTTTGATCTGTGGAGGTCCAAACAGAACTGGGTTCTGACCGCTGCAGCCAGGATCCTGTTGTTCTCTCAGGGGAAAATGTTTGCAGTTTTTTGCTACTGAAAGTCATGGGACACTAAATGCAACTGAACCGCGTGATCCTTCGGGGTTTACAAATATAAACTGTGACAGAAATGGAAAAATAACCTCAGTTAGGAACACATTTAAAGAAGGAGCCTCACGCTGAGCTCTAAATGTTGCACATCTTGAATATTTTCAGCTGAATATGTGATGAAGTTTCTGGTGACAAAGCAAAGAGGAACAAGCTGCTGTTGGTATTTACAGGCTCCTCATTAGAAACAGTTTCCTCTGCAGTCAGCAGGTTGCTTCTGCGTTTGTAGGTCAGCATCGTTTGAAGACTCAGAACTGGACATCGGTACCAGCCCCGTTCTGAAGTTGCTACCACAAGCTAATTTTCCCATGTTAATAAATCTCCCGCTCCGAGTCTGCACCTCCACCGGAAAATAAAACATCTGCATTTTGCTGAAGCATGAGATTCCTCCGGTGTATGAGGAGCAGACTGCTGCTGCGACGCCGGAGGGGCTCGTTACAAGCTGTAAATCCTGCACACATGCACTGTCAGCACACACACAGCGGGACGCAAACACACTTACAACCCGACAAGCACATGATCATAACTAACCCAGATATAACCTAAACATTTAGTGTGAACAAGTTCAGTAACTTTGTTGGTAAAGCGTGAATCACGTCCTGCTGGGCTGAAGTTTTCCTGGCAGGAAAGAAGCTGAAAGGTCTGATGACAAAAACACCTGCTGACAAAATCAGAGCAGCTGCTGCCAGTAATCCATCCGTTTCACTCCATCACGACCAAAACCTCCAGATCTGGTTGGAAATCTCTGAGCTGACCTGAATTTTACACTTTGTGACACTTTGAGTCCCTCTGCAGTCATTATGATACAGCAGTGGGTCAGTAATTATCCAGCCTCACAAAAAGGGAAGTTTTAGCTGCTTAAAACGTTACTTCTGTTGTTTTACATTTAATTTGTATTTTTAAAGTATCCAGAAACACTGGCCTAAAATAACAAATTAGAGAACCCAGTCCATTAAAAATGTCCAGTTTAAATAATAAACAAAAAAGATTAAACAATTTTAGCTCAAACAAATCAGACATAAAAAATGATTTTAAAGTCATAAATGATCATTTTAACATTTTGTTTTCTTAAGGCTCATGATAATTACATTCATTTCAGTAAAATAAATATGTATAAAACCAAAGTGAAAGGAAAAAAACACAAAGCAGCAAAAGCTGAAAACTGTCAAAGAATGAAGAATTTATGACACCAAAGCTAAAACAGGAAATAATGTAGAGACAGGAAATGCTCCAGGTCACGGAGGAAAGATTCATCCCATAAGAAAGAGAAAGTGAGGAGAATTGTTTTTATTGGAACAGCAGTTTGGAGACTTAGCAAACCAGCACAATGTGGAGGAATTTAAACCCCATCTAGTTATGAATAAAAAGCATTTGGGCTTTTAGCTTCAGGTGTTTACTGTGTCCGTCTGCAGTTAGCTTCCCCACAGCAACATGTTGTTTGGCCCTAAAACGTTGCTTCAAGCTAATGCTACACATGTGGTGGATGGGAAGGATGGTAAAATGCTGATCCAGTCAGACTGCAGCTGTAGTCAGATGTTTGGCTCAGACACGGAGAAAAGAACCATCACAGCTAAAGCTAACCATGTTTACAGCAAGGAGCTGATTTCAGTGACTGTCCAGGGTCTCCACCCTGTGGGACGATCCCAGAAAACCTGCAGGCGGAGGCATCCAGGGTCATGGGGTCATGATAGGGTTTTTCATTCACACGTTTATGCTTCTGTTCCCTTAAAAAAAACAGTTTAAATTGATCAAACAAGACTAATTTGGGCTTCTATTAACATATTTTTCAGATATTATTTAGCTAAAGTTTGTTGACCTTTGAACCATGAAGTGCTTGTGTACAAAACAAGTCTTCACAGAGTCAAGTATTCCCCCAGCATTAAGCTCGGTGATAAAAATGTCTTAGCTGCACGTTTCTGTTTAATTAGTGGGATTAGTTCTCCCACGCTCCAAACGGGAGGTGTGTGGGTGGCAGACGGTCGGGAAAGGTCGAGGATTAAACGATTTGAGCTGGAGATCCTCCTACAGAACCTCACAGGCCTGAACCTGGAGCGAGCCGCCTTCAGGTGCAGCTGAAAGACGATCTCCCTGCGTGAACCGATGTCTCTGATCCAGGCTGAAGGACAGAGGAGTGTCCGGTTTCTCCGCTCCAGGGTTCTGTGAGAAAACAGGGAACAAAGTGCAGCAGCCGAGAGGAAACCTGAGATTTACCCACTTAAATCACAACAGAGATCAGGTGTCCCCCTCCCAGCTTGTTTAAAGACGTCCCCAGGGACACCAGTGGGGACAGAGTGGGACATCTGCCACCAGAGGTGATGACTCACCTGGCCGAAGAGGAGAAACACTCGTCCTTTTGCCGGTAAAAGGACGAGTGCATCCTTTATGACTCACTTACCCATGAAGCATCGCAATCTTTGACATATTACTGGACAAGCACCAGCCTGGGCCCCACCGGGTCTGGGGCCCCACCAGCCTGGGCCCCACCGGGTCTGGGCCCCACCAGATTGACTGGTTTTTGTCATGACTGACAAAAATAAAATGACCAAAATGAAAAAAACCCAACATATTTTAAAACACCAACAGACTCAAAAATATTTTAAAATGCACTAAACTAATGGCACACTTAAAAATGTCACAAAATACCTAGAAAACTTACAAAAAACAGAAACAATGTGCAAAACAAAAAGTAACAACAAAATAACCAAAATGGAAACAATGAAGTTTGACCTCAGTTTCAACTTTCAGGTGAAAAACAAATTTTTCTGTTTCTGCTTTGAAACGTTTTGCAATCAGATTCACAACCAACGATTTTAAATCTT
This sequence comes from Xiphophorus maculatus, assembly GCF_002775205.1. Classification (NCBI taxonomy): domain Eukaryota; kingdom Metazoa; phylum Chordata; class Actinopteri; order Cyprinodontiformes; family Poeciliidae; genus Xiphophorus; species Xiphophorus maculatus. The sequence continues at coordinate 13,999,007 of NC_036455.1, read as the reverse complement.
TAAATCTGCGACTGACTCATAAGCTGCTATTTTATGACAGAAATAATAATGTCTCCCTGCAGGAGGTCACTCTGAGTTGTTTTGGTTAATACATCGGTCTTATAAAGCCGACTCATGGAGATCAGAACCATCATCAAACAGGAACCGGGTCAAATAAGAGGTCCGGCTGGAGTCAGAAATGTGTTGGTATAATGTACGAGGTTGGGTCACAAACGGCAAAACAATGAACTTTATTGTACTTAAAAAACATTTGAATCCATCAGAGTTATAAGCTAACTTATTAACTGATTAGCCAGAACTTTCTGGACACATTTCAGTTATTAAAAGTCTCTCTGCCTCCAAACCCGGCTGCTGCTGGACCGCATTGGACCGCTGAAGGCACGCTGTGGGTTCTGGCTCTGGAAGTTGGGAAGTGGAGCCTCCATGATTGATTCTGGAGAACTTGAAGGCCAAATCAAACCACTTCTGAGGCATTTCTGCAGCAGTTGGTAGGGAGCGTTATCCCACCGGAACGTCTCCATGGAGACCTGGACTGGCTCAGCTACCATGTTCGAATTGGCGCCGCCATTGAAAGTATCATCCACAGGAATGTTGTCCCGATGCCCCTGGTGCCTCTTCTTCTGCCTGTAATAGATCCTGAACTACGACTTGTTTCAGTTTTTCGTCTGATCACCTGGTTCTGGTTAAAGTCGCCTCATTTTTACAGTTTTTTCTGCCTCCACCAAATCTCAACGCTTCCTTTTCCCTTTCCTTTCGACCTCTGCTGTCAGCTCCATGTTGTTTCTGAAGAAGCACCAGAACCTCCCACACTCCGAAGGCTTCATCTGTGGAGCAAACAGTGTCGGTATGCAGCGGTCCCCACTGGGAAAACCTCATCCTGCTGTGGAGACCCTGCAGACCCCTCTGACCTCTGACCTCTGCTCTCGACACATATCTGAGTCTGATGCGGTCTTCCGGACCCTCCCGGGAGGCTCTGCCTCAGACGGACTGACAGCGCTGCGTGTTCTCAGAGCTGACAGCGTGCACAGGGAGCGTGTTTTCTCAAGGCCTCGTCTCCTGCTAGAAAAACACTCCATTTGTTGTGCGAGCCGCTGGGGAGTTCAGTCTGTGCTGCTGAAGGTCGGTCAGACCGCTATGAAAGCTGCAGCGGCACGCAGATGTTAAATCTGACACAGATTTGTTGATGGTGAGAGCAGTTTCTGTTTTTCACCGTCCTGCTGAGACGTCCTGCAACAATTTCCCTGGAGAGTTACACAAAGAGAGAGGACTAAATAAGGCAGAATTATGGTTTAGAAAATAAACCTAAACCCTTAGAATCCTACAAAATATCTGACAGCACATTTACCATCAACAAACATCACCGCAATGCTCTAATCTGAGGATTTACTCAGATTCTTTGGCAGTTGTGAAACATAGAAGACCTGCTTAAGCTCCTGAGATGATTGCATCAATTATCTTCCTCCAACTGTCTGCAGAAGGCGGCTTTACTTCTGCAGAGGAACAGATGCATGAGTTGGTGTTGACTGCAGAGACGGAGCAGGTTCTGGGAGAAAACAGGATTTTGGAAGTTTCTGAATTCAACTTTTATTTTCCAGTTGTACTCCAGATTGTAGTTTCTTCTTATATTGATTCACACTTTGTGTCCCCTGCTGGTTCGAACCCGTTGTGCAGGTGTGAGTACACTCAACACACAACCAGATCGAGACCCACTTCATGAGGCCGTCCGCTACCAAACGAACTCTGGTAGGATTTGTTCTGGTGTGAATACAGAACGACCTTGATCCAAACCAATTACAGGAAATTTATGTTTTTGGACTTTACAAGTCTCTGTTGCTGCATCATAGCAAAGACCCCGAGCCCTTTAGTGTTGCTGGTACTGGGAGTACTCAGTCAGTCTGTTGCGGGTCCGGGGCACCGAGCTTCGAGTTTCATTCAGCTGCATCACCGTGGCCTCAGACTTGGAGGTTCTGATCCTCATCCCAAATGCTTCCCGCTCAGCAGCGAACTGGTTCACTGCAGGTGAACATTCTTCCACTCTGAAGTCATTCCCACGTTGATGCGCCGGGCAGAGTGCGGTCCCACCACAGGAGGATCACACTCTTCAGGTCCATTCGTGGTTCTGGAGAGGAGGGTCTGCCGAATGGGCAAGCTTCAGATTCAGGGACAACAGTGTGGTTCTGGTTTTGGTTGTGGAAGACTGGACCAGCTCTGCACCCTCAGCAAGGTCCCGTAGGGTCCATGGGAGTTCACCCAACCGTTGCTTTATGGAGTTGGTGTTCGGCCCGTCCGTCAGGAACTGGGGCCAGGGTCCCTGTGGGGGGCGCTTCAGGAATACGGGTCGTTTTGTTCGACCGGTGTCAGAGTCTGGTCCGCATTGTAGGCAGTAAGTTGGGCATGTTTCTGGTGACAGTTGGACTCCCCAAGTTGCCCTTTGTCACTGAATTTGATCATGACCTTCATGAACAGAGTTTCCAGGTGCAGCCAAGCAGTTGAGCGGATCCGATTAGGTAGCTTCAGGATCGGGTCTCTGCTTTTTGCAGGTGGTTCTGTTGGCTTCACTACACCATAATCTCCAGCATTCAGCGGAGCAGAGACCTGGAACAGATAGAGGTAAATCACAGAGCTCCTGGCTGAGATGGTTTATCTGATCTGCCATAACTAAACATCCATCAGTAAATCTGACTCCCACATTCCTCCAGTTATTCCCTGCTGTGGAAACTGTAGAGTCGACGTGTTTTGGTCCTTTATTATTCACGTTTGTTAGTTTTCCATTGTCTAAGTAGTGAAATATTTGAGGCGGGTCAGTATTCAGTCAGATTAAAACCATTTCATTGCTCAAATCCAGATGAGAAGTTTGTTTTTTAATGTCACAGAATCTTTCAAACTCCACCCAGATCTGTTTTCATCCTAATGAGGACAAGAAACTACCAGGAATATCAATATAATTCTGAGATAAAGCCAGAAAAAGACAACTGCTTGTACTTTCAGGCAGATTAGCATAGAAAGATTTCAGCTGACCCATTTTAATTACAGATACCTTTTGATACCATCTGACACGACGCTTAAAAAATGTTGAATAGCAGCTGATGAACCGTAAAATAAGATGCCATCTTTATTTAATGCTGTTCACATTTTTGCTGCCTGATGTTTTGTGAGTGAAATAAGTTCAGGCATGCATTACCTCAACATTTTCTCAGTATTTTGTCTTCTGTTTGGAGACGGTGCTGTCATCCAGCAGACGTTACACAAAGACAGTTTATCATTTGACACGAGGCGAGCCGCTGCCTCATCCAGAGCTCTAATGGATGCGTGTTGAAGCCATCGGGGATCTGACACAAAGGCTGCTGAGAGGAGGCAGCAGAGAACTGGGAGAAATATCCAGAGCTGCGGTGTCGGCACCTGTCAGAAGCAGAAAAATGATCTGGAGATGAAAGCAGAGCCTCTTTTCTGTTTCTGCATCATCAGAAATTCCTTTTTCTATTTTAAAGGGGCAGCACTGTGTCTCTTCCAGCCACATATTGTCATTGTATAGCATGATCAAGTTACTATGTTACCTTTAATTGTTAAAAATACTGTATATATAAAATTTTATTTTAAAAAAAATTTACTTCCTGATTTAATTCCTTGAAATTGGATCTCTGTCTCTTTAAGAAGCTCCTGTTCTTTCTGAAGCTCCGCCTCCAGGAAGTCCTCCCAACATGGCTCCTCTATTAACCCTTTAACGTTTTTACCAGCGTTGCTCTGAGCAGCAGCTCCACCAGCTGTTTGCTAATTGCTACTGGTTAGTCTGAAGGAGCTGAGTGGGGGAGGAGCTACGTCTCAAAGGCGGGGCTAGGTTCATCCAGGCGTTTTGTAGCTGAATGGTTGCCATGGAGATAAGAGGATTTCTTAAACATGCATGAAAGAATCAAGGTATCCCTCAAGGAAAAAACACAATAGAAAGCTAAAAAAGTTAATTTTATATGATACTGCCCATTTAAATAAATGGCAGTATAGTTCATTCTGACTGGATTTGACTGAATTGTCTATTAAATGGTTGTCAGTTTAATTTGTTGTCTGGCTGTTTCCCCACCTGATGGTCCGGTAGACCTGGTTCTACTGGAACGAGAACTCCATCATCTGCTGTGGTTCTGACCCAAACCAACCTGTTCCCCTCCTGGCCTGTGGGGGCGCTGCACCAAGAACCACTGAAGGAAACGACACAAAAACCTCTGAAGACACTGAGAGCAACTTCCTGTTTCACCAGATGGAAACAAGATGGAGGATTTTAGTGTTGGAGGATTTCTCTTTAGTCTTTGGCTGAAGACCAGGAGCCATTTCTGGGTGGAGAAATGGAAGCTGGTCAGATGGGAAGATGGACGGTGCTAAATTAATGTCCATCCTGGAAGGAAACCTGACAGTCTGTTCCCACGTTCTGGGAAACTTTGAGTCTAGCAGGAGATTCTCTTTGGTTAAGATACTGCCTGCCCATCAGCTCCCTGAAGAACCCTACCTGATGTCATTCCACTGATGGAGAACTCCACCTTCAGACCACCTGCAGGATGATGTCATCAGGCTTACCTGCAGCGTCTGGCTAGGTAGCCATTATTCTGTCTGTTATTACTGCAGAAACCCGACGGGTCGGTCCAAACAGCAGCTCCTCCGTCTGTTTTTTATCCGTGAAAACAGAAAGTGACAAACAGACAGCAAGTCTAAAAATGGACCTGAAATGATAGTTATTTAATTTGTCAGCAGCTCAGACCTCACTGAGCTCTGCTGGCGTCTCGGTTTGTCCCAAACACAGTGACTCGTTCCTCGTTAGTGATCATGCTAATTAATTAATCGCAGTTAATCACATTGTAATCGAAAACCACACAACAGAATAAGCAACATTTGAATTCAAAAACCTTGAAAATAAAAAAACATGAGATTGTTTTGCACATAATCACTTTGTAAACGCACTGCTGAACTGTTGCATTTTGTAAAACCTGAATAACATAAATTTTAATCTCTATCTGCTGATTTACATCATAATTAAATTTTTTCTTCTCTGTATTTAAACCAAGACTTTAAATCGTTTGAGGTCAAAGTTCAATAAACGTCCTTTAAGCTATTTTATGAATATTATCCACCATCTGACCAGATTTTTTGGGCCAGAACCTTTAATGTTTTCATGACTGACTGCAAACCCATGAAAACGTGGCGCAGGCTTTGCTCGTTGCTGCAGCGGCAGCATCTGTTGGGGTGCAATCTGAATTTAATTTCACACCCGTCTGTGAAGAAGCAACGCTCCGACTCGCAATCAGCGAAGCTTTACTTTGGCACGGATCGGTTAATGAGTTGTCCTCTCGGGGTAAATATTGTTGTCTGGGAGAGAAACTCAGAAATTAAACCAAAAAAAAAACAAAGAATCTCCAAAGTATTTATCCTGCATCAGCAAAGCTATGCTGTAATTATTTCCACAATTTGCATTTTTAATTTGTGTCGTGGTGCGGATGGAGGGATTGCTATCTGGTCTGTTTTCTTCCCACCAGAGGATAATCCCAGTTTGTCTCACGCAGAGCAGCATAATGTTATGCAAATGAGTTCATCAGGCTGGGAGACGGAAATGAACTTGATGAGGAGCAGATAGCTGGAATTTCATTCTCAGCGCTTCGACTCATTTAGGAGACGGATGAGTTTTTATTTCAGAGACGATTCCCAATCAGACTCAAACATCGGCTGGTAAATATAGAAATCTGCTGTGAGTGTTTCTGCTCTTTGAGATCAAATTTAATAGAAAGTTTCTTTATAGTTTGGTGGAATAATCCAATCACAGAAAGTTAAGAACCACAAATACCTGAGATCTGCTTTTAAAATACTTATAACCGCCTATTTTAATAGTTCAAACACCAAATATGAATTGAAATTCATTAATATTCCAGTGGAAACCATCTTAACGCTAATGCAGGAGCTAACATCTAACGTGACATAAATACTCCTCCTTTAAAACAAACGTTTTATGCATTTTTTATTCTAACTACAACAATATACTAAAAATTTACACTTTTATTTAAATAAACAAAATGCTTTTATAAATCATTGAATATAATTTATAAAAGTCTGATTGTGTCAGCTAGCTGGGACTGATGGCATTCTTATTTGCGTTGATGTTTGTGATTCTAGAAGAAAAATGCAGAAACGTCGTTAATTATTGAGAATCTATTCTTCATGCCTCTTTTGTAATCAGGATATAATTGATCTGTAAAAAAGCTTCCTCAACCAGAAAGTGTCGATCTGCAGCAGCCGCCTGCGTATCGGATTTACTCCATGTGAGACCTGAGGTGGGGCCGCACAGGCTCCTTCAGAGGGCCGCGAACGGCCCCCGAGCCGTACCCTGGACATCCTGCTGTTGTAGCGCTCCTCCAGCTGCGGCGGAGCTGAAGTGACTCGTTCTCTGCTGGACGTCTCATCGACCTCAGGAAGGCAGAGATCAGACGCCGAGCCGGCAGAACGCGGTCGGTCTGAAGGTCCGTGACCGCGGAGTCCTCGGCCCACTTTGCTCAGACAAGCGCCACCTGCTGCTTTCAGAACCAAAATAACTCTGGTTCCTGATAAACAGCGACTCATGGTGTCTCTGCTGTGAGTCCGTCTGGTGTCAACCAGAAACCTGACCAGAACCGGATCCAAACCTCCGGCTTTCATCGTGTCATGCCAGGCGTTCGGTTGGACCTTCCTCCCCATGGTTATCCAATCGCCATCCTGCCACGACCACACGGTCCAGTCAAAGTTTTCCATGGCCCGGGCTGGTCAGAGTGCTGTGGTTTGGGGTTCAGGAGTTGAGAGGTTCTGCTGGGTTGGTGGATCCATGTGGGACGGGTTAGCCTGTTATTACGGCCATCTGGGAAGAGACTTACCGCTGCAGTTCTGGATCAAACACGGATTCTGTTGTCAACCTGGGATCTGTGCAGCTCAGACTCATCAGAGTTAAAGTTTCTGATCTGTTTCTGATGAAGAAACGGTCGGTGAGCCCGAACATCTTCTGGTCCTCCAGGTTGAGCCGATGTGCTGCCAAACCAGGAAATACTTACCACTCCTTTAAATTCCTGGATTTTGTCTTTTATTTGCATCCAGGGGTTTGAGGGTAAGAGGAAACATCAGGCCCAGACTAACTCCTGTTAGCACAGCAATAGTTCCTTCCTGCGTCCAATCAGATCGCAGAAGCAGAAATTAACTCCCAATGGGCCGAGAGAAGCGACGCTTTACATTACCAGCTTGTTTTCTTCATCACCATTACATTTTCTTAAACATTATTTCACAAACTGCCATGGTCTTTGGGAATCTGACGCCTTTTCTGGCTCAGATCCTTCGGTTTGCACATCCAACCATCTTTGTGAGTTTCTCTGTCTCGTTGTCAGAAGGGAAACGTGAGCAGAATCGGTAGATCAGGTTTCTGTCCCTCAGTCTGACTCAGGCCCGCGCGCTGAAGACTACGGCCTCCCTGTGAGTCAGCTGGGCCCAGATTGGGCCTGCATGCCTTCCCCTTGAGCTCAGCACGGATCCAGAACGCACCGAGGTTCTGCTAAATATACCACATGTTGGCGCAGAGAGCCGCTTCCTGGTATGCTGCGCCGCGGCCAAGCCGGCCCGCCGTGCCCACAGCGTGTTGCCGATACTCTCACAGGGAGGCTGGAAAAACTCGGCCTGATCCGGTCGTCTCCGGTCTGGTTTCAGGTTCAGGCTCGACCCGAAGCATCCGGGAGAACTTTGTGCTGTTTAATCATCAAAGACAGAATGAGCCGAGCCGAACGGACCAGACGCCATATTTATATCAAGAAATGGACAAGGAGACAAACAGAGCCTGTTTCAGAGAAAGTTTCACTGTGGAAGTGGAGGGAAAATGTTTCACAGTGAAGTCCGACAGCCTAAATCTGGGCCGTCCAAAGCTCACCTGGAGACTTACTTTGATTCTTTACATGTTTGAGAAATCTTTTAATCTCCATGGCAACCCTTCAGCTGTGCAGAACACCTGGGTGGACGTAGCTCCGCCTTCGAGGCGCAGCTCCTCCTCACAGAGCAGCCCTCCCCACTCAGCTCCTTCAGACTAGCCAGCAGCAATTAGCAAACACCTGGTGGAGCTGCATCACATAAAAATGTTGTTAAAGGGTCAATAGAGGAGCCAAGTTGGGATGACTTCCTGAAGGCGGAGTTTCAGAAAGAGCAGGAGCTTCTTAAAGAGACAGAGGCCCAATTTAAAGGAGTTAAATCAGGAAGTAAATTTTCTTTTCAGTCCTTTGATATATACAACATTTTTTGATAACTGAAGTTAAAACAGCTACTTGGTTGTGCTATAAAATGATATGTGCCTGGAAGATACATGATACTGCCGTTTTCCAAAACTAAAAATCTGTATTAATTAGGTCAGGCTTTAGAAGATCTGTGATCCGCCAGGAAACTGCAATCAGTTCAGTGCTTTCAAAAAGCTCCACATCACTTGTTTGATGACGTGCAGTGGATCAGTGCTGCAGAGGATGTTTTGTTGCATTTTTGATGAAGTTTCCTCTGGGTTAATGAAAGGGCAGAAAAAATCGTGTCTTTCTCCAATAAAGTCCTGATGTGTGACTTTTAATTTACAGCCTTTAGGAAAACTATGCATGACAGATATCCAGGGTTTTAACATCAACCCTGATTTTATTTCATGTTGATGAAGAGACAAAGTTGAAAACATGGAGCTCATAACGCCTGCTGGGTGTGAACCCTCAGAAAACCCGGGTTTGAGACATGCTGGATCCAAGCTGCTGCTTCTCTGTTTGCGTAGCTTTTGGCTAAATGCTGGCTTGTGCAACGGATCAGTTGTAACTGCCTTAAAAGGAGTCACCTCATGGGGAAGGCTGTCCTGTTAATACTTGCCTCCTGAGGCCTCAAACTCAGCTGAAAGGAGAGGAGATGGATGTGGAAATTTACACCAGAAGAAGAAAGCAAAAATACCACAAAGACAACAACAGCATCAGATCTCTGAGGTTCTGGGATGTCAGATGGATCTCAGTCGGTGGATTCTTACCTACGTCCACAGCTGCTTTCTTCCCCTGTTGGTAAATAATTAATCTGAGTTCTTTCTCCATTCTTGCTGGAGTAAATTCCCGGCTCACCTGGAATGACGCCCTGCTTGCACCTGTTAAACTGTCCAGGCATGAAACGAAAGGCGATCAGCTCAGGAAATGAAATCACTCAGAGGAATGATTTACTGAAACGCCTTCAGCTTTCAGTCACTGCTAAATGGTTTGTTACCAAGGAATTTCTCCACCTTTAGGGGATGAGTCCAGGAAAACATTGTGACACAATGCAGAAGTATTCAAACCTTTTGGATTTTTCCACGTTTTGACACTTGAAGCCCAGATTTCAGTGGAAACGCGTGATGTTATTCAGAACTCAGAAACCCATCGGATCATCGTGGAAAAGTGGATTTCAGGATGACGGCCAGTGTTCAAGATGGCCGTCGTTTTTTTATCCTTTTAAACCAATCATTGCCATAAAGTGTTTTCTATTTTCATGACTTGGACTTGAACTTTGTGTCACATTATTAGGTTTTGACTTTGGTCATTTTGTTCGTATCACTTCAGGTCCTGAGGAGCCTGAAGAGGTCAGGCTCTGACCTCTGACCTTTGATTGGAGTACAATCAAACTCGAACTCAGATTTGGAGTTTGATTGTAGAGGCACCATTTTATAGCAACGCAGAAACTGTTTATTCCCAAACAGATAAAAAGACATCACTAAAAGTCGACTTGTCCACCCAGCCTTTCCTGTTCGAACCAGAAAACGTTGCACAACATGAATGAACAAATCTTGTAAGTAAGACCTAAACATAGTTAGCGGCTTAGCTAACGCTACCACCAAGAACATCACTGAACGGATTTGGATTATGTGTTCCCAAACACAAAATCTTCCTCCAGGAGCTAACAGCTAGCGCGCAGTGCTAACACGAGTTAAACAGCAGCCAGGACGTCGCGTCAACAAAAAGGAATACACAACTAGAATAACGCTGGTTCCTCCCTGAACTTTGACTACAAAATCTCTGCAGCAAATAATGTTACGTAACAGTAAAAAAAAACATAAGGTATAGAGAAAACTGAACGGATTTAAAAATAAAAAGATAAGTACACAGGACCAGGAGAGACTGAATTCAGCTTTTGTGCAGTCAAAGACAAGATGCCCATGACTCCTTAAAATGTCTTAAATTAATTTTAAATATTGAGTTGTCCTTTAACATGTTGACAAAAAGTCTTAAATTCGTCTTGACAGAACAAATTAACCTCATATATTCTACGTAGTTTTGTTTTTTATCGTGGGATTTTTCTGTCGTGAAAAAGTTTGAGCCACATTTAGACATCTTCATCTGTGAAGGTTGAAGCTACAGCTAACTCACTGCTAACATACCCTTTCTAGCTAGCTGCTAGCTGTTAGCTATGGTTCACACCTGAGTTCAGCCTCCCAAACAAATGTTACAACTCTGGAAACTTTGGATGCTTTCTCAGCTCCTTTCTTTTTTCTCAAGGCATATTTCTTGATTTTGGTCATGGAAATAAAAGTAACTAAGTCAGAGTACAGTGGAAAAGACAAAGTTGTAAACTGGTGTTATATATAGCCTTAATGTGAAAACGTTAATGGTGAGTAAGCAGCAGTGTGTGTGTGTTTTCAAGATTTTATGGGTAAAGTCCAGAAGTGTTTGTGTAGGTGACTGATTGTGTCCATGTGTGGTGCAGGAATGAGGAGGCCACATTATGGGAAGAGTGAACAGAAATAGCTCTGCGGGATTCGGGCCTCCAATGACCTCAGCGCTCTGAGTACTACGAGTTCTGTTTAGTCTAAACGCTGCTGCATTGCAGCGTGACTCACACCAGCTTCACCGATTCACAGGAAAACCTCAGCGCGGGTTTGGGGATGATCTTTGCATCGACTCGTACGTTTTGCTCCAGTTAAGGATGAGCGGATGTTGTCTGAGGGCAGGTTCTGTTTCCGACCCGTTTATCTGTAAGGATTCCTTTTATCCAGGAATGACTCAGGTTGACTAAACACACAAATGATTTACGTTACCTCAAACTGACCTGAGTTCAGCCTGAAGCGAAAGCATTTATCCACTCCTGACAACAGAGAGCGGTCATTTTTATCTACAATAAAGTCTAGATTTCATATTCTGGTAAACAAATATGCTAACCGTTAGAGCTGTGAGATCAGGAAGATGTTGCTTGTTCCTTTTCCAGTCAGCAGTCGGTTGTTTTCTGGGATCTTAATGTTTTCCGTGTGTTTAAACTCCAACATGAAGCGGGATTACGTGAAAATGTCAGTTGTGTTTTGGTTGCTATGCCAGAGGTTTTCCTGTGGGTGGCTTTGTTTGTTTTCTGCTATATTTCTCCCAAAATAAAATATAAAAATAAACTCAGAGGGCTTGTTTCATAAATTGCATTTGGTCTGTCACGTCTTACCGCGGCACATAACAACGAGGCAAACAACATTCTTTCTGTTGCTAAAATAGCTTCTCGCCACCGATTTTTCTGTTCTGTTGTTTTTTGCAACCAGATCTATATTTTTTTAGTTTTCATTTCAATGTTTCTGTGCATTTATCCAAGAAACTGTCAACTGCACCAAAACGCTGAGCACATTTCTCAGCAGGAGCTGCCATGCAGCATGCAAGACAGAGCTCATTTTATTGCTTCTCATTCGAAAGAAAGTGGAAGAGATTCAGTTGTTATGCTAAGCTTGAATAAAAACAATGCTTTTAACGGTTCCTGATGTGAAAATGATGCTAAATTTACTTAAAACGTCTATTAGTTTACAGAATATTCAACCTTATTTGAAAGTTTGTGAATTTAGTGCTATGTTTACTCAAAACATCTGATTTTATGGAATATTCATACTTATTTTAATGTTTTGAGGCAGAGAAAAAGACAAATGTACGGCTAACTTTAGCCATAGCAGTGGTTTCTAAATTCTAATTTCTAAATCAGAAAACTCAGATCCTGGATGTACAGACGGTTCACGGTGCCAGTCTGTCTCTGTCTGCAGTTTATGGACTCAGTGAGGAGATAAGATGAACAGATTGGAGTTCCTCAGGTGTGTGTCCTCGGTCCCGTCTGAAGCCTCCTTATCTGCAGCTGTTTGGTCAGGATAAGGATCTGGCATCAGCTCATCTGGAGCTGAACGTCAGAGCAGTGTGATGTAAACGTTCGGATCAGGACGAGCAGATCCAGACACCGATAGTTCTGTCAGGACGGACGGCTGTGGCTGCTCCACTGACTCAAAACGTTTCCGTGTTGGACTGGTCTGCATCGGCCGCATAGCGTTGGCGTCTGCTCCTCTGGTTCCCGACTTCCAGACAAATTACCGCAGCGCTGAGATGGATACGGGTCTCCGGGAGCCGGCTGGAATAAGCGAAGTTTCAGATTAGGACCCTTCCACTGGCTGCATTCACTTTCTGCGTTTCTGCTTCTTGCAGCTATGCAACCATTTTGCAGATTACCTTCATGCTACTGGAAGCTGGGAGGCCAGAACTTTATCTGTTCTGTTGCTGATTTAATTCAGACTAAAGACTTTTTTCATCCAGTTCAGAAAAATGATAAATTATGCAAATGGAAATTATTGAGGTCGTTTTAATTTATCGTGTGATTAATTGTTTATTTGATTTATTGCGACAGGCCTGCCTGTCTGGTTGACATTTGTAGATGCTGTTGCAGTGATCAGTGCAACTAAAGATGGATGAGCTTCTCTAGATCTTGTGGGAAATTCGTCCTTTAATCCTGGAAATGTTCTTCAGGTGATAGAAGGCCGACTTTGCAACCGTCTTTATGTGGCTCTGCAGGTTCAGGTCCATCACTAAACCAGATTTAAGGTTGTTTATAGGATAAAACTCCATCAGAACATCCATGGTCGGGACTGGGTTTACCTCTTAAAGGGTTGAAGAAGCAATAAGAACAGGATTTGGGCTATTCTCTTTCAAAATGCTTAAACATATAAAATGTGTTTTAATAAATGAAATAAAAGCAGATTTGGGTTCTTTAAAGTTTGTCTCAAAGTAGAAGTCAGTTGATAAATAAATTTAAGAGAGATGTTTGTTGAAATACTTTGTGTTGTGCTCAATATTTTCCATCGTAGAAACTTTTATTTAGTCAGCAGTAATTTTGTCTCCATCTGCATCACCCACCTGCAGTAGCGGGCCACAAACAATCAGTCAATGGGCCGAAAATGGCCCCCCGCCCACACTTTGGACACCCTTACTGTGGGCCATAATATATCCTTTTTAAAACATTTATGCCTTTTAATTGATCTTTTGTAAAACATTATGAGTGGTACTTGTGTGTAAATCTTTGATAAATACAAACTTTAAACCTTCTTGCAGCTGTTTGTTGGATGATCAGGAAAACGTTTGGTTCATATAAATCATTAAAGTCCAGGATAAACAGGAACTTTCTGCCAGCAATGAGGGAATGTAAACTTGTCAGGCATTCGTTTCTGGCCGCATCTGAGCAGCAGCCGCTCATTTCGTTACCACAACATTCTGGTTCTGCTGCTGCCTTCCAATAAAAACCCATCAGAGTAGAACGTTATTAACGAGGACAAGTAAATTACCCGACACAGACCAAAACAGAAACTCTGGGCCCTCAGGGAGCCGCTTTCCTCAATGAGAGAGAGCCGACATGAATCAGCTCGTCCTCTCCTGACTGGAGGAGCTGAAGCTCATCGTCATCATCATCATCGGTCACTTCTTCAAAGAGACGTCTTCCCTTTAATCAGGCAACTGCTCGCTGCAGCAGATTACCGCCTCCACTCACTGCTTCCCAGAGAAACTGGGACGGTTTTCCAGGCGAGCAGCTCCAGATCAACCTGCTGGTTGTGGTCGGGCCCAGCCCTGGTTTTTTACCTCCGTTTGCTTCAAATGGAGCCGGTTTGTTATGAACACCTGCCTTTAGAGAAGCCTTCAAAGCGAGCAGAAACCCCCGGCGTGTGATCCTGCAGCCGCTCAAAGGAAACCGCAGACTCCGCCCCGCTGAACCCCAGCACCAAACCTCCTCTGTTCACCTGTCAGTCAGAGCAAAAGCATTCATAGAACCAGCCTCTAGCGTCCCAGTCCGCTCCAACTGGGATTCCAGGGATAGAAACTGGTTAATAATCTAAAGTGAGCACCAATAGCTGGTTTCAACCCAGATTAAACAAAATGTCACAGAGCAACATTCTTCATGTCTGTTTCATCACACCTGATCACCTGTTTATCACCTGCTGAGCCAAACCAGCGGTTTTGTCCTGTGGGTTTTAGATGTTTTCTGGTTCTGACCCACCTGAATGTAATGAATGGTTCAGTACTGGACCTTCGCAGAACTTCATGGCTGTTGAGGAGGTGATTGAAAATCAGGGACATGTCTAAAGCATGAAGGACAAATACCATGTTAATGCAGCACATTGACTTGGCTTCCGCTAAATACCACGTTAATATAGCACTTTAGCATTAGCTTCTGCTAAATACCACGTTAATATAGCACTTTAGCATTAGCTTCTGCTAAATACCACGTTAATATAGCACTTTAGCATTAGCTTCTGCTAAATACCACGTTAATATAGCACTTTAGCATTAGCTTCTGCTAAATACCACGTTAATATAGCACTTTAGCATTAGCTTCTGCTAAATACCACGTTAATATAGCACTTTAGCATTAGCTTCTGCTAAATACCACGTTAATATAGCACTTTAGCATTAGCTTCTGCTAAATACCACGTTAATATAGCACTTTAGCATTAGCTTCCGCTAAATACCACGTTAATATAGCACTTTAGCATTAGCTTCCGCTAAATACCACGTTAATATAGCACTTTAGCATTAGCTTCCGCTAAATACCACGTTAATATAGCACTTTAGCATTAGCTTCCGCTAAATACCACGTTAGTGTAAAGCATTAGCTTCCGCATTAGCTTCTGCTAAATACCATGTTAGCGTAGTGCACTTGTGTCAAACTGAAGGCCCGCGGGCCAAATCCGACCCACTACAGGTTTTTATGTGGCCCTGCAGACTCTAGTTTACGACATAAATAGAACTGTAAAGATAAAGGTTACATGCTTAACCTCCTGAGACCCGGGCTTTTGTTTGATGTGCATTTTTTATGTCTCCTTACTATTTGGGATTAGTATGACCTAATTTTAGTTGAAATTAAATTTTAGCTTTCTATGTGCTCTTGAACTATGTCAAAACCAATGCCCTCATATGAGGACAATGGGTCTGTTTTTGCATATACATTTCTCCTTGTCATTTGGGATCATAAGGACCCAATTGGCCTAAAAATGAAATTTCAGCTTTCTACAATAAGTGGTTTTCTCAAAACCCAATGTCCTCAGACGAGGACATTGGGTCTATCTGTGTGACGATAAGACCATTCAATCAATGTTATTATTTACATCTGTGTTTACAAAAATGTAATGTCCTCATATGAGGATGCAGGGTCTCAGGAGGTTAAATATTATTAATAATATTATTATTAATCAGTTTTTATCTGTAAACTGCCAAATTACAACAATGTGAAAACATGTTCAATATTATTTAACTTCAGAAAGTATTCATCAAAAGCAGAGAGAGAAATTTATTAATATGTGATCATTTTTTAATGTTTGGTTTTAACGGCCTCCTGCTCCACAGGAGTTCTGGTCACCGTGGCAACCGCTGGGCTGAAGGGAACCAGTTCAAGACGCCAGTTTGAGGCAATCAGAGATGTTCTGACCCGGTCAGATCATCTTGTTGCTGCTGTGATGATTCTGATGACTCACCTGAGAGGAGACACACCTGTCTGAGGGGGCAGGGGGCGGGGCATCAAGGAGACAAAGAGGAAGACGTCAGGGGCAGTGAGGGTATGAGGGGAGGGGGCGGGGCATCAGGGGGGCAGGGGGCGGGGCATCAGGGAGACAAAGAGGAAGACGTCAGGACTCTCTGATGTTCCTCTCAGCTCAGATTCAGTTACAGAAAAAAAGAAACACAAAAAGATGAAAATCTGTGAGCTGAAGAGAAAAGCTTTGTGAACCGGTTCCAAAGAGCCGCAGGTCCAAACAGAACCTGACTGATTCCCGCTGGGATCCTGTTACCACTAAAATCCCCAGGACCCAGAGCCACACAGGACCAGAACCAGTTTTCCTCTGTGGAAACGTTTCCTTGGAAAACAAGGAGAAGGAATCCACCTGCTGGCCGAGCCGGGGAATCGCTCCGACCCGAGGAGCGGGACGGAGAACCCATCAGAACCACGGATACTTCTGGGCTTTCATTACAGTTTAGTTTTATTTCATTGGGACTTTTTGTCTAATTCAGTGAGTTTTTTAGAGTGTTTGCTCATTTTATTAGTTAGTATAAGTTAAATATTGTTTAGGTTTTATTGGTTATAGCAGTTTTAGTTTTTTCATATTTGGTAAATTTTAGTTCAGATTTCAAGGATATTTGACTTGGTTGGTAAACAACAGTCAGCAGCAGATCCCATTCTTAAAATATGGATTCAGTTATTGTTCACTATTGTGATAAACTATAATGTTGCTGTTTTGACACCATTTTCCAGTATTATAATGGTAATTATGGCATAATAATGCAAGAACACATTCTGAAATTCATAATCTTTAAATTCTAATGAATACTTAACACTGAAAGACATTTTAAATATCCAAAATAAATCAACAAAACGACAGAAACGAGTCATAAAGTCTGTAAACAAAATTATCCTTAAAAAACGAAGCCAGTTGAGACCGAAACACCAAACTGAAAACTTTTATCACCCAGTTTTTGGTAGAAAGAGAGAAATGAGAAAAACAGTAAATCATGCAAATTGAACTTATCGGGCGATTAATTGATTTATTGATTATTGTGACAGGCCTCATCATTTCTGGCTGCACTGTAAGGAACGTACCAAAGAAAGACAAGGAAGAAACTTAAAAATGAAGAAACGAAGGAGGAAAGGAGCCTAGAAAAGAAGAAAGGAACAAGGAAAGGAAGGAAGTAACCTTCCTGTTTTCAGGTCACCAGGTGTTAAAGGTCATGGGGTCAGCAGATGTGAGCTGGAGGTCAATCTGGTTTGAAACAGGAGTAAATTTTCTCTGCAAAGCGAAGTGCTGGCGGTTTCCCAGAATCCTCCCTGTCCTCAGAAACATCCAGCTGGTTTCCTGCAGCGAAAACCGAACCCACAGTTTTCCTCGTTAAAGACTCGCCTGTAAACTCAGGACGGTTCTTTCTGTGATCCTGAATAATCTGTCATCTAAAACAGGTTCTGGGTTCTGACTGGGTTTTTCCAGACGCTGTCTCCGGAGCAGCAGAACCTGAAGCTGAACTCTGCCGTGTCGATCTAAACGGTGTCGGGTGTCAGACGTTTCTTTGCACCCGTACGTCTGAACTGGGTCAGCTCTTCTTAAAATACTCGTCGCTCCTCAGAGAAATGTTCTAGAACATCACGGATCTACGTAGCAGCCAGGTTTCCTCTCCGCTTCCCACCGGCTGCAGGAGAAACAGCAGAACGCTGTGAAACTCTGTTCTACAGCAGGACTCTTCACTGGTCCGGTCCGGTCCGGTCCGGTCCGATCTGCCTCATTCATCTGTTTATTCAAATAACATATTATTATTTACATCCATCTGCAAAACTGGGTAGAATCTAAAAGTTCAAATGTGGAAGATGTGTAGGTTGAATCTTTTATTAAATGTTTTAATTTTCTGAATTGACAGAATCGCTTTGGGAAAACAAACTAAAGAAAGAAAAAGACAAAACAAAACTGCAGAATCTGCTCGTCTCCAGCTGCTGTGGTTTCTCTGTTAAACCAACCAAACCCTTTCAGCAACCTGTTCACATTTACCATTCTTTATAGATAATATATCTTAGATATTCCTCTCTAATTACTAAAACACATGAAGTATAAGAAATTGGTATAACTATAATTAATAGCAAAATATATAAACCAAAGAACAGCTACATAAATAAAATAAACCAGGGTTTATTCTGAGCTAAGAAAGATTACAGTGGCTGTATTATTATTATTGAAAATTCATTTTTAATGCCTTTGTGAAACAGCATTTATGAAGGTAAAATTTGGCAAACAATGTAATATTATTTATCAACTATTGAACTTTTTTATTCCTTATTTAAATTCCATATTTGATCCGTTTCAAAATAAAAAATCTCTTCCAAACATTAACTTCACACTCAAAAACCAAATGTTCTGTTGATTCCAACGATAATTTACAAAAATTACATTTATTCATTTCTGTTCTGAATGACGTCATCAGATCTAAAAGAACCGTAAAATGGTGACTCAGCAGCCAATCAGGGAGCTCCTGCATCTACCTGTCGTCAAGGGCAACGCTAAAGCGGCAGCTAACGCGAAATGTTAATCAGAACAGATTAAATAAACGCAGATTTACAGAGTCTGTGTGGGATTTAGCTCATTATTTATTCTACATTTTGACCCTCTGATATGTTTTGATTAATATTTGTCAGATACGTCGCTTTTTACGTCCTTGCGTCGCGCTTGCACACCGAGTCCCATTCACAGAGCGGTTTACGGCAGCGCGGATGTTAGAGCGGAAGCCCGGATCCGTCAGAGGGCTGCTGGCCCTTTAAGGATGATGCAGCGGGACCAGCCGATGTAGGACGAGCTGACCGTCGGTGCGCCCGCCCGCCTGCCGCCGCTGCTCCGCATCATGGCCTCCGCACCGCCGAGGACCAACCGACCACCCCGCGGCCCTGCCCTTTCCGCAGCGGAGACGGACGTCAAGCCGAAGCAGCGGCACCGGTAGAGGCGAGCCGCTCCGCCCCCCCTCCGCCCCGGTCTGCTCCATGCCTCCGTCCAAAGCCAAGTTCAGCTATCCGATAAAGAGGGCTGCCAACCCGGGCGACGGCGGCGGCGGCGGAACCATGAGCCGGGATTATTCCGTGAACCTGTCGGTGCAGCAGGTGCTGAGCCTCTGGGTCCACGGCGCCACCCTGAAAGACTTCACAGGTAGGACCCGCGGGGAGGCGGGCGGCTGGCCGCAGGGGGCAGCGAGCGCCGCGGCCGCCGCCTGCTGCCGCCTGCCGCGCCGCCGCGAGCGGCACCGCGTCCATTTTAAAGCAGAAAATAAACCAGGGGACGGTGAGCCAGGAGGAGTCTGTAAAAACCAGGGATGCCATGAGGTATTATGGGATGGAAAACCTCCTGATCCTCCCTTTGTCTGCAGAGTCCGACAGGAACCTGAGCTCCGGGTCACATGAGGCCATTAGAGTCAAATCATTTTTTATTTCGCATTAAATCAAACGACGCAGACTCCCATCTGCATGAATCCGCTGCTGCAGAAGCATCAGCGATTTTATCTGCAGGAAGGCCGGCTCTCCATCTGCAGCGTGGAGTCATGGTTGGGGTGTCATGTAAACAGAAGATTGCAGAAGCGGAAATGTGCTCACACCATCTCCATCCTGAGTGGAGAAACACTCAAAGCGTGCGACGCTGACTCAGCAAGAAGCGCATCTCAGAAGTTTGCAGTCCCGCTGCTGCACGCATGCATGGTCCGCTCCGGCCGACCAGCCGCAGCGGCCCGCTGGGAGCAGAGGCACGGCAGGCGGCCAGCGAAGAACAAGAAGCAGCAGGCCTTCAGCTTAAACAAATCAGTTTCCTGTTTATGAGATGTGCGGTGGAGCAGTTTCACTTCAGCAAACCATGAATAGAATAAATGTAAATACTGAGACTTCCGGAGCTCAGACGGTCCAGTAAGGTCTGGAGGAAACATGGCGCGTTTGGAGATTTTTAGAAATCAATTCTCCAAGAAAGAGAAAATAAATAGTCATTTAAGTGACTAACTCCCACCTGTAGGTGGCAGTATCCTCACTTTCACTCCATTGCTGTCCCAGGTTCACTTGATGTCAAGAAACAAAAAGTCACATTTACCGTCATACTTTAAGCAAAAATACTGAAAATTTCTTACAATATTTCCAAATTAGCGCCACAAAATCACGGCTTTTGGTCACAGAAACAATCGCAGACGCTGGAGGGACCGATAAAGGAAAACATATTTAATATTTAATGTCAAGAAGTTTTCACTGAATCCAGAGATTTATTTACCATATTAATATTTTAACAGTTTGTTCATCAGTTTTATCAATACATAGTTCCCATGAGTCTGAACAGGAAGTGAACCACCATCTTGGTAGGCAATCGCAGCGCAAAGCATAGATGAACAAACAGGAAGTACACTGACCTGCTTGACACATGAACAAAATCTCTGCTGCTGGGATCTACTCATATGAGACGGAGAATATGGATTGTTTATTGTTGCTATAGCAACTGCCTTGAGTTAGTTACAGATACCTACCAAGATGGCTGTCTGCTGCAAAGTTCCCTGAAGTGTGACATCACAGAAAACTATAAAAAAAATATTGTTCTAGATTTTATTCCTCATTTTTAAAAGTTTGTTCCTTTATTCCTTTACTTTCCTTCGTTCTTTGGTTCTAAAGTAACCAGTATAATAATATTTCTGCTCCTTGATATTAGAAACAGGATAATGTTAAATGGTGTTGTTTTGGTTCTGACCTGTTCTCCCTCTCGTTCTTCCTCTTGTTCTTCCTCCCGTTCTTCCTCTCCTCCTCCAGAGATGTGGTACTGGGTCTTCCTGTGGTGTCTGTTCTCCTCGCTGTTCGTCCACGGCGCCGGCGGTCTGCTGATGTTGGTCATGCTGCAGCGCCACAGGTGGGGCCGCCTCATCACGCTGGTTCTGGTCAGCGTCGGCTTCCTGGCCTCCCTCTCTGGAGCCGTCATCACAAGTAAGTGAAGCACGGTGGGGGCAGCATGGGGCTGCGGGCTGCAGGAGGCCCTTCCTGTGTGATTCAGTTCAGGGCCACCAGGGGGAGACAGAGGGAGATTAGTAGAGAGGAGGAAGAGGAAGGAAACGTCACAGAGATCCAGAAACTTCTGAGTTCATGTCAGGACCTTTGACCCCGTATTGCTATGGAAACCAGAAGACTCTAGAGTTCAGTCTAGAGAAAGAATTTAATCATCATTTTCTAAGAGTTGGTTCCTTGTTCCCTCCTTTCCTTTTTCCTTCCTTCCTTCCATCCCAGAATATTCAGCCTCTCCATTATTAATGTGTGTGTGGGGGGTGGGGGGTGGGGGGGTGATGAAGAGGAGGAAGATGAAGGAAATGTCAGTGTGGAGGGAAAAGGTCAGAGATCCGGGTTTCAGTTTCCTGAGGATGACCTGGTTCTGATCCAAACAGAACGGTTCAGATGGCCTTCAGAACTTCAGGATTTTAAACCTTCAGGTCCAGTTTCTCCAGAACCAGAGAGTGGGCATGTCTCTCTGCTCTCTGATTGGTCAGAAAACAGGAAGTCCTGTAGCAGCAGGAGACGGAAACATCTCTGATTGGATGGAGAATCTGGTAGAATCCAGAAGGTCCTGAAGATTCCACCGGGTCAGAACCATCATGACGCTCTGAGCTGATGGTTCCCTGAGAAAAACCCTCAAAGATAAACTGGGATTGTTGGAAAAACTGGAAACAGGAGCAGAATTTTAACTGGGTCGGAAGAAGTCCAACTTCCTGTGACCCGATTAGAGTCTGAGCGTCGGTTCTGATGGGAAGGAAACCGAGTCAGATGAATCCACCAAAGATTTTTCAGAAAGCAGGAAAAATAAGGATCCAGGAATAGTAATGGAAAGTTGAGTGGAAGGAAAAAGTAGAAAATCTTTTAAAAGCTACATTTGTTTTTATGTGAGATCATCAGCATCCTGACTGAGTTGGATCAGAACTTCGTGTGTGTGTGTGTGCGCTGCAGGCGCGGCGGTGGCCGGTGTGTACCGCGTGGCGGGGAAGGGCATGGCGCCGCTGGAGGCTCTGGTGTTCGGCGCGGGCCAGACCTCGCTCTCCATCATCATCTCCTTCTCCCGCATCCTGGCCACGCTGTGAGGACGAGGGGCGGAGCCTGGTGCCGACCCGAGGGCGAGGAGGAGGAGCGCTCATGCTGGCCGCAGCACAGGGCGCCCCCTGCTGACTCTGGAGCGTTACTGCAGCCATCCCTGGTCCAGATGGAGACTTATCAGGGAGCCATGGTTCTGAGGTTCTGGTGCCAAAATCCAGCTGCTGCTGCTGCTGATCAGAGAAGAAGTTTCAGCACTTTTATGTTCATGAGGAGGAGCAGAAACCAGCAAACACTGGATCAGACTGAAGGTTCGTCAGCAGGAGTTCCTTCTTCTGGACCAGTTCTCCCGTTCTGGTCCCAGTTCTCCCAGTTCTTAGTCCCAGGTCATGGAGATGTGGGCAGAGATTCCTGGAGTTCAAGGACAACAGCGACCAATCAGAAACACATCCTGATACGATGCAACATGACATTGATACGTCAGGATGTCGGCCATGTTGTGAGGGGCAAGTCTGCTGTGAAACTGGCTCTACATGAACAGCTGAGATCGTCGTTGATGGAAATGAACAAAACCTGCTGAATAAATACAAAAAAAATATCTAGATTTAAAGAACAGAAAACCAGCAGCACTCCATGTCAGGGGTTTTGCACGTCTATGCTACAAGGTTTTCAAAGCTTTTTTAATGTTTGTTTTTAATCTTCAAACTGTCTTATTTATTATTCATTTGAACAGTGGAGGATTTATTACTGAATACAGAAGGAAAGATGTTTATAAATTATTCATCTTTGCAGATTTTTACTGATTTAATGTGAAACTGATGAGCTGCTGCCCATTTCCTGTACGTCTCAACAAACGCCCCTCACAATATGGCGGCACGTCACATGACCAGAAGCTTCTTCAGCATTAACCCATTTCTGCAGTTTATAAGCAAACAGCGCCCCCTGGTGGAAGCAGGAACCGATAGAAGGAAAGTCGTCTGTTGGTGTTCAGTGTTTAATGAATGTAGAAATCTAAAAAGTGCGGCATGCTTTTTTTGTTAGGGTCTTCTTGAGGTTTTGTTCCAGAATCGTTCTGGGTTTGGCTCCATCCAGCCTCCTCGTCCCACAGCATGATGCTGCCAGGACCGTTTCTCACTACAGTCTATAATTTATTAATTAATAAATTAATATTTATTAATTATCATTTATGTGCAGCTGATTCTCCCGCCTGACCTGGATTTATTTATTTAGGGGCATCAGAGTAAAGGGGGATGGATACTTTTGATTGCCACAGATTTTTATCTGTGGCAATCAAAAGAAACTTTTTCTTCTTCTTGGTTTGTCAGATAAAATCCTGTGAAGTTTTATGGTTTCAAGCAGGAAGTTTAAGGAGCCGTTGCCGTGGAAACGTGTGAATGAATCCCAGATTTTCCAGACATCCCATTGTTCAAGTCACCCAGGCCGTCTGAACACGGTTCCGTTTCCTCCGGGCCGGTCCGGTTCTGGATCAGAGTCGTCCCGTTCGGGTCCCAGAACCAGAACTTCTCTCCTCGGCTCCTGGAGGCGATTCCCTCAGTGACTCGTTTGTAAACTTTTACGTTCAATCTGCCTCGTTCCGGGCTGCTCTTCAGGTTACGCCGGGGGTCAAAGGTCACAATGCCAAAGCTTTATTCATCCCGTTTCATCTGGACTCTACAGACAGTTCTGAGTTTAATCTGAGGAGGTTCTGCTGGCTCTGCGCAACGTAACGGACCGTCAGTACCGGCTCTGGTCACCAGGGGGCAGCGTCGCCCCATTGTGCAGCAGCCGGTGCTGCAGCGTTCTGACCAGAACTCTCTCTGAGGACGTTCTGAATGATGCTGCTGGTTCTGCCGACCTCTGCAGCAGGAACGGCCATGACTGAGGCACGGCTAGGGGTCAAAGGTCACCTGCAGGAGGCCTTCTGCTCAGACGGACAGACAACCAGAGACAGAGAAGAGCAAGCCGTGTTCAAACTGTAAAATATTCCCTTTTTTAATTTTATACCAGCCAGACCTCTGATATTTATAACTACTGCCTATTTATGTACAAACTGATCTGTACTGTAAAAACTACAGTCATTGAAATAAAAAACCTTTTGCAATATGAAAGCTGTTAATAATTTGAGTTTGATTTTTAAACTTCTGCAGCTCCCAGAAAACATCATTTTTACAGGTAAAGTAGAAAAACAATAAAATTAAATGTATTTTTTCACAACAATCTGAAGACATTTTTATAAAAATACGATAAATTGACTGAAACTTATCTGTTTAATTTGACCAGTGTTATAAAATACTTTTAATTATGTTAGTCACGCTGGGCTTTCAGATCTTTATCAAAATGATAATAAACTGAACCATCCAGTTTGATTCGGCTCTAATTTAACATTAACCAGATTTGACTTTTATTTATTAATTTTTTTAATTGGTGTGCATCCTTACAGAACCTTTGTATTCATGTGTTTCTGGTACGTCCGTAATTCAGACGCACATCTGCTAACAACAGCGACGATCGGACAAAAAAATCAAATTCCCTCGGCCCACTGAGGTTTGATTTCTGCTTGTAAGCGATCTGATTGGACGCTAGGAAAGATTATTGCTCTGTTCAAGTTGTGCTAAAAGGAGTTAGCCTACCTGAGAAGCTATGCTAGGTTAAGATAGCATATCAGTGCTAAACACGTAGCTAATGCTAACGTCAGCATCCACAGCCCACATTTCTGATGGTTGAAAAACCTGAAGAAAAGATTAAAAACTATAAATATCTTTGTTGTTGAGGTCATGTGTCAATTTATTCCTTAATTTAGCAGCAAAATAATTTCTGAAGTGAAAATGTTGCTTGTTTTATTGATATTTGAATTTCAATTTTAATTAATTACACACTCTGGAATTAACTTGATTAAAAGCTTTATTTTAGTCCCACATTAAACGCATTTTTAATAAACCTCTGCAGCTTAAGGAGTTTAAGCTCCTTGTAAAAGGAGGTGGCAGTGTCATGCTGTGGGGTTGAAAAAATATAATGTGGAAATATTGAAGCAACATCTTAAGACATGAAACAGGAAGTAGACGTTTGGTTATAAATGGTCTCTTAAAGGGACGGTAACTGTCCGTGGTTCGGAGGGCGGAAACCATTTTAAACATGGAGGACGTAATTCTGGACTCAAATGCGGCGTCTCACATCCGATGTGACCTTTGGTCTCGGGCCTGAATGGACCGCCCGGGGTTTCGCTCCCGACCTCGGCCGCGGGAAAGCAGGTCGCCACTTATCAGCGTGTTTTTTGTTATTTTGTTCTTTAACAGCGAACACAGCATGTGACGGCGGCGGCTTTGGTCCAATCAGAGGCCAGGCTGAGGCGCGCTGATAAGCGGCCGGCGGCCCCGGCCGGGCAGGAAGTGTTTCATAAGAGGCCAGAATGTGGCAGAGGAATTTCTGCGTGTTTGATGGATGTTTGGTGAGCTAAGCCGCAGAAACAAAGATGTTTTCCCTCCGATCCGAACATTAATCACAGAAACGCTGCCACGGGCATCGACTGGGAAATCTGATTACTCAGACCGGGAAAATGTGGGAATTCCTTCCCAGCTCTCTGACTGGAATGTTGTTTTTCAATAGTTTTCTCACACAGGAAGATTGTTTGCTCTGCAGATACTTTCACAGCCTTTCTACCAAATTACCAGCACCAGGAAATGTTTTTAAACTAATTTCCAGCTAATATTTACTCCATGTTTCTCTATTGAGATGCTGAGTCACATTTCCGGGAATAAATCAGTTCCTCCTCATACCTGGGACCACAAAGAGTTTGGTGTTTATAATAAACATAGTTTTTATTGATCCCAAAGGAAAAGCCTGCTAGCTAAATACTTTAGCTAGAAGCTAAATATTTACCTTCAAATTAAATATCTAACTTGCAAACTAAATATTTAGCTTACTAATTGGTATTATATTATTGCTAATTAACTATTTGGCCCACTAACTAAGTATTTATCTTGCTAACTACATGTTTAGTTTGAAGCTAAGTATTTAGCTTGCTAACTGTAACTATAAATGGCTCCCCGTTTCCTCCTGTTTGTTCTGATCTGTTTGGTTCTGTCCATCCTGGTCCATCATCTCGTCTGTCCAGAGGACATTGTCCCCGTAGTTTTGTCCTCCGTTCAGGTTCAGCTCTGCTAACCTCGGTCCGGCAGCCATCTTGTTTCCAGGCTTTCTCCTTCATCCCTTCCAAGCAGCCATGGTGGTTTAGTGAAAGTTGGCAGCTGAGATGTTTTCCTGTTTTCTCATTAATTATTTCATTAATACCATGACAGAAGCTGGTTTCAGCTCCAGTTTATATGAAAATACAGAAAGTTTTGTAACGTTCTGGCGGTGATGTAAAGCTCTCCTGATCTCCTTCAGATGCTTGACGCTGCTGACCTGCAGCTTCAGGCCGGCTCCCAGCCGCTGGCTGCTATTGTTTCCTGGGCAGGAAATACTCCAGGGTTGAGCTTGAGTGCAGACGAGGCGACGGCTGCATGCCTGCTCAGAAATAACAGCCCCCGACCCCAAACCCCCCTAAAACCCCAACAATGGCTGGCTGGCGGCCGAGCCTTTGACCCAGCAGGTCGCTCCGCCGAGTCGGCCGTGTCTTTGTGCTGCAGCTGTTCATAAAGTGCAGTACATAAAGATCAGACGGCGCACAAACAGTCAGGACTCGGTCCGATCAGCGCCGGCCGTCTGGACCGAACCGAACCCAGACCTTTGGGTCAGAACCGAACCGAACCCAGATCTTTGGGTCAGAACCGAACCCAGACCTTTGGGTCAGAACTGAACCGAACCCAGATCTTTGGGTCAGAACCGAACCGAACCCAGATCTTTGGGTCAGAACCGAGCCGAACCCAGACCTTTGGGTCAGAACCGAACCGAACCCAGATCTTTGGGTCAGAACCAAACCCAGACCTTCGGGTCAGAACCGAACCGAACCCAGATCTTTGGGTCAGAACCGAACCGAACCCAGACCTTTGGGTCAGAACCGAACCGAACCCAGATCTTTGGGTCAGAACCAAACCCAGACCTTCGGGTCAGAACCGAACCGAACCCAGATCTTTGGGTCAGAACCGAACCGAACCCAGACCTTTGGGTCAGAACCGAACCGAACCCAGATCTTTGGGTCAGAACCGAACCCAGACCTTTGGGATCCAACATGTTGACTCAGGAATGACAGAAATACTCTGTTCCTTTGTCGATGTTCCTGATTTGATCTCAGTTTGGTCCAAACCGTTACATCATCCTCCGGCTGTTTGATCCATCCGTCCATCAGCATGATGCTGCCACCACCATGTCTCGCAGTGGGGAAGGTGTGATCAGAAAGCGGTGGGAATATTTTATTACCTCACAGTTCGATTGAAAATTATCTTTCATAAAGATTTGTGCTTCATCTGTTGGTGAGAAAATGATCCTCATGATCTGCTTCGCATCGCAGAATGGAGACGTTAAAGAGTTTCATGTTTCATGTTTAGTACGTTTTAAATGTTTATCTCTCCTCTTTTCCTCCATTTTGCTTTTACGAAGCGGTTGCACTTTCCTGCAGCGTCTCCTCCATGAAAGGCAACATTGCATTTTCCATCCTAAAATTTTGAGTAACTTGAATCTTTGTGAAAAATTATCCAGAATATTTTATTACATCGGCTAAATGATAATGACCTGCGGATACAAAACCCAGTGGAAGCAAAATATCAACATTTCTGCGTGGAAGACGAACACAAACGTCTGACCAATCACGGCGTAGTGAAGCTTTCAGACGCCTGGAGGAATCGAGTTGCCTTTTTTAACAGCTGAAAAAATCTTTCCTGAAATCCACAAAGTTTGCATCTATTTGCTTAATTATATATTATTAAGCTACATAATTCAGCTGTATCATGTTCTATTGTGTTTTTCTTAATTCCTCGTTCACATACGCTTTAAGTTGTGAACTCAGCTGCTTTTCATACTTTGCATATGAAAAACATTTTTGGCCTTCTTGGTGTTCCATACTGGGGGAGCAGAAACGTCTAAGTGCAGCGAGTTTTAGCAAGCGAATCTAAAATACAAAATAACACCATAAGTTATGGTTGTTTGCATGAATATATCAGTTTCACAGAAATGTGCAGTTAGATCCTGAATGGAGGCGAATTTGTTTTATTTTTTAAATTTATTTCTGACATTTTAGGTCAATTCTGAGTGAAAATCCTCGCTGTGACGTTCACGTCCCAGTCGCTCTGCAGCTCCTCCATCCTCTCTCCAGGTCCAGATGACGGATTGATCAGAACTCTGGCAGATGTTGGCAAACCTTCACATCTGGATTTAACCTCCTGGAGAATCTGCTTTGTGTCGTTTTGTCGCATTAAAGACGTTAAAGTTTGTGGCTGGAAGGTGAAGAAGTTCAGGGGTGACTGACCGTCCTCTGGATAATCCTGAGTTCTCGACCTGATCCTGTCTGATGATGATGATGATGATGATGATGATGATGAGAGCAGCCTCTCTTTGTTCTCTCAGTAACGACCCGTCTCAGTTCGCTGCGGTTTGTTTCTCCTGAACTTTTGTCCCGACCCGCGGCGGTCGCGTGCGAAAACATAGATACGTAAACAACGATCAGCAGACAGGAAGGCCTTTAACCTTTAACCTCTGAAGACCAGGAAACCCTAAAAGCACTGAGAATAGCAACAAAAGCCTCGGCGTGTTTACCTTCCTCTGACCTGCAGCCCCAGTTTGTCCCTCAGTTTTCTTCACTCTGAAGATCTGAAACTTCTTACTGGTCATCTTAAAACTATTTATTTTTTCAGCTCAGTACATCTGAATATTGAAATGTCCTGAATCGTACTGATAGAAAGTTAAGTGGAAGGAAAAAGTGGACAGAAACTTGTTGAGGTGATGTTTCTACAGTGAGTAAGATCTGGAAAACATCTGAGCATTTTCTCATTCTGGACTGATTTTTACCTGCTGCAGTCGATCCTGCAGGCGTTTCTTCTTCTCTGTTCATTTTAAATCAGTGAAAACCAGTAAGTCCTCCAGAGGGGGGCGCTATAATCCCAATCTGAAACTTTTTATTCTCTTTATGCATCCCTTCATCAGATTTCTAAACCATACATAAAGAAACAGCACAACGGTCTGCATTACATATTTTCTACATTGATATTTGTTTCTAATGTTTGTAAACATTTAATTATTGTTTTAATCCACATACTGAATGCATTTTAATAATTACTGATTAATTAAAGCCCTTTAACTAGTTAAACAAGTTTCACCAAACAAAATACATTTTTGATGATAAATAAACAGCAATAAAATAAATGAGGTGTGCCTCCGTAGATTATGGAAAGTAGATTATGAATATTTTATAAAATATGTTTCCAAATGCAGATTTCTAGGATAGAATAAATCCCGGGTGTACTTCCCTATAAAAACCACCAGATGGCAGCATCACACGGCTCAGTTTTCATGTCCAGGTTCTGAAAAGCCTGTTGCTCACATAACCACAAATACTAGATTAAACAAAATAATAAAATAACAGTAAAAATGAAATAACTTCAGTTTAAAAGTTGCTTGTGCAGGAACCGACCCGGTGGAGTCCATCGCCGAACCGGGTCGGGATCCGAGCCTGGCGCTGATGATCCGGAGACTCTGAGGAAAAACATTTATTCTGTTTATTATAAATATTCAGCTTTAAAACAGCCGTGATCCACAATCAGGGAAACGATCAGTCAGAGAAGTGGAGATCATTAATCACCAAAGAACCGGACCGGTCCAGACTGAAGGGAACAACTTTTACAGGTCAAAGGTCAGGACAAGGGCAGCCAGCATCTCTGCAGGTCCCACACAGATCCGATCCACAGGAGTTCAACCTTTTCTTCTTCTTTTGCAAAAAATTATGTAGACATAAGTGTAATTGTTTATATCTACCTGATATCAAATGTTTGAACCAGAACTTCACCATCTGCTCCACCTCCAGCTGCTGTGGTTCTGACCCAAACCAACCTGTTCCCCTCCTGGCCTGTGGGGGCGCTGCACCAAGAACCACTGAAGGAAACGACACAAAAACCTCTGAAGACACTGAGAGCAACTTCCTTCTTCACCAGATGGAAACAAGATGGAGGCGTCAGATTTTAGTGTTGGAGGATTTCTCTTTAGTCTTTGGCTGAAGACCAGGAGCCATTTCTGCTGCTAGCGCCAGGCTAACATGTTAGCTTTGGTTGTATTTACCCAGAATGCCCTGCGCTGTAGTCCACTTCCTGCTTTTGGAGCGGGCTCAGATCCGCTTGCCTTTCACAAATCAAACCAGAGTTCACTTCAACAGAACCCAGACCGAGGTTTGGAGGAGGTCAGTTAGCATTCACACCTCACCAACTGAACCGGACTTTGACTAGACCAGGGGTCGGCAACCTTTTCTACTCAAAGAGCCATTTGGGACCGCCTCCCAATAAAAAGAAAGCACTTGGAGCCACAACCCATTTTGACGTCATATATATAAAACCTATATGCTATGTACAAAAATCGATACTATGTTGCGTTTATAAAATCAACGAACTGCTGCAGAGAACACAACATTTTATTTCTGCATGTAACAAAACACATTTTACACTTTGTTGATGCTCAATTTCAAACAACATACCTTCTGTCTATTGGGTCTTTGTATTTAAGAAATAAAAATCGAAACTTACCCAACCAGCACTGAAGGAGAAATAGAAACAGAATGCAGTCACCTGTCCTCCTCTTATTCAGGAGATAAAAATCAAAACTTATCCAAATATTATCCACCGGCACTGAACCAACCAAGCAAACCAAAAAATGCGCAGCCTGCTTCTGTGTCCCGTAGTACGGCGCCCTCTAGGGGACATGGGGATTTTTTTCTTTTGCGTTCCCTCGCAATAATCTACTGGTCAGTTATGCAGCATAATTGAATCCTGTAAGCCTTTCCTACAGTGGGCGCCGTACCTTCTGCTTTAATATAAGGTTATGTGAGGTTTTTCCATGAATGTTAGAATCTTTTAGTGAAATATCTGAAGTTTTATATCTTTCTTTAGGATAGAAAGGCGCCACAAACCTACGATATAAACAGAAACTTTCCGTAAGTAGGAAAGAAATAAAAACACATTATAATTTGGACTATTTCTGAGTTATTATCATAAATCATCTGACAGTTTTGATTGTGTCTCTGTTGTTCTAGTCTGAATGGTTTAAAGAGCTGCTTTCAGTTCCATCTCAGCCTTAACAGACATAAACATGCAGGAAAAAATAAATCGATTTTCAATCAGTGTTTTGCACCAAACAGTTTTTACTATTAACAAGTTTTTATTATTAAAAACACGACAAACTAATGATGGTAAAGGGATTAACTCTGAGTTAACTCGGGGAATCTAACCTGTCCGTTTATCAATCAACTCCAAACCTTTTCTTTGTTCTGTCACAATTATCGATTTATTCCATTTTGATGATCAGGCTTTAAACTTTGCCAGGACTGACCGCCCCGCTCACCGCTTCCTCATACACACAAAGCCAGCAGGTCAGTATCCTTCCCATTCACACCTGGTGACGTCACGCCCACATCGACACACCTAAGTGTCAAAGCCTCCTGCTCCTGTCATATCAATAATTACTGATTTCATTCATATTGTTCCTACAGAGCCTCAGTGAAAACTTGTCTATTATTAACAGCAACACAGGACTTAGTTACCACCGACCCGGACCTCCATGGATCCGGTGGAACGGTGAAGTCGGTACCCAGACAGTGTAGCTCCTGTTAGCATCTCAAAGAGCGTCCAGCTCTGCCCGTCTCAGCGCAGCGTTTATTTTTAGCTCGTTAAAGTTTCGATCACCTGCAGAGTTTTCTTGGTTCTGCTGGTGTAAATGGCTCAAAGTGTTGTGGAGAAATGTCCAGGGTCCAGATCAGGTCCTTCGTTGTTGTTCTGCGAATTATCCAGATTCTCCTCAATTTTTATTTTTTAAATTACAGCAGATAGTGTGGCATTAAAAGACACCAGTCAAACGCAATATGATAAACAACTACTGGGGTAAAGTTAGCCTTCCTGTGTTTGTAGAGTCCAGTTCAGCATGGACCTGATGACGTCATCAACCCATCGGTGAAGAAATGGCGACCTCCATGGGTGAAAAATATAACAACAGATGTACATTTTTTAAATAATTATGAGTTTTGATGTATCACAAACAGCAATTTTTAGGTAATCAGAAATTTGCAGCATTTTTAGGCCAAAATGTTCAACTAGTCCTGGATCATTTAAGATGTTTTCATTTTATTTTGATTCTAAAAATTCAGGTCATCAGGAAAATCCTCAGTTTTTCTCTCAAGCTTCAGTTTTTTTTTCTCAGCCGGAAACGACTCGGCGTGTTTCCCAGTGCAGAGGGATTCCTGGCTGTCTGCTGCTGCGTTACGTAACGGCGTGTAGCTGCAGCGCCGGCTGCTGCTCCTTAATGGACCCATGCAGAGAAAATGTTCGTCTTCTGCAGCCTAACGAACGGTTGCATAAGAGCAGAGGAGGCTCAGGGAGTCCAGGAGGGGGCAAAGGTCATTCAGGGGGGCAAACATGTCGAACTGCCTCAAAGGTTCATTATTATTATTATTATTATCATTATTATTATTGTTATTATTTCCTCACATCGATAAACATGTGAGTCTGATGTTTTCTCTTTAATTCTGATTTTTTGGTCGATTTGTCTGATTTTAAGCAATTTTTCTTTGATTTGTGGATAAATTGGAATTTTTGTCTTTGTCACTTTTTGTTGTTCTTATTCTCCTTTGACCATAAACTTCGCTGCTTCTCCTGGCATCAGCACCAGATTGTTTCTGGTTCTGTTTCAGTCGGTTTGAAATCATTTTGAATCGCCTGGTTGTTTTTCAGGGTTTTTTCCTTGTGGAAAATTAGCTCTTCTTTCCCTCGTTTCTCAGGTTGCATCCATTGTTGTGTTCTGTGGTGGCGTTGATGTGGCTCCCCACCCAGGGCACCCGTCTATCGAGGGGCGGCTCGTATTTCTGTTTTGAAAGTTGCGATTGACACAGTTAACATCTTTTTCTTAATTTCTGTTACCTATAAATGAATCTCTGTAACCTGTAAAACACAATTACTGAAAAAACATTTGAAGGTCTATTCATGCTATTTCTAAGTCTTTTATTGTGAAGGGCGGTTGTGTGTTGCTTTGATGCTTGTGTAACTGCTTCCTGTGGTCTAAGCCTGCGGTTGGCACTAATAGTGATGTAATTGTGGTTTGTTTTGCAGTTTTTCTCTCTTTCTGCAGACGTCTACTCAACTTCTTTCTCCCTTTGTTTTCTGTGTTTCTTTACGTTGGAAATAAACTCAAAGAAATTTCTAAAATGGTTAATCGAGCGGGGCATCCTGATGAAAGCTGTAATGTTCGTCTTGTGAAGTAAATTTGTTGGGCCTCGCCCTGAGACTCGGTCAGATTGGACGTTAAAAGATCTAATTAACAGTCTGTATGAGGTAGCAGTGTGTTTCATTCAGAGTCGGAGAAACCAACTGGACCTCTCAAAATGGCCACCGCTTGCACCATCATCAGGAAGCTGTGGCAGAAACCAGTTTATTTTACAAATTTGTAAGAATGTGTCTAAAATCAAAGCTGCATATCAGAAGTGATGTTTGGTTACGGAAAGAAAAGTTTAAAACGACGTCGCCATGTTCCAATCCCGACTTCTCCATCCACGTCAACTGAAATGGTCTGCATACAAAAGCACACCACACTTTTCAGATTTACCCTCCACTTCTGTTATGCTTTACTTTACTGATTAGCCACATAGAATCCTTAAAAAACAGATTAAATTTACTGTTTTTAAGAAAAGGTGAAATTTAAGTATTTTTTTGCTCTTTTTTCCTTATTTTCTTTTCTGCAGAGGATTTGATTATTCTAATTTCATTCTAATTTCCATCCTGGCTCTGTTTGTGTGGATGAAGCGGCGCAGAGGGGAAACCTTCACGCCAACATTTCAGTGTTTTTGTTCTCCATCTTCTGTTCTTGTTGTTCTGACGAGAAGGCGGTGGGCGGCCGATGGAGGGGTAAAAATAAAGAGCAACCAGAATGAGTCACGGCTCCCTGAATCCCAGTCTGGATAAAAATACTTCCTCAGACACGCGTGCAAACATACGCTGCTCCACGCGCACCGCGCGTTACATAAGCTGCAGCGTGGGAGGCGGGATGCGAGGCGTGCATAATTCATCGACGTGGGGAGGCTCCCGAACACGCAGAGGCTCGGTTCTGCCTGGACGGACCTGGGAGAGCGAAACCGGATCAGAACCAGACGGGAAGCAGGAAAAACTTCATTCACCAAAAACAACGTTAGCAGAAGGAGTTGTAAAGTAGGGCTGCGACATTTAATCGATTGTTCTAACGATTAATCGTTCTACAGAATTTTAAACCATTTTTATACAATACTGCAGAGATTAAAAGATGCAAATAATTAATTCAGTTCTTTTCTGATTGAGAAAACATCATTCCTTTTATTAAACCTGAGCCTGTTGAAGATAAAGTGACGTCACTTCAGGAGTTTTGGCTGAAATATGTTTACAGAAAAATGTGTTTTAGCTTAAATGTTTATTTTTCTACAATTTTAGCTCAATTACTGCTCTGAATATTTTAGTGTTTTTTTCAGTAAATGACCTTTTCTGAGTCTGAATGCTCCAGTTAACGATTAATCAATTAGTAAATTAGTTGATGATTATTTCAATAATATGATTAATCATGATTAATCGTTTCATCCCTGCTGAAGTAAAGCAGGAGGAAAAATCTCCATCAGCTGTGAGAGAATAAAATGTCCTGCAGCAGTTTAACGGGATCGGCTTCAAACGGATCCGTTCCTGGAAAACCTGCAGCCGAGCCCAACTTCTGTTTGATCCCACCGGTTCGGCTCAGGTCCGGTTCGGTTCTGTTTGGTTCTGGAAAAACGAAGTGTGGATGTTGGCCAGTGAGTTTCCAGGGAAAACCTGCAGACTTTCATGGTGTCAACCTTTCCAGTGACGCAATCCGGAGGGAAAGTCCTGGCTGAAGCTAATGAGGGAAACTTTAAACTTACGAAACCAGAGACCAGAGAGCGGGAGGAGAAAATATACTAAAATAAAAATAGAAATAATGTTTAACATGGGAATAATCAGGAGAAAACTAAAAAAGCCACCTTATAAAACTATTTACTGAAACCATCCGTCTGTGCAGACTTTCCACTGAATTCTTCCAAACCTTCATAAATTTTCTATTTAAAATTGCTATAAAATTAACAGATGAATTTATCTGGACTGGAGTTTAAGGTTGGAAACGTTAAAATTTTTTGAAAAGAAGACAGGAACCCTGGAACCTTTGTTAATGGGATTCGACCTTTGTAAGGGCGTAGGTTTGGTCTAAGTTTTGGTGAGACCTTACAACGTACTGCGCCACCCCCACCCCCCACCCCCGCACCGACCGTGTTTGACCAGTGGGGGGTGCACAACATTGGCTTAATAACCCCTCCCCCCAACCATAACCATAACTTGATCATGCATCTTGTGTATACAACCAGATACAGTCATGCTCAGCAGATCAGTTCAAGAACATTTTACTTTTTCCTTATCAAAATTCAGCAAACATTACAAGTAAGATCAAAACAAATATCCTCTGGATCTACTGATTATACAACAAACACAATTGCAGATAAGAACAAAAAATGACTTCTTGCACTTCAGGAAAAAGATTCAATTGTTGAGATATTATTGCGTGATAGATATCTAACTTATGGGTCCCCTCACTGTACTTACAGCCGAGGTAGCAAAATAACTTCTAATGTCTGTCGTCCTTTTCTTTTTTGGTGGCGACATGGAGACTCATAATAAATGTCAAACTCAGAAGGAGATGCGTTCACTGTCAGCATCGTGGACCAAGCTTCCATTCCGCGTGTGGCCAGCTGGCCGCCGCCTGGTGCAGCCAATCAAAGAACGAAGATCCACGTCCTGTGAGCCAATAGCGGGTCGTCATAGTTCATAACAGCGAATTTTAAAATGAATGCTACCACTGCGTAGTATATTGAAATATTAAACTAATCAATGTAGATTTTCGTTTATTTATTTTGTTTTTGTTAAAAAATACATGTTTGTTTTTTTTATTAATATGGCAAAAATTGGTCGGGACTATTTTATATCCCTTGAATATTGGTCGGGACATGTCACGACCGTCCATACCCAAACCTACGCCCATGGACCTTTGACCTTATCTGACGTGAGCCAGAATGCTTCCTCTGTTGACTGGCTGTGTGTGTGTGTGTGTGTGTGTGTGTACTGGTTTATCTATCCTAATTAGGACTGTTTCTGTCAGATTTGCTGATCTGTGCATTATGGGGCCCGGAGCCCGACAGTGATCCAGATTATTAATGTCTGTTTGGCATTCAGTTAGTTTAAATTCAGTTCTTAAAATGAATGTTAGTCACTGAAGGCCATAACTCAGATTGTTCGCATGTGAACAGTGTAGTGAATATTTAATGCGTTTACATAACTAACTGGTGTTTCCAGATATTTTCCCTCCGTTCTCGAACCGGTTCCGTCAACATCTGGGATCCGGATCAGTCCTGCGGTCGGAGAACGTTCCATCCGGCCCCGACTTTGCTTGTTTAAATGTGAGTGAGACTGAAAGGTGTGGTGGTGGGAGGATATCTTGGTGTTTCCATGGCAACAGCCTCAGTTATGCAACAACCAACATAACTGATTGCTGGTTGTTGCAATCAGTTACTGCAACTGATTGCAACAATCAGTTGTTGCAAGCGGTGTGGTGTAAACAAATCATCCACCTTTCATCAGATCTGTGATCGATTCAGGAAAACTGAGTTTGATCTGGATTTATCTGCAGCCTGCGGTCTTCAGGGTCAGTGGAGGTTCTGCAAACAGAACAACATGAATGAAAACATAAATGCTGGAGCAGCGCCGGCCTTCACCAGACTCCTGCCTTTCTCTGGATCTGGGCCTGTCCTGAGCAGACAGCGCCAGGAAACCCCGCGGACTCGGGTCAAAGCGGGACAGAGGATCCGATTGTTCCGGTTCGGCTCTGCTGGGCAGCTGCGCTGGTAATTCGTGGTACCACGGAACCGAACCGCCGCAGGGTCCAATCAGGAAGTCCGCTTTGACTCGCGTCTGTAAAGTTACAGTCAAAAATTAATTGGATTATTTAAACTGAGACAAACATGGTGGTTCATTTTTATATCAAAGATTTACTGAGCCAGACTAAATATTTACTAACTAAATATTTAGTTAGTTAGTAAAATATTTAGCTCTCAGACAGGTATACTATATTTACTAACCTGTTTGTTTACCAGCTAGTTTAATACCTAGTTCACCAACTAAATGCTCAGCCTTAACTAAATATAAAAAAGCTACTTAAGAGCTAATGATTTAGCAAATATTAGAATTTATTTGCAT
Source organism: Xiphophorus maculatus (assembly GCF_002775205.1). Taxonomy (NCBI): domain Eukaryota; kingdom Metazoa; phylum Chordata; class Actinopteri; order Cyprinodontiformes; family Poeciliidae; genus Xiphophorus; species Xiphophorus maculatus. The sequence goes on along the minus strand of NC_036455.1, from coordinate 13,961,775 downwards.
AGAAGAGGAAAATATTAATGATAGCATTGACATGAAGAGTTTTGAAAGCAGAAGTTTATAAGAAATTCCCAAGATGCAGCTTTTATTTTCATAAAAATACTTATCTGAGTTGAATAGCTTCAAACTAAATATTTAGTTGGTTTATTAAATACTTAGTTTGCAAGATTTTTGAAGAAGTTTAGTGAGGAAAAATAATTTCAAAAATCCTTGAGATTATTCTTAAAGAAGCACCACAAAATCTAAACCATCCTGGAGCGGCAGCCAGAATTCATTCCAACAGCGCTTCTTTATTTAGTGAAATTATAATATATTTGTAACAAACTTATGGGCCCCATTGGTGTGTGAGGAAAATGGTCCTTACAATACAATACAAGGCCACACACACACACACACACACACACACACACACACATGCACACACACACACACACACACACACACACACACACACACACACACACACACACACACACACACACACACACACACACACCTACCGTCCCGCATTTTCCACCCTGAGCTGTAAAAACTATAAATCTGCTTTTATAAATGCAGCTGCTGTTAATTGTCACACAGGGAGCTCTGTCCTCCACCTCCCTGCCGCACCAATCAGATCTCTGCCACGGCTGCTTCCTGCTCAGTAAAAAGTTTCGATATTCAAATGTAGCATTTAAAGTTGCTGCAGTTGGCAGAGGTGAGTCATAAAGTCCCACTCTGCTGTCTGCAGGAAGCCGTGGAAGTGGGCGGCTGTCACATGCCGACTTCTTAACGGGGACATTTTCCTTCACTGCAGCAAACTTTCTCCAGGTGATGCTGGCTTTTTCTCACACACTTTATTCAGCTGCTACAGCCGCCAAAAAAAAACGAAACATGGATCAGGGTTTAAAATGTAGCTTAACTTCTCCATCATCAATACGTCACAATGTTCTGCAAAACTCGGATTTTCTCTGGTGAAAATAGCATTTTGTTAAAAAGTCCCTCAGAAGCATCATTTACAGATTTAAGTTGGTAACTAAATATTGTTTACAGTGTATTACATGACATTAAAATGAAAAACCTGGAGATGTGACAGAAAGTAGTGCCACTTTCCACCAGCTTGAAAAGAAACTTCCCCACAGCATGAAGCTGCCACCACCATGCTTCACCATGGTGAAGCTCCATTCAATTTCACTGAATTACACAGATTTTAACTTGCTAAAAATGGTAATTTTTCAATGTACGCACAAAACCTAGAGGCGGAACCTTTGTATTTGTTTCTGGTACGCTGTTAAATTTGACGCACCGTCCGCTAACAGCAGCAACAAAGTGGTTAATTTCTACTTCTAACTGATCTGATTGGACCCTGGAAAAGATCCAATCAGATCACAATATCTTATGTTTTGCATATTATGGGCTCTTAAAAGAAGCATATTTTAACCATAAATAACGACCTCTAAGCAGACATTAACCACACGGAGCCCACGATTCTGTATTAAAATGTTTTCTCATTGGTCCGATATAATATTTGAATCTAATTTTAATATTTAAAATAACTGTGATGATATTTATCACAGGGAATTTTGCAGAATTCAGGATAAGATCCAAACCTTAGCCTGGGCTAGCAGCTTTTATTTTGAAGGTCGAGGGTTTCCCATTTAATTTCGTCCTGTTTTTTGGAGCAGGTTATGTAATCTGAATGTGACTTTTCTCACAGCGATCAGAAGAAGCTGAGTGTGAGACAGTTTCCCAGCATGCAGCCGGTTTCTCCTCCTATCAGAGCTGAAACGGTTTATTATGATGAGCCTGCAGTGGAAAGTGTGAGGCGCAGTAGTGAGAGTGTGAACTCAAAGGTCAACGCAAACAGTCAGACGGCTGGGAGGAGTCTGACCTCTGATGTGCAAATTAGATTTAACCCCTGAAACTGGTTTAGATGGATCTTACCCTGTAAATGACACAAAATATGTCATAAAACAGGATTTCTATGTGTCATTATTTGCTGCAGCTTCCTCCCATTGGAAAACAACTGCTGGGGTCTGTCAAGAAAATCCAAGCTCATCCCACTTCCCCATGCTGGAGATTTTAGTTTAACAGTAATAATAAATAAAGTTATCTTTAAAATGAATCACTCAAGTGATATCTAGGCCCAACAGTAGACTTAAGTGTCAATAAAATAAATCTGGTTGTGTGTGTTGTTTTTGTCTCATGCAAACTTTGCTTTAATTCTACTTTTCTCTATTTAATCATAAGAAATCATAGTCAGTCAGAGAGAGTCATGAAGCAAGAAAAGCAGGTTTCCTGGAAAAAGAGGAAGTAAGTTCCAGCCTGCAGATTTATAAAAAATAGCTGAGACTATTTCTTATTTTAAATCATGAAAGTTTTAAAGAATGAAATCTAAAACATTTTGAGTAATTTGATAAGATTCAAAGTAAAATACTTATATTAATATTGGTTTACTTGTAATAATATTTACACGAACATTTGTGGGAACAGTTACAAGAAAAACAAGTAACTGTAACTTTGGCATCAAATAATTAGAATCATGTATTATTCTTGGTTTCTTTTCAGAAAAACATCTGTAATAACTCACATTAGGATTATAATAAGGATAATTAATAAGTTATGGTTATAAAATCATAAATGAATGATAAATCAGAGAAGCTGAAGAAAATAAATGTGATATAAGTTATGGTTATAAAATTATAAATGAATGCTAGATCAGAGAAGCTAAAGAAAATAAATGTGATATAAATGTGATTTTGACATTGAACTTGAAATGGTGTAAAAGGTGTAACTGCAATTAAACATCACTGATATGTTGGAGGTAGAGAGTAGGTGAAAGGTGAAAGGCAAGGAACTAACAGGAGAGCAGAGATGATCAACGCCTTATTTAGAGAGTAGGTGAAAGGTTGTGCAGGCAATGGACAGGAGGTTGAGCAACTCTGAGACATTAGCACAGACATCAGGACATAATGTCTGTAAGACAGTGATGGATATGAGATCATCTGTCTAAGCAGTCAGAAACCCTATAAAAGGTGAGTGCAAAAGAGGAACCGTTCGTTGGATCCTCCGGGCAGCTTCGAGCCAAGATCGAGATGGACAAAGAACTCTGCAGCTGAAGAAGAGCCGGGGCCACGGAGCCGAAGACTGTCCGGCCATGGGGACCAACCCGTCAGCCCCACAACCTGTGGCTTCGAATCGCACTTCTCTCATCGGCTGGGTTCAGACCCCAAAGACAAAGATGAAGACAAAGGCAAAGGCAAAGACAAAGAAGAAGAACTGGTGCCTTTTTTCTTGCCAGCACCAAGTCCTGTGTGACCTCACCATCCATGTGGAGAAGAAGCTCATCAGACCTACAGAGATTCCTGCCTTCGCCGATCAACATCTTCCTCCTGCTGCAACATCTTCATCATCATCAAGCCAGGTCTGGGGTTCGAAACGTCAAACTCCGTCCGTCTCTCTCAAAGGTTCCCTTTTTTAGTTTTCAGTGTCAGCAGTAGGGAAAGATAGACTAGATGATTGATTTTACTTATTTGATTATTTCTGCTACTGAATTAAGCTGTACTGACCCTTGCAAAAATGCCTTACTAATAAAATATTTAGCATAAAGAAAATCTAAAAGATGTTGTGGACATTCAGTTAATGAGTCACCTTAAAGTTCTTTGATGGTTGTAAAATAGCTGTGATGTTTGATTCTGGAGAGGAAGAGGTGGAAAATGTTTTATAGGTTGCTGGTAGCCCAAATTTAAAACAACATCCTTGGGACTCGCCCGAGTCACTAAAACCTACCTGGTTCAATAACAAATGCAAGTTGTGAAATAGAGAACGAGCGACCGTTAACAGGTGTGCTCTGTGAAACTAGTTGGCTGTAGGCTGCTCAGTCTGGCTAATTCACAGGGGGAAGAAGGGTGGGACACCTGGATGTAGGCCGTTAAAAATCAGGTGAATCGTTTCTCGAAACCAGCTTAAACAGAGTTTACTTCAGTTCTGGACAGGGTAAATCCCGGCAGATTTAGGAAACTCAATTAACCCGTTAGATGGAGAGCTGGTAGCACATCTCCCCTCTCAGAAGAGGAAGTAGAGAGTGAGAGAGTAGAGACAGAAAGGAGGGGGGGGGTGTTGCGCAACAACAAGTGGCGCCCAACGTGGGGCGGCGCACAACTGAGTAGGCGGGCCCCAAAGATACCAAGTCAGTGAAAACAGATGTGAGGATCTGAATAGCTCACTTGGTTTGTTAACTCTTAGGGAATAGAGTTAATGGTGACTGATAAGGCCGTCGGTCACAACCCTTGCAGTAACTGTATGGCATACAGGTGAGGGAAAGCTTCTACTGAGGATAAATGACCGGATCCAGACAGTGAAGCTAGTAGCCAACATAGTCTAGACCCATCCCTGCTCAAGAGCGCAAAGAGAGGCTTTGGGGGATAGACAACTCGAACCGACAGAGAGACGGAGTGATGGATGATCACTTCGAGGAGGAAAATCTGGGGAAGAAACCGGAGGAAGCCGGCCGTCCAGATCGTTTGGAAAAGGAGGAGACCTCAACAGAACTGCATCAACTTTCTGCACAGCTACCCAGGGCACCCAGGACAGCGGATGGAAGGTTTGTTCATCAAGAGCACAGTCCCATGGGGTTCAGTCTGCATGGATGTAGCAGAGCCAATGGGGACAACAGGAAAGAGAGGTGAGAAGTACCTCTTGTGCTGATGGACACAGTGACAACTGCTAGAAGAGCAGGTCTTCCCCTGCAGAGGAACTCCGTTCACGTCACAGAAAGCAGGGAGGCGAAGACACTTCTCCTTTTTGCTCAGAGAAGAAAAAGGGAAGTTGCAGCTCAAAGTGTCACTGAAAACAGGGCAGAGAGTTTGGATTAAAGCTCAAGATCGGCCTGCAGCTACGGTGATCAAGCTGAGATTCAACGCCCGAGATTTTGTAAAGCAAGTACTGAACTTCAACACAGTACTACTGATGAAGAAAGGGGTCCATGAGGAAGCAGTGCTCAAGCCAGTTCTTAGCTACAGCAAACCAGAACATTACGAGAAGATGGCCAGAGAATCAAGCACCATGCCATCCTACAGTAGACTGGCCACTATTACGGGAAGGTTGCCGTTCAAAGAACAACTTCAAGGCTTTGGACTGGGAGGGCCGTGAAGAAATTGGACTATGCTAAAGAAGAACTCCTGTCACAACCTGATGGATTAAAATGGAAAAGGATCATGATTACGGATAAAGCATCATGATGCTTATGCTTTTTGCTTTGCTCTGCTGAACAGCCAGAATTTTTTTTTTTTTTTTTGAGGCCTTCTGTCTCAGCCCATCTTCCCTAAAGAATCATCCCACATCCTGAAGAACTGACAGTTCATCCAGCGAAGGTTCCTGTAGAAGAATCAGAGCGATCCAAGTTTTCTTCGACATTCATCACCTCATGGGGGAAATCAAAACTCCAAGGAGGGGGTGTCAAGAGAAGTGGAGTTTTGATGACTACACTGAGCCCTCTGTGACAACTGAGGATGAAGAATCTGCATCTTCACATCCCAGACGAACCTCTTCTCTTTCCAGGGGATGAGGACGGCGAACTGCAGGAGGGTGATGGACTCCCAGCATGTGAAAGGTCTGACCTCGTGGAGGGGGTGTCAAGAAAATCCGAGCTCATCCCACTTCCCCATGCTGGAGATTTTAGTTTAACAGTAATAATAAATAAAGTTATCTTTAAAATGAATCACTCAAGTGATATCTAGGCCCAACAGTAGACTTAAGTGTCAATAAAATAAATCTGGTTGTGTGTGTTGTTTTTGTCTCATGCAAACTTTGCTTTAATTCTACTTTTCTCTATTTAATCATAAGAAATCATAGTCAGTCAGAGAGAGTCATGAAGCAAGAAAAGCAGGTTTCCTGGAAAAAGAGGAAGTAAGTTCCAGCCTGCAGATTTATAAAAAATAGCTGAGACTATTTCTTATTTTAAATCATGAAAGTTTTAAAGAATGAAATCTAAAACATTTTGAGTAATTTGATAAGATTCAAAGTAAAATACTTATATTAATATTGGTTTACTTGTAATAATATTTACACGAACATTTGTGGGAACAGTTACAAGAAAAACAAGTAACTGTAACTTTGGCATCAAATAATTAGAATCATGTATTATTCTTGGTTTCTTTTCAGAAAAACATCTGTAATAACTCACATTAGGATTATAATAAGGATAATTAATAAGTTATGGTTATAAAATCATAAATGAATGATAAATCAGAGAAGCTGAAGAAAATAAATGTGATATAAGTTATGGTTATAAAATTATAAATGAATGCTAGATCAGAGAAGCTAAAGAAAATAAATGTGATATAAATGTGATTTTGACATTGAACTTGAAATGGTGTAAAAGGTGTAACTGCAATTAAACATCACTGATATGTTGGAGGTAGAGAGTAGGTGAAAGGTGAAAGGCAAGGAACTAACAGGAGAGCAGAGATGATCAACGCCTTATTTAGAGAGTAGGTGAAAGGTTGTGCAGGCAATGGACAGGAGGTTGAGCAACTCTGAGACATTAGCACAGACATCAGGAAATGTCTGTAAGACAGTGATGGATATGAGATCATCTGTCTAAGCAGTCAGAAACCCTATAAAAGGTGAGTGCAAAAGAGGAACCGTTCGTTGGATCCTCCGGGCAGCTTCGAGCCAAGATCGAGATGGACAAAGAACTCTGCAGCTGAAGAAGAGCCGGGGCCACGGAGCCGAAGACTGTCCGGCCATGGGGACCAACCCGTCAGCCCCACAACCTGTGGCTTCGAATCGCACTTCTCTCATCGGCTGGGTTCAGACCCCAAAGACAAAGATGAAGACAAAGGCAAAGGCAAAGACAAAGAAGAAGAACTGGTGCCTTTTTTCTTGCCAGCACCAAGTCCTGTGTGACCTCACCATCCATGTGGAGAAGAAGCTCATCAGACCTACAGAGATTCCTGCCTTCGCCGATCAACATCTTCCTCCTGCTGCAACATCTTCATCATCATCAAGCCAGGTCTGGGGTTCGAAACGTCAAACTCCGTCCGTCTCTCTCAAAGGTTCCCTTTTTTAGTTTTCAGTGTCAGCAGTAGGGAAAGATAGACTCTATCTAAAGAGCAAAGGGGCTTGATTACAGCGTAATTATATTCCAGGTAGCTCAAAAATTGTCTTAAATTTTCATTTCAAACTGAAAAAAATAATAATTTTTGCTCTCAAGAGAAATGCAATTGAATTTGCAGAAGTTGAATCTGATACATTTTCTATATAAAATACATTTCGGATCTATAATTGGAATTATGACCAGTCAGAATCAGAGTGAGATATCTCAAATTTATTTTGACTAGACCTTATTGTTAATATCTGAAATATGTTTCACATAGTAATTTATTGTAAATATGTAGAATTCAAGCCTTTGTACATCTTAATGGTAAATATGACATAATTTAGTCAGAATGTAATTAGATATCTGAAATAGCTTTTTTATTTAGTGAAATTATAATATATTTGTAACAAACCAATTTGATATGACAAACCTGATATGTCTTAGCATAAAAGCTAACGGTGTTGCTAACGTTAGCGTCGGTTTTTGTTGGGTTTTCGAGCTGAAGTTAGCATGAGGATTGAAGCTTCCGATTGGCCATCTGACTGAAGGGAACATACTGCATTGGTAGCTCTAAATCAGATACTAACTTCATTGTATTCTGAACCTTTACAGATATTATTTTATATTTATTTAAGCTAATAGCAACTTAACAGTGTTTCTGGTGTCTGCAGGTTAAATAACTACTAAATAACAACACTAGGGTGGTTGTATATATATATATATATATATATATATATATATATATATATATATATATATATACAAAGCCTCATATATATTATATATATATACAAAGCCTCAACAGACAATGTGCTCAGTGAATATCTCAGACAACAGGGAACGGAGGTTGAGGTGCCAGAGATACCATCATGGGAGGACAAGCCCCTACATGGGATGTACCACCAGCAAATAACCCAAGTGGCCGATATCAGTAAATCCTACTAATGGCTGGAAAAAGCTGGACTCAAGGACACCACAGAGGCCCTCATCCTGGCCGCCCAGGAACAGGCCCTAAACACCAGAGCAATAGAGGCCCAGATCTACCACACCAGACAAGACCCAAGGTGTAGGTTGTGCAAGGAGGCCCCTGAGACAGTCCAGCACATAACAGCAGGGTGCAAGATACTGGCAGGGAAAGCGTACATGGAACGACATAACCAAGTTACAGGCATAGTGTACAGAAACATCTGTGCAGAATATGGACTGGAAACCCCGGGATCAAAGTGGGAAACACCCCCAAAGGTGGCGGAGAACGCCAGAGCTAAGATCCTGTGGGACTTCCAGATCCAGACAGACAAAATGGTAATGGCGAACCAACCAGACATTGTCGTAGTGGATAAACAACAGAGGAAAGCCGTTGTGATAGATGTAGCAATACCAAGCGACTGCAACATCAGGAAAAAGGAGCACGAGAAACTAGAGAAATACCAGGGCCTCAGGGAGGAACTGGAGAGGACCTGGAAGGTGAAGACCACAGTGGTGCCTGTGGTCATCGGGGCCCTCGGGGCAGTCACCCCCAAACTGGACCAATGGCTACAACAGATCCCAGGAACAACATCAGACATCTCAGTCCAGAAATGTGCAGTCCTTGGCACAGCCAAGATACTGCGCAGAACCCTCAAGCTCCCAGGCCTCTGGTAGAGGACCCGAGCTCAGAGGATAAGAACCACCCGCCGTGGGTGAGAAGGGAATTTTATATATATATATATATATACATATATATATATATATTGTTCTACATGCTGCCCTTCCAAATATATTTAACAAAAATACTTTATTCAAATATTTATCACTTTATTATTATTAGTTGAATGAAAATGTAGAAAAAATTCTTCCCAGATTAAAGTTTAATATTCTCAGTTGAAGAAACATAATGTAGATCCTCATTGAGTGAAACCTGAGCCTGACGCTCTACTTAAACACAGTGGTGGCAGAGTGATGCTGTGTTGCTGCAGTTTTGACATTGGACAATATATCAAATCATCATCATAATATCAGTGTGTGCAATAATCATCATACAAAAGGCTGCTTGGAGTAATAATTGTTGGCTGATGTATTCCAAGTGTTATGAACTAAAGACATTATCCTGAATCCTAATAATGGTTTAAATTATATTTTCTGTTCAGAGCTTAAGAGTCCTCAGCTGCAAACTTTCTGATTCGGCTTTTTAAAGTCTGTTATAATATTGTGTTTTTCTTAATATTATGCATTTGAAAATTATTTAATGTGTCTCAATCCAATTCAAGTTAATTTTTCTGTCCCTTATTTTGTCTCCTTCCTGCTTCGTTTTTAATTTAACATCAGAGATGGGAAAGTAAAATGCCGACCCATGAATATGAAAACTAGTGGTGGGACTCAATCATTTTTTTTAATCCAGTTAATTTCAGGGCCTCTAATTAATTAACGACACATGACTAAAACACGTCAACAACATAAGAAACATTTTCTATTCAAAACCCTTTTTACTTTTAAATGATTGAATAGACATGCGATCAACAATATTTATAGTTTTTAAACTGTTATTCAGGTTTTTAAGCCATCAGCTTAGAAAACATTACATGTAGATAAATGTGGAGGAAACAATTTGATGGAGAAAAATTGGAGAGGTAAAAAAATCTAAAATGGCTAATGAAGTAAATATATCAACATCAGTTGTGTAAATAATTATATTAAAGAGTCACTTTATAAAAAACTAAAAAGGGGGAAATCATTTAAAATTTTATTTTAATAATTACATTAAAAAATATACATTTTAAGTGCTAGATCTAAATATTAATAATCTGTATCACGTTTTTTTTTTTTTAAAGATAAAAATAAAACCAGTTTTGTTGTTTTTGTTTAATTTGTTAGTTCAGTCAGCACAGTGATCTATTTCTGTTTATTCTTGGTTTTTGCATGTTTGGTCCTCCATACTCCGGATCTACTCTGTTGTAAATTCATCGCAGTTCCTTGGAAAAGCAGAGAAGGGGTTTTCCTGGATGTTTTGGACCGGGAGAGGCCTGCGTTCTCGGGGCGCCGCCCCGGAACCCGTCCCGGCTGTTGGGCCCCTGCTGCGGGGCCGTGTGCAGGGGAAGCCCGGTCGGTGGCGGCGGAGGGCTACAACGTGACCTGACAACAAGGAACCTCCGGGAAAACCGTCAGTCCTGAACTCTGAGCCGAGCCGAGGCCGGCGGGGCCCAGCAGGGGGGTTCCCGCCGGGCGCCCGGGCCCTGGAAGCGGGCAGATCCTGCCGGATCGGCGGCCGTCTGGAGCCCCCTCGCGGCGCAGAGCGCCCCCTCGCGTCTGGGAGGCGGAGACGGGACCCCCCTGACGTCAGAGGGCCTGTCTGAAAGTGAGGTAGAAGGTGAAGCAGAACCAGAACTGACCCCCGCCCCCGCTCCGCGGTACTGGAAGCCGCCGAACCTCTAGCGCGAACCGGCCTGGTGAGTACGACCCGGCCGTCCGCCGCTCCGCTCGCCGTTTCCCGGGCCGCCGCGGCGGGTCGAGCCGCCGCTGCGGCAGCGCCGGTAACGGGTCACCGAGTGTGAAGTCTCAGGGCCGCCGAGGAGTCTGCGCGCTGCCCGGGCCGTGTTTGCGTGGTTCTGCGTGGTGTCCACGGACTCCCACGGAGTTGTCCGCGTTCATGAGACGTGGTGCTTGTGCGCGTGCGTGCCGCAGGCTTGCAGGAGCAGGAAGGCGTCCCGGCTGTTGCAGAGGGGTTTTCCCTGACTCCGCCCCTCGCTGCCAGGGCGTTCACGTGTTGCCACAGAATCCACGCTGTCCACGCGCACGCGCCCTGTCGTGTTTTCGTGTCAGGACCGCGCCTCCTCTCTCTCCGCTCTGCCGCTGAGCCTCCCCAGGTGTGCGTCACCTGTTAGGACGCGGCGTTCCCTGCGAATGCGCAGACGGGCAGTGCGCATGTCCGTCCAGCCCGGACCGCGCTGGCTGCAGGTGAGCGTCCAGGCGTGTTTGTGTCATGCGTGTTTTTTGTTGCTGGTGGAGCCGCAGGACGGTGATGTCATAGCGGAGTGGAGACCAACCATCAGCCGGTAGTAAGAGTTATGCAACATGGAGACAAAGCGGGTTCTGCTGCAGCGGATCGGATGGTTCCGATCCAGATTCTGATCAGTTCGGAACGGAGCCGCGTCTATCTGCAGCATCTCCATCAGATTATCCTCCTGTTGCTCCTCAGGTTGCTGGTTGCTGCAACATTAAACTCTGTGAGTTTTATGGATGTTTTCCTGCTAACCGTGTGTGTGTGTGTGTGTGTGTGTGTGTGTGTGTGTGTGTGTGTGTGTGTGTGTGTGCGTGTGTGCGTGGGTGTGTGTGTGTGTGTGTGTGTGCGTGTGTGCGTGTGTGTTCCTACAGATGCACCCAGGAGTCCCTGCGAGGTGAGGAGGATAAAGCGAAGATGCAGCAGTGAGTGGAGGCTGAAGATGCCACGCACCAAGCAGAACAACCCCAGGAACCTGAAAGGTGAGCGCCTACTTCCTGCAGGTGGATTCCTGGCAGGTCCATGATTTTCTGCAGCTTTTCTGCTCAGATCCATTTCATTCCTTTGTGTTTTTCAGTTTTTCTGCGTTTGGCCTCCAGTAGTTGATCAACAGAACGTCTGAATTATGTGTTTTAGTTGCCGTTGTGTTGAAAGTAAATTCCTTTTTGGAAAACTTTGGCTCTGAGCCTCTGGGATTCTCGGCTTCTCCCGACTCTCCACTCCATTAATCCCACAAAATCTTCAGCGGTAACAACGTCACAGCTTATTGGTCGGTAATTGAAACCAGAAACCCCTCTGTCGTTTTTCACCTGTTAGCTGTTGACTGAATCCTGAAAAAATCCTTTTTTCCTATTTTTGCTGTTCATTGAATGCACCAAAGCAGACTTTATGGCCTGTAAATGGAGCAGAAAACAGTTTGGTGTTTAAGGAGGAACTAAACACCAAACCAACTTTTTGTTGCAGATAAACTGTCTAAACTGGCCCTTATTGCTGCCGTCTTTGGGTTTCTGTGCAATTTTTCTTCATTTTGTGTGAATTTGTTTGATTTTCAACATTTTTCCTGAATCTGTCTCAGTGCTGCCCTCTTTGGGTTGAACAGTGGTCCTGCAGGTGAATTTTCCTATTGGTCAACGGTACAGACATAGTTCTGGTTTAAAATCAGACAGACGCCCCCTGGTGGCGAGTCAGGAGTTGGCACAGTGAGCGTTGATGGTTGGCGTTTCTCTGCTATGAACATGTTTGATTCATTTGCACCGTGGAAACGGAGTGGAGTGGAAACGGAGTGCAGTGGGTCTCCGCTCCGACTGCAGGTCCTCAGGAAATTATCTTGGCAGATTTTAGTCTCTTTTTTGGAAGAAAAAGTTCGTTTAATCTGAAGGGATGCTTAAAGTGACAGTTGTCAAGTTGTCAAAAGAGCTTTTTTCTTCTTGACCAGATCCCAACTTCATCCCTCTGCTCATCCTCCCATTTGGCCACGCCCATTACGGCCTCTTGGCTCCGCCCACTTCGGTGCCTTTTCTCAGATTTGTCAGAGCGAGTTTCTGCTTTACTTTCACTTTAATTAACTGCTTTGAGAAAAATAAGGATCAATTCACAACAGACCCGTTTGTTCTGCTTTAACCCAACTCCAGTCTGCTTGTCTAGTCAAAGTCCGGTTGGTGAGGTGTGAACACTAATTGACCTCTGACCTTTGGTCCTCCAAACCTCCGTCTGGGTTCAGTTGAACTGAACTCTGGTTCAGTTTGAATGTGAACGGCAAGCGGACCGGAGCCCGCTCCAAAAGCAGGAAGTGGACCCAGGGCATTCTGGGTAAATACAACCAAAGCTAATGTGCTAGCCTAGCGCTAGCAGCAGAAATGGCTCCTGGTCTTTAGCCAAAGACTAAAGAGAAATCCTCCAACACTAAAATCTGACGCCTCCATCTTGTTTCCATCTGGTGAAGAAGGAAGTTGCTCTCAGTGTCTTCAGAGGTTTTTGTGTCGTTTCCTTCAGTGGTTCTTGGTGCAGCGCCCCCACAGGCCAGGAGGGGAACAGGTTGGTTTGACTCGGAACCACAGCAGATGATGGAGTTTTGGACCTGGTAGAACCGGGTTGAGTCCAGAGCAGCGGTCCCCAACCTTTTTGGTCGCGCGGACCGGTCAGCCCTTCACAACTTTGCAGCGCACCGGGGGCCGGGGGGGCTGGGTTGTTCGCGCGCGTCGTAAGTATCGAGTCCGATGCTGTTTTGTTGCTCATTCTGCTGCAAGTTGGCTCAATTTTGACGTAACCGGTAAAATCCGGTTTAGAATTTTCAAAATAAAAGATCTGGAAGTAGTTCATTATTTCTTGCGCGGACCGGTACCGGTCCACGGCCCGGTGATTGGGGACCACTGGTCCAGAGGGTTGATCAGAGCTCTGTGAGGTCATGGTGGTCATCTTAGTGTTTATAAGTGTTTATAGTGACAATCTGCATCGTCTCCAGTCTGTGTGTTTGTGAGGAAGCAGCAGATTGGACTCGGAGCGGCGCGTCCTGCGGTGTGAACGCCGACCGGCCCGACGGATTTCCTGTCGAGTCGCCAGCAGACGGCGGCGCCTCACAGATGGTGAATGTGAGGCGCCGCGCGGCGAGTGTGATCGGCAGAACGCAGCGCCGCACAAACAGGGCCCGGCCCAAACAGAACCCGGCCCAAACAGAACCCGGCCCAAACAGAACCCGGTCCAAAAAGAACCCGGTCCAAACAGAACCTGGCCCAAAAAGAACCCGGTCCAAACAGAACCCGGCCCAAACATGTGAAGGTCCAGCTGTTGATTCTTCACCTGTTGATTCTAATAGAGGCTGGTTCTGGTTCTGGTTCTGGTTGATGTGTGCTGGGCCAGAGGTTCTAGAACTGGTCCTGATGGTTCTGATGAACGACCCGTCCTGCAAAAACACAAAGTCTCACCAAGTGTTTCTGATCCAGATGAAGGAGTTTAAATAAAAAACTCCTCAACATCTTTTGTTTCACTTCTAACACGTTAAATATCTTTCATTAAGTGAAATAATCTGTTAAAGTTTGTAAATTAGTTTTGTCTTATTTCAGGTGAACTAAGATATTTGTAGTAGAAACTAAACTTGGTTAGATTTAGTGTTTTTACAGTGCAGCTGCTGCTGGAGACTTTAAATGAGTAAAATCTGATCAGCATGAGTTTCGTCTGGAAGCAGAGTTTATGTCAGGAGTAGAGCTGGATCGATTAATCACGATTAATCACGATTAAGAAACAATTTAGTAATTGATTAATCAATAATCATTTAATCTGACCGTTTGATTTAGGGGTGAAACATAAAACAGATTAAATCTGATTAATCGATTGCTGAAATAATCATAAACTAATTTAGTAATCAGTTGATCATTTAAGAACAACACAGAGCAGTAACTAAGTCAAATATGTACAAAAATATAAACATTTAAATTTTAGATAAAAAAGTGTGTAAATAGTCCCGTCACAATAATCAATAAATCAATTATAAACCACATAATAAATTAAAAGGAGTTCAATAACTTCCATTTTTTCTCTTTCTACCAGAAACTGGATGATAAAAACCTGAAGTTTCTCCTCGACTGAACCTTTGGTTCATTTTATCTGGTGTTTAAAATGTTTCTGTTCCAGATGTGAATGTTCGTTAGAATCTAAAGTTTATTGATCTTTGAGAACGAGTTCCTGCATTATTATTATTATATTACCTGAAAATGGTTTCAAAACATCAATATTATGGTTTATGGCAATCACTTTTCTCAGCCAGCTGGTTCTGCTGGGTGTCAGGTGAGCAGCAGCAGGTCCAGGTGTTTGTAGGAACAACCAATCGGCAGGAAGGAGCCGTGACTCGGCTCCGTCTCCGCCGGGAGTTTTAATCCGCGTCCTTCCAGACTCCCAGTCAGTAAACGGCAGCAGAGGAATCGTCCGGCTGCGCGTCGCCCCCTTGGCCTGCGCCGCCCTGCAGACACGTCTGCAGCTGGTGACGCAGTCTGCGGTCAGAGAAGCAGGAAGTCCTGAGTTTCTGTTTGCGTTGCCGCCAGCTGGTCTCCCAGCAGCGGTTTTCCACAAACATTCACTCCGCAGCGCTCTGGAGAAACTCCTGCTTCTGCAACTAACGATTATATAAGCAATCAATTATTCACACGATTAATTGATTAATCAGAAATAATTTCTTTCACATTCTGCAGGTTTTTATTTACCACTTAAGCTTATTTTATAGCATATTGAAAATACATTTAAAAATACATTTAAATAATTTAATTCCTTTTTTAAAGTAAGAAAAATAAACATTTTATTGCCTAAAATACAAAAACAAATTAAAATGATTCCTTTAGTGAATACTTGATCATTTGTAGAGTCATTGATTAATTTTTGAATAAATTGCCTGATAATTAGGTAATAAAATGTGATTAGTAGATTTATTTATAGATTTTGCAGCAGGTGAAGCTAAAACTGCTCCTGCTGGAGTAAAACAGACAAATGTTTTTATTTTAAATAAAAAATGTCTATTTTTTGTACAGTTTTGGCTTAATTACTGAACTGCATAAATACAGGTAAACAATCAAATCATTTTTTTAAATTAAAAATAAACATTTTATGCAATAAAAAACAAAAACATGTAATTCATTGACTAATATTTGATGTATTTTTTAACTGATTAATAGAAAAAGGTGCTTGATAAATTTATTTTACAGAATTTGAAACAAAGTTAAAACTGAGCTGAACAGATTCACAAAGTTTTTAATAAATGTAAAATGTTTTGTTTTTATAGTTTTGACTAAATTACTGCTTTGTTTGTTCTTTCAGAAAATGTTTTTTAACAATTAATCAATTACTAAATTAGTTGGCGATTATTTCAACAAACGATTAATCATAATTAATCGTTTCAGCCCTAAATCAAATACAGTCAGATTTAGTGATTATTGATCAGACATTTTACTAACAAACAGTTTAATATCATGTCCAGCTGGAGGATCGTCTCGACAGCCGGACCCGTCAGTCGGTGCTTCCCCATAAACTCCTGTTATAAACTGGGAGCTTTAATGGTTCCAGTACCAGTAAAACTATTCATAAACTAATAATTTATGACACAGTATGCGGTCAGACATACATACAGTTCGGCTTAAAACATGCAGTTTAATATTTAGGTTATTCTTCCCTGTGAAGCACATCTCGACAGACCAGAACACGTCATCAGCAATAAATAAATACTGAAATATCAAAGTTTAGGGAAACTAAAACCTTTATTTTATAAAAAAAAATTACATAAATTATAACAGAAACAAAGTACAGTGCATCCAGGAAGTTCTCACAGCACTTCTGTTTCTCCATATTTCGTTACGTCCAGGCCTGAAATGATTAACTGGACAAATCAGATTAATCGATCATTCAAATAATCAACTAATTTGGTATTTATTTAATTGTTAACTGGAGCACACACACTCAAAAAAGTCAATTTGCTGAAATAACACATTCAGAGCAGCGAAGAAACAAAACTGTACAAAAAATATACATTTTGCATTTAAAATGAAAAACAAACAAACGACTAAACTTTTTTGTAAATCTGTTGTACACAAAACTCAAGTCCAGTTTTTTTCTGCCCAATTATTAATGTGTTCATTGAGCAGTTAGTCATCAGATGATGTTTAAGCTGAAAGCTTTGAGCTTTTCACATGTTGATGTTGGGATTATCTGCAGATTCAATCTTTGCTGCAAATGATTCATGAAATGTTTATTTTCTCATTTAAAAAGGAATTAAGTTTATTTACATATTTTTAATATTTTGTAAAAATTGTTTAATGAAAAATTTGCAGAATGATCATTTTTTATCTGATTAATCGTCAGAATTATTGATTAATTGATAATTCTGCTGAATAATCGATATGTTTTGAGATGATTGAGATGTTTTGTGTGTGTACTGTTAGATTAGGCATCATAAGCTGGAGGGAATCTCTAGTATCCATGGTTTTTATCTCTTTACCAGCAGTTATAAAATATGAGTTTTATAAAGAAAACTTGTTTTCTCACTCAAGTCTTTTTTTTTAAAACATTTTTTAAAAGGAAAAACTAGAAATTTGAAGACAAGTAAAAAAAAAGGCATCATGAAACAATGTCGTGACATATTAATTTGTAGAGATGATGGATTAGGATCTGACCTCGTTAACCTCGTTAACCTTTGTGTTGGTAACTGTGCCAGCAGTTAGTTTAGTAAACACTAAAGCAGCTCAGAAAGGGTTAACTCCCTCGCTGGGTTCCTGCTTGTTGTGTCAAACTCAGGCAGCCAAACCAGTGCTTACATGCCGGCCCCTTAAATTACAGCGCGCTCCTTCACACAAAGGGAACTTCTCTCCCTGGGGCGGATCGAGCCGGGCGTTAGCAACCGTAGCTACAACAGACGGGCCCAGACTCGTCCGCGGCCGGCGTGTTGACTCGCTGTAACCTCCGGGAAGCTTTCATTTTCTCAGCGGCAGAGCAGGGAGGTTCCCAGTTCATGACCAAAACATTCAATCAGTGGAAAACTGCTGTTCACTTTCTGCCCTGGACGGTTTAGCCCTTGTTTTTATGACGTTGGCTTAAACTTATAATTCAGTTATTTCTCTGAACTTGTTTTCTACTCAGACACAGAAAAGTGAAAGTTTGATGACTGCAGAGATCTTCCAGTAGTTTCATGAGGTTTCACTCTGCGGGGTTTAGTGGTTTAGTGGTTTAGTGGTTTAATGGTTTAGTGGACGGTTGTTTCCTCCTGACGAAGCTTTGGAAACGTTCGCTTCCATTATCGATTAACCTGAGTTACTAACTTCAGTAGTGTGAAGCTTTCAGAGCTATGCAATAACATTTGTTTTCAATTAAATAAGAGTATAAACTAAAGAATTTAACTGAAATTTTCTGATTTTTATGTAGCCAAACAGTTTATTTTGAATCGTTTTTGCTGAATCATTCCCTCTAAGCAATTATAACACAAAAAAACACAACATATGTCTAAATTTAACCAGCTGCAGAGAAAAGCGTAATAAATCATTTACAAAAATAAATAA
This sequence comes from Xiphophorus maculatus, assembly GCF_002775205.1. NCBI lineage: Eukaryota > Metazoa > Chordata > Actinopteri > Cyprinodontiformes > Poeciliidae > Xiphophorus > Xiphophorus maculatus. The sequence continues at coordinate 13,943,696 of NC_036455.1, read as the reverse complement.
TATATCCAATATCGGTAATCGGCCCAAATATCGGTAGTGGGACCCGCCTTCTTCTGTAAATGATCTGTTAAACTTTGTCAAACAGAAACTATGTTTCAATCCAGTTGCTATGAATTTTCAGTAAACTTGTAAAATGTTGCAGAAAAAGAAAATGTGAATCATTGTCCATGTGGTTTGGAGCGAACCAATCAGCCATCGGTTGTCGTCACATAAGAGGTTCAGTGAACCAGCGCAGAGATTCCTTCGCTCCAAACTGGAGGTTTGGACTTCTCCGGGTTTTTGATCTTATTTCTCTCTCTAAATTCTGTGGATTGGTTTCTGTCTGTTTCTTCACCAATAAACTCGTCTTCTCTCGATGCTGCTGCTGTTCTCATGTTAACCATCACACACATTTTCCTCCAGCCTCTTGGCTGATGTTCGCCTCGCCGCCACCTGAACGCCTCACCGCCGCCTGAACGCCTCGCCTCTAAAGGTCGGGTTCGTGTTGCTTCGTGAGTTCGGAGAGAGCCGGATGTTTTCTTCTTCATACATGATTTAAAGGGATCCTATTAGAGAAAATTCACTTTTTGCACATATTTATTCTTCCCTTTGTGTGAATAGTGGTTCTAAAAACAGCCCAGCTGGTTTTGGGGAATAATTTAATGGTTTCCAGTTTCTGTAAAATGAGCCATTACAAAAACTTCCCTCCCTTTTTGAGTCAATGCACTGTGCCATTACCTAGCAACCCCAGCTGAGTTCCAGCACATTTGGTCAGCTGGTTTTGCGCTGTATAATGGCTGCTGGAAAACACAAGTATTTTGTTGTTGATTTTCCATCCAGAAAACACTTCCTGCATTCTTCCTGGTTGTGCAGGAGGCTCTGCTAATGCTTTTCAAAGATGTACGGTTAAATTATTACGCATCTGTTTGCAGCCATTTTCACATGGAACATGGAGTTGGGGGCGTGGCCAGCAGAGGCTTATTAGGATTTAAAATGACAGAGGCCCTAAAAATGAACTAAACAGACTAAAATCTGATTATCTAGGAATCATTTTGTGTAAAAATGTAGTGAACATGTTTTGTATAGACCATAGATCCATCCTAGCCTGCTCATAAAGTCTAATAGGTCACCGTCAAGCTGTGGGCCTGTTTCTGTGTTTTCCACTCATAAAATCCTCCTGCCGCCTCATCAGTCTGCTTATTGGGCGTAAACTTTTCAAGGCGAAGCGTTGCTGAAGCTCTGAGGAGCTGAAGGTAAATTGGAGCTAACGAACGGTGACCTCCCTGGGTTTCCTGAAAGCATGCGCCGCCACGCAGGCCGGCTCTGCCCGATGCCGCCTGTGGCGGCGGAGACGCACTGATGACACGGCGAGGAGGAGGAGAGATGAAGAACACTCCAGAGGAAACGTGTCATCTGCAGGGGGCGGGGGGTGACGCGATGGAGCCTCTAAATAAACTGAAGAATCCTTCATGGAGGCAGCGCAGGGCTGAGCCCTGAAAGGCCGGCTGTGTGGGGGCAGCGCGGCCTGATGCAGCGGTTGCCAGGGAAACTGAGCGGGATGAATGCGGGTCTGCAGGTGCTGTTCTGGTGGCCGACTGCTGGAGCCTCCTACGAGCGCGGAGGGCAGGAAACGGGTCGGGACCGCGGAGAAACGCTGGAACATGTTCAGACTCAGATCTTATCTGATCTCAGCTCCTCACTTTCACTTTATTTAACCTGTAAATCTTCGTTTCCCAAACTCTGCCAGGCTGAGAATCACTTCACCGTTTATCAAACTCACAAACCACCGAGCTTCAAACAGACATCTGATTATAACCTGACAATATTAGTCTGTTAGCTCATTTCTTTGTTCATCCTGCTGAGCTGTTTTGTAGATGTTACCGAGTCGTTCACAGATTCTGAAGGTGTGGATTTTAAGCTTGGTTTTCTTTCAGCCCGACGTAAATAATTATTTTTGGTGTTCAGATGCAGTTAGTGAGCGCGGGGCTCAGGCCCGGTTCTGCATGTATCGTAATAGAGCTCTGAAAACAAACGCTGTGCAACTCACCCTGAGGAACAGAAAAACATTCAGACATGAACTCCTCAGATCATGTAAGTTCACCTGACGTCGTTTTCTTCCCAACAGCTGCTTTAGCTTTTATTTTATTTTATCTTAAGGTGCTTATTCATTATTATTTCTAAACATAATCCTTTGTTAAGATAACTGCAGGCGTCGCACTTTAAGTTCACGCAGATAAACAGTTGTTTAGGTGCAGTACCTTGCTGACCACCAGGGGGACCACAGAGACTTGAAGCTTAAATCTCTGTTCATGAAATATTTCTCTGTGGTTTGGAATAAACTTAGAAGTCGTCTTCTTCTGTGGTTTTTAGTCAGGGAAAAGTGTTTATTTACATGATTTGCATCGGCAGATTCATTTGGTTCTGGAGCAAATCGGTTCTGATTCTGATGCAGTTCGAGTATCGAATGTGTTTTTGTTGGATTAGGGTTAACCCTGCAAATTTGATCTTTCCACTTTTAGGTCTGTTGCATGTTTATGGTTCTGGTCCATTTAACCGTGCTGCACTGGCTGACTAGAACCTGAATCTAAGGCTCGGTTTGCTGCTGGGAAAAGCTTGGATTAGGTCTGCAGCTAACGATTAATCATTTATTCTGACGATTGATCATTTATTATGATGATTAATCGGAGTAGATTCCAATTAATCATCAGCACATTTTGAAGATTCCTCTTTTTATTGATGTTTGCAAAAGCAGGAACATATTAACAGTGTAATATTCAAATATTTGTAACCTTTATTGTTACATTTGTCCCGGAATAAAGAGTCACAAAAACTAAAAAAGAAATAAGGAAAATGTGAATTTCAGCACATTTCCATTTACTGGTTTGGAACAAATTGGACGGACTTCCAAAGTATGATTTTGCCAGATGTTGACGCTACATATGGCTGTAATAAACAGGAAGTAGAGGTTGCTAATTAGCATAGACCTCAGGGAATTGATTAGATTATATGATTGATTAGATCGCATCAGATTTTAAAATGTGCATTTATGTTAAAACAGTAACTAAAATCCAGACTCCCTCCAGACCACTTGGGCAAAATGAAAAGAGTGTAGCGTCAGAACTTGACACTTTTCCCAGTTTTGTGCCTGTGGTAAGGCAGAGACCCGCCAGTGGAAGGTTACGTCACCACGTCAGATCTTATTTGGGAAATGTGTTTCCATCTTCCCTTTCACACATCGACTGTGTTTTGGAAAAGCCAAACACCACCTCGCCTGAGCAAAAAAATGTTTTCACCAAATTTGGGAAACTTTGAATGCCCCGGTTTCCATTTTCTAATACTTTCTAATACTTTACTTTAAAATGCGCATGGAAGAAAAAACATTGATGAACCTACATTACTAGCAAAATGTCATAGCTGCAGAAAAAATGCAGCAGTTAAACGAAATAAAAGAAAGAAAAAAAGCAAAAATAGTAATCATAAATCACTGCTAACTCACTCCAGGCCACTAGAGGGAGTCGACCACCAAGTGGTTTGGGACCAGACTGTCGGTAAGGACGAAACGTCCAACAGACAATTAGAGGAAGAAAAGATGCGTCAGACTTCATATCTTTATCGATATTAAAGAACAGCAGCATATTTATGTATATAATACCAGACGCCCCCTAGTGGTCTGGAGGACTTTGTTTTTTTATTTGTGGTATTTTTTTTCTACTTTTGTTTTCTGTGGTTGGAGGATTTTTCTGTTGGGTTTGTTTTTTGTGTTTGTGTGTTTTGTAGTTTGATGTTTGCATATTTTACGGTTTGCTGAACAGTTTAGTTTAGAAATGTGTTATTTTTCCTAAAGGGAATCCACTCCTTCGTGCAGAACCCCCTCTGACCCAGGGGTAAATGTCCAGAGGGTTCATGTGGAAATATCTGCAGGAGGAGGAAGAGGAGGGCGCTGCCTGCTGGCTGAGCTTCCTCCTCTTGCGTAACTCTGGACGTCTTTTCTTCATCTGCTGTTGCCATGGGTAGGGATCCTGGAGGGGGGGTCTGAGCTCAGTGCCACTCGGGTGGGAAAATCTCAGAGGAATTCTGCTCCGGCTGACGTTCTTCCTCGCTTTGCTGCTCAGTGAGGAGGAGGAGGAGGAGGAGGAGGGTGCCAGTGATTGGCTGCAGCGCTGCAGACCTTCCTCCTGTAAGTAACAGCCTGTAACTGTACGAGAGGAGCTGCGCGGCTGCAGGGCGTCGGCGTGAGTCACAGCGAGCTTCAGGTGTAAAACAGATTCCTCACTGCAGTCAGAGATCCGGCTTCCCCTGCAGGCCTGAAGCGATTAGCTCAAATAGCCGGATGTCAAATTAAAATGCAACAAAATTATCAGCCACATATAAAAAGTCAAACAGTCTTTTCTCTTCCGCTGTGGAAACGAAGCGTTGGAAACCTCTGATTATGTCGTAGAGTTTCAACACAAAGACTTTCTACAAATCCCACATAATTTTAACTGAAATCTGAAGATATTTGCCTCCAGAAAGGATCTAAAGTCCCTCCAGCAGCACCAGCAGCAGGCGGCTCGGCATCGGGGAACCCAGCTCAGAGGAAGGGATTAGCTGGTTCTGCAGAAGCCCGTTAATAACTGCTGGTTGTAAATCAGGTGCAGGCAGAGCGTTAGGAAGCCGTGTTCACTCAGGGTTTAATTAGGAAAGCATCGCTGGACCTGCTGGGTCTTGTTGGGTTTATAGTGAAAAATGGCAGAAGAAGAAAGTTGAAACAGGAGGAGGCTGAGGATGAATCCCTGAGGAACACCGAGAAACGTTAGAGGAGGTAACGTTTTACTAAAACAGGTTTTTAAATTCTGCATATTTTGATTTAAAAATGGAAGAAATACATTCAAATGACTTGAATGCTTTTTTACTCCCAGTAAAATTTACTCTCCTAACATTATAGCCTTTATATTTTATTATTTTTAGTTGATACGTAATAAGATTGATGTAATTATTGGCGTTAGTTTGGGCGGAGGTGCAGTTGAAGGCGTGATTGAAGAAACATGAAAACCTGCCGCAATCAGGAGGTTTTTACTGTTTATGCTAATGAGCTAATAGCAGAGCTAATTTTTCATGCAGGCGTTTGCTAACTTTAGAAACATTTAGTGCACTTCAGTTTAATATTTACAGATGAATGCTAAGACTCTAATTTCCTTGGCAGTTTTGTAAACTTTCAGTTGAATAAAGTTTGACGTCTGTTGAAGTTTTGATCACCGACGGCTAAAATTTTTCAAGTAGTTTATAGTTTATAGTAGTTAGCTGTTTATATCTGTGCTTTTATTTTGAAGACTGTTTATGCAGCAGTTCATTTTCCTCTCCTTATATTTTCGCTCTATGATGCGGTGCAACAAATTGTTTATTCTGGTGCAGAAAAAATGTCTTTTAATGTTGAAATATTCGTGTTTTGGGGAAACTGTAGTCGGCCATTTTACACTCTATGAACCCTGTGATGCTGTGAGTTCTGGTGAAGCCAAGAACAAAAACAAATCTTCCTCCGACTACTTCCGGTCTTCTTCTTCTTCTTCGTAGTTTTCGCCAGTAGTAGCATCCGCCTATTGATCACATGACGAGTGTTTCATCTGGCTGAAAAACCACTCTAACTTTTTCTTGAAAAAATTGGTGTATTTCCATCAAGCAAATTTATTTTCGTAATTTAAATTTTCGCAGTTTTCTGGTTCATGGAAGCAGCTGCTTCCTCCAGACCGGATCCGGATCGGCCGGAGTGTTTCTGTCGCTGCGGCTCCACGTCTTCATGCAGCCTGCAGCGGGCGGATCAATGCTCCATCAGGTTGATGGGTATTTATATCCCACTCGCCCTGCAGCTAATCTCATGTTCAAAGTGTGTGAGGATTTAAAGAGCTGCGCAGTTTTTAGGGCTTCATCCTGCTTTGTTTGGCTTTTTATAGCAGGAGACGCCGCGCCGCTCGGGGAAGTCGGAGCAGGGAGGGCTTTCCCAGATTTACAGAAAGGATTAAAAAAACGGAGCAGAGGGAGGAGAGAAGGAGGGCTGCAGTGACGGAGGAGAAAACAGGCAGAGAGGGAAAGGAGAGCTCAGAGGACGGACGCTCGTCTCGGTCGGTCGGCTGTAATTTGGGATTGTTTGGGTCAGGAATGTCAGGGGTTTCCCGGTGAGCGGCCCAGCGGGGAGTCTTCCTCTTCTCCTCTTCATCATATCAGGTACAGCAGCTCGGCTTTGTGTTTGTGTCTCTGTTCGTCGCTGAGGTAAAGTTTCTCCTCGGTTCCGGCTGATCCGCGACCCGGACACCTGTCGGCCCAAAGTCCTCAGGCTGAAGTTTCTGTTCCGGTTCAGAGGTTTGACAAGTGAAGAAAACAGAAAAACAGCGCAGACTTTAAAACCTGGACCAAGGTTCTGGTTTTTCCTTCAGAATCTGATGAGATCCTCAGGCTGAGGCTCTTTGGATATTAAAAAAATCTAATGAATTCAGAGGGAAACACTGAAGACCAGAGAAATGCTGGGAGACGGTTTGTTCAGATTCCCAAACAGAAACGCACCGATCCATCAGCCACAGACTGGAAAGGGCAGATTCTTCCCTGATCAGCTCTGATCGGTGATCAAAGATCAGATCGCCTTTGATCAGCAGCCAATTATTGACCAATCAACTTGTTTCTACGTGTTAATCGGGTCACGATCAGATTGTGCCATTGATCATAAATGGCTCTGATTGGTGATCAGATTGTGATCGGCTCGGACCGGCAGCCAATTATTGACCAATCAACGTGTTTCTGTTTATTAAACCATCCATCCCAAGCAGCCAACAGTTTATAGTTTGATAAAGTTTTATAATTGAATAAAAATGAGAAGCAGGTGAGGGGAATGTAAATGTTTCATTTCGGTTAATTTTTTTCTTTTTGTGTTTTAGTTCTTAGAAAAAAAGATTTAAAGAGAAAAATAGAAAATTGTCAACTGAAAAAGTCAGACCAGTGCATTTGATCCAGCTTTTGTTCTCCAGCAGCACTTTGATAATTTAATAACGATATTTTTATTCATGTTGTATTGATGGTCAGGAGAGGAAGGATGAAGGTTGAGGCCAGAGAGGCGAGGAAGAGGAGGATGGAAACGTAAAGAGGAAGAGGCGCGGTTATGTAACGTCTCCTGCAGAGCGGCGCAGCAGTGAAGGAGGTGAAGGTGGGCGGCAGCTTCAAAATCACAAAACAGAGACAGAAAACATCCGATTTCAGTCCAACTGGAGCCTCTGGGCTCAAAGCGGCTGAATTAACAGACCTGATGATGGATTAATAATCTCAGATTACAGAATATTTCCACCAAACCGCCACAGATGAAACCCAGACAAACCCACAGATAATCTGTGGAAACAATCCATCTCTGCTGCCGACTCCCAGCGCTAACCAATCAGAGCCAGGAGGCGGGGCTTAGCGCTGTCACTCACCCTCCATTTGGCGCTGCTCATCCCGCTCTCTTCCTCCCTGTTTGGGTTTTTGAAGACAGTTTTTATGATGGTAATATTTGATGCTTTTAGGTGTCGTTATTTCACCTGTTGTGTGTTTAGCATTTATTTTGATTTGTTTGGTGAATTTCTCAGTAGCAGCTCCAGGAGGATCTTTACAGATTATCTGTCTCATAAACTGAGACAATTTGAACAAAAATACCAAAACATTTCTTTAAAAGTTGCACACTGCAGCTTTAATTCATCACAGTAAACAAATTTAGATGCAGCCGATCAGGAGGAAACACACAAAGTCCCAAAGTTACGCAAAACAGTCGGCATCAACGTGACGCAACAAGGCGTCATGGCAACGATGCACTGGACCAGCAACTGCAACAGTTGCAGCAACGTGCAATCTGAGTAGGATGCAACCAACAAACTGTCAAAACAAGAATCATCATTTTAATGAGCTGGAGCTGAACTCCAAGACGAAGCAAATGATAATAATAATAATAATAATTACCAGTTGGTACCAAACCAGAAAATTCAGAAACAAACACAACAAGCTGACAAACTAAACATATTTACAGAAGGGTCCAAAGTGTGGCTCTGGGGCCGTCTGTGGCCCCTGGAACAGCGCTGTTCGGCCCCTGACTTCGATTCCTGCAGACTGACAGTCAGTCAGTCATTTCCTGGGAAGAATTTAAAATTAGGGGTGATATATCGGTATCGCATCGGTATCGGCTGATAAGTGAAACTGGGCCAATATTAATAACCGATATTTATCTCCAGCTTGTTGCTGTTTGATTATGGAAGATGAAGGGATGAGCTGCTCATGTGATGCAGCATCAACGATTATTCTGATTAATAATGATTAACTAATTATTGAAATAATTATCAGCTAATTTACTGATCGATTAATCGTTCATTGAAGCATTCAGACTCAAAAACAAGCATTTTGCTGAAAGAACAACAAACTAACAGAAATTAAATCAAAACAGTAAAAAAATAAACATTTTGCATTTAATATAAACAAAAACTTTGTCCAGAACTCCTCAAGTGGCGTTTTTAGCTTCACAATAAAATGTTTCTTACTTAAAAACTTAAACTTAAAAAAGAAATTGAATTATGTATTTGAATATTTTTTCTGTACATATTTTAACATGATATAAAAAAGGTTTAAGTGGTTAAAGGTAAAATTTGGCTTTTTAATCAGATTAAGTGATTAATCGTCAGAATAGTTGCTGCAGCCCCAGCAGGAGTTTAATGCTGATAAATATCGTTTCTCAGCTAAAGCAGCACCACTAATATCGGATATCGCTATTGGCCCAAATGTTCATGTCAGTGCATCATTAATCCCCATAAAATGTCAAATATTAGAGGAGAAAGTTTTCCTCTGCTTATCAAACATTCCAGGTTTATGAAAACTGGAACCATAATTTACTGAATTACAACTTTCCTGAAGAAAGTCAGGCTCTTTAATTCATTCCAGTGAAAAGAGATGAAAATTCAAACTTTAAGGAATTGCTTTGTTTTCTTTCAAAGAGCAAACGAGACTTTAATTTACAGATCAGTTTTCTACTAGAATCCGACTCGATTGTTTGCTTCACTAAACTATTACATGTAATTTGTTTCTGAACAGATAAAAATGAAGAATCTGTTTAGTATTTTTAATTGAAGTAATAAATAAATCTAGTTGAACTCGACTGACTTGCTTTAACGTTTTGATTGGCTCTGATTTTCTGTGTTTCTGACTCATTGCAGTCATAAGGCAGAAATGCATGAAAACAAACGAGTCACTAGAAGTGGTTCAGTTTGTAAAGTGCCGGAACAAGTCGGGGAAGAAACACGGCGACTTGCGTCAACATCGACGTGTCGGGACGATGTTTCCCTTCCTCAGCTCCAAACCAGAACATTTAACTTTAACATTTAGTCTCAAAATGTTTTCACCAGGTTTTAATATTATATTTATGGCAGTTTGGACAAAACAAACGGCTCCACATTATTAATCAAATGCAGAGAATCAGAAAGAGAAAGTAAAACAGGAAACAGAAAAGTCGTGATTTTAGTTTTATTCAAACATTTTGCTGCAGCTGAGTTTTGTTCCTCTGTCCTTTTAAAGCTGCAGTTTGTAACTTTTATTAATATTTGTTAAAAATGACAGTTTGATATGAGACAATCTGTGAAAATAATCAATCTCCTCCCTGAGCTGCTACTGCTGTCTGGAGAAATACCCCAAAAACAACCAATCAGAGCCAGGAGGCGGGGCTTAGCGCTGGCAGTCAACCTTGTGTATGCGCTACTCAATGTGCTAATGTTGGAAAAACAACTTACCATTACAGGAAAAACATTTTTCTGCCATCATCAGTGGCTATGCTAACCAGCATTAGCATTTGTAGCAGGCTATGTTGTGAACTAGCTGTAGCTTAGCAAAGAGCAAGCAGGAGAGGGTGAGTACAAGAGTGATTGACAGCACTAAGTCCCGCCTCCTGGCTCTGATTGGTTGTTTTTAGTTAGAACAAGAGGCAGAGATTGATTTTTTTTCACAGATTATTTGTCTTGTATTAAACTGTCACAACATAATGATCATTTTACCAAATGTGTGAAAATATTTTTTATAAACGTCACAACCTGCAGCTTTCAGCCTCAGATGACAATTTAGCTTCTCTAACCTGATGAAATATTAGAAGCCGCAGCATCAGGACGCTTCAGGCTGCAGCGACGGAAAACAAACGGATCGCCTGGATTCTCCGTCCAGATGATTCAGGAACGTTTCAGGAACAACTTTGTTCCAGCAGCAGAATCAGCTGCTGGTTTCCTGTTCTCTTCCTCTCAATCCTCAGATCTAATTAAGAATCGTCTCTTTTCCTGGAAGGCTCGCCAGCTGCCGTGGCGACATGGGCGCCGCGGCGACGAACGAAGCCACAGCGGCCGGTTGGATTCAAACTGAATCCTGTCAGATTCCTGCGTTTGTGCATCACAGTCGTGTCTCTTGTGGCAAAACAGCATCTAAAAACTTTCCAGGAAGTTTTGATCTTTTCATTAAAGTCGGGCCGAGTGGCTGACAGAGAGGAGACAAATGATTTCCTGAAAATTAGACGTTGTTATTGTATAACAATAAGGTCCAGACCAGCGTTTCCCAATTCCGGTCCTCAGGCCTCCCTGCTCTGCATGTTTTAGATGAGCCTCTATTCCAGAGCAGCTGATTGAAATGATTTCATGACCATCAAGTGCTGCAGAAACCTGTTGATCACCCAAAGATTCAATCCAGGTGTGTAGCAGAAGGGAAACACCTAAAACATGCAGGGCAGGGAGGCCTGAGGACCGGAATTGGGAAACGCCGGTCCAGACCAAAGTCGGACTCAATTAATTAATCGCGATTAACTAAAAATAATCGTCAACTAATTTAGTAGCAAATTAACGGGAGTATACCGATTCAAAAAAGGACTTTAGCTGAAAGAACAACGAAGAGCAGTAATTAAACCAAACTACACAAAATATGAACATTTTCACTAAGACAAAAATATTCATCTGTGAATCTGTTGTAGCCAGAACTCGTCTAGAATCACATTTAGATCCAGTTCAGATAAATGAGTTCTCAACCGCAGATGCATTTATTGTGATGTTTTTATTTGTCTAATTCATTTAGTTTTAATTAGTTTTTGGGGAATGTTTGCTGGTTATTAGTAGACTATTGTTTAGTTTTAGTTGAGTTTTTATTAGTTATAGCAGTTTTAGTTTTTCATTCTTGTAGATCATTTTTAGGATCATTTGATCTTAAAAAGATCAAAGGTAATGAATACTCAACAGAAAATGTTATTTTCTTGTGTGTAATTTAACTTAGTGGCATTATGTTTTATTCCAGTCAGATCCAACAGATTTTAGCACTAATAAACTTTATTTACAACCAATAAATGTCACCATTTGATTGGTTTACCAGATTAGAGCATAAGCTAATTCTCGTCTGAAGTCCGATTTGTATGGAATGGTCCGATTCTGACCCATAAACGAACCTGTAGATCATCATGTTCATCTGAGTCTGACTCACATTCATTGAGCTAGCTAAATGTTTAGCTTGTAAACTAAATATTTAGCTAGCTTCAAGCTAGCTAAATATTTAGTTAACAAGCTAAACATTTAACTAGCTCAGAGCAAATTAAATGATGCATCGTTTAGCTGAGGATCCATTGGTAAACATCGCAGTGCCTTTAAATCGGCTCATCTTTTGTTTTCAGGGCAAATGTTTTTCAAGAAAAGAAGAAATGACAGGAAGTGATTCGAAATCAGGAGTTCATAAAAACCAAGCTTTTATTTTGGTAGTCCACTTCCAGTTATTGGCAAGTGAATTTGGATATTGGTTAAATATTTAGCTCCATATTTAGCTTCATTTGCTAACTGAATATTTAGCGTGAAACCTAAACCTGTCGGTCAGTCGACTGAACCGGTTTCTGTTCGTGTGGAAAAAGTCGGGGCAGAAAGCATTCCCAACCATCTGGCCTGGTTTTGGTCTGGCTTTGGTCCCGGTTTTGGTCTGGTCCTGGTGTTGGTTTTGGTTCTGGTTTTGGTCCTGGCCTGGTTCTGGACTCCTCTGAGTCCAGGGAGCTGAATGAGTGTGACCCTGACGGAGCGGCTGGACTCCCTCAGCGCGGCTCAGCCGTCATTAGCCGCTGCGCTGACTCAGCGCTAAGCTGCTGGATGAGTCACGGCCCGGTTCTCCTGACGACCCGGCTCTGCTGCTTGATTACAGAGCGGGACGATGATCCACACAGTCAGCGGTCGCCGTGTGTGGCGTAAATATTTAGCTTCTCTGGAACTAAACGGCTAAACAACCCAGAAATCCCGTCAATGGATTCAGGATGTAAACAAACTGTGCTGCAGGTCCAACCGGGCCCAGGATGTTCTGATCCAAACACTGGGTCAGTGTTTTTCTAAATGCTCTGTCATGACCTTTAACCTTTAACCTGCTAATAGAGGCCTAGAAACTGACAGCAGTGGGCTTATTTTTGCTAATCTGCTGTAGCAGACATTATGTCTTGTTTAGCATTTTTGCTAACTTTTAAAACGTTTAGCACACTTAGCGTTACTTAAATTAATTTTTCAGAATAAATTCTAATTTACTTGGCTATTTTCTAAACTTTCAGTGGAATAAAGTTCAACATCTGTTGAGTCGTTAGATGTTTATATTCATGCTCTTATTTTGAAGTCTGTTTACGCAGCAGCAGCGTTTCCTCTCCTCAGTTGCTACCTTGTTAATATTATTTTGGTCTAATCTTCAGTCCCTGCCGTCGTCTTTCTGCCTCGGCGTTGTGATCACACTCATCAGTGAGTTTTTCACTCTGACATCGATCGGTTGTCAGATGCATCGGATCAGCAGAACCCGGCCGATACTGTCTTTAGGTGTTTCAGCGGTTCAGTTCTGCTGTGACCCAGAACCAGTCACGGCCCGGTCCGTGCAGCTCTGCTGTAATCCTCCAACTATGTGCAGATGTTGCAAAGTTTGTTTTGTAACTTTACAGCAGCGTGACGATGACCCAGAGATGATTCATCTGCTCTGGCCCGGTTCTGGCCAGATCAGGCCGGTTGCATAATCAAGAAAACTCTGAGTTGTGCAGCTGAGCAGGAAGTGAAAGCAGCAGGCCCGGCCGTGGATCCTCCTGCAGCAGAGGGAGGAGGAGGAGGAGGAAGAGGAGGATCCCCTGGAGGTGCCTCAGCCGCTCTCAGTGACGTTGTGGGTCGGGTTCTGCCGGGCCCGCCCCCCTCTCACCGCGGGCCTTACAGGAATTCCCCTCATCGTCACTCAGAGGAAACCGCGCGGCGCCGCCTCAGCTGATAGGCAGGAAACACACACACACACGGAGCGGGTCGGTCCCGGGACCGAGTCCAGAACCCAGAGGAAGAGGTTCTGCTCTGCACCGGCTGATTCTGCATGTTGGTTCCTGTTGGAGTTTCTGGGACGGTTCTGCTTCAGGGCCCGGTTCTGGTCCGATCGGTGGAGGTAAGGTTCTGAACAAAGACAGGAAGCAGGCGGTGCTGTCGCAGCGGGTCGGCGGAGCCCCACAGCTCCCATTGCTCCCAGTTTGTTCTGTCCCACTGGTTCTGGTTCCAATGGAGTGGGCCGGGTCCAAAGCTGCTGCAGCTCTTCGACCCGTTGGACCTGTTTGTTCTGGAAGCTGCAGGGTCCGGTCCGGTCCGGTTCAGCAACTGCTACGGCTTTTTATTTTGCACTTGAAGGGAAAGTAAAATTTGACAGTTGATGGTTTTAATGGGTAAACTGGGAGGTCATTTCCTGAAACGGGACCTTTATACTTCCTACTGGTTGCCTAGCAACAGCTCCCTGCAGAAACAAAAACACAGCAGATAAAATCTACCTTTACTGCAGGTCGGCTGTTTCTGAACACCTGAAACATCCTGCAGGTCCAGAGAAACGTTTGTTCTGGTTCTGACTGCAACACAAGATCAATCAGGTTAATCATGACCAATCAGTAATCGATTAACCATTAACTGGTTTAGTCAAAAAAATAGAAAGTCAAATCTGTACAAAATTACATTTTGCATTTAAGATAAAAGCAAAATGTCTGTAAATGTTTTACCCAGAATCCACACTGTTCAGGTTGGTTCTGGTGGAACCGCCTGTTGCTCCCAGCAGGGGTCCGGTTTGGGTTCTGGTTCTGATGGACGTTCTGGTTTCCTGTTTCTCTCCACTGTCGCCTCATGCTTGGCATCCGGTTGATGACCAGGTTGGGTGGGGTCACTCCATCGCTGCGTCCTCCATTTTGTTTTTACGAAGAGAGCGCCACCTTCCTGCAGGCCTCCTCAGAGAACAACGTTACAGTTTAAGTTTCTATTTCCAAGTTTTCAGCTGTTTGACAGAAGCAGGAATATTTGAGGACAGGAAACCGAACTGCTGCCCTAACAGACTTCAAAATAAGAGCATGAATATAAACACCAAACTACTGAAGAACTCTTCAGTTGGTGACCAAAACCCAAATATTTATTACTTTATTCAGCTGGAACGTTACAAAACAGCCGAATAAATTAATTAGTGCTTTCAATTTATCTGGAATAATTTATTTAGGAGAATTTAAATGTTCGCAAAAGTTTTTCTCTATTAGTGGAAGTTTGTGAACCATTTAGCCAATCATTAGTGAGGGTGCATGCTTAGTTCTGACCCTACCTGGATCAGTGACCATCCAGAATATAATAATAACTATAATAATAATAATAATAATATATACACAGATATTTCTATACATGTTTGCTGTTGCAGGTTTTAATGGTTCCACAGATTCAGGCTGATCACTGCTGGAAATCCTGTTGTCTGCTGGAGGATATAAAGATTTATTTATTACTTCAGGGTGGAAAACTAATCCACCTTTCTGCTCTCACATTCAGGTAGAAATGCTCTGACCTGTTAGCTGCAGTCAAGCTACAACAGCAGCTCCTCTACAAATGTTTCATAATTGTGGCAGCTGCAGTCAGAGGGAGCTGGAGGAGTTGATTTTCATATTCTTCCCCCACACACTCCTAGCCGCCCGCTCCGCTTCTCGTTATTTCAGGTTTTAACTGGGAGCCCACGCGGCCCCATAATCAGCGGCCTGCAGCTTCCTGCGGGGGCAGCAGCAAACCTCTGCAGAGGAGCCACTACCAGATGCCTTCTTCTTCTTCTTCTTCTTCTTCTGCTGCTGCTGCTGCTGCTGCTGATCGGGGCGCCGCCCGGACCCGGACCCGCCTCTCGCTCTCCTTATGCATTATTGAGAGCTGCAGGTTTGGGCCGGCGCTCGGCATTCTGTCCACGTTCTCACTGCAGAGCAGGATCGGCTCCAACTCCAGCGCTCCACTTTTTATTCTCGTTTTACATTTGTTCCCACCTCCTCTCTAAATTATTTAACAAATCTCATCTTGCAGCCGTACCTGACGGGAAAAATCGAGTCCAAATAAACAAAGATGAGGAGCTGCAGATAAATCAGATTAGCTTCCAGTTTTTAATCTGTTATGATCTGCAGTTTAATCCGTTCTTCAGCTTCTTTCTAACAGCTTCAGCTTGGCTCTTTGAACGTAGTGACCTTTGACCTCTAGCCTGCTAACTGAGGCCTGTAGAGTCTGATTTGGAGCTGTGGGGTTTCAGCTCATTTCTCTGAGCTTCACGCTCTGACGTTGGGCTGAATCTTCTGGGCAGGTTTGGATGTTGTTGTGTTTCCACACCTGCTGGTAGAGAAATGATCCCAGATGGTTCTGATCTGCAGAACCAGCCCGGTTCTTATTCCGGGTCCAACATGGAGCCAACAGAAACTCCATGCAGATGGGGAAATGTGCATGAATCTGGTTTTTGAATTTTAAACTCCTTTTGTCTCAGAAGTTTTCTCACATTTTGTCTTTTTGATTATTTTCTTATCCGGAGGATCTTTGGTTAAAGGAGCAGATCTGCAGGGATCCGCTGTGTGTTTTAGGGATCCGCTGTGTGTTTTAGGGATCCGCTGTGTGTTTTAGGGATCCGCTGTGTGTTTTAGGGATCCACTGTGTATCAGATCTCTGCAGCAGCAGCTTCCTGTTGTCGCTGCGTTTTGTAAACAAATGCTGGTCGCTGGTTTTCTGCTGACAGCAAGCCTTTGTTTTGCAGCGCAGGGTGGGGACGGCGTTATGTAATCGCTGGAGAGAGAGACGGAGGAGGGTGTGCCTGTAGTAACACACACACACACACACACACACACACACACACACAGGATGACATAATCCACTGACCTCCTCCACTCCAGAGTTTCCTGGCATGGATCTGGGAACATCCTGCTTTCTTCCCTCTTGTTGGTGTTTGTGTGTTTCTGTTCCAGGATGTTTTCAGGGTTTCCTGGTTGGAGAAGAAAATTTTTCTCTTTTCTGAAAATTTTCAGATTTAAATGAAAAGGGGACAAATTGTTTCTGGTTTTTCCTGCAGAACTGATTCAGTTCTGAACCCAAACTAACACCAGCTTAGGTTCCTAGAACCTCTGTTGGGTTTGTCGGTACTTCATGAGTCGGGTTGTCAGAACCGGTCCAGTTTAACAACATTCATCACTTTAATGAGTTCAAATATCCAACACTCCTCCAGAAAATATCCAGGTTCAGATTTCATGTTTTACAGAAACAATGAAGTTCAGACGGTTCTGGTTCTACAGAACCTACAGACAGAACCCGAGAACAGAGGAAGAACAGATGGAGGATAAACGAGTGTAAGATGAAAAGATCTAAGCGTGGATGGAGCGATGGTTTAGATTCTTACCGTAATGGGTCGCGCTTCCTGTCGGAGCGTGTTGCACTTCCTGTTGGAATGGTTGAACTTCCTGTTGGAGCGTGTTGCACTTCCTGTTGGAATGGTTGAACTTCCTGTTGGAGCGTGTTGCACTTCCTGTTGGAATGGTTGAACTTCCTGTTGGAGCGTGTTGCACTTCCTGTTTATAATGGTTGAACTTCCTGTTGGAGCGTGTTGCACTTCCTGTTGGAATGGAGGCGCTGGTTCTGGTTCTGCTACCTGATCTGGATCTGGACCAGCTGAGAGTTTGAGCTTTATGGTACCAGTGCTGGTTAGTATCACCAGAACCAGAACCAGTTCAGAACCACACATTACAGCAATGGAAGACCTGGAGCAGAACTTCTGAACCGGGCTGGTTCATCCATACCCGGTTGGATCAGAACCGCTTAGTGAACATTAAAGTTTTCAGCCCCTGGTTCCTCTTTGCGCCTCACATCAATAATTCCAGCAGCAGTCGGTGCATCGGTCCGTTTGGGTCAGACAGAACCAGGCTGCTGACCTGCTGCGTCCTGGAACCAGGCAGAACCAGAACCAGAACCAGAGCTGGGTGTTTCCCAGCATGCAGCAGCAGCAGCATCGTCTCTGCAGCGATGCTGAAAACGTGTCTCTGCTTCTCTGTTGCAGATAAAATCGAAGAGGCGCAGAAGGAGCTGAAGGATCCGAATGGTTCACAGGAAGGTAAGAACCGACTCGACCGGTTCTGTCCGGGCGGACTGGAGAGTTTCCACACCCAGCAGGAGGAATCTGAGGAGCTAAACATGTTTCTGCAGCAGCAACTGGTCCCAGTTTGTTTTCCTGTAGTCCCACTGATCTGCAGCTGAGTGGACTCCAGTGCTCCCAGTTTGTTTTCCTGTTGGGCTCTGTGGGTGTAGCCTGAGGGCTTAACTGGTTTCCAGTAAGAGAAGCTTTAGCCTCATCCAAGAGGTTTAATATTCTGATGGTACTGAACCTAAAGCAGCGCAGCTCCTGTCCTACTTATTCAATAAATTAGCAGCAAAAACAAGTTTTGAATTGTTTTACAGTTTACAGTAAACTACAGTAAACTGTAGTAAACTAAAGTCCCACTAAAGTTTTTTTTCCCTTTAACGTCATAAAGAGACGGACAGGAAACATCCAGCGACTTTTCACACTAAAACTTACTTGGACCAGAGAAATCTTGAAATGTTTTGGAGAAAGGTTTTGTTGATGAAAACATTTTATAGACCAAAATAAATGAATAGATAGAAAACTTTGACCCAAATCAGGAACCTGCATATTCATTATTCTTCCAGTGAGGTTCAAGTTTTTAGAAACAGTCGGTAGCAGCTGCTGCTGCTGAGGGACAAACAGCCAGTTATTATCTTTAGGGGTTGAATACTTTTCCACACAAGGGCAGGTTGGTTAGGACAGATTTATTCCTCTTTTGAAAGCTGCTTTTTCGATTTCTACAGTAAATGTTTGAGTTTGAAAAAAAAGTTTTTTATTTGATCATCTAATATTTATTATTTCCTCACTTCCTGAACAAACTGTTTTCCTTCATGTTTAGATTTGGTTTGTAAAAGAAAGCAGCTATGGGATGTTAATCTGCAGTAAAACACTGACGGACATTTTCTCTTTGATTGGTGATAAAACCATTAAAACCATTAAAACCAGTCCTATTGGTCGACGCAGGCAGATGAAGAGCAGGAGATGTTTGCAGACATCCAGTTTCCTGCCTGATGCTCCTGTTTTGTGTCTGAAACCGTTTCAGAGACGGTGTTTATCTGTTGCTGAGGGTTCCTGCACAGCTTGCCTGAAGAACAGATTAAGTTAGAGAAGATCAGGCAATCCTTAATCTAATTATGTCTACAGAACTTAAAGGCCCCTGAGCTCATCCTGGGAAACACCATCACAGGCCAGGAAACTGTGACGGAGCACAGCGAGCGTTACGTAACCGTGTCCTGAAAAACCCCAGCCCGGTCCGGTGCTGAGGCTGCAGGGTTCTGATCAGCTGCTTCACAGAACCAGAACGAGTGTTAGACACGACAGAAACTTTTTTTTTTTTTTTACCCCCCCAGGGGGTCTTTTGTGGGCTCTAGTGTCCCTTATATGACAGCAGGCTGACAGGAAACGGGGGAAGACATGCGGCAAATATCGTCGGGTCCGGGAGTCGAACCCGCGACGGCCGCGTCGAGGACTGAAGGCCTCCAAATAAGGGTCGCGCTAACCGCTACGCCACCACGGCACGCCCAGACACGACAGAAACTTTAATAAATCTTTAAAGAGTCTTCTTATGAAAAACTCTTTGTCAGATTTTGTAACAAATTAGTCGAGTCGAAGGAAAGGACATCGGTTATAATGCTGATCGGGAGGTGATTTTCAGCTGACGAAGCGTATTTTTGCTTTCTGGTCAGGACTATAAAACACTGAATGATAGTTGACCTTCTATCGATGTGTTTGTTTCTGTCTCCACAGGTGTGTCTGAGAGCAGTCAGAGGGCTGCAGACAGCATAAAAGGCCTGAAGAGGAAAAAGGTTGTTGGAGAAAATCAGCTGAAGAAAAATCCCAAATCTCCTGTGAAGAAGCCCCTGAAGTCAAAATCATGTGAAGCTGCAGCCCACGACTCGTCACCTAAAGACACGAAACCTTCCTCCTTCCCCACCCGCCCCTCCAGCAATCCACCAACGTCTCCAAACAGAAAAGAAGACCCAGAAAATGTTGTACGAACTGCAGCATCCCTCGAGGAGGGGTCCTATTTTTCTGATGCTGAGAAGGTGAAGCAAGAGTCTTCTAGGCCTCCGTCACGTGAGCCCTCGGACAGCAAGGAGAGGCCGCAGGTTACTGCCGAAGAGCCTCTTGCCAAAGACAGCAAGAGCCCAGAGCACGGCTTCGTGGGAGAGTCGTACCGCAGCAGCGACCCTCTGGACGTCCTGCTGAAGGCGATGGAGCCTGACTTCAGCACGCTGACTGAGAGGAAAAGCCCCTCGCAGGCCATGGCCATCAATAAACCACCTGCTACTCTCTATTCTCAGCTCAGAGGGGGAGTAACTCCTCTCCCTGCAGTCAACCTAGGTCTCCAGACGCAGCCTCCCCACATGCAGACCTATTACATTGACAAACAGGGGAACGTCATTGGCATTGCAGCAGCTCTGCAGGGAAATCTGCAGACATCACAGCAGGGAGCACCACAGTTTATGCCAGTTGCTTCAAATTCAGAAAAACCCAGTTTGCACATGAACTTTAGCACCGGACCACCAGCTCCAATGGGCACCAATGCTTTGCCCCAAAGCCAACCCCCAGTAGCACAAACATGCCAGTCTATTCCTGCCAGTGTTCCCAGCACCATTCAGGTTCCAGTAACGCCGAGCAGCAACCAGATGCAAATGACCACTGTCATGAACTTCGGTGCTGAGCAGGTCGCCAAGGACCAAAAACTTAAAAAGCCCGGAAAGTATGTATGTGAATACTGCAGCCGGGCGTGTGCAAAACCCAGCGTGCTGCTCAAACACATCAGGTCTCACACAGGAGAGCGACCATATCCCTGCGTCACCTGCGGCTTTTCCTTCAAAACCAAGAGCAACTTATACAAGCACAAGAAATCCCACGCTCACGCTATAAAGCTGGGGCTCATGGCACGCTCTGAATCCGGAGGTGGATCGTTGTCTCAAGAATCGGACAAAGCTGCTGGTACACACTCAGAGGCAGAGGAGAGTGCTGACAGTGATGAAGAAGGTAGCACAGCCGACCTGGATCCAGATTCTACGCAGAGCTGCACAGCTGCTTCCTCTGAAAACAGTTTGCAAGGTGCAGGCATTACACCCTTAGAGTTGAACTTACCAGTAAGATCCTCCCCAAGTCGGAGGGCCCACGAACCTAAAGTGACGGCAGCTCTTCCAAAAGTTGTTGTGTATCCAGTTAACGCGTCTCCTCTGAGGGCAGATAGTCCAAGGGTTACAGGTGCTGCACCTGAGCAAGCTGCTGCTCAAAGGCAAAGAGACTTTCAGGCTACAAATCTGAGACCAGGCATTCTGTCCTCCCTGAAGGAGGTGGAAGGTACAAATCCCTCACTGGACACTGTAAGTGAGGATGAAGACCAGCAGTGCAAGTCTCCCCTGTTGGGCGGGCATGCTCAACTTCAGCGGCAGCAAGCTACAGACTTCTCTCAGCAGCAGCAGCCCAAGTGTTTGCTCAGTCCCCGCAGTTTAGGAAGCACAGATTCTGGTTACTTCTCTCGCTCTGAAAGCGCCGACCAGGCCATGAGCCCCACAAGTCCTTTTGTGAAGATAATTCCCCCAGTAGACCTTGACATTTCCAAGAATACACTTCCCAGCATCCCTGCCTTGGCTGCAACTTTAATGCATGTAGCTGAGCAAAAACCACGACCCCCAGAAAGACAAATGCGCCCACCACTGGAAGCCACTGCCCGCTCCCTGGAAGAGCGCATTTCAAAGCTGATATCCGACAATGAAGCAGTGGTGGATAACAAACAGCTGGATAGCGTTAAGCCACGGAGGACCTCTCTGTCCAGAAGAGGCAGCATTGACTCCCCCAAATCATACATCTTCAAAGATTCATTTCAGTTTGATTTAAAACCAATGGGAAGGCGGTCGAGTTCCAGCTCAGACATCCCTAAATCCCCATTCACCCCCACAGACAAGTCAAAGCCAGTGTTTCTGCTCTCCGTTCCTTCCCCCTACCCTCCAATGGACTGTCTGCCAATAACACGAAGTAACTCCATGCCCACCACGCCTGGACATTCAGCCCTACCTGTCAACGTTCCTCCCATCCCCCACCCTCTGAGGGTCTGTCAATCCTTTGATGATAAAATTGGTTCCCTAAATGATGAGGTATTCTCATCAGCACCACCAACTCCAAACCCTGCCATGCATTCTCGCACTTTGGTCAGACAGGTAGCAGTGGAAGATTTTTCCACAAGTGAGGGTCATGGCCTCCCTTCTGTTCGCTCCATGGATGAGGGCCATCATGGCCCGAGCATCTCCGCTGACTTGATGCAGAGGAGCAAGTCATTTGAACACAGTCAGGACAGAAACAAGAAGCCACAACAAAACAAAGGCACGATGTATGAATGTGAAACTTGTCGGAATCGGTACAGGAAGTTGGAGAACTTCGAAACTCATAAGAAATTCTACTGCTCAGAGCTTCGTGCCCCAAAGAACAAGCCAGTGGTTGTTAAAGAAAGTGATCAAGATGTTTTTCACGTCGGCGTACAACACCCAATCATCCCAAGGTCAACAATCGGCTCAGGGATACTGGATCAACAGACATCAATCAGGAAGAGGCGGAAAATGAAAAGTGTTGGTGATGAGGATGATCAGTCTCCAACTGACACCATCCCACCATGCTCAGTTAGTTTTGAGTCTCCAATAGATCCTACCAACAGGACATTCTCTCGACATTCTCTAATAGTAGAGGTCCAGCCCAAAAACAACCAGCCAAAGCTACCTCAGATCCAACTTGTAGCACGAGGGATGAATACAGATTCCAGACTGTCGCCCATTAGAGAAACCCAGAACAGCAGCTCGGTGAAGGGAGAGCTACCTAGGCAGGGCAGTGGGACGTCAGTGATTAAACACACCAACTCTCTGACCAGCCACAGCTCATTTGAGGCAGACTCTGTGGATAGGGTCTCTCCAGTTATAACCATGGAGAAGGACTCCCTGAGTGAAGCCAACATAGAAGGAGCAGCAGCTGGCTCCGCCAAGACCTACCATGAAAAAATGACCAAATCCTCCAGTACTGAATATGGAAACCAAAAAAACGAGCAAAGCAATGATGGCAGGCTTAGTGTTAACTCCACGCCTGTCCAGTCTCGTCTTGTTCGCCAAAGCAACATCCAGGTCCCTGAGATTTTAGTCACAGAGGATTCAGACAGGGAGCATGAGACCCAGGCTGCCGAACCAGCAGACAAGCCTCCAGATCAGTTCAACTGGCCTCAGAGAAGCGAGAGCTTATCAAAGTTACCGGCAGAGAAACTTCCTCCAAAAAAGAAAAGGATTCGGTTGGCTCAGATGGATCACTCCTCAGGGGAATCCAGCTTTGAGTCTACTCTCTCACGCAGCCTTAGCAGGGATAGCAGTCTCTCTCGTTGTTCCAGCATCTCTGCCTCTTTCGATAGAGATGAGCTCTCTCGATCTGAAAGTCCATCCAGAGCCGAGAGTTCTGGCAAAGCCCCGGATACCCAAAGTCTGTCAGCAGCTTTCAACACCCTTGGTGTGCCTGGAATCATGAGGCGTGCCGCATCTGAGCAAATCACCTGTACACAGCCCTCTGTGGAGATTTCAAGTGATTATCGTAGCAAGTCCTTTGATTGTGGAAATGTGTCTCCCAGCAGGTCTCTGTCACCTGTTGCTCAGCCAAAGACTGGACAACTCTCCCAGGTACCGCTTATCGAAAGGAGGCGAGGGCCACTGGTTCGACAGATGTCTTTAAAGATTGGCCCAGAAAGCCAGCAGCCTGTGCGGAAAACCGTCATCCCTGCAGACAAAGCTCCCATCACAAACGTCAGCTCTTTTCCACAGAACAGATCCCAGCAGATTCACATATCCAGTAGACGCCCCGCATCTCAGCCATTCATACTTCATCCTGCAGAGGCACCCCTGCAAAAGAATGAGCAAATAGTGCAAAGTATTAATCTAGGAAGTCCGACTCAGCTGCCACAGGTCCATGGTCTTCCACACCCTTGGCATCAAACGTCAAGGGTTAAAATTACCCAGAAGATCCAGCAGCCGCTCAGCCAGATCACAGTGGGTCGGGAAAGTGTCCAAAACAAAACTTCCGTCTTTGAAGACAAGAAATGTTTCGTTCCCAAATATCAACTTCAGTGCCCTCAGAGATCAAGCCAAACATTCTCCTTCTCTTGTGCACAGGGGACTCAGATCGCGTTGCCAATTTTAACTATTCCAATAGCCAATCCCATGCTGAGTATTCCCAAATCATCAGATGTAATACAGAATGTTTTTGTTACCAGTCAGCAAGCCTCTGAGATCAAGACCAAGACGGTTGTCTTGGCAGCTGAGCAGCAGAAGAATCAACCAGGACCTGTTCCACTGCCACAGATCCTGATTACTCATGAGCAGATGCACCCTTCTTCCTCCCTGTCCAATAAAAGCATCCCGGCATCGTCTCACAGCACTGTCGAGACCACCCCTCAGGTTGTGTTGACAGCAAAGAAAGACGTTCCTCCAAATCACCCAGACCAGGTCCCTTCTTTCTGCACTCAGAAACTGGCTTCAGTAACACTTTGCCCCCAGCAGGAACCCACTGCTTCCAGTAAGCGCATGCTTTCCCCTGCCAACAGTCTGGACATTTACATGGAGAAGCACCAGAAACGGGCCAAGGATGAGCATGGGGTGGCTTGTCTGACAGATGGAAGATCACTTAGTTACCTCAATTCAAAGATGTCTGAGGTGACACGACAGAGGAAACTGATGCTTGTTCGGCAGGTTTGCACAACAGAACCGGCGGACAGCCCCATCGAGACCGAAGCGCCTCCTCTGCCTGACGTCAAGACAGCTTCTGAGAAGGACTCGGAGGCCACAGATGATGTGAAACCCATGTCACCTGATGGTTCTGGACTGGAAAAAGACAAGAGAAGTGTGATTCCGGAAGAGTCTGTTCTCACTATTACGAAAGGGAGTCAGGACACCTCCGTGCCCAACACCTCCCTAAAGCCCCACGAAAAAACTGAGGAGCAGAGATGGTCCCCGGCCAAATCCCTGATCCGACCTGCTAGTTTCCATTCCGGACAGGGGAAACTGACCACATCGGTATCGATGGTGAACACCAAGGACACCCACCGCCTGTCTTTTCCCAGCTTAAAGACCACTACCACCTTCACATGGTGTTTCCTGATGAAGAGAAAACCTCTGCATGTCCAGCAGACTGGCCTGAAGACATCAGCTTATACTTCCTGGACTGTAAACCCTAACAATCCCAACCCCCTGGGGCTACCCACCAAGATGGTGATGTCTCTTTTTGACTCCAAGCAGAGCTCCAAGAAAATCCACTACACCTCTGCTATAAAGACGAGTGGGAAGTCGGACATCCTGTCGTACTCAGGCAAACTGAAGGACATCATGCCCCGGGTGAGTCTCTTTTTAAAATATCTCACACTTCCACTAATAGCATAGCTAAGCTTTTGTTTAGCGCTTTTGGTAACTTTGAAAATGTTTATTCAAATTATTGTTAACAAAACAGCAAAGTATTCTAAAATTCAACATCTGTGCTATTTATCAACTGTTATTTCTTATAGTAATAAGACGTTTATATTCATGTTCTTATTTTGTTTACGCAGGAGTTCAATTTCCTCACTTTCTTTTTTGTAAAGAAAGGAACAAATTAATGTAAAGATTAACACACATGAACTGCTTTGGACTGTTTCTGTTAATATTCCTCATGTTCTCCAACGATGATGTGGTTCATAAAATGTTTGTTCTGTACCCAGCATGCACCAGTAAACACATTAAAATCTACTGATGTCCTGCATACTTTCTGACCATTACGCAAAATCAGCAACAGAGTTAGCAATACTAAACAACTATAAAACTCAGATTATGAGTGAAAGGTCTGTTCCAAAGAATCACTTCCTGAAGAGCAAACCATACAGGTAGATGTGTCAATGAAACATGAATGATTGAAATTAGCGCATTATCCATTAGCTTCCAATAAATACTCTGTTGGTGTAACACTTTGGTGTTAGCGATGCTAACGTTTATGATTAGTACTTCAGGGTTAGCATAGCAAGCTTTGTAGCTTGTGGTACCCACCATTGATTTTATTCAATTGCATAAATTTATGACTTTACTTTCTCCTTTAGGTTCTGGCTGCCCAGAAGTCTGTGTCAACAGAACCGAGAGGTAAACTACAACCAGAACCTCAAACCAGTAACGATTCAGACAAGGAAGTGACCCCTTCAGCAGAACCACGGCGCATCAAAATTTTTGACGGCGGGTAAGACTTGCTCTGTGATTATCTTCGCAGAGGTTTTCTTGTCGCCTCATGGATTTCATAGTGACCCTGCAAACCCACAGATACAAATCTAACGAGGAGTATGTGTACGTGCGCGGCCGTGGACGAGGAAAATACATCTGCGAGGAGTGCGGCATTCGCTGCAAGAAGCCCAGCATGCTGCGCAAACACATCCGCACCCACTCGGATGTGCGGCCGTACCACTGTGTCCACTGCAACTTCTCCTTTAAGACGAAAGGTAAGAGGCCTCAGCCTAAATAGAAGATAAATGTTTGTCTGGGTTTCACCTTTTTCTACTTGTTAGCAAAGCAGATTCTCAGAAAATAGGTTCACATGTCAGACCCATAAAACAATTTTTTATATATTTATTTTTAAGGTTTTATTGGCTCTATTTTATTAGAGAGTGGTCAGACAGGAAAATGGACAATAAGAGAGGTGGAAGACATGCGGGTCATCAGGCCAGGACTTGAACCTGTGACAGCCGCGTCGAGGACTGGGCTGGCCTTTTACACGGCGCCACTGCAGCACCCCACAAAACAGATTTTTATTTCAGAAATGCTCTGGAGAAGAGAGTCAGTAACAGCTTCTACAAGGAGGATTAGCTACAAAAGGCCATTGTTAAAGACGCTTGTTGTTCAGAGTTCTGTATTCAAGCAAAGTAATAAGTTGTTTACGAAAATACATCCATATTACAGGCATAAATTCATTTTGTCTGAAAAAAATTAAAATGATCTGACATGTTGACTGATGTGTTTCTAGTTTAACCTTGCAAATATTTTATGTCACATATAATATGTATTATAAATATATTGCCATTAAAAAACTCCTGAAAACTTCAGCGCTCTCCATGTAACAAATCTGCTGCATTTGTTATTAAAAAAACAGAAGAATTATTTTGCTGATGTCGCACGTGTCCGACAACCTTGTGACCAAAGTCTGCGGTAGTTGTGTCGGTCTTGGAGCAGAGACTTCAGGTGACAGATGGGAGCTGAATCATTTAGGATTTAAAACCGTTTCCATGGTAACAACTTTCCTCAGCAGGTCTGTGTATGACTTCACATCATGTTACGGATTGTGGCACAGAGGTAGAAGCGAAGCAGAACAAACAAGAGTTTGAATTAATAGCGTTATTTATTAGCGCTCGTCAGACATTTGAGTGAGTTTTAATTTAGTGCGTCACATTTAAAATATTTAAAGATGCTAATGCCTGAATATTGTTTATATTAAATGCAAACTTCAGACTCCTAGGCAGGGGCGTATTCAGGAAGTTTTTCAAGCGGGTTAAGTGATGATCTTTGGGTGTTACCAAAATAAAACCCAGACAAGAAGCAGAGCTGGAATAAACTTTGTAAAAGTGAGTGACTCAAAATATGAAGGCCATAAACATAAATAATTCAGACTAATTTAAGCTTTTTATCTTCTTAAAGGGGCAGTATTTATTGAGCTTTACATCATGTTATAATTTTATTTCCTGGACTGTTGCCTCGATTATTTCATGCATGTTTGAGAAATTCTTTAATCTCCATTCAGCTGCAAAACGTCTGGGTGGACCTAGCCCCGCCTTCGAGGCGCAGCTCCTCCTCACAGAGGAGCCCTCCCCTACAACTCAGCTCCTTCAGACTAGCCAGCACCAATTAGCAAACGCCTGGAGGAACTAACTGCTGCTCAGAGTAACGCTGATAAAAACCCTAAAGGGTTATTAGAGGAGCCATGTTGGGATGACTTCCTGGAGGCGGAGCTTCAGAAAGAACAGGAGCTTCTTAAAGAGACAGAGACACAATTTCAAGGCGTTAAAATAAGGGAGTAAAATTTCTTTAAGACATATTTGATAGTTTTTAAAGCAACTGAAGATAACATAGTTAGTTGATTGTGCTATAAAATGGCACTATGTGCCAGAAACATACAGAATACTAAACCTTTAAGTTGTTATTCACTAAAAAATATTTGTTTTTGAAACAGTCAATTTTATAAATTAGCTTAAATTTATGTCCAACAGTTTTAGGTGTACATAAAACTGTCGAAAAGAAGCTTTTATGTTTGTTGCTGCTGCAAACTCCTCAGATCTGAATTAGATTGGATTTGGTGGGAAAGCTGCACTGAGCATGTGCAGCAGGAGCCGTGCATGGCCGTCACATTTACTTTAACGGAGCAACTCCAGCTCTTCCCAACTGTTCCAGGCTGTAAAAATGAAAGATGTGGTTCCACCGTCTCCAGCTATGATTCATCGGTCCTGATCAAACTTCCCACGCTCCGCTGCAGAACAGAACCCAGAGTCAGCAGCCCACGTTCTTTTAAAAATGTCTTCATCAGTTCCTCAGCTTTCCCAAACAGAGCGCCCCATTATGTAAGCTCCTTTCCAGCTCTTCCACCTGTAACCTCTCTCTGGCTCTGTCTACAGGGAACCTGACCAAGCACATGAAGTCCAAGGCCCACAGTAAGAAGTGCATGGAGATGGGGGTGCCAGCCGGGGCGGTGGAGGACCCGGACGCAGAGGACTCTGGTACGAAGCTCCGCTGGATGACTTAATGTTCAAACCAAACGACTGGCTTCTCTAGCAGAACGCTCAGCAGGACTCAGAGGCGGCTGGTGTTGCTATGCGGATCAATAGTTTTGCCTCCGTCTAATTAGGAACTCTAAAAGCAGCTTCTTCCTCTGGTAACTCAGAGGCCATGTGGGCGGCAAGCACTGTGCTCAGAAAGAGGAAATTGCGGCGTCTAAATTTAGAAAAGGAGAGCGAGCTGCCTGAGAGCGTTCTCTGGTCCGAGTTTGTTTTTCCTCTCCTGCCTGTAATGGAGCCGAGGGGCTTCCTCCTTCCAATCCTAACCCCGACCCTAAATCCTTCCTTACAGTTTATTTACGGTTTTATTTAGGCTGAGGTGGTGTTAAACCACAGGTGCAACAGTCATAAAGCCAGATAAGATGCTGAGTTACTTGTTGCTATGGTTATCTTTCCAGGGGAAACTGGAGCCCCAACATCATCGCTTGTGCAAAGTCTCAACCTTTTCTTCAGTCAGATTTTCATAGTTTATGAAGTTTTACTGCCTGATCGTCTGATAGACTTGGTTAGATTGGAACCAAAATTGCAACATTTGTTACATTTTGTGTTAAATGATCCAAACCCTTTGTGCAACCTGTTCCCCTCCTGGCCTGTGGGGGCGCTGCACCAAGAACCACGGAAGGAAACGACACACAAACCTCTGAAGACCCTGAGAGCAACTTCCTTCTTCACCAGATGGAAACAAGATGGAGGCGTCAGATTTTAGTGGTTGGAGGATTTCTCTTTAGTCTTTGGCTAAAGACCAGGAGCCATTTCTGCTGCTAGCACTAGGCTAGCATGCTAGCTTTGGTTGTATTTACCCAGAATGCCCTGTGCTGTAGTCCACTTCCTGCTTTTGGAGCGGTCTCATGTTCATGTTCAAACTGAACCAGAGTTCACTTCAACAGAACCCAGACCGAGGTTTGGAAGACCAGAGGTCAGAGGTTGGTTAGCGTTCACACCTCATAAACTGAATCAGACTTTCTTGGGAAACAGACTGCCGTTGGGTTGAAGTGGACTGAACAGGGCTGGTATGATAAAACCTTGAGGTTCTACGCTGCATGAGTGGCCCGGTCGGTTCCTTCGGTTCAGGACTGGAATATTGTAATTTTTACCATAAAATAATCAGACACTGTTTGCAACATTTGACAGGAAACATTCAGCGTTGACGTCGACTCATGAGGTTTTTCTGCTTCAGGTGACCGAAGTCATTTGAGCAGCACCGACCGCCAGGACTCGGATGGCGATGACTCGGACGGGCCTGATGATGAGGAGAACGACGATGAGGAAGAGGAGGACAGCCAGGCGGAGTCGGGCCTGTCCACCAACCCCTCGGTGTCCGCCAGCCCACAGCATGCCTCCTCCAAGGAGGCCGATGTCCCGCCCAGCGCGCTGCTCGCCCAGATGTCCATCAGCGCCGTGTCTCTCCCCTCGAAGCCCCTCGAACCCTCAGACTGCGTCCTAGTGACCTGCCCCGCCCCCCTAGTCCTCTCCCCACCGCCCGTCACCGCCACCGCAGACTGCTGCCCCTCCGACTCGGACTCGGTGCACATGATGAGCCCCGTGTCGCCCTGCAGGCAGATGTCCATCGACTACCCGGACTTTGACGGACCCGTTAGTCCACCGGCGCTGAGCCGCGGCTCCAGACCGCTGCAGGTGAGATGCTCATGCTCCCTCCCTCCTCTCCTTTCCTTCCCTCTCCCCCCTGTGACTCCTGCCTGCAAGGCGCCGCCACAGACCTCCTGTCCGGCTGCACCAGGTATCAAACCCTCCACCTCAGCGCTCCGTATGGAGAAGCATTAGTGCCAAAAGTAAGACAACTTCCCTGTAGCAAGAGGCTACATCAGGGGTGTCAAACTCCAGTCCTCAAGGGCCGCTGTCCTGCAGTTTTTAGATGTGCCACAGGTACGAAATGCTGGAAGGAAATGGCTTAATTACCTCCTCCTTGTGTAGATCAGTTCTCCCAGCCTTGCTAATGACCTAATTATTCTATTCAGGTGTGGTGCAGCAGAGGCACATCTAAAAGTTGCAGGACAGCGGCCCTTGAGGACTGGAGTTTGACACATGTGGGCTACATCTATGCTGATCTGATATCCCGGTATCGGTAGCCAGGATGTTTGTACATCTTTAAAAAGTCTTAAATTTATGTTAAAAAGTAAGTTGGTGTCTAATTAATCACAGGTTTTAAAGTTTTTCTTTAATCTCGTATATTTGATGTATTTTTCTCTTCTACCAGACTTTCTCTGTCAGCCAAAAGTTTGAGTCGTACTCCTCAAATGTTCTGTGACCCAAGGTGGTTGAGGCTACTGCTAAGTCACTGCTAACACACAATAGCTATCTAGGTAGTTTTATTTCATCTATCATGAGAAAGTGAAAAGATGGCTGGATGAAGTTCATACATTTCTGTGGAGATATACGTCTTAAATTTTATTTTCCCTGGGTAACAAGTGCAGCCTCACTAGCGTTAGCCCTGGATAGGCTAACAACTAGCATGCCTACACTGGTCACTCGCTGGTTTTTCTTCTTTTTCTGCTGTTCATTAGCACAGATATGTTAGCATTAGCCTTGTATAGGCTAGTACATCTATCTGTGCTAGGAATGCTCATTAGCTTACCCAAGGCTAATGCTGATAAGTGTAGGGAATGCATGTAGCCTCCTGCTACAGGGAAGTAGCCGCCCCTGGGGGAGCATTAATATTAATTTTGGCGTTTCATTGATCTGAATGAACCCTGACCCCACAGCTGACCTTGGTTCTGATTCTCCACAGAATTCTGGACCTGCAGCGGTGAACAGTGAGTCCAGCACTCCGGTGGACCGCAGCACCCAGACGTCCTACACGCCTCAGCTGCAGCTCCCCCTGCAGGCGGCTGCAGAGACTCACCTGTTCAGCCACCTGCCGCTGCACTCGCAGCAGCCGGCCCGGTCGCCCTACAGCATGGTGCCGGTTGGGGGGATCCAGCTGGTTCCGGCTGGTGTGACTGCCTTCGTCCCGCTGCAGGCCGGGCCGGTCCAGCTGACCATCCCGGCGGTGGGGGTCATCCACCGGGCCGCCAGCCCGCTACCGGCGCCGAGCTCCCCGGGTCAGGTGGAGGGCGGGCCGGCGGCGCTGGGCGGCGTGGTGCCGTGCTTCCCGCTGGGCCCGGTGACGGGCCTGGAGACGCTCAACCTGATGGGGCTGGCCAACGCGCCGGGCCTGACGCTCAACGCCGCGCTGGGCCTGCAGGTCCTGACGTCCGGCCCGGCTCCGCAAGGCGCCGCCCAGAGCCCGGTGCCGGGCCTGCAGATCGTCAACATCGCGCTGCCGGCCATCATCCCGTCGCTGTCCGCCCTCAGCCCGCTGCCGCCCGGCGCCGACGCCCAGCCGCCAGCGACACCGGAGCCGCCAGCGGAGAAGGAGGAGGGACGGATCCCCCCCCGGCAGAACCCAGGAGCCGGCGCCGACAGACCAGAACCGCCGGCCGGCCCAACCAAGCTGACGGACGAATACAACGAGGCGTCCAGCGACGACGAAGATCGACTTGTCATCGCCACCTGAGGCCGCCGCCTCTTCTTCTTCTCTTCTGTTTTTGTACTCGTCACTTTTAAGGACCGAAACACTCGAGCCGCGGCTCTCCTTCCAAAGCACAGATGCTGATGTTGTTACGTGCAATCATCGTCCGACGACCAACCGTTTGTTTTGTACATGCTGTAAAGACGATTGTGCCTTTTTGGAGTTCAATGTAAATAATCCGCTGGTTGTTTGTGTTTATTTCAGATTTATTTTGGAAAATTTGACCCGTAAACGTCGACGGACTTCTTCATGTTTGAGTGAATCTCTATGGATTATGGGGCAAAAATGTTTGTGTACAGATGTTGTGTTCAGCTATTTATTAAAAATCCATCTAGTGCACATTTTGATCCATAAGTCTATATAGGTATGTGCATTATGGTAGCTTTACATTGCTGTATGAATATTCTTAACTGTATCAGTAAATATTTGTTTATGAAGCTTTTTGATATCTTGCTGCATCTTTTAGAAGAAACTGAACAAAACAATCATATTTCACTATTCACTGTGAATTTAAAAGGTAAATAAATCCAGTTTTATAGCATTTAGCTAAAAATAAACCATACATTTAAATTTAATATACAAGTACATATACAGCTGTGAAAAAGTATTTACACCCTTATAAAAGTGTTGAACCACATTTTTTGATTTAGTTTCATCAGCCACACAGAGACCTGATCTATGGAAAACCGTTTCATTCAAAATTAAAGGAATATTCCTTAAAATAAAACATATTTAAAGAAATGATTACCTTATTTTATAAATTATTAATTCCATAATGGTGTTTTTATTTTCTGACTTTTATCTAGTAAAGCAACTTATTGCATTGGCTTTAGTGAAATGGAGCCAAAAACTACAAGTCTATGAAAGATTTACAAAATAAAACACCATTATGGAATTAATAACAAATAAATGCTAAAATAAAAATATAATCTTTTAACATTCTATATTGTTAAAATGTTGATAAATATTCAATGAGATATTGAATATTTATCAGTAACAGTGTTTGATTTTGAATAAAACGGCTTTCCATAGGTTCCTACTAGGCCTCTGTATTCCAGCATTAACCCAAACAGAACCAGTCTGATGACTTGAAGTAGGCTGCCTCAGTAGGTTGTTTTTGGAGTGGCCTAGTCAAAGTATGGACTTCAATCTAATCGATGTGCTGCAGTATAAGACGTTGTTCCTGCTGGACAACCCTCCAAAGTGTCTGATTTAGTTCTGCAGGTCAAAGTTCATCCTGAAACAGAAAAGACTTCATCAATGCCAACCTCTGACCACTAGGGGGGGTAATTACTTTTTCACATCGCACTCATCGCGTTTGGATCACTTACTTAGTTAATTCAGCATTTAAAAACAGATTTCTGTTTTTCTTTGGCTTATTTTTGATTTAAACATTTAAATGTGACTAAAAATCAGAACCAGGAGAAAAAACATGTAAGGGTGTAAATACTTTTTCCAGCACTACATTTCAATAAAATTATTCTGAATGATAACTGGTCCATCACCATCGAGACAATTAGTGAAAATGGTTTTAAGGTTTACAGAAATGAACTCCTACCGTGAAGCATGGTGGTGGCAGCATCATGCTGTGGGGACGTTTTACTCCACTCAGATTTCTTCCGCAGTATCAACCTGTGGGTGTAAATACTTATTAACGGCTTCATTAAAATGTTTCTGGTGAGAAATGAGAACAGATTTTTAAAAAGCTGCTTTTTGCCTGTTCACTAGGGGGCGCCGTGCAACAAAACACTGAAAAAAGTATTTGGTAAAAAGTAGTGAGTAACTATCAAATGTTTAATATTTAAAAATTACATCAGCAGACGGATTAAAATATAAAGGAAATATATGGAAATTTTGGTATTTTAGAATGAAAATAATTATATGAATTACATAAAATCAGACAAAAGAAAAAAATCTATTTCTTTCTATATAAAACTGATTTAACTTTCACACAATTTGGTGAATTTTTGGTTCAAAAAGTTTGAAAATTACTCAACAAAATTAAAACGCAAAACGTAGTAAAAATAATCCTAAAGTAATTTCGTCCAAAAAAGTGGGAATAAATAAAATGCAACACCAGCTTCTGTTTATGAGGTGGATGGGTCAGGTAGGTAAACTACGGCAGGCCACGTTACCATAAAATCACTTCCGTCTGACGACCTGTTATGACATTGCAGACATCTAAAAATGAGTTTTGACTCGACACAATCACATTCTGACTCTTCTGAACGGTAATTAAAGATATCATCAATCACATACTGATGAATAAAAATTCCTTTCAAGATGGCGTCACCTGCTTCATTATGTGACGAATCACACAATTCAAGTTAACTCAAACTTAATAATGACATTTTTAGAAATCTGAATTTCTAAAAACTCCTAGCTAGCATTTCTAAAAATCTAAATATTTCAGGAAAATCTGTGAAATTCTGATTTTCCTGATTTGTGGTGTTTAGTTTCTGCAGCTGACCTTTGACCTCTCTGCGTTGCTTCAGGTCGAACAGCTCAGAAGATTGCTTACAGCTGATTGGCTCATTCTGCGGTGACTCATCCATCCAGAGCCAAACCCAACAGCGACCCCCGCAGGAGGACATGTGTCACTGCAGGTGACAATCTGAAGAAAACAGCAGCAGAATCAGAAATTAGCAACAATTTCTCACTTTAATCACACATTAAACTATTCAGGACAGTTTAAAAGCTCAAAAATAACATTAAATGAAACAAGTTTTCATGGTTGTGTTTGTCTTTAGTCATCGTTTTGTAAACGTCATAGTTTAACTGCTGCTAACAATCAGCCTTCACAGTCCCATCACAGGCAGGGGGCGCACTCCTTAAAAACACCTTTATACACAGAAACTAGCATCAAATCCAGCAGCAACTTCAGCCATCAACACAGAGTCTCCTGGGACAAATGGAAACTCTCCCGAATCTAATTTAAAACTTTTTCAATGTTTTTTTCCCAAATTATTTTTAAAATAATTATTAAATTAGAAATAATTAATTAATTTAATTAAACATTAAATTATTTTTTTAATAAAATAAAAATTTAAAAAGTTAAATATTAAACTTCCAGGAAATAAAGAAACATTTCTGTCAGCCACGGTTGTTGCATTTCTTTCTAAGCCTTTTGCAGGTTGAGGAAGGACGGACTCGTTAGCTGAGAGCGCCCCCTGCAGGACAGCCAGAATAAAACGGACTCTTTTATATAGACCGAAACCAGCAGGAAAAGCTGTAAGTGTAAAGAGGATCCATGGCTGATGTTCTGCTGGTTTGTTCACAGAGTCGTTTCCTGCAGTGTTACGTTGAAGTTTACATCAAACAATCACAGATAAATGGATTAAACCAAACTGGTTTCAGTGGTTTTACCCCAGTAAGAATGAAACTGGTCAGCTTGCTGCTGTTTGTCCTGCAGTTTTCACATGAATCCCTGCTTTAACTGAACCAAACGAACGATCTGCAAAAACACAAAATATTATCAAATATTTTAGTCTAGTTTCCAATCCAAATATCTTATTACACCTACAATAAGACAAAACTAATTTACAAGTAACTTTTCAGTAAGATATAATATTATATTGATGAAACGTGGCAGACTTTGTGTTTTTGCAGTTTGATCCAGATGCATATAAAAGCTGCAGAGAACAGAAACGCTGCGTGTTTATACATATTTTATTTTTAGTATTCATTTGTACTTTTTGCACCAGAGGAATGTTCTATTCTGTGAACTTGTTTACTGGGAATGGCAATAACATTGGCACTTATGGTTTACTCAGGGGTCTCAAACTCCAGGCCTCGAGGGCCGCAGTCCTGCAGGTTTTAGATGAGCCACAGGTACAAACCACAGGAATGAAATGACTTAATGACCTCCTCCTGGTGTGGATCGGTTCTCCAGAGCCTTAATGACCTAATTATTCTGTTCAGGTGCTGCAGCAGAGGCTCATCTAAAGGTTGCAGGACTGCGGCCCTCAAGGACTGGAGTTTGAGACCCCTGGTTTAAATAGTGAAGAACAGAGTCGTTTTTTTTCTAGTTTTTACTTTTTTTATATACTTTTTTGTTCTCAATCTTTTCTAAATGATGTTTGAGAGTGAAATCAGTTTAGTTTCAGTTTTTCATTCCATCTCCTGAACATAAATCCACAGTTTTTAGGCTAAATGGCCCAGAATGAAGCCTGTAGGTTCATAAAGTCTCTGATTTTGACCTCGTTTTTTGGGTCAGTGACAGTGCGCCGCCTGCTGGGTGGAAGCTGCAGCGCAGTGGAAACCCCACAGGGACAAACAAACTTCAGAGGGAGGAGGAGGAAGAGGAGGAAGAGGCTGCTTATAAAGCCGCAGCGCTGCACATGTGGAGCCACAGAAACAGGATTCATGCTCAGCTCAGGTTCCTCTGCGGATTATTCCTCATTTCACAAAAGATGGATTTTAAACTCTGGATCTCCGCGCTGTGCGTGACGCTCTGCGCAGGTAACTGGCTCCCACTGAGCATGCTCAGTAAACCGAGCGGGTTCGGACGGCTGAAACGGTTCCGACACGCAGAAAGCAACAAAACAAAACCTCACGCCGTCTCTCTGCTTTCCTTCCAGCTCTGTGTGCGCCAGCCGCAGGGACGCGCTCAGCGGCACCTGCCAGCGCGCAGCGCCATGTGCGCAACAAGCGCTGCTCCTGCGCAACGTTCCTGGACAAGGAGTGCGTCTACTTCTGCCACCTGGACATCATCTGGGTCAACACACCTGAGTGAGTGCAGCTGGAGGTTCGGACCGGGTTGCATCCAAACCAACCTGACGCTGTTTGCGCAAAACTCTGCTGCGGCACTTTGAGCTGAAAGCTCCAGACTAAGTTTCTGTTTTTGAACCGAACTTCCATCGGAACATCTCAGCTTCTCAGTTAAACAATAATAAACAAAGTGGATCAAGTGATGAAAAAAATTATTTTGATTTCTATTTTAGAAGCTGAATTAAATATTTCATACTTTTAAAAACGTAATTATTATTATTTAGTCAGACTCTTTATATGACCGCAGTAAGTAACGAAACTATTTCGCTGTAATTTTCCTCCTATTTCCTTTTTTCCCATTTCATACCCGGAAAAAGCCTCGTGCTTTCATCTGATTTCCTTTATAATTGCACTTTTCGAGAAATATGAAAATGACCATTAAATTATTTAAATCTCAAGTATTTTTAGTAACTGGATTTTAATTTATTACGATTTTATAATGTCCGTCATTTGGTTCTGATCCGGTCAAATTTGATAGAATTTTAGGCTCCGATTGAAAACAAAACAAAGAAATAGATAATTTTGGTAGAAAATTATTATTATCATTTTATTTTTTATATAAATGTGAACAGATGACAGAAATTTACTTTAAATTATGAGCTCTCAATGATGGCAATAAAACGTCAAAAACTACAAAATAACCCAGACTTGTTTGGGGTATTACGCATGCGCAGGAATGTTTGTGGCGCACTAATAAGAAGCAGATTTATTCCTTTGTCTTTGTTTATTTCATTTTAATCTGAAATCTTCTCTCCTTCCAGGCGCGTGGTCTCCTACGGACTCGGGAACGCGCCTCGGGCCAAGCGCGACCTGTCGGTCTCCACGGCAACCACGCGCGCGCCCAGATGTCGATGTCTGCATGGAAATGACAGCAGCTGCGTGAACTTCTGCCTCAGGTGTGTAAAAAATCAAATCAAATCACAAATCACCACTCAGGCACCTGCGTGACCATGGTAACTGGTTTGTGCGCGTGACGCTCACTGTAATGTGATCTCGTGCAATGCAGGTCAGAGATGACGACGGGCGCGCGCATTCGTTCCCCAGGTCACGCGCGGACAGACGACACGGGCGAACCCGACAGGTGAGTCAAACAGAACACAGGTGGATCGGGAACATCCGGGAACAGCTGATGTTCCTGCAGAACTTCCGGGTTCTTCCCGGATGTTCCCTGCAGCTCATTCCTGGGGAACCTTCATGTTCCGTCATGTCCGCACATCAGTTCCGGTTCGTTCAGGGAATCTGGATCCAACCAGAACTTTACCCGCCTCGCTCATGTTTCCCGCCTTCTGGACCGGTTCTGGTCTCTAACATCCATCCATCACGTGACTCTCATGACGACATAAAGAGGAATAAACACCTGCAGCTTCAGGGACTTAAATCTTAGTGAAAAACATAAGTTACCAAATCTGAGTCCTTCTGAACCGAACATCAACCCGTCTATAAATATACAGAAAACTCTAAGAATCTGGAAAATTCAGAAGAAAACTCTAAAGAAATTCATAAAAATAGTAAATTCTGGGTAATTACATTTTTTTTCCAGAATCAACAAAGAAAAACAATGTGTTTTGTACCATAAATCATACATATTTTTCTGATCTTGTGTTTTCTTTTTGTGATGGACATTTTTCAAAATGGCCGCCATGGTTTAATAGAGAATATATATTTGCGCTGAAATCGGCAATAGCTTTTTGGTTAGCCACAGCTAACCAAAAAGTTAATTCGGTTACCTGCTAATTTGCTAAATAAGAATTTAACTCCACCAATGCT
This sequence comes from Xiphophorus maculatus, assembly GCF_002775205.1. Taxonomy (NCBI): domain Eukaryota; kingdom Metazoa; phylum Chordata; class Actinopteri; order Cyprinodontiformes; family Poeciliidae; genus Xiphophorus; species Xiphophorus maculatus. The sequence continues at coordinate 13,905,438 of NC_036455.1, read as the reverse complement.
AAACGACTAGACACAAAAAATCAGTACAAGCTAATGCTAAACCGCTAAACACACACAAAATAGGTAAGCTAACGCTAACCATTAAGACGAATGTCTGCGTCTCATCTTCACCTCCTGTCACTTGGTTGTCTGAGACTCACAACAGCAAAGTCCTCATTTCTGATTCTTGTACATAAAATCACTTTAAAGTTGCATGAATGTTATGAGCAAAGGAAAAAACTTGATGTAACATGAACTTCATCCAAGACATGAAAATGAGGAACATTACATGGCAAGAATTGGTTTAAAAGGCTCAAAAGTGGCAGCCATCTTGAAAAATGGTCATCAACCTGAAATTCAAGGATTTGAGGGGAAAAAAGAAAAATCATAGAACCTGAATTTTCTGCTTGTATCCATAGTTAAAAGATTTTTACTGTAGTTTGCTTCATTAGAACAGAGAGAATGAAAAACTGAACTCCCTGAGGATCCAGTCTTCCTGACCTGCTTCCTGTTTGGTTTAGTGGGCGGAGCTTAGACTTTGTGCGCTCTAAAGTTTCTGGTTCTGGTTTCTGATGACTGTTGTTCCTCTGCAGGCCTGAGGGCGTGTTCGGAGCGGTCCGGCGGATCCGCCTGCTGCTGGAGAAATGGCCGGCGCGGCGGCGTCACCGGGCCGGAGCGTGGCAGGGCGAGAGCGCCGCATCCTAAACGGGACGCGTCTCCTCAGAGTTCAGACTGAAACACGCGGCAGCAGAGCCGTAACTGGAGCTGAGTGGCGCCAGGGGCCGGGGGCAGACACCTGGGCTGCAGCGGAAAACACCTGGACCCGATTCCCACAGTGCGAACAGAGACTCACACCTTCAGGGATTCCAGCCGCAGTCTCACGGGAAACACGGAAGAGTCGCAAAACCTCAATATTTCCTGGTCAAAGACACAAATGGTCGTTTTTTATGACTCGAAGCAGGAGCTGCATCCCATGTAGGATGCAAAGAAACTGAGATTCAGAGAAGAAAATCTGATTTTCATCCTGAAAGCTTTTTTTCATCTACTTGTTATTTTTACAGCCTGAATTATGTTAGAAGTTTAGATAGTTTGTATTTTTAAAACAAAAACTGTTTATTTGGTCAGTAGGATTTTCATTTTGTCTGAAATGTATTTAAAGTCTAAAAAATGTAAAGTAACTAAAGTGTTTAAATCTAAAATATGCTGGAAACTGTTCCACATTTTCCTAATCCGCTCCACATTTTCCTGATCCGTTCCATGTTTTCCTGATCCGCTCCATGTTTTCCCGATCCACTCCATGTTTTCCTGATCCGCTCCACATTTTCCTGATCCGTTCCATGTTTTTTCTGATCCACTCCATGTTTTCCTGATCCACTCCATGTTTTCCTGATCGGCTCCGTGTTTTCCCGATCCACTCCATGTTTTCCTGATCCGTTCCATGTTTTTTCTGATCCGCTCCATGTTTTCCGTTTTGAGGCCGTTTTTATCTGGAAAACGACTCGGACTCGGAGTCAGAGTGGGACTCTAAGAGAAACATTTTTTAAAAAACGCGAGGAAGAGGAGCTGAGGTGATGATGATGTCAGTGAAGGTGCTCCGGTTTTCCTCGGACTCGACTGAAACCAGAACCGCTGGACTTTTTTTCTCTTCACTCCTGTTATTTATGTTTTCCTCTCTGATTTATTTATTAATTCCTGCGGAGGCCATATTGGTCCGTCTCATGTTTGTCGGGTTCATTTCTGTGAAATGGTGCCGAATTCTGGCCAATAAATTTATTTATCACTAACAGACCGTCTCCATGGTTACTGCCGCATGTGTTTCCATCTGGCTGTGGATCCAAACAGGGAAAATCTGAGATAATTTGGTTTCTAAATTATCATCAGAAACCAAAAAAACATCCAGAAGGACTCAAGCTCTGAAAAGCTCAAAGTTTTCATGAAAACACGTCAGAAAATTCCTTCAATCACAAAACAATAAGATAAAATCCATAAATGAGATTTTAGATGATGAGAAATCAAGATGAGCATAAAACAAAAACTTCAAAAACAGCTAAAAATATAAAACGATGCTGATGATATTCCAGACAATTAGGAGGAACAGAAAACAGCTGCGACACGTTTCACCTGGGAGTCAGACTCTCTGAGGCAGAAAAATCCAAAATAAAAGACAGAAAATGCTGAGCAAACATCACCACACGTCTCCACTGAGCCCCGTCTGATGGAAACAAACATTACCCGCCATATTTAACCTGTACAGAACCAAGACAAGCCGGTTCGGTACCTCCAGTACCGTCCCAGAGTTAGAATCAGTTCTAGGATAGAAACCTGAACGTTTCAGGAACAAAGACGGTTAGTTCTGGAAAAATAACAAAAACTTTTGTGGGTTTTCTTCATCAACAGTAAGCAGCAGATTCTAGGAATGAAACCTGAAGGTTTCAGGAAAGTACGTCTAAATAATAAACCTTCCAAGTCCAAGTAACAGGATAAGTAACAGGATATTCTGGGAAAGTAATCTGTACGTTTCAGAAATGCAACCTGTATCATCGAGGAATCTGGTCTGCAGATTTGAGAAAAGTAACTTATAATTTCCTAAAAGTCACAAATTTCCGTAAAGTGAGCTGAACGTTATGTGAAGGTACGCTGAATATTTTATAAAGGTAGCTTGTAAGTTTCAGGAAATTAAGTTTTTAAAAAATATACAAGAAATTCTGGAAAGTAGCTTGTAATTTAACATAAAGTAACAGCGTGCTACATGGCTTTCATTCTCTTTCAATTTGTAACCTGTTTTATTTAATTTGCTTTTTATCTTTTTGATGAAGAAGCTTGTTAATGTGTCAGAACATCGACTGCATCCTGATCCTGGACATTGTCTCCTTTGAAATAAATAACAACATATAATTTTTGAAGAGAAACCTGGAAGTTTCAGGAATGTTCTGTTTACGTTCCAGAAAAGCAACCTAGAATTTACAAAATTAACTAATTTAAGCAACATGTAAGTTTCAGAAATGCAACCTTAACATTAAAGTATGCGGCCAGGAAACTGGAAAAAGTAATTTGCAGTTTTAAAAAAGTAAACCGTAAATTACTGTAACGTAAACTGTACAATCTGGGAATGTATCCTGAATATTATAAGAAGGCAACCTGTAACTTTGAGGAATGTTAGCTGTAGTGCTATAAAAGAAGGAATTTATTCTCGTTCAGTGCTGCTGATGACGCTTCTTGTTATGCAACTAATAATCTGTTAATGTTCCTAATGCTGCCACTAACTCTGTGGTTACAACGAGTCCAGACGTGTTTATTTCAGGATTTATTTCACCTCCAGATCAGAGATGAAGCAGCAAAACCAAAAGTGAGAGTTGAAGTTTGTGGAGAAGAAGATCAGGGAGCCGAGCGACGAGTCACCGACGCTCTTTAATCTCAGAACCAAATCGGAGTAAACAGATCGTCATGATCCTGGAGCGGATTCTGTCAGCAGGCCGGATTTAAACACACATCCAGCTCTGTTTGTTTCCACCCTGTAATGATCCTCAGAAAAACTCAGCAGTTATTTTCTCAGATCCAGGTCAGCAGCTGACTGCCTCATCGCTTCCCCACAAACCGACTCGGCTTCAGATCAGTGTGAAGGTGACCAACGATGCTTCTTCAGATCTACGGCCTAAACAAACACGTTCGCTTCGTTCTTAAAATCATTCTTAGATTCAGAATTCCCAGGACTAGAAGTTACGATTCAGGAACGGAGCGTCTTCAGTCGGAGGCTTCTTCAAATTTGTTGCAACACAGGCCGCTACAGGAGAGCATTCCTGCTAATTAAATGAGCTACAGCAATATTTCACTGCAAAAAAGTACTTTTGGATTTGGGTACAGCGGTAAAATCAGCTGACCAAACATGCTGGACCTCAGCTTGGGTTGCTAGGTGACGGCCTGGCCTTCGCTGGGGTTGCTAGGTAACGAGCAGTGCCTGCTGATTTGTGACGTTACATCTGGAAGAATTTTGAAACATTTTCCTGTCACCAAAAACTTTAACTTAGGAAATGAATGTATGAACTTCTTTTTAAACACTTGGGTTGCTTTTAGAAGCAGATGAGACTCATGTGGAAGTATGAAAAGGTGCAAAATGTGAATTTTCATTACAGGTCCCATTTTAAGTCAGTCATTTTATCCGTCCTGCGGTGCAGCAGCTCCTAAACGCTCCCTGACAAGTCCGGACGCGGCGCAGATTAACGCGTGCCGGGTCTTTTTGGCTCTGGGTTGTGATGTTTTAAGGAGCAGCGTGAATCTGTCCCTCCCGGTTAATGACTGTCATACAAGCTGTTTTTGGGCTCGGTTCAAACGCCGACACGCCTGAGTCTTGCAGCCGTCACTCATCGGGGATCTGCTGCGACTGGCAGCGGAAAACTATCCGCCGCTGAGAGCTTCTAATCTGTCCGGCCCATTTAGCAAACAAATCTGCGGAGGATTGTGCGCCGCGGGCGTTATCGTGACAAACGCTGCAGCCTCAGAGCCTAAACATAATACTGAGGTCATGTTTCCCCGGCAGAGCCGCTGTTTGTTTGCGGAGCAGCTTGAAGACATGTCTGCCGCAGGAGACAATCAAGCTGCAAACGCTGCCTTCACAGACAGAAATGTGCCGACGCATGCAGCAACACAACACAGCAAAGTTACTCAAACACTTCAATATTTACTTTTCCACCACAGTTTAAGAGTTTAAGCTTCATTTGAAAGCAAATGAAAGTTTGCACTGCGTGAGCTTTTGCAACGCTGAGATTTTGTACGCATCATAACTCAGGTGTAAAACCCACCTGAGATTAGCAACAACTCTACGGTTCGTTCTGTTTGGTCTAAAAATCGAAACCAAACCTCAGAAAACTGCGAGCATCCTCACCGATTCCACAGAAACTAAAAATAAAGAAACAGCCACTGCTGATCAAGGCCACTTTGATAAGAGCAGTCATCTTTTCAGCCAATCCCAAGGTGGAGAGACATTAGCAATAATCCAGTTATTAAACAACGGTTATAAGGTCATTTCGAAACAAAGTCACACATTTAGCTCCAAGTCAGAGCGTGCAAAGCTCAGAGAAAACACAAAAACTCAGAGGTTAAAGGCTAAAACTGCAGTTATTCTTCACCGTGTCCTTTCTGATCACCTGTGCTGAAAACATGAAGATCTGAATGTGAGAAAAATACAGCGATTTTGTAGACCTTTGAAATTTGCATCATCTGATGAGCTCCAGTTCGTGTGTTGGGACTGAGGGTTTGGTCTTCAGTGTCCCGCTGCGTCAGGAAAAACTGTTTCAATGTTCTGAGTCCTGAAATCGTAAACACATCGGCTGAATCACTCAGAAACTACAGAACTGTGTCAGTTTGATGTTTTTCACACAAGTATTTCTAAATTAAACAAGAAAAACGTCTTTGCTGCAAATAAACTTTGCTCAAAAGGTTTTGTATTTTTCTTTTAATGCATCTTTAAAAATAAACTTGATACCACCAGAAAATCTATTTATTTACCATTAAATGTGCCACATTTGCACAGAAAAATTACCTGAGGTGATTGTTCAGCGGCGCAGACCGAGAGACTGCTGGGTTTTGCATGAGAATACAGAATGTCTAACTTCTGTTTTGTTTTTGCGTCTGCTCTGTGTTCAGGTTCTGCTGGAGGTTTTCTTTCTGCTAACGGAGAGTTTTTCCTCTCCACTGTCGCCACATGCATGCTCGGTGTGAGGGCTTGTCTGCTGTCGCTACATCCAGGACCGAATGCTGCAAGTCAACAACTCTGTGCTTTGATGGGTTAAATTAGAAAGAAGTTTTTTAATCTAAATTAAATAATAAGCTGAACTTAATGCTCTGATTGGTAACTAGGACAAATCAAGATATAATTAAACGGAAATTAAGTTTTTGTACATGAAACTAAATGACATTTATTTTAAACAAGTAAAATGTCAGAGAAAAAATTAAATAATTAAGAAGAAAAATATAACATCATAACAATACTGAAACATAAAAACAAAACTTCCATATCCATTTTGAAAAGAAAGAAGACAAAGTTCATTAACTCCCATCACAACGGTCTCCTCTAAATGTCCTACATTATTTACCTTTCCAGATGATATTATATAATAAATGTATTATTATGCGTTTCTGGATGATAAATTGTTCCAGAAGTTATTGTGATAAATGTTTTGAGGCCATTTTCCAGTAACATAAGGATAACTTCATAATAATCCAGGCACTCATTGTCACAGATCCATAAACTTTAAATTCTAACGAACATTTAAACACTGGAACCAGAAGACATTTTAAATATCCAAAATTAATAAAAAACAACAACAGAAACAACAAATGAAATGAATCATGAAGAATCTGTAAACAAAACTGAGCTTCAAAAAAAGAAAGAAACTGAAGAGTTTCCATCCAGACAGAAACGATAAATCATGTAGATCTAAATAATTGAATTTGTTTTAATTGATCATATGATTGGTTGATGTACTGATGAACTGGTCCTGCTCCACTCTGCCTCCAGGTCAGGTCTGGCCTACCTGACCTCTCAGCCCAACAACACTCCCTCTGTGCTGAATCGTCCCAAACAGGAGGCAAAACCAGCGCCAACATAACAGCTCGTTACCCGGCGAGGAATCTCCTCCACTCGCCGGGAATTCCTCGGCTCAGGAACAATAGGAGGCTGTGAGAGGAACGTCGGGGCGTGGCCGGCGGCCTGGGCCTCTGACGTCCAACCAGCCCGGCTCTCCCTCCGCACGCCCTGTTTTCCAGCCAGCACTCCCAGGTGTGCCCAAGCATCTCACGAAAGCCAGCCTCGGCCCGGCGGGGGCATTAATCATGACTCGGAGTCCAGCCGGGCGGAGGCGGCCCGCCAGAGGTCCGACTCTGGCGATCTGTCAGCACGAAAACCCAAAAGCCTCTGAGGAAAATCTCAGAGATATTCAGAAAATGCTGCGCTCTGACAGGCGCGCGCTGCAGGTGGGGAATGTTCAGAATGTGAGAAATTATCCCCGCAGCTTCAGAAAGAAAAATGAACTCCCATGATGAAAGCAAAACGCCTGCAGAAACACAGACAGCTCCAAACAAACGGCCGCTCAGAACCGCTGCAGAACCGCTGAAGAACCGCTGAAGAACCGCTGAAGAACCGCACTGCAAAGTCACTAAATGTTACCAGGAATTCATCTCCAGTTTCTACTGCTGACATATTATTACACTGCAACTGAAACAAAACTAAAAGTAACTTTTCAGCAAGAAACAAGAAGGTTTAACTCAATAATTCCTAAATATATGAAATACAGCAATATTTTTACTACATATTTCCACAATATTAGTATTTATTTAAGATACCAAAGTGAAAAAGGTAAATACTGCTGTAAATAAACCTTGAAAAAAGAAGCAAAAATAGAATTTTTATTTGATTTTAATGCATCTTCACAATAAATCCAATACAAGAAAGTATAACATTTGGACTGAAAACATAACACAACCACACACTGCAAAAACAATATTTTAAATATTTATGTCTAGTTTCTACTGCAAATATCCCAGTATGCTTCAAATAAGACAAAATAAACTTACAAATAACTTTTAGCAAGAATTGGAAAATAATCTGCCAAAACCAGCTCCTGCTTCTTGCTGAAAAGTTTTCTGTAAGTTAGTTTTGTCTTATTTCAAGAGTAATAAAATATTCACACTGGAAACGACCAAAAATACTTGGTAAGATTTAGAGTTTTTGCAGTGCTGATGCCGTCCCGCAGCAGTGTGTGACCACGCCAGTGACCTGCAGTATCAGCACCACTGAGGTCCTGGTTGTTGTCCAGAGGTTCTGTTGGAGCTTACAGCTGTTCAGCGCCGGATCGGATCGGCTCTGCCTCAAACTTTCCTCCTGTCCAGAGGACAAGCCAGAGTGACTCCTACTTTCCACTGGATTCTGTTTGAGGCGTGTTCTGCTAGTCAAGCAAAACCGGGTCGCTTTTTGTTCCACGAGGATTTGTTGAACGGCGGATTAAACGGATTTCTGCAGTTTCAGTGTTCCAGTGAACCGGTCGGTACCAAACAGAGAGGTCCTCCTCCTCGTCACCATGAGAAGCGTCAGCGTTTGTTTTCCTCACTGTTTGCTTCCATCGCTACGCAGGAGACGAAAGCCTCCGCGTCCCGCTCAGAGGGAAGCGTGAATGTTGACGGACGTCAGCGGCGTGTGAAGGAGACGCTGCGACTCGATAAAAGACGTTTCACCACAGATTAACTTCAGCCTGTTTTCATTTGCAATTAAACCGTCTGATGTTTAAATGCAGCAGCAGCTTCTGCCGGTTTGTTTTCATTTTCTCCAAGTCAGGTCTCAGGTCAAACGAGTCAGAATCTACATCACATCTAAATTATTACAGAAACATTTAACAATCGTCTTTAATATTATTTATGTAATGTTTCATTTACCGTCCAAAAAAGATGACTTATAATGATTCTTGCATAAATCAGACTGGAATTACCTGACTGTTGCTTGGAAACGGGGAACTGATTATTTACCATCATAGGTTTGGTCATTTTTAAGATTATTTTAGTTATTTTAGGTATGAAATAAAGTTCATGGTTTGTGCACACAGAAATATTCACAAATTTAAATTAAAACCTTTCTCCCATCTCAGTTTCAGCCAATGGCTGCGATTCTGTTACAAATGTTTGTAAAACTTTGTAGATTTTTCACTAATGTGAAAAAAAAACCAACATCACAATTTCACAATTGTGATGTTTCCATTAAGTAGGAAACGCAAATAAGATCCCCTCACATCATCCTACCAACCATTTCCTGTTGTCGTCTTTGTCGTTTCTGCCAGTAGTAACATCCAGTTGTTGATCGTGTGACTTGAGTGATATAAAAAAAAAGTGTTTATATCGTAATTTTACAAAAAAAGAAAGTATTTTGATACGACCAAAAGAAAACACTTCATCGTAGCATCAAAACCTGAGTTTTTTCAAAATGTCAGGGTTTCCATTAAGCTAATTTATTTTGAAAAGTCAAATCATTCAGTTATATGATCAATGGAGACGCAGCTGGTGTTCTGCGCTAATTAAACGCCTCACGTGGAGCAGGAATTACCTGCAACATCGGCTTCACTGAGCATCAAAACTAAACACAACCAGGTGTGGAAAATAAATCTGGAGAAATCAGGAATCTCTGATCACCTCAGCTGCTAACCGTCATCAGATGATCTAAAAGGATTTAAAAGGATCTTCCGAACCCCGACCGGCACCGAACTCTCAGCACCGCTACAGACAGGTTCTGCGACAGGCCCGGTTCTGATCCGGACAGACTCCAGGGAAATGGCTGCAGGCCGTGGCGTCTGCACAGAAACGTGGAGCGACTGAAAATACCAAACAAAAACTTCTCCTCCTCCACGCTGCAACAAAGCAAAACAAAAACAGTCGTTCTGCTTGTTTCCATGCCGATCCCTTCATCAGTTTTATCTCTGAGATAAACGCCGAGCTATCGCCGCTTGTTTAGCCTGGTTTCAAACCAAAGTTTTTAAACACAAGTTTATATGTTAGGACAATATGATCTCTTTAAAGAGAAGATTGTCACATTAGTCAAAATTTTCTTTCTCTAAACTTCGACCTGGATAATCAGGAACCACTTGGCAGCTTCAGCTGAGGGAAATTTATTCACTATTGACGAACTGATCAGGTTATTTAAACGTTTGATCCATGATGATTTTAGCATTTAGAAGAAACAAAAACAGTATTTTTACAACAGCAATCATTTCCCCCAGGATTTCTGCAGTAAGCAGCGATTAAATATTCATATTAGGAGCAAAGGGGACGTCACACTGTGTGAGAGAAAGTCATAAACCTGTAGTAGAAGAACGAGTGTTTCAAAAGAAAAAATATTTAGTTAGTTTCTGTATGAGAGTCTCATGTCTGTCATGATACGCTAACAGCTCAATAAAAGGATCTGAATGAGACCATCAGCTGTTGGCTAGCACTGCTAATCCATCTCCTTTGCTTTTGCTGCTTCTCTCTGTCTGGCTGTATGGTCAGAAAGCCGGGTAGAGAGATGCTAGAGTAGGGGATAAGATCCTGCAGACGTGTTTCTCTAAATGATGTAATGCATGTAATAATCTTTTCACTCCTCTGGGATTACGGGTCGTAGTTCAGGTACTATTTCAGCTTTTGAGCATATTAGCTGCCCTTAGTTGTACAAACGTAGTTGCCACGGTGACGCATCATCAGAACTGTCTCAAAGTAAAAAGGTAAGAGCAGCAGAGAATTGAGAAGCAGAGTGAGTATCTGACAGCAGCAGTTCAACCAGAAAGAGATGAAGGGAATCAGGAGAAAAGCAGCAGAGCTGCTGCGACACGCTGCATCATGAGCGCCGCTCAATCTGAATAAATGTCTTTGTCACTTTAACCTTAGTTCTGAGAAGAGTAAAAGGAACTTAATTTTTTAAAATCCAGCTCAGAAAACAGCAACTTTTCAGTATTTCATTCAAACCTCCAGTTATCTGCTTGAAGGGTCGCTCTCTCTCGCTCTCTGGCAGCCAGAAGGAACCAAAGGCGTTACTTCACATTCATTTAAAGATTCATTTATCAATTTCTGCTTCATCTAACGTTCTCTTCTCACACTTTGATGACACCAAAGAGGGTGAGGTAAGCTTAATTTCCTCCGGATCATGTTGTAGTAGCGCTAGCATGGGGCTAAACATGCTAAAGATTCTGGCCACCAGCTGCATTCTGAAGCACGGTGGTGGGGGATGACGATCTGGGCCTGTTTCAGATACTGAATGGGCCGATCAGTTGAATGAGCTGAAGCTTGGAAACGACTCCAAACAGGGCAGCTATTCACAACAGAGAGACTGAAAAAGAAACCTGAAACCTAGTCAAAGTACACACCTCCATTTAAATGAATGAAGTATTTCAATAAAGTATTTTTGAATGTGAAACTGTAGGTTTGTGTGTAGAATCAAATGATTGGCAGAAAGTCTGGTTCAGACAGAGTGTGGGTGTTAATTTTGTGTTTTTTAGTGAAAGTCTGCAGCTTCTCTGCCACGATTTGGCAGAATTTCTGTAAACATTTATCTCTTTTATCCAGTTTAGTTCTGTTTGGACCGGGCCGAGTTCTACTCAACGGAGCGTTGGCGGCAAAATCCAGCAGGGAGCCTGAAAAATACGAGTTCCAGTGCACTGTTTGTCTGTGTTTATGCTAACGTCCATCTCCTGGTGAAATCGGAGGCCTGTAATTAGGCGGCTTCTGCCTTTCTGTTTACAGCTTCTGCAGCCGCAGCGCCGCACGCAGCCGCAGCGCCGCACGCAGCCGCAGCGCCGCAGCGCCGCACGCAGCCGCAGCGCTGCATGCAGCCCCTCCGGCTCCCAGCTCACTTCCGCATGTCGCTCTGCCCCGCTGCAGAATGCGCTGCCTTCCTCGCCGCTTCGCTACTATCTGTGTGAAACCAAACAAGATTGTGAGCAGCTGCAGCCGAGATGACGAAGCTGTTCCCAAACAAAACTCCAACTCTGTCAACAGAGAGCGAGCGAGAGGGACAACCCAAACACGGAGACGCGTTATCGAGGTCAGAGGTGAACTTCAGCCTAATATGATGCGTCAGTCAGGAAGACAGCAGGGGGCGACGGGGGAAGGGTTATGATGTAACACCGAGATGCTAAAATACAGAATCTTCTGTTCCTGAGAGGAAATTCTGTTTTAGTTCCTGCTCCATTTCTACCAATCATTCACAAAGCAAAAGGAAACGACGACACACCGGTTCAGACCCAACACACCGGTTTCTCCCATCACTTTCTGAAAAATGTTCATTTCAATCGGGTGTAAACAAACATTTGGATTCGCTGTTTAGGACGTCAAGGACCATCAAGCCTGTTCTTCACACAGATTGCCATTAAAATATTGACTTTGATTGAATATAATGTGCAGGAGAACTAAACCTGCAACTGTTAAATAAATCCCTTTCCCAGGACTCCTGAACTGAACGAGGCTGCTGACCTCTGACCTCCAGGAAGGGCTGGCAAAACTATAACAAAACACATTTACAGTAAAATACCTGTTTTGAACATTTTCTTGCATAAAACCAGAAATCTAAAAGATAATCTTTTGACGTAGCGTTTAGGCTAAAGAACATTTCTGAACAAATTCTGTGGACTTGTTTCAAGCGTAACATCTGTTTATTAAGCATTTACTAAGCATCTATAAAGCACTTACTAATGAATAATACTTATTAAATGTTTAAGCATTTATTATTTACTAAGCATTTTAAAGCATTTATTAAGGGTTTATTAAGTGATTAATAATTTAATAAGTAACTATAAAGCTTTTATTTAGCAAAAGAATTTTAAAGCTGAGTTCTAAGCATTTATCAAGCTTTGATTAAGCCTTTATTATGCATTTAACCATTTTAAAGGATTTATTAAGCTTTTATTAGGCATTAAGCCGTTATTAATAAAAAGCTAAATGTTTATTAAGAATCTATCAAGAATTTATCAAGCATTTATTAAGTGTTTATTCAGCATTTATTATCTGTTTAAACACAATGATAATCTTCCAGCAGGCGCTAAACAGTAAAACATAATTTAACGAAGCTTCGAAGCAAATAATTAGCCTCAAGGAATTTTAATGAGATTCTTTTAAACGTTACACTGCCAGTTTAACCTGGACCGCTCTCTCTTAGTAGCGTCTGCCATCGTTTCAGCTGACCTTTGACCTGTTGGCAGAAGTAAGGCTGATTTTGGATTTTGTTTCCACTTATTTTAGGACATAAATGTTCACCAGGTTTGAGGCTGAAGGTTTGGTGAGACGATTCCAGATGTTTGTTGCTTCATCCATTCCAGAACCGGTCTGGATCTGTGTTTGGGTTCATGGTTCTGTTGGACCCAACTGGGTCCAAGTTTCATCCATCTATCGGCTCATTTCAGGGGAAGTTAAAGAACTTAGAGGCGTCTGTTTTATTCCATTCACTCCGTTACCACCGGCTGTAAAACGTAGCATGATGCTGCCACCACCATGCTCTAGAGTTGGATCAACCAACCTTGAATGTTTCTGTTGTTTGTGTCCAAACAGCTCAATTTTTATCAAACGTTCCTGCAGAAGAGCTTTAACTCCCCATGTGAATTTTAAATTATGATGAATCTATTTTAGTGAAATATTCCAGGTGGAGCAGCTGCTCAATCTGCACATGGCGACCTCTGAACTCTGGATTATCTGACATGACCGAAGATCTAATAAATTAAGAGCAGCTTATCACTCGAACGGTTTCTGTTTGGACCTGGAAGTAAAGGGAGAAGTACTCAAATCTTGTTTGATGGCTGTAGTAAAGTTCAGGATGAAAGAAGCACATGGCTCGTTATCGGCGACACTTTCTGCACCAAAACACGGCTCTTCTGGATAAGGATCCAAAATAAACTCACTTCTTGTCAAGTGTAAACACTGACCAGCTTGTTCCCTGGTAATCAGGTTGTTTCCGCTGATGTTGTGTACACATCCAGCATCTATTTCCAGAAGGATATCAGTGAATAAATATAAAACAAAACCAGGCTGCAGCAGCAGCACAGAGACGATGCTAACATACAGAGACGCTGATTTATTTCTCTGAATTCAGGTGTTTCACCTCAGCATCACCTTAGTGCAGTCGGGGAATTTTATTCAACAATAAATAGCTGAGGTAGGATCAAGTTATTGTTATTTGCAAATCTCCAATATTTATCCTCAAGTCAGAGTCTGAAACTTGGAACTGCAAGTTTTGAAACAGAATCACATGTAAATATAAATAATCTGTTCTTTTTAAACCTGAATTTATCTCAAACTGAGATGAAACTTGTGGAGCTGAACTAACAAAGAATTTAAAAAGTAATTTAATTAAAATTGAACCTCAATATTGTTTAGCTGCATTAAATTTAGCTGGAAGAAAATCATTCAGAGATTTATGGTCCTGCACATAACAGTCAAATAATGCGCCAATTTTTCCACATATTTACATTAATATGATTCTCAACCAACATCAAAATGTGTTTTATCAACTTTACATTTTTTAAAAGTAGTTAACTTTTAGAAATGCAACCTTAACATTAAAGTATGCGGCCAGGAAACAGGAGAAAGTAATTTGCAGTTTTAAAAAAGTAAACCGTAAATTACTGTAACGTAAACTGCACAATCTGGGAATGTATCCTGAATATTATAAGAAGGCAACCTGTAGTAGGGTACATTTTGGAAACACAGACGTTTCTCTGCATTACATTCCCAATGAACATTTACATTTTGTTTTACACTTTAAGCTTTTCCTCAATGCTGTGACCAGAAACAGTAAAGCAGCATTAAGTCTCTGGTAATTACAGATTTAAAAATACTTAGAGCCGGATTCCTCTGCCTCACCCTCAGAGGCACCTGAAGTCATCCAGCTCGTCTAACTGGTAATAAAGAGCAGCTTTACAGATGAGATTCCTCTGTGTTTAACTCTGACTCCAGGTCAGAAAATTGAGATTTAGTTTTCCTTAAAAAAACAACAAAAAACAAAACAAAGAAAAAACAAAGCAAAACTGAAAACAGCTTTAGAGAAAAACTGGAAAAACTAAGAAAAACACTCATGTTTGACCTCATGAGCTTCACATCAAGTTCAGTTTTTATTTCCTAAACTAAACCAGTAACAGGTTTAAATTGGTCTGACTGGCCTTTATAGCTCCGCCTCCAAGCTGTGATGTCATCTGAAAGTGTTTAAAAACAAATGTTTGATACTGCTGCACATTTAAATGAAAGACAAATTATCAAATTATCAGGCTGGTTTCATGAATTGCATTTCTCTTATTGAAGTTTAGATAATTTTTGATATTTCAGATCAAACTTTAGGTCAGATTCAGTCGGAAAACTATTACAAGTCATTTAAGTTCAAAGGAAGACAATGAAATTGTGCAGATAAAGAATACAAGCCCAAATTCAATAATTTTTTATGTATTCAAATCAATTTAAGTTCCTTTTTGGTTTAATCTTCAAAAACCAAAAACTTGATGAGTTGATTAAATCAATTTATTGCCAAGCCAGTTTCTGCTTCATGAAGCTTTAAATCCAAAGTGTTTTCTTTTATTTAGCATAAATCTGCTGCAGCTCCAGGTCTCCTCACGTGAAGTTTCCCCGTGTTTAGCTCAGTTTGGGATCAGTGTTGGTTTTACTGGGCAGCTGGTGGAACAAATGGATGGATCTTAACGTTTCTGGTCCATAAAACCAAAACAAAGAGGTTAAACTTTCTCTGGATTCTGCAGAATCTGGTTCATCAGTGAGTCATTCCTCATCAGGCACAACAAATCAATCAACGCTCAAAATAAAAACGTCTGGATTTAGAGGCTTTGACATGATGCAACTATGTATTAAATTGGGCAGAAAGTTGCAGAAATCATTCACCGCGCTCCATTAAACTCTGTCTGTGTGTTTTTATTAGCGTTTGGACAACAGCGGCTGCAGGGAGAAAACCTGAACACTAAACCTCCAGCAGGGAGAGACTGCGCCTGTTTTTACAGAAATAAACATGAAGCTAAACTTCTGTCACACATTTTCAGGTGTCAGTAATGGTGGGAATGTCTCTGCACAGGAAGTGGCTCCAGTGCATTTCTCTGCCTTAAACTATTGTGCTGCATGTTTGTTGGTCACTGAACCTGAAAAGAGCGGCGGGTCCTGAAAGGCCAGAGGAAGACGAGAGCCGGGGACAAAAGACTGAAAGGAGGACAGGAATAAAGGGAAGGTTAGAGAGCAGAGAGCCAGGAGGAGGCCTGCAGGACGTCCCACACGGAGACAGCGTCCCCAGCAACCAGGACACGTCCCAAAAACCTTCACATCACCACGTATACGGCCTGCCTTTACAGCAAAACAGCTGGAAGGTTTAGAAAAGGATTTTTAAAGCTTTGAAAACCAAATGTGTCCAATTCATAAATGCTTCCAATTTTTCAAACTTCAGGAGGAAGAAAACTTTCTGGGGATCATTCAGATATGATAAAGTTCAACTTCTAACCGTTTTCAGCACATTGGTCCTTTTACGGAGCTGATTCTGCTGGAACAGACGACTCAGTTATCGCCTGGTGCACAAAATATCTTATCAATACGATGAGCTGAAATCAGTGATGAAACAAGATGAACTGGTTTTCTCCAAACTAACATTAGAACTAAACTTCTTCATCTGAATCGCTACGTCAGAGAACATCGTTTTGTTGAAAAACCTCGCCTGGTTTCAAAAGAATCTGCAGTTTGGAGTAAAAACATTTCTACAAAAACTCAAGAGGATTCAAGTGCCACCAAGAAATAAACGCTTCCTGCGTATTTTAATACTTAAAACACCAAAAATATACCTGAATATGCATCGATACGCCCAGTGGGAAGCGTCTCAGCGCAAACACACATGCTAACATTATCATCATTATCAGGGATCAGCCAATCAGCACCAAGGAAAACGAGTGACGCTCTTGGATTGGCTGCTTTCCAAACGCCAACCAACAGCAAGTCAGCTAGCATAGATGCTTTTATTGTCCTAAAATGCATTTTGTTTGGAATATTTCAGATATGCTGCATGGCTGCAGGTTAAGATTCAAACCTCCAGCGGATGGATTTGATGCAGAGGAACGTTTTCTGTTCATTTCTAAGATCTTCCTAAATGTTCAGTAAAACACAAAATATTTTTTCTTTTATTAGCCACGTTTATTACTCGGGTTTTAGTATCACTGAAGTTGTGCCACAAACATCCAGGAACTGTTTACTCAACAAACTCTGGCACCCAGTGATTAAACTTGGCTAAAGATGGACAGGAGTTTACAGTTCTCATTTCTGTTGCTGAGACTGAGAATAAAAAACATTTTTTACACAACAAAATATAAAACAAAGTTAGAAACCCATACATCTTTCTTTTATGATGAAAACATCTGAAGAAATTCTATAAATTGTTCGTTTCTACTTTGTTTTATGGAAACATTGCATGTGTAAATCATAAAGATTTAAAATAAGAATTTTTTATTAGAATAAAAATGGCCACTGAGTGTTTTCAGCTTGGAGATTCTGAGCTGTTTGTTTCTTTCCCACTGACCCTCAATGCTGGTTGCATTTCAACACCTCGGTGATGCTATCAATACCTTGCAGTGAATTGTGGGTAAAGTCTCACCTGATGTGCAGATAAACCTGCGGTAATGCCGGAGGATGCCGATAGTATCGGATGAAACTGTTACCCTGAAGCGAGTCTCAATCCAAACACACCCTGGAAAAACACTTTAGAGCAAACATCGGTGCTGCAGGAATCATTCCATTCGTGCTGATCTGAGCTCCCAATGATCCGACTTTTACTGACACAGAAAATACCTTAAAGTCGCAGCTAATCCAGAACGCTGCACGCATTTAATTCCCTGAGCTTTACTCATTCTGGCTCATTTGGTTTGCTGAATGGCAGCTAATGCAGGGTTTGTTCACAGCAGTTCACCTGCAGAAGGTGTGAAGGGCTGCGCCTCCAACATCACTTTGTTTGTTAGAAACCGTCGAGCAGCTGAGAGGAAACACGCAGCGTTTCCACCGCAGCACGAATCCCACATGCTGTTCCTGCTGCAGGAAAAACTCTGCCTCATTTTCACAACTTCATCTGATTACAAAATAAAATCAAAACAAGTCAATATTTATAACACGCAGATGATTTCAGTCACACACACAGAGGAACGATCTAGAGAGCAGCTTCAGTTATTACAGCTGGAAACCAGAGATCAGCTGAAATCTGGGTTTGGACCTTCAGAGCCACAGAAATAGTTACAAAGTCGGCCTTCTATCACCTAAACAACATTTCCAGGTTTAAAGGACTAATGTCTCTGCAACTCAAACATCTTTAGGCGCATTGATTACTGCAACAGTGTCTTCTCAGGTCTGAATAAAAAAATTCTCCGGCTGGAGCTGATCCAGAACGCTGCTGCTGTCGTTCTGACTAAAACCAGGAAGACAAAGTACATCACCCAGTTCTACAGTCCTTCACTGAGAGAATAGACTTTAAACTACTGCTGGTAGTTTAGAAATCACTGAAAGGTTTAGCACCACAAACATTAAGATCTGCATCCCCAGAACCAGCTGATTGCTGATCCAAACCTTCCAAAAATCTGGAACAAACCTCCAGAAAACTGCAAAACAGCTGAAACACTGAGTTCCTTTAAATCAAGACTAAAAACCCACCTGGTTGGAGTTTCTTACCCCAACCTGGACAAACTGATCAGGACCAGTTCTTGCAATGGTTTCAAGAAAGAAAAGAACCTAAATATATTGTTTTTGTAATGTAGCACCAGAATTAGCTTAAATGTTGTTCTGGTTCACCTTCAGCTATGTTAGCTAATGTTTAAATAAAGATTTTTATGAGAAACAGCTGCAGACGTTTTCAGTTTGAATAAAAGTATTGGCGCCGTGTTTTGTGATGTTTTTACAGAAAGTTTTCACACCCTCACGATCTCGCCGTCTTTCCTGCCTTCCTGACTCTGAGCCATGAAACTTCTGAACACGCGTGTCCGTTCTGGTTCTGCATCATTTTTCATTTACAAGCATTGTTATCCACATTCCTCCTCTGATGCTGGTTTCACTGGCAGCCTCCTCACCCCCCCGTCCTCCCAGTCCCCCCCCTCCCTGATGTAATGGGCTGTGGGAAGCCTCACTGAGCATGAAATATCTTGGCACAGCTCTGCTGTTACCTCCAGTTTGTAAAACTAGCACCTTCTAATTCCTGACCTGTCACTTAGAGACCGCCTGGCAACAGGATCCTGGTCAGAGGTGAACCCAGGGGTCAGAGGTCAGACCCCCGGCAGGCTGATTAAAGCATGAAAGACGCAACGGAACAACAGGAGCGCCATAAACTTGTGCTGCTGCTGAACCGCGGAGAAGACGAGTCACTTCCAAAGGCCGCAGGCGTCGAGCGACGGCTTCTTCTCATGGTGGGCTCAAGGGGGGTTCTGTGTTCTGATGATGACCCAGTTTGGACCCAGGTGTCAAATAGATGGACTCATACTCAACTGTAGAAGACCGAGCGTTAAATCAGTAGCAGAGTTAGTAATACCCAACAACTATAAAATTGAAACCATGAATGAAAGTATAATTTCCTGAAGCGTAAATGTGTGTAATAACAAATGTGATCCTGTTGAGGGCGACATACTGTGTTGTAGCATGTCTCATTGAAACAGACTGATACTTAGCATTAGCTTCTGCTAAATATCCTGCTGGTTTAGAAGTTTAGAGTTAGTGAATTAGTGAATTATAATTTATGATTAGTGTTTTAGGGTTAGCACAGCTAACTGTTTGTTAGCGGTGTCCACTGTTGGCTTTGACCTGCTAACTGAGGCCTGTAGAGTCTGAGTCTTGGGGGTTAGATCATTTTTGTGACCTCTGACCTTAGGCTGAATGCCATGTGACACTGACTCCAGAGAAGGTTTGTGAATAATGATGAACGATGGACTTCAAATAGTAAATAAAAGTTGGGTTTGAAGCCAGGACAACAGCGTGTAGAGAAGTGGACCTGATGCGGCTGGTCGGAGCGGGTCCAGCTGGGTTCTGTCTGTCGGCACCACAGCAGGAGCAGCATCCTCTTCCTCAGCCACCATCATCATGTTTTCTGCTGTCAGCTGAAATCAGAGCCTCCTGTTTGACTCTTTCAGGATATTTTACACCTATTTAGTCTAAACCCAAAATGGGATTGTTTGGTTCTGTTATTCGGCTCAACAGTAAAATAAACTTGGAATATTTTCAAAAAACTTATTCCTGTAGGACTGAAATTTGCAGGTTTGCATAGTTAAAGATAAAGTCCAGTTTGCAAATTTTAAGATGAATACTTTGTGTTCATTTAGATTAAATAAAACTAATTAAAACTAAAATAAAATCAACCTCCTGTTCTGCTGGACCAAATCTGCACACTTTTAAAAATCAGCAGGTTTCGGACACGCCTGGTTCAAATTGTCCCATTTATCATCATCTTAGTGTTTCATAATTCATCCCAGGGCTGATTGACTCATCCTCATGAAATAATAATAATAATAATAATCCTCTGAAGTCATTACATGTACAGCTAACACGCTCCCAGGCACCTGGAGAAGGATTATGGGAAAACATTCCCTCCGTTCGTGGAGTGTGACCTCTCGGTTCACACACCAGCATTCCTGAGGTTCTGCTGGGGGGAAAAAACTCAACAATTTCTTTGACTAATGCAACAATCCTGAGTCTTTGTTCTGCTCGCATTCCTCCAACACATGGAGCAGATTTTCCTAATGATGCTCCGACATCTGCAGCGGGAGATTCGACCCGCCGCATCGTTAGGAGAGAAGATCTCAGCTGAGAACCCATCAGACCTGCAGGACCATTCCAGCCTTTTATTTTAGGCCTTTTATTTTGGTTTTCAGTGCAAATATCTTAGCACCACTCAACTAAGACAAAACTAACTTAGAAGTAACTTTCCAGGAAGAAATTTGAGCTTGTTTTAACTCAGTTTAACGAAAAGTTCTGGTTTCCACTTATGGGGAAAATGTCTGGCTACAAGTGGAATAATCTCCCAATAAAAATCTAACTTTCTATTAATATTAAGGAATTATTAACGTGAAAAAAGTCCTTATATCTTGCTAAACGGTTACTTTTAAATGAGTTTTGTTGAATTTCAACTTTACTAAGATATTTTCTCTAGGAGCCAAACTGAAATACTTGCTTAGATTTAGTTTTTACAGTGCAGGCATCTCATCTGGATTTAAAGGTTTTTTAGTTGCAATGTGACAAAACTTGTTGTGAATATTTATGCAAATACACAATTTGACAAAGTTTCAGTTTTTCCTTTTGATTTTCAACCAAAACCATGTTCATCCGGACCGGATGAGCGTTTCCGATCTGTCAACGCGTTGGACCAGAACATGACCCACCAGAACCCGCCGGAACCGGCCCGCTCCAGGTGGTTCCGGCCCGCTCCGGAGACCCTGCCACATGTCGTGGTTTGTTTTGGGTCGGGATGTCTGAGCGAAGCTGCAGGAGGTCTGAGCTCTGAGCCGGGCCCAGACCGGAGAGGCTCCACCTGGAAGCACTTCTCCAGGGGTCAGAGGTCAATGCTATTGAACCTGAGTGACAACGTGTTCGTGTCAACAGAGCGCGCCGAGCGTAATGAGAGAAATGTGAGCAGAAACAAAGGAACCGGTTTTCCTTTTGTCACAGAGTTCAGACTCTTTGCCTCCATCCAACACTTTTACAAAAATATGAAAACATTTATAACAAACAGGTAATTTTATTTAAATAGCACATTTTCAGCAACAACTCAAAGTGATTGGCAATTCATAATTGCATTAAAATAGGCAATAGTTTTTCACTAGCAAAAAACAATATTTTATGAATTTTTAAACAATAAACAATCAGACACACATGGTTCATGTTTAACCATAAAGACGCCACCAGTACAGAGCTGGGTCAGCGGTTCTGATCAGCAATACGGCAGAATAAAATGAGTTGTTTTATTATTTTGAAGCCAGAAACAGGAGATAGTGAAGAATTTACAGTGTTGTGATCCAGGATGGTATCCAGGATTCACAGATCCAAACAGCCTGAAGGTTCTGCTGCCGCCGTGTTTCTGGTCGGGAAACACGAAACGCTTTAATATGAGAGGAGGCGTATCGGCCGATGCTGTTCATCACGGCGGTGAGAGCAGAAAACCGAAAGCAACATGAAGGCCTTGGCCAGCAGAGAACACTGCAAAAACATTAAACCTTACCAGCTGTTTTTGTTCTACTACACTTGAAATAATTAAGTTTAAGTTTCACATTAAGTTGTTCTTAAATGTCTCTCTCTGTTCTCTCAGATTCAACTTTAAAGGGAACCTATTATGCAAAATTCATATTTTTAAATTTCCATTTTTGTTTCTACTGCTTCTTAAAAAAACAAGCACTTAAAAAAACTAGTTAATGTAAGTTAATGTTTTTTTTATGTTTGGAAAATGAGTCATTTCAAAAACCTGCCAATTGTTAAGTCACATTTGACTGGCACTGCATTGTTACCTAGCAACTAGCAATCCCCCCCCCCCCCCCCGTCCCCCCGTTACCTAGCAACTGCAGACCATTACCTATCAAGAGAAGTTACATAAAGGTAACTTTTCAGTGTGTTATAGAAGTTTTAGGTAAATAATTATTGAATGTTGCCAGATTATTTCACTTATAAGATGGGAAAATTAGATCTAGAACTTTTTCATCAGTATTATGCAATAATTGACTTAAATAAGTTCCTACATCTGTTTGAAGAAGTTAGTTTTGTCTTATTTCAGACATTTGCACTGGAAACTAAACCAAAGTTTCCTTGGTTAGATTTTGTGTTTTGCAGTGTAATAGGTGTCTGTTAGTGCAGCAGGACGATGCCACTAACTGGACCAACTGGGCCGAGATCTCAGCGCACAGCAACACCAGAACCGGTTCTCCTGACTTTATTTAATCCAAACAGGGAGAATTTAAGACGTGTCAGATAAACTCCTGTTTATGAAGGAGGTCGAGATGCTTTCTGCACTTTTTAGCCAAAAGAATCAGCAGAACTGTGACACACATACAACACGAGTCCTGATTGGACCAAGGTCAGGGCAGCATCTCTGAGTATTTAGTCTGTTGGCGGACCGTTCTTCATAACATCCACGGCGGGTTCACAGTCGTCGTGTCTCTGCTTATCGGAGCATGCCAGACATTCCCGCCGCTGCGGGTGAATGGATGCGCGGACGTGTTTGTGTTTGTGCGTGCATGCTCTGACCTGCGCGCCGCCAAGCTCAGCATGTGAATTCGCCTCCTCTGAATTCCTGACACTTGTAGCGACCACGAGCCAAAACAAGGGATGGTTTCCTGTTTTGTTCTTGGGCCACCCTTTGAAAGGAGAGACTCCCACCGTTTCCACCATCCACCTCACACACACACACACACACCCCCACACACACCCCACTCAGTGTTGCGTTTCTGCAGGATGGAAAGTCCAGGGAGGAAGGCTGGAAAGCTTTCAGAGTCACCAGTGGAGAAGTAGTTTTCCATCTCAGACCATTTACCTTCACAGCTTTTGTTTCTTATCTTTCCCTGACAAAAGGCTGACAGCTACCTGCGGCCCATCCCAGAGTGATCAGATCCAGACTAGAACCGGATCAGTAACGGCTGACTGGCTGTAGCTACAGAGACGTCTCTAAAGACTTTAATCTCCTGTTGAAGGGAACGATTCTTCTTCTTGGTCCCCATCGAGTTTTTCACCAACAGTTTCACTTAAATGCATCTGTTCAGTTCTTCAGACTCAACTTTAAAGGAAACCTGTTATGCAAAATTCTGCACATTTTTATGCCTCCATTTGGGTTTAAACTGCTTCTAAAATCAGACCAAGCACAAAAAAAAATTAAAATAATTTTAAAAAACACCCAGCCAGTTATTTAGCAGTAACTTAATGTTTCCTGGAAAACTAGTCGTTTCAAAAACCTCAAAGTTATTAGGTTGCATTCAACTGGCACTCCGCCGTTACCTGGCAACCCCAGGGAAGCCCAGCCCTGTTACCTAGCAACCAAAGATGAGCTCCAGCACATTTGGTAAGCTGGTTTTACTGCTGTATGTGCTGCACAATGGCTGCTGGAAAAGTGTTTTGTTGTTGACTTACTATCCAGAAACCACTTGCTGCATTCTGGTTGGTTGTACAGGAGGCTCTACTAACGCTTCTCAAAGATGTATGGTTGTATAATTGCATATCTGTTTGCGACTATTTTCAAGTATGCGTGTAATTCTTGCCTTGGGAGGCGTGGCCAACAGCAGCTTGTTTGGATTTGAAGTGACAGAGATCCTAAAACATTTCAGAAAAGGCAGAACTGAGCTGACTGAAATCTCATTATCTAAGGCTGAATTTGTGCAAAAAATGTAATCAACATGTTTTGTGAAGACCGTAGACCTATCCTAACATGTTCAGGAAAACATAAGTCAAATTTAACAACAGCCGTGGATTTCCAATCGGTTTAGCGTCAGAGTTTTGGAAAATCCAGGAAGCCTGATGTTATGCTACGTTTGTTTGGGTTTGTTTCAATTTTCTAACTGTTGATTTGAGGTGAGGAAATCAGAGCTGGTCTTCCTCTTTCGTACTTTGTGCAAAGCATCAGTAGCTCTGGCACTGAAACAGACCCACAGCATGATGCTACCACTGCCATGTTCCATTGCAGGCATAGCATGCTCAGTGGTCGGGTACGCAGTTTGGTTTGATTTGTTTTCAGTTTAATAAAGATCTTTCTTATTTTTAATATATATGTAAGTTTTGCATTTCTTTTTCTATAAATCTGTTTTACTCAGAACTCAAGAGCAGTTTTAGCTTCACCTGGTTCACAATCTGTAAAAATCTCCTTTATCCATGTACCAATGAGCAATTTTACAGCAAGTCACAATAAAAACAACAACATACCAACAGTTAATATTTAACTCAAGATTGTGGCTCTAAACTCTCCTGCTTAAAAAACACAAAACTTGTTGATCAAGAACACACAGATGTTGGCATGACTAAAAAAGTGAGCAATGAATAAACCAATAAATAAACAATGCCCAAAAAATATTAATCTCTCAATAAGAGAAAACAAACCATTAACACCTTTTGCATTCCATTATTGATGAGTTAATCTGACAAATAATCACCAGATCAGATTTGCTCTGTTTCATGTTCAGTCCAGCAGATGAATAATCTAGAGTTTACTAAAGGAATGCTGCATTCTGGGTAATAAAACGTTTTCTGATTAAAAAAGGAGGTTAATTGTTTTTGGCATCTTTTAATGCATTTCCAATATTGTATAAAAGAAATTTAAATTAAAAATCTGCAGAATATTAACATTTTTAATCAGATTAATCGTCAGAATGATAAATAAATGACTAAAATAATAATTATCTGCATGCATACTTCAAACAGGCTTTTACATAATCGAGCAGCAGGTCAACATGTTTTGGTGCGGAGTGATGGTGGAGGTGCTTCCTGTCCCAGTGCAGACTGAGGATCTGATGCTGCCGTAAATAAACAGCGGGGGAGGCGTCTGCAGCACCGGCTTTTATTGGAAAGTTTGATTGTTCTCAGAGTCAAAACAACGTCGCTAAAGCCACTGCGGACTGGCATTGTAATAACAAACAATCCTTATTCTGTGCCATCTGAATGCCGAGGCGGCGGGAAGGAGCGGCAGCGCGGAGCTGCAACAACAGGAACCGCTCAGCGGCCCCTGCGGCGCTGCAGATAAGAGCCCCGCTGAATGAGGGCCCCAGGCCTTTGCGCACGCCGGCCGTGAATAAGGCTGGAAACATTCTGCCGCTCAGGACAATGCAGAGCCTGGAATGTGACGCGGCCCGGCCAACGTCAAAACTGACGCCGACACCTTGATGAGGAATATTTGTCTCAATAATCAGCAGGAATTTGTCCTATTTTTATCCCCAGACGGCTGTGAGGTCATGGAAAAGGTAAAACTGGAATGCCGATGCTTCACAGACCCAACAGAGATGAGCCGTATCTACAGAGTCATCGCACAGCGTCAGTTATTACAGCTAGAGACCAGAGATCAGGCTGAAATCTGGGTTTTTGTTATGCAATTTCATTCATTTTCAACAAGTGGAACAGAGAATCCGGGTCCCATCACACATCAGGCAGATAAACACGTCTAACTTTTTCTCTGCAGTGACTAAAACCACTGACGGTGACACCACTGATGAACCTCATGAAACAATGAAAACGACTCCAGTTGAATTGTACGCGGCTGCTCAGCCTCCCGGTTCGCATCTGGAGGAGAAATCTGCACTAGAGTTTAGATAGGCCCTAAAAAGTCCAACCAGACCCGGACAGAGCAAACAGACACTGAGTCCAAACCGACTGATTAACTTTAATTAGAAGCTTGAGGCTGAATTTAAACAGATATTACTTTTATCAGGCTAATACTGCTTAAGCGGAGTAACTTCTCTCGTTTTTAGCTTTTGTTTGACGTCTTCTGGCTCCATTTTGTCGCTTGTTGTGACTGCAGGATGAATCAGGTGCAATTCTTCTGGGATGTGTGACTGATGGGAGCGGAGCAGGGCGGAGCCGCGTACGTATTTAATGTGCAGCGCACTGCAGTTGTTACCGTCTAATTAAAGTCTGCACCTTTCTTTCCTCAACAAGCTGCCTACTCCTCTATTCAGACTATAAATAGATCAGCATTCCCTCTAGTTTTCTCTGCTCTGTTTGTGCTGTAGGATTATTAAAATCATCACTTCAGCCAAACGCTGTCAGCTCCCGGTTAGCAAGATTCATCCAATGTCAGAGATAATATTCAGACAGGATTTTTTATAATGAATGTTTTAGCTGCCTCTGTGATTTACTCTGTGCGTAAAGTCTAAAATGTCTGCGCCTCTGCACCAGGTACGGGGAGAAACTGCAATCCGTCAAAATGGCAGACAGGTTTCAGATTTTTCTATCATTTAAGAAAAAATAAAAGGCCAAACACAGAAAATACTTCTGATTTAAAAACTACTTTTTTAAGGCGTCTCTCATCTCATTTTAACATACACTGATGTTCCCCAATAACTAAAAAGTTAGCTATGCTAAACCTAAACCGCTAGTCATAAACATTAGCTCTGCTAATGCTAACTCGCTACACCAACACTGTATTTCGCAGAAGCTAATGCTAAATCGCTATGCAATCAGGGTATTTAGCAGAAGCTAATATTGAACTGAAACACCACCATGACATTTAGCGGAAGCTAATTCACGAGCGCTAACTTTAACTCACAACTTCCCATGAAAAACCACATCCCTCGAGCACCAAGACAATTTTGACATTATAATTTACATACACACATACAAAATTCACACACACGTGATGCGTAAACAGTCTTCACCCATTTCAAAATAAAAGCAAGAATATAAGCTTTTAATTACTTGACGAATTCTTAACTGTCCAAAACCAAAACTTCAACACAGATGTTGAACTTTAATCAACTGAAAGTTTACAAAACAGCCAAGTAAATCAATGTAGGGGAAGCTAAGTGAGCTGAACGTTTTCAACATTAGCAATAGCTAAAATAACAATTAGCTTGGTTATTAGCGCTGGTAGAAGAATGCAAACCATCGAGTTTAATGATCTGAAACATTCAAATGGAAAAACAAGAAATCTGTGAGGGGGGAAAATAAGTTCTTATGGAACTACCTGGAGCCCCAGAGCCACCAAACTAAGATGCTGGTTCTGGTTACTTTCTATCAGAACCAGCTTTTAACCAACTTCATGTCCATCCAGGTACTGAACCTCCTCTGAACGGATCCAAACGGCCCCGGAAGAACTCAGTTTGAGAACTCAGCTCTCATCAATCATGCTAAAATCTTTATTTTTACTGCTTCCAGCAGTCATCTCTCATGCACCAAAATGTTCCCTTCCTAAATGTTCCCTTCCTAACCACCAGCAGGCACTATGATGAAGAGGTGATCACTCTCAATGTGCTTTATTTTAATTTTTAACTGGTTAAAAGCTGTTTTCTCAATTTATTTGAGAGCATCGAGGACCAAATGGAGACAATCCAGGGACCTCCTCCAGCCCTCGGACCTTATGTTGTCCATGCCAGATCTAGGACAGCCTTCAGTGAATGTCTTGGCTGCTGGATGCTCTGAAGGAAAATATTTGGAAAATCCTAACCCATATTTCAGAAACAAAAAGGCAAATCAGTTTTTATCGTCAGCGAGCAGAGAGGCCCGATTGGCAGACCTTCCTTCCTCCCATGTTTCCAGTTATGTAATTACAATAAAGATTTGCTCTACACTTTATGTCTTGTTTTGTGAACAACAAAAGCAGGAATGTAGACACCACAGTGAAATGGACTGGTTCCTCTGGAGGGTGAACTGGGAGAAACAAACCTGTGGTTTTGATCCAAGCTACGTCTCAAGGCTTCACAATCATCCCAAACTTAGATTAATCAGTTCAAACAGAGATACAGCCTGCAGAACACAAAACTCCTCATGATGGAGGCGGAACAAACCAGCGGCAGAGAAAAGGAGGATACAGCAGTTTATCTGAAAATTACAGGAATCTGACGGTAAACATTCATTAAAATAGAATCTCAGCTAAATCGGAGATTTGTGTGGATAAGAGATGAAGCAGAGGAGACATGGAACTGCAGGTCTGACTATAAATCACAGATAGATGCTGCTGCTAAGTGGGTTTGCAACATACGTGTTAAATGAGGGATAATTGCTCCTCTGATAGCAGCAGGGAAACAAGTTGAGACTAAACGAAGCTGAGTGATGGATGGATTGTGCAAACCTGGCATGAGAATCGTTTCACGGTACAGAACGGCTGTTTGATGTTCTCACCAAAGACGAAGCTTCTTCACCAATTCTCTGCTTAATTCTGCTAAGCTGTTTAGAAAGAAGCAGAAGACTTCTGGAACGACGGATTGGACCAAAGCAGAAAGTCAAAAGAGTTCAAACTCCTCACATAACTGCAGCGTATAAATCTAAATCCCATGTATAAACCGTCATCATCAGCATATAAAGGAACTGCAGTTTGTTTCTGTCTGACTCGGTTAAAAACTCATCGACTTTTACTTAAACTAAAATTATTATAGTCAACAAAAACTGACGAAAACTGAAATAGAGAAAACATTTTCATTACCTGAAATGAGTAACAATGGTAATCAATGGGGTGAAACTATAACTGCAGCTATATTGTGCTTTTAAAACTAACTAAAACAATAATGAAATTATACAAATATCCTTTGTTTTATGAATCTATTTTTGTAGCTTTTCGAACTGATGTGAAATTAGTTTTTTCTCCACGGTTTATGTCGCCAAATTACGGCGTTCCATTCTCCGCCTGGCGGCAGAAAAAGCAGTCAGCTGGTTGTTCAACAACTGAAAACTTCTTATTAAAATGGTAATAAATAAATAATGACTACTCATTACTCAATCCAGGAATCCTTCAACCATTTAAATTCTGCACCTAAAAATAAACCAAAGTATGAAGAAACTAAACTACTAATAAAAACAAAAACTAAACAATATTTATCTAATAAAAATGAACACGCTCTAAAAACTAAATACTGAATTAGACAAAAAGTCACAACAAAATAAAACTAAACAAATGAAAAACCCAAAACTATCATAGCCCCGATTTCAACACGCTGCAGGTCAAATTTAAGTGCTGATCATTATTGCACAATAATGTCTGTTCTACCTGGACGGAGACAGTTTTATTAACTTCATTAAATACTTAAATTGAGTCCAGCGGCTGGTAAAAGCAGACCTGAGCTCAACAGTGCAGCCTGAACACAGATTTCCTGGGAACACTAAGCAGCGTGTGACCTTCAAAACGTCTTTCCAGACTTTCTAATGACACATCTGTTGACTGCAGAGCGAAGCTGCTGAAGCATCAGGCGGGCGCTGGGCTTTGACTGGACGCCTGCAGGCTTCAGGTGTTTCTTTCCGCTCCACATGAGGAGCAGCTGAGTTCAGATCCAGCTAGGAGGAACAACAGCTCCACCTGGAATAATTTGGTTAAAACCAAGTATTATTCGTGGAATTTGGTTCCTCTGTGATATTTAAAAACAAACGTCTGTGTAATTGTTTGCCTGTGAGTCAGGCTGAGCTGGAACCTCCCCAGAAAGGACGAGGAAGTTCAGCAGGTTGTTGTGGCGGGCGGACAGGTTCTGTAGCGCTTTGATCTGAGAGCTACAGTATTTCTGATTCGGGCTGGCGCTGCACGAAGGACAAAAAATAATGTTGCCATGGGCCAAATGGGCCAAATGGTTTTCACAACAAAACACTCCCTGTTCCTGCTGCTGCTGCTCCTGAGTCACCGGGGGCCGGGGGCCGGGAGCCGGGGCCTTTTCTGCTCAACGTCTCACAGGAAACTCAGCGATAAATCAGTCGAGTAAAATCAATAAAATTAGACCTCAGGCTACAGAAAACAACAAAGTTTACTTCATATATGGAGTCGAGTCGGACGGAGAAGCCAAAGTAGAAATGCAGTAAGTAAAACATGTCATTAGCATCTGAAGCTAGCTGACAGAGTCTACCTGAAATGAAAGTGAAATTCAGCAGAAAACAGGCAGGATCTGATTTTCTGAAGGACCAGAAACCGGTTACCATGGCAGCTTCAAACTGGGCCGGACGCTTCATTACTTACGGTTCTTACAGACCAAAAGATTCAGGCTCCAAAGATCCATTTTCCATTTCAAAATATCAAATATTTCCAAGACTTTCTGAATGTTTGCTAACAAAACTGCTGTGATCCACAAAAATGTTCAACTCAAATCAAATTATTCACAAATGAAAGCTCAAAATTATTTAAAGAAAACAGAAAACTTTTAGATTTACAAAAACATCCAGATCATCCAAAAGGATTTTACTGGAGCCTCATAACTGCACCACAAATATGGAACACTAACAGTGCCAAAATACCAAAATCAAAACATTTTATAAACATAAATACATTAAAAAAATAAAAAAGTAAAATAAAATCTGCTCGACTGTATTTTGCCATAATATTCTTCTGACCCAAAGTTGTAGATCCAGATCAAAAAAACCTATAAAATCAGTTCAGCAGATGTGGGAGGGATGAAGAGCCACAAATACAGTGTTGGTTTGAACAGATTCTGATGAACATCTGAAGTAAAATCATAAATTGGCAAAACATTACTTTGCAAAAAAATATATATATACATTTATATATGTATGTTAATTTAAAATTAAACAAAAAAAAAAGAAAAACTCACCAGAATTATTTTTACTGTTGTAGGCAGATAAAAACATGTAAGTTTACATGCAGTTATTCACTACTGAAGCACCAATAAGCTGCTTTGAACAAATGACAAATATCAAAAATGATAAATGTCAAAAGCAACAAAGAAATGAGAAATGAGCAGCTCTGTTAAAGTCTGTTAATCTAAAGTAATATGAAACAATGTGGAGATTTGGGTGATTAGGTCAAATCTGATCTTCAAGCATAAAAAAAGCTAAAATCCACATAAAATTCCAATCAGATGCAATAATTTCAGAAGCTGCTGTGCTTTTTTTAATCTGTGATACTTTGAGCAACAAAAAGCTGCTCAATCAGAACCATGAAGATATAAATCAAACAGATTAGATTGTTACACCAAAAAGACAAAACCCAGCATCAGTCGGGTTTATGCTGCAACGATCTGAACAAAACACTTCAGAGATACAATTAGAAAGAAACCAAACTGTTTTCTGCTCAGGTTTGGACAAGTTGTTTGGTTTGAGAAGACCGAGTGGATCCACTGCTCCCTCTGAGATAAGACATGACTTCCTGTGATTGTCCCTCCCTAAATTGTTCCAAAGTGGCTCAAACGGGTCGAGTTTACGGAGATGTTTGGGCCTGGAGAGCGTAAGGGAGGACACCTGAGCATTCCTGATGCAGCGTTGTTTGTGTGTTTGGGGATCGGTCGTGTAGGGGTTCTGTCAGATAACAACCTGATCTCCAGAAAACCCGAGGATTACCACACCCTGACAGGCCGAGGCATCCGGCGTGCCATCTGATACGCTTCAGCCAAACGGCGTGAAATCTGCGCAGCGTGAGAAGCTGTGGGCTCAATCTCCAAGTGGGAAGAGTCACGAAACAAACAAACCTGAGAAATAACGGTTTGGGTCTGAACTTCAGCAGGTCGGAGGAAACATGAGAGTCTCAGTGTTTACCGGCGGAGGTGTGGCGAGAGCATGACGGAAACATGATGGAAAATTTAAAACGTGACGAAAATGTGATGGAACATGATGAAAACATGACAATATGACAAAAAAGGATGAAAACATGACAAACATTACGAAGATGAAAACATGACAAAACATGATGTCACAGATCGCCACCGCCATCCGTAAAAACTTTCTGCTCAACTCTACAAGCATTTCTACCCCCACAGATGTTCACAAGTGATTGATTTCAAATCCAAGTCACATCTGAAGTCAAATAAAATGAATTAATAGTTAGTGTGAAAAAGGATAAATGAATTTAGATCATTTATATCTGTTTTGGTCACGTAAACAGATAAATGAGCCTGCAGCTGCAGGCGGCAAACTAAACCGGCAGAAATCAGAAGAGCAGCAGACTGAACGGCGGCAGAGCGAGGTGCTGCATTCAGAATAAAAACTCCCACATGCAGCTTTACGCCTGGCGAACAGAGTGACCTGCACTGTGTGCTGTTAATAACTTTACTAGCATAAACGTAAACAGTTTAAAGGGGATAAATTATTCTTACAGCAGGTGCTGAGGCAGCGTGATAATCTCTCTACGGTGGAATGAACAGCAGGCAGAGGAGACAGGAAACACAAACAATAAAAATTAAAGATTGTTCACAAGTTTTAAACTTTTCTTAAACCGTGAGTCTGACTCCAGTCTGAAGTCACTGTTTATGGGACTCAAACGAGTCTCAGTCTCTGCCTCCTCCGCTGCAGCTTCGACTCCCATAACGGGACAGGGACCGAGTGTTTCAGGAGGAAACGACTTGTTAAGCTGATCAGCATCTCTACAAGTCGCTGCGTTTCCTGATTTCCTGGAGAGACGCAGCGACGCAGGAAGCAGCAGCGAACGCCTTCCTCCCAGGCGAGCTGCCGCTTTCCTTCCCCGTTTCCCCAAAGTGAAAGTTTGTCCGAAGCCGACGGATGAACGCAGAGCCGCTGCAGGAATGTTGTTGTACAACAAACAGGGAGCAGCGATTACAGGCTTTCTCTCTCTGCTGGAGGGAAAATCTCCAGGGAGTTCCTCAGGGTTTTAGCGCTCTTTAGCTGAGTGTTTTCAGCCAAGCATCACAACAAACATTTCCTGGGAGGTCTGAGTTGTTCCAGCACAAAACCTCAAACTTTACTGGTGGAACCGCAACATGACTGGTTATAAGCAGAGACGTTAACTGGTGCAGGAGCTCAAAATAAAAACTACAACAATCTAAATTAGCAATAATATGCAACGCAAGTCACATAAAAACACACAGCCAAAGCAAAGGTCATCCTCGCTAACAACATTAGCTTTGGATTCACTGTAACGTCAAGATGGTCGTCCCATCAAGGGAGAAAGCATCCATTAATATGGATTATCAATAAAGAATGCATGTAGTTTAGTTTCCTCCTGAAGCAGCAGGTAGCTGGTAAATATGTTAGTCAGCTGCTGGGTCATTTTTAGAATAAATTCAATATTCTTTACAGGGAAATTCAGGTTCCAACAGGCTGAAAAAAGATGGAAGCATTGAGATTCAAATTAACATAAAATCAGGAGACTGAACAGTAAGAGCAAATTTACAACAAAAATACTAAACAAACAGTAAAACCTGTTAAAAAGGTGCAGCTGAGTGGGATGATTTAATAAAATGCTGTAGATGTTTATATTTGTGCATAAAAAAGACTATTTAAAATAAATACCAGCAGAGATGGAAACACAAACAGTTCTCATGTGATGTCACACCGGGAACTTTGTATCCGACAGCCATCTTGGTAGGCAGTTGGTATGGAGTTGCTATGACAACAACAAACAAACCACAACCTTAGAACCATCTCTCGCCTTGTTCCTAACTTATAAACAATATAAGTACATTACAACTATCTACTGCAGTAATTACTGCCAAACAAGCAACATTAGCTGGGCTAATGTAGCTTTTATCTGCTAGCTAGACAGACATGTAGCCTGTGTGTTACTCTGCCGGTCAACAAAACTTAGTTATTCGCATAAAGAGTTTGCACATCCTTTACAAGTCCGTTTAAATATTGATTGTATGTATTCATGGATTTCAGGTGAAGCTCCTCCATGGTGGATAAACTCTTCATATTCACTAGTTAACTGCATCATAATCAGAGGCAGCTTGTCCACATCGTCTGACACGTTTCATTACTTTGCATATTGGTCAATGACGTCAACCTATTTTCTATTTGTTGGTCTGGAAGCCATATATGGTTTATGCTGCGCTTGCCTCCCAAGATGGCGGCTGAGTGGCGCGGATCATTTCCAGTTCAGAGTTGTGGGATTTATATTCTGGTTTGTTTGGATCTGCTGCTGAGAGGAAGGATGTGTGGTAACGCTCCTTTGTGCAGCTGGGACGCAGCAGGACATCACTTCTATGGAAAGCTAAAAAAACGCTAACATGTTTTACCTTGTGAAGCGCTGCATGGATTCCTACGCCGTGTCAGAGCGCAGAGGTGAAAGGGTGCAGGATGATCTCACTGCAGGAAACACTCAGTGGGGTCAAAGTTCATAACAGCTGAAAGATTTATTTACTTCATTTTGCTTTGGGTCAAAATAAATCAAGCCTTTAATTATAAGTTTTCTTAAAGGAACAGGTTGGGGTGAATGTGATTCAACAAGCTGGTTCCCCACTGGAGGTCCTTAACCCACAAACTTTCAGTTTTAATTAACACAAAACTATGACTCACACTTTAAAAGATGTTTATAAAACTATTAAGGCATTCATTTTCTAATCAAGCTTTCAGCTTTCCCTCTGATTTCCTGGCAAAGTCCCTTTAATTTTACTACAAAGCAGATTTTGGTTCATCCAAACCTGCATTTATTTACTTTATTAAAACTTAGAAAAAGTGACTTGAATCCTGTTATTAATCATGAGAATAAACTAAATCTTTTTCAGTTTTCTTCAATCAAGCAAACAGAATCAGAGAACTGGACGCTAAAACATGCAAAACTGTCTTAAAGTTATGATCTATTATAATTCATATAAAAATATCTGATTAATTTATCTGTTTAATTAAAATATTTCATGCTTACTTTATTATCTGTTAAAAAAAAAAGACCCCATAAGTCCTTCAGGCTACGTTCTCACCGCAGTTCTTTATGCTCAATTCTGATTTTTTGCTGAAATCAGATTTTTTTCTCTTCCTGTTTCTGTGTGAACGGTTCACGACCCAAAGCGACCGCTGATGTTTACAGAAGTAATAAAAGCCGGATTGGATTTTAGAATCAGAATCAATCAAAAGATTAACAATCAGAAAAATATTAATTGGATTTGGGTTCATTAGCCTCTGATTTGATGGTTTTAGAGTAAAGATGTTTGAGTGCAAATGCAAGCCACACTTTTCAGATTTTTATTTGTAAACAAATCTATTAAGTTATGCATAATTTTCCTCCCTGCTAGAATTAATGTGTTTTTCCCACATTTGATCCCAATGAACCCTGAAAGTTGGGACAGGGTGTCGATACTTTAGCAGTGTTCTGGTTCTGACCCGGTATGAACCCGGTTCTGTCCGGTAAACAGGTTCTGAACCCAAACACTTGAAACTCCCTCTGATTAGCAGTGGCCTGCAAACGGACGCCAGGAACATCCAGACCCGAGCCAAGCGGGCCGCTCCGCCGGTACTGCCGCACTGTTTCCCCGTCGCCGTGGCAACCAGCGTGGAAGATGGAGCCGCGCGCTGCAGGAAGCGGCGCGAGGACAACAGGATGTGCCCTGGCTCCGTCGCCGGGGGTCGAAGAATTAAAGGAAGTTCTTGTGCTTTGTGGAATGGGCTCAGGAATGCGCGGCGTCTGCTGCATGTTTTCTGTTTCTAACGGGCCAAGCCGGACCGCGAGTCGGAACCAACGGGCTTTGAAGGCGATGTTTGGACCTGGAGCTGCAGGGAGCCAGTCACTCACCTCCAGATTCTTCTGCGCCGGTCCAGACAGGTCGCCTGGGAAACGGAACCAGATTTCAGATCAGATGAACATCAGGAGAAATAAAATTATTCAAACGTTTTAAACTAAATGATGTTTAAAAAAAAAAAACTTCAAAGAATCTTTATCATCAATATTTTCAAAAAGTGCTGAAGGATTCCTCCAATCCATCAACATAAAATACTAACAGCTGTTCTTTCAGTTTCCCTAGAAATGCACCGATCTGAGAATCTGGGCCGATATTGATATCCAATAATAATATTGTTATTGCCAACTAGGCTGAACCGACTGCAGTTTTCTGGCCGATTTCCGAGCTTTAAAAAGCCTGACCTGCTAATTCCAATTTTGACCAAAACCCTTTTTTTTGTCTGAAATGTTGCTAAACATAGTAAGAAAATGTCTGAGCTGGTAACAGACATGCAGATCGGGCCTGGTGGGCCGGTCTGCCAGTAGAACCTCTCACTGCAGAGCAGAAGAGGACAGAGGCTGATGCTCAGACCTTCACTGAGGAAGATAAAATCATCAGCCAATCACAGAATTAAGAAAACTGGCAACGACAAATCGGTCCCAACATTTAATATTTATTGCTACATGTTGGCCTGTCATGATTACACATTTTGCTGGATGATAAATTGTCCCAGAAGTTATTGCGATAAACGATAATATCGTACTATTGACTTTATTTCCAAGAAACATAATGGTAATAATAATGCAAGAACACATTCTCAAATATTAATAAACTTTAAATTCTGATGAACTGGGAGACATTTTAAATATACAAAAGAAATACAATCAGAAACACCTGCAAGGTTTTTAGCAGCAGTAAAAAAAACAAGAAAAATGTAAATTCTGCGTAACAGAATTTAACTTGAGAAAATGTCTGTCTTTGTCTAATTAATCCAAACTTGTTGATGGAGTTAATAATAATATAATAACATCCTAAATCATTGAATGGATCTGTAATATGGATCTGTAATGCTCAACCGTTAAAACAGGGGTGGGCAACTCCAGGCCTGGAGGGCCGGTCCGCAACTTTTAGATGTTTCTCTACTTCAACACACCTGAGTCAAATAATGAGATAATTAGCAGAACTCTGGAGAACCTGACTGCACTTAGGAGGTGATTCAGCTGTTGGATTCAAGTGTGTTGGACCAGAGAGACGTCTAAGAGTTGCAGGACACCGAACCTCCAGGACCAGGACCAGGACCAGGACCAGGACCAGGCCTGCCCACCCCTGCTTTAAAAGGATAAAGATTTTTATATTTTCTATCTATTTTTAAAGTTATTCCAGTAGCTCTGATGGTGAGAATGATAAAGATGTGTCAGTTCTGTCGGGTCGGGTCAGATCGTTGCTTTTTGACGGTAATCTGTTCTTTAACCAGTGAACCTTTAACAAATCTGAGCCTTTGACCTCTGACCCCTCCCTGCAGCAGTCCGACACGCTAAACACGCGCTGCAGAGTTCTGGACGTTTCTGCCGTGCCGAGCCGTGTCCCCGACACGTGGAGAGAGTCGCAGGTCAGAGGTCAGCGGGGGTCGCAGGTTGGTACCACAAACAGGAAGTCCCTGCAGCCTGGAGGTCGGAGGCTTCACTTTCAGGCCCATCAGCGCCTCGGACACCTGGAGGACAGTCCATGTGGACGTCCGTCCCCCGTCTCTGCTGCGTCTCTTCACAGGAAAACGCGATGGAGGGAAACGCGCTGCGACGCTAATGGGGGAGAAACGGCTGAGTTGATGAAAGCTGCAGGATCAGGGAGCGCCTCTGCAACCTGATGATGGCTCTACACCGCCGGGGTTAACAAGTTTGACCTTCAGCCCCCCAGCAGGTCTGAAGGTCGAAGACAGACACACAAACACATGAATGGAGCTGAATACAGCCGGTTCACCATCCAGGTTTGTTTCACTGACGCTTAAATCTGCAGGAAACACAAACCTGAATCTGCTGCACGTTTTAAAGTCGGTTTAAATTTAACATTCGGTGTGATTAAAAAGGTAAGGAAGCCCATTAGGGCCACTAGACAAAAAAGGAGGAGTTTTTAACAAAAATAAAACTCCTCCTCTGAGATTATTCTCCAGAGATTGGAGATTAATTTGTTTCAAGATTTTTTCTAGAAAAAACTTGTAAAATTTCCAAAAGTTTGACATTTTTGCCTTTTGAAAACTTTCCAAATTTTTTCTTAAAAACGTCTGAGATTAATTTCAGAAATTTAAGGGTTTTTTTTAACCAAAATAATTTCTTTCTAAGAAAATTTCTGAATTTAATCTCAAATTCTCTTTTTTTTGGCGGATTCTTAATTCTTTGTGCTTTTTCTATTGACTGAGCTCTAACTCACCGTCGCATAAAGATGATTATCAAATTCTTTGTTTAAATTTCAAGTATTTAAATCTGATTAAACTCAATTCAATATGAAGATTTGCAGCGAATATTTTAATAAATTAAGATGTTGTAACTAAACTCACTGAATCTACAACGGAGTACTAGGGCCAAAGGAGGAAATGTTTGTAAAAAAAAAAAAAAACAAACTCAGAAATTACTAGATGAATCTTAGAAATCTTCTAGGAAAAACTTGGAAAGTTTCCATGATTTGCTCCAGAATATTTCTGAGATAAATCTCAAAATTTCTGTTTTTGAACAGAAATTTACTCTTTTCTCAACATCTAGAATGAGCCCTAATATGCCGTCATACAAAGCTGATTAATAAATTCTGCTAAAAGTGATTAAATTTGATTAAATTCAAATCAATTCACAGCAAATATTTTTTAAATAGACTCAGATATTATATCTAAACTCACTGAATGTGATTTAACTGAGTAAAAATTAGGAGCCGTTTGTAACATATTGTTTAGCTCTGAGCTAACTGTTTAGCTCTGAGCTAACTGTTTAGCTCTGAGCTAACTGTTTAGCTGAAGGCAGCTGGTTGCACTAGAGCAGGGGTCTCAAACTCCAGTCCTCCAGGGCCGCAGTCCTGCAACTTTTAGATGAGCCTCTGCTGCACCACCTGAATAGAATAATTAGGTCATTAAGGTTCTGGAGAACCGATCTACCCCAGGAGGAGGTAACAAAGCCGTTTCATTCCAGTGTTTTGTACCTGTGGCTCATCTAAAAACTGCAGGACAGCGACCGGAGGCCTGGAGTTTGACTCCTGATATATTTTGTTTGACACAAGATATATTTTTTTAAAGGGTGTCAGACGAAAATGAGCTAAATTTACACTTTTCAGTTATTTTTTACATAATATTTTTAAAATCCATTTATGACGGATCCAACTTTATGATTCTGTACTTTATTATGAAGGTCTTCCACAAAACATAAAATATATTCAATCTGATGCTGTAATGAAATAAAACACTAACAAAAGGAGTAGGAAAACATTTGCCTCCTTAGATAATATCAATTTAATAGAACCTAAATATTTTTGGAGAAAAGCAGAGTGAATGACAGAAAGTAAACAATCGTGTTCCACTTTCATATTTACTGAACTAAAAGCATTAAAACATGCCACCAATCAGCCGACATGATAATTACCTAAGCTGCCGTGCAGACCGATAAACGTTTGATTTATGATGACAGGAGGAACATTACCTGGTTACCTGGTTGATCAGGTGCATCAAGCTGCTGGAAGCCAAGATCTTTATTCACTGGAGTATTTTATTAAAAATAACAATAATATTAATAATAAAGTTTTCCTGTTTTCTCAGATGTAATGGCCTGATCTTTTGGCCGAATGACAAGTGTTTCTCAATAGAGACCCACCTTTATAAGCATGCTCAGACTAACTGAGCGTGCTCAGTAGCTGCAGAGTGGGACTGGGTCGACCCAGCTGATGCAGCGCTGCAGCTGCTGCAGCTTTAATGAGCTGGGAAACAGGTTGGATCAAGCCTGAACCGGCAGTCGGTGATTCAGCACCAGACCAAGAATAGAGAGGTCCAATCAAGCTGCCAGGAACAACACAACGCCACCCTGAGCCTCTGCCGCCCTCTACTGGGAGGATGGAGTAAAACAGGACTGCGGAAAGCTTTACATGTTCACTTTATCCTGTTTGTACTTAAAATAAAATTGAATCTCTTTTGTAATACTCTGCATTTCACAAACCTTTGTTCCCCCCTTTTCTCTGTTTACATTATATCAAGTATTTGCATGTCGATTCCAGTGGGATATTAAAATGCAACTTAATACCAGCAAAGAAATGTGAATAAAGTAACATGCAGTTAGTCATGTAATTCAATATACTGAATAAGGCTGGATGATATGATTTTGTTTTCATACCAGATTTTGATTTTAATAGATTCCTCAATTTCTATAAGAAAAATAATTACCGAAAATACTTTCAAAAAGTGCCTTTATTTGAGTCATCTCTTCTGTAAGTTGTATAAGGGAGCATTTTGGCCAGGTTACAAGAATTTTTAATTACAAGAATGCAGTCATAACAGAATAAAGATGCAATTTTATAATAATGTCTTAAAATTAAAAGAAGTCATTTTTCCATAAAAGCTGCACCTGGTCTGGCGTTCTGATTGGCTGTGGTTTCTTCCTGGAAAAGGGCATTGGCTGACATCACCTAAACGTTCTCCCTCTCCTTTTCACGCTCATGAACATAGAAAGTTCTCCTGGTTGTTGACCTGTTGTGTCTCTGCTCCGATTTCTCTCAGCTCCAGTGAGTCGTGGCTGATGGCTGCTGGTACTGAGCCCGGTTCTGGTTCTGCTGGAGGTTTGCTCCTGTTAGAGGGGAGTTCTTCCTCTGCACTGTCACTACATGCATGCTTAGTATGAGGGACTGCTGTTAAGTCAACATCTCAACACAAGCAATTTGCTGTCACCCCCTGCTGGTCAGGAGGAGTGAATGACATAAGTAAAGACTCCATACAATCTGCTGGGTTTATTTGGTACAAACATTTTAAACTACTTTATAATCAACTGAACCTAATGAATTGATAACTTGGATCAATAATAATCTGACTAAATTGAAATGACTTTTCGTAAAATACATTGATAACATTGTTGTGAATTAACGTTACAATTATAAGCTTTTAACCTTCCGGTATCTACTTTTGGGGTTTTGAATGTTTTGGTATCTACTTTTGGGGTTTTGAATGTTTTGGTATCTACTTTTGTGGTTTTGAACTTTCTTGTATTGGTTGTTGGTTTTTGTTTGGTTTTTATATTGTTTATTGGTGGGGCCCATTTGTAAGTTTGAAAGTTCAATTTTATATATTGCCAATTCACAACAAATGTTGTCTCAATGCACTTTGAAATAATTTCCATTCACTCACTTATACTCCAATTGCTAGTACATTAAGCTCAGTTGATTATTAAAGTAGTTTAAAATGTTTGCACCAAATAAAACCCAGCAGATTGTATGGAGTCATTACTTACAGCATTCACTCCATCTAACCAGCAGGGGGCGACAGCAAAATGCTTGTGTTGAGTTGTTGACTTTACAGCAGTCCATCATACAGAGCATGCATGTAGCAACAGTGGAGAAAAAGAACTCTCCTCTACTAGGAAGAAACCTCCAGCAGAACCAGAACCGGGTTCAGTACCAGCAGCCATCTGCCATGACCAACTGGAGCGGAGAGAAGACAGAGCAGAGACACAACAGGTCAAAAATCAGGAGAACTTTCCATGTTCATGGAAGTGAAAAAGAGAGGGAGAACGGTTGGGTGATGGCAGCCAATGTCCTCCTCCAGGAAGAAAGCCCAGCCAATCAGAACGCCAGACCAAGTGTAGAATCTATGGAAAGAAAAATAACAGAAAACAAAAACAGCTGAAATAAATAATGTAGTAGAAACAGAAAATGACAAACAGAAGCATAAATACAGACAAATCACAATAAACCAGTCTAAGCGTTTTCATAATCAATGTCATAACCATAGTAACGCTAAAATGACGCAAGAACACATTCTCAAAAATCAATAAACATTAAATCCTAACATTTAACACTGAAATTGGAAGATATTTTAAATACCTAAAATAAATAAAACAAAATGAATTATTAAGTCTTTAAACAAAATTGTCCATTTAAAAAAAATGGCTAGGTGAGGCTAAAGTACCAGACTGAAGACTTAACCAGTTTTTGGTAGAAAGAAAGAAAAAGAAAAAAAGATAAACCAAAGTCGTTTTATAAATGTTTTAAGTTCAGCCATTTTCCTCTGTCGGTCAATGGGGGGCGATGAAGGACGAAATCCAAGACAAAAACAAGATGATCCAGGAGGATTCCTGAAGGACAACAGAACGGAGGTCAAACCCTTTAACAACTCAGAATGAAACTTTTCAAAAACATGCAACCATCACTTAAACAACAGCAAAATACCAGCAGCATTTCTTGAGGAAGACTGTTGAACCCGATGGTAGGGTCACTAAGGTCATCCATCAGCAGCGTGGTGATGAGGTTCCTTTTTGTTGTCGTTGGGGCAATGATCCACCAGGGTTCCTGAAGGACAACAGGACAACAACAGGATGGGTGCCGGTTTAACCCTTTAACAACTCAATGAATAGTCACTTTTCAAAAACTCAAACTTGTAAATATACAGCAAAATACCTGCAGCATTTCTTGAGGAAGATGTCCGAGCCTGTTGGCAGGGTCACTGACGTCGTCTATCAGCGGGGGGGCGGGGGGGGGGGGCAATGAAGGCCTTTTCCATTGGTCACTCCCGGGAAGTGGGTGTGTCACTTGAGGACTTTTCCTCCCATGAATTGTTGGCATTTGTCGTCGCTGCAATGTTATTTTTATTGTTATCTTACTAATCTCTATAATAGATTCTATACACATATTTGACTGACTAATCCAAGTTTGGTTAGTTTTTACACCTTTACCCGTCAGCTGGGTTCGTTTTCACACAAACCCGACCGAAGGGCAACTAACCCCGCACCCGTCGGCTGGGTTCGTTTTCACACAAACCCGACCGAAGGGCAACTAACCCCGTACCCGTCGGCTGGGTTCGTTTTCACACAAACCCGACCGAAGGGCAACTAACCCCGTACCCGTCGGCTGGGTTCGTTTTCACACAAACCCGACCGAAGGGCAACTAATCCTTACCCGTCGGCAGGGTTCGTTTTCACACAAACCCGACCGAAGGGCAACTAACCCCTTACCCGTCGGTTGGGTTCGTTTTCACACAAACCCGACCGAAGTGCAACTAACCCCGTACCCGTCGGCTGGGTTCGTTTTCACACAAACCCGACCGAAGGGCAACTAACCCCTTACCCGTCGGCTGGGTTCGTTTTCACACAAACCAGACCGAAGGGCAACTAACCCCTTACCCGTCGGCTGGGTTCGTTTTCACACAAACCAGACCGAAGGGCAACTAACCCCTTACCCGTCGGCTGGGTTCGTTTTCACACAAACCAGACCGAAGGGCAACTAACCCCTTACCCGTCGGCTGGGTTCGTTTTCACACAAACCCGACCGAAGGGCAACTAACCCCTTACCCGTCGGCTGGGTTCGTTTTCACACAAACCAGACCGAAGGGCAACTAACCCCGTATCCGTCGGTTGGGTTCGTTTTCACACAAACCAGACCGAAGGGCAACTAACCCCGTATCCGTCGGCTGGGTTCGTTTTCACACAAACCCGACCGAAGGGCAACTAACCCCTTACCCGTCGGCTGGGTTCGTTTTCACACAAACCAGACCGAAGGGCAACTAACCCCGTATCCGTCGGTTGGGTTCGTTTTCACACAAACCAGACCGAAGGGCAACTAACCCCGTATCCGTCGGTTGGGTTCGTTTTCACACAAACCAGACCGAAGGGCAACTAACCCCGCACCCGTCGGCGGGGTTCGTTTTCACACAAACCCGACCGAAGGGCAACTAACCCCGCACCCGTCGGCGGGGTTCGTTTTCACACAAACCCGACCGAAGGGCAACTAACCCCGTACCCGTCGGCTGGGTTCGTTTTCACACAAACCCGACCGAAGGGCAA
Source organism: Xiphophorus maculatus (assembly GCF_002775205.1). Taxonomy (NCBI): domain Eukaryota; kingdom Metazoa; phylum Chordata; class Actinopteri; order Cyprinodontiformes; family Poeciliidae; genus Xiphophorus; species Xiphophorus maculatus. The sequence continues at coordinate 13,861,967 of NC_036455.1, read as the reverse complement.
CTAACCCCGTACCCGTCGGCTGGGTTCGTTTTCACACAAACCCGACCGAAGGGCAACTAATCCTTACCCGTCGGCAGGGTTCGTTTTCACACAAACCCGACCGAAGGGCAACTAACCCCTTACCCGTCGGTTGGGTTCGTTTTCACACAAACCCGACCGAAGTGCAACTAACCCCGTACCCGTCGGCTGGGTTCGTTTTCACACAAACCCGACCGAAGGGCAACTAACCCCTTACCCGTCGGCTGGGTTCGTTTTCACACAAACCAGACCGAAGGGCAACTAACCCCTTACCCGTCGGCTGGGTTCGTTTTCACACAAACCAGACCGAAGGGCAACTAACCCCTTACCCGTCGGCTGGGTTCGTTTTCACACAAACCAGACCGAAGGGCAACTAACCCCTTACCCGTCGGCTGGGTTCGTTTTCACACAAACCCGACCGAAGGGCAACTAACCCCTTACCCGTCGGCTGGGTTCGTTTTCACACAAACCAGACCGAAGGGCAACTAACCCCGTATCCGTCGGTTGGGTTCGTTTTCACACAAACCAGACCGAAGGGCAACTAACCCCGTATCCGTCGGTTGGGTTCGTTTTCACACAAACCAGACCGAAGGGCAACTAACCCCGTATCAGTCGGCGGGGTTCGTTTTCACACAAACCCGACCAAAGGGCAACTAACCCCTTACCCGTCGGTTGGGTTCGTTTTCACACAAACCAGACCGAAGGGCAACTAACCCCGTATCCGTCGGCGGGGTTCGTTTTCACACAAACCCGACCGAAGGGCAACTAACCCCTTACCCGTCGGCAGGGTTATTTTTCACACAAACCCGACCGAAGGGCAACTAACCTCGTACCCGTCGGCAGTGTTCGTTTTCACACAAACCCGATCTGAGGGTAACCCAAACTCTTTACCCTTTGGTCGGGCTCGCTTTCACACCTTTACCTTTTAGTAACAAAGATCAAAACTACCTTTCAAATAGTCTAGCGCGTTTTTCTTCCAAACAGCATTGTGCATGGAATGGATCGACCTCTTGGTTGTACTTATTTGATACCAAATTCCTTGAACTCATCCAGTGACTTCATAGCCTTGAGGAATGGCTACCGGAAGTAGGAAACAACATTTCCTGGCGTTGGATTCACACTTGTATCTTTCACAATCCGATGAAATCTGGTGTCTTCAGAGTCGTCATTCCATCTCAACAAAAACTGTCCATCGGGTTCTATATCTTCCCAGTCCATATACCATGTGTTGTTGACAAGGCCTTAAATTCTCAACCATGAGCTCAAAACTATCCACCACCACAGACAATGAGGATGCATGTTGTGACAGTGGAAAGAGAAAAAAAAATCCCTTTAATAGGAAGATGTACCAAAAAAAATGCAGTTATCAAACATTGATTAAAAGTTATGGAAGCTGAAGCAGAGACTCATAGTGAAGATGTATGCTGTGACAGTGGATAGGAAAAACTTCCCTTTAACAGAAAGACTTTCCAAAAATAAAAAATTAAAGTAAGCTTAAACAATCCCTCCTACTGAGGATCCACTTGGTAACAAAATTTCCAATAAAACTTCCCTTTAACAGGTATCCTTTCTAAAAAGACTACCCTTTAATTGGAAGACTTTCCAAAATAATATTAACACTGCACCAATTATTTTCATTGGTTAACAGTTAAGTTAAGTAAATCAATGCCTCATATTTAGGATGGATGTAGTGACAGTGGAGAGGATAAACTTCCCTTTAACAGGAAGAACCCTCCAGCAGAACCAGAAGTTGGCTCTATGAAAGGTCATCTGTCACGACCCCCGGGGGATTTGAAAGGACAGAATAAAAGAGAGAGACAGAAAAAGAGCTGCTCCAAGAGTGTTGCTATAGGAGAAAATAGAGTTAGTTGTAGTAGAAGCTCCATTGGTGGCTTTATCTGAGAAAAGAAAAAAGAAAAATGTATTTGCAAAAAATAATAATAAAGGACCGCCAGTTGCTTAGTCTAGGAGAGAAAATGGGTTAAAAACAAACATAAACACTGAAGGACAGGTCCCAGTCCATCCTCTCCAGAAGGAAAACATGGAGTTCAGCTGAAAACCTGAGAATAAAAGATGGTGGATTACAGTGTGAACATTACCTCTGTGACCTCCGACCTGCAGCTCCAGCAGATCCCTCCCTTGTCCTCCAGAAGAAATGAAGTCGCATGATGAAATAAACGAGGCCACGCGTTGTTTCGGCGCAAAAATTAATCGGTTTCCACGTTTAAATTGAACGTAAATTAAATTGGTTTGAGTTATTGAATTATTAAAGTATGGATCCTACATTTCAAACTAAATATTAAATAGGTACAAAAAATAAAAAAAAATTATGTATGTTGAAGTATAAAGACCTTGTATTCACCCAAAATCATATTTGATATTCAATGGAAAGATAAATATTATCCTAATGATACTAAAGTTAACATAGCAACATTATATTAGTACTAATAAGTAGGTACTGTATGTTATCAAGGTTTATAATAGTGATATTTACAAAGCCTAAACTCAATCACTTTCTACAGCATCATGTATTTGCCAAGTCCTTGGCAGCCATCTTTCTTTCACATCACAACAGACTTTAAGCCAGGAACTTCAGATTGTAGATATATGATTCTAGTTACACCTAAACCTGAACAGGTCACAATACCACAGTAACTGCTTCAAACACTAAAAACCCAAAGACAGAAGGATTTACAGCAGCAGATCCTTCTCAGCTCGTTGACTCTCAGCAGAGAATCAAACCAAACAAGCAGCAGGAGGCCTAGCGTTGGCCTTCAACAAACAGCGTTAGCATCAGCAGCGTAGCAAAACCCGCAACAGCTCCTACCCTGAGATGTCTTCTGGACCCGCCATTGGAACAGTTCTTTGACTTAACCAACCTTTGATGGGTCGGGCGGATCCGCCAGGCACCTTGTAGGGAATCCTCAGCTTGACGGAAGCGATCCTCAATTTGATTGTAGTATATCCATAATCGATCAACTGCTAGCTCCAGACGCCATATCGATGTTTCAGGGACAAACAACTTAGAATAAGTTCTAAAAACATGTGCTAAAAAAGTTCATCAAGACAAAGACAAAAAATAACTTACCGAATAACCAACGCAGCGATTTCAAACATGGCGCCTGCTCAGGTCAAGTGCAAGGCACTAAACTAGGCCTCGATGAACAAGGACACGATTTCAATTGGATCCACCAAAGTTTCAGTCGATAGGCTGAGCGTCCACTCGGATTCCCCGTCTTGGGAGATCAGAAAATATCATTTTTAAAGGTCCAGGTCCCAAAGTTCATGAATATTAGTCCGCTAGTATTGTTTCGCCGTGAGGGCAGGTCCGAACTAACGGCGTCTTAAAAAGCTCACGTGGAAGCTGCGTCATATTTCTATCCAGCATGGCGCATGCGCGTCAAGCTCATTACTAACAAAAATGGCGCCATTCGCCACTGTTGCCAGATTTGACATTTTTCAGTTCAAACACGGTAAAACTAAACCCGTAAAACCCGCCCAACAGCAAAAAACAGTCCGGATCTAAGCCTCTAATTAAACTCATGTTAATAGCATTATATGTTTTATTCATAATCTATCCCTAATATATTTTAGAATAATTTAAAGAAGCAGCAAAATTTTATATTTGCTTTATATAATGTAGGACTGAAGTTTTTTTTAAGTTTTCAAAATGTAAATATTTCTAAGAACAATTTCTTAGATAATTGTTTTAGATAAAATAATATATATAGATGGCAAAAACCAAAACCATTTAAAAGAGAATACACTGTACAAAAAGTATTCACGAGTAAAGCTGTTATTACAACTTCAACGTTTTTAAAGTATTATTAAAACAAGAAAAAATAAAAATATAAACAAACATAAACTTATGATTAATCACATACATTATGAGATAGTTTTCAAAAACTTCTTAATTTTATCATATGTATAATTTAATACCTTTTATTTAATTGACACATTTTATTTATTTGGATGATTCTGTTTGGAGCACATAATCAAAAAGCCTCTGAAGTATTAATTTCTCCTTTAATTATGAACATCTCTGTCTTCACATGGCTGAAGTTAGCGGCAGAACTGATGCAGAAGGAATTTTCCCTCTAATAACTTGACGTGTCCAGCAGAGGGCAGCATCACCTCATTCCTGCTTTATACTATAGGATAAATCCAAAGTCTCCTGTAGTCAGACTGTGATCCAGATAATATTATATTTATTAGACAAAACAAAATGAGGAGAAAGTTTAGATTTTTGTGCATGTTTGTGACGTTAAATAACCGGAGGATCCAGACAGCTGTGAACCTCAGAGTAATCCCGTGCGGCCATATCCTCTGTGTGGTCTGCAGGTCTCTGGGAGGGATTACTGCGTCTGGGCGTGTCTGAGCGACAGATGTGTCATCAGGTGAGCCGGTCTGGGTCCAGCAGCAAACGCAGCCCAGATTATGGACCCTCGCCGACCGTCTGCGTCCTCATTCCCCCGCTCCTCTTTGTCTGCCTGACGACTTCTCCCTGTCCTCTTTATTTATTCCACCCTCCTGCAGCCAAAAAACACAAATTACAGCAGCAGTCTGGGCCTGTGATGATAACACATTTTGTTGGACGCTAAATTGTCCCAGAAATTATTGCAAGATAATATTGTTGTTCTAAAACCATTTTCAGGTAATATAATGGTGATGATATAATAACAAAAGAATACATTCTTAAAGAACAATAAGCTTTGAATTCTAATGAATATTTAACACTGGAACATTTTAAATATCCAAAATAAATAAAACAACAAATAAAATAAATGATAAAGTCTCTGTAAACAAAGATATTCTTCAAAGCAGCAGAATGAAGACGTTACTATAAAGAGAAAAACAATAAATCATGCAAATGGAATTTTTGAGCTTGTTGTAATTTATCATCCTATTAACTGATTTGTTGCAGTAAACACACTTTTTATATGAAACACAGAATAAAGATCGATAAACCTGCAGGGTCTAAGGGAAAGCTGCTGCTATGAAATTAGGAGATAACGCAGACTTTTCCCTGTCATGGTTTCACTGTAAAGGTCAACGTTGCTGCATCACAGCAACAAAGTCCTGGTTTAAAATGCAACCTGGTGCCTCTCTGGATTCTCTATTTCTACAAACAAGTTCTCTTTTTGCCCCAAAATCCAAACATGTGCATGTTTAGCTAATGAACAGGAAGTTAATGTTTTCATAGTGAATCCATCTTGTACAGTCAAGATCCTCACCGACTCTCATCTGTTTGGATAAAATATTTATTGATGGATTACAAGACGCGTTATTCCCAGCAGAGTAAGCAATGATTTTATATAGCAGTTATTAAATGAAACAGCTGGTTCTGGTATGGCTCTTTCCCCAGGGTGTGTCTCTTGTCACGGGGTGGTACAACATTCAAACCAAAAATAAGAGCTGCCTGTCAGTTGCACAACAATAGATACATTTTTCATTTAAAAAAATATCCTGCAACGACTTTTAAACATCTAAAGCTTCAGATTTAGATGATTCCTGTTCTGTTTGTGAAAACATGCAAATTTTAAGACAACCTTCAATTGAAGCAAGAACAGCAAGCTACAGAAAGACAGGAACCTGGAGAACATGTAGCAACAATTCAAAATGCTTTACATAATGAAAACATAAAAAGCCCACTGCTGCGGCATAATAAAGAAAAGTGATGAAAAATTGGACTTAAGGCCACAATTAATTATCTAATTCAGGGTCCCCAAAGTCGGTCCTGGAGGGCCGCCATCCTGCATGTTTTAGTTCTCTCCCTGGTACCAACAACCTTTTCAGCAGGTCAATGCTCTTCTTAGGCCTCTAATGAGCCATCATTTGATCCAAGTGCGTTAAACCAGGGAGAGAACTAAAACATGCAGGATGTCGGCCCTCGAGGACCAACTTTGGGGACCCCTGATCTAATTGTTATCAATGAAAGGAAGATGTAACAAGGTAAATCTAAAGGAACTTTAGAGGAACTCAGTGTTTCTGCAGTTTGGATGGATTTCTATCATCTTCATGCAACGTTAGTCCTTTAACCCTGGAAATGTTCTTCAGGCGATAGCGGACTGACTTTGTAATTGTCTTTATGTGGCTCTGCATGTTCAAACCCGGATTTCGGACCAGATCGCTAGTTCCTACCTGTAATAGCTGAAGCTATGTGCTGACTCCAAAGATAACCTGCTTTGTTTCTGTTTAGCTAAACAGAAACCTTCACACGTTGATTCAACTGGCAAAAGATGGCGGATGGGTGTCCGCCATCTTTGGTTATCCACTTTGTTGGTGTCCAAACAAACTGGAGCGGGGGTGACCAGAACCTGGAGGGCTGGAAGAGAACCTGGAGGGTTGGACCAGAACCAGGAGGGTTGGAAGAGAACCTGGAGGGTTGGACCAGAACAGCTTTGTCTTATGAAGTGCAGATTTTTAGGAAGGACTGCTGTAGAAGAGACAGAAAATCATTTCAAGTTACACTTCGGTGCTGATCAGTTAGAAAGAAAAGATCAAGCTGAGCCTCATTTGTCAAAAACAAGTCAAAGACATTGTTTTATTGATCATTTCTGGAGGATGATGGGAAATCACAGCTAAATCACAAAAGTAGGTCAGATAAAATAAAAACATCCCGAGTCTGACCCAGAGAGAAATGAGTAAACAAGTTGTTGTTTTTTAAAATCTCCCTCTGATGTTCTGCTGAAGGGGAACGTTTCAGGATAACAAATGAGATCCATCCACCTTTAATCTCTGGATTTAGAAAGTGAAATGTCATAACCGGGATTAAGACGACGCCACAGGTCAGTGCTTGTGTTTTAGAGTGATGCTGAGCACGTGCAAGCATGTGTGTGTGTGTGTGTGTGTGTGTGTGTGTGTGTGTGTGTGTGTGTGTGTGTGTGTGTGTAGGGGACGATAGTGGGTCAGTGGTGGTCAACAACAGCTCTTTTCATAGCTGTCAGCGTATCCGAGTCAGCTGTGCAGGAGATTCTCAAAGTCCTGCAGCTGTTGGAGAAAATGAGGACGGAGGCACTTGTGTGTGTGTGTGTGTGTGTGTGTGTGTGTGTGTGTGTGTGTGTGTGTGTGTGTGTGTGTGTGTTCTAATAATCATAGTGTCACAGGAACATTGATCTGTTCAGTCACCGCATGGGGACCGAAAGGGCCGGTCCACATAAAGAAATCGAGCTTCAAATGACTGACACTGTAAGTTATTTAAAAGGTTCTGGTGACGTTTCAGGCATTGGGTCCTACCAAGTTTTCTGTCAATTTGTGTTACTGTTTGTGTACTGATAGCGCCCCCGTCACTTCTGATTGGTATTCCGCCTAACACAACTTCCCAAATATGGTTGGGTACCACTTCTTCCTCGTCTCCAAAAAGGGTGATAAGAACATGAAACGTTTAGTGTTAAAAGATAAAAAGATAAAATCCCTCCATCAAAAGACAAAACAGACACACAGGACAAACAACCAAGCACACACACACACACACACGCACAAACCTACATCATCTGCTCCTACACTGGTATCATTGGTACTGTATTCTGGTAATATTGTGACTTTATTCTCATGTTATGACTTTTATAATATGAGTTTATTCTGGTACTATTATAATGTTTTCTCATATTTTTATGACTTTACTCTAGTAATATTAGAGTATATATTATACGTTTCGCTTGTATTACTACAAATTTATTATGGTAATATTTGTGACTGATTGTCATATCAGTTTACTCTCATAGTATGATGACTTTATTCTTGTAATAAAATGTAATTTTAATTGTGTCGGGTCCTGGCCAGGATGCACTGCTGCAGTCGGCCACTTGTTGTGCTGCACAGTGTGTAGAAAACCCATCAGTAGTTTTCTGCTCTGTAATCCTGCAGCTACAAACCAGTTAACTACTAACCTTTGACCCTGCTCCAGCAGGCTTACCTCACACCTTTAAAGGGAAATCTTGCGCTCTAATTATAAGGATGTTGTCTATTTCTGGACTGAAGAGAAGTGGAAAAAGAATAAAGTTCATCTGAGGAGCAGATCAGGGATTAGAGGCCGGGTTGGACCAGAATTTACAACCGACAGGGATTTCCTTACAGCATGGCAGAATTATCCTCTGTTCACGTAAACTTTTTGTTTATAATCATCTAAAAATGATCAATAATTCTCTCCAATTTAATTAAATTTTCACATTATGTTCTGCCTGCTGCTGTCTCTGCACTGTTCTCTTATCTCCTCGACACATCACGGCTTCCCATTTCCGGACGTTTCTTCTCCCTGGGAATTTCTGGAAGGAAGTTTATCTTCTGAAACATTCGAGATACTTACTGATGTGAAAACATCTGAGGCTGCTTTCAGCATCAAAACTTTTCTTTTTCTTTCTGCTCACCTCAGGTTGAGTTTGACTAGACCACTGCAGAGCTTTGTTTGTGTTGTAGATCTGCTGCTGTGCACAGAATGATCCTAAAACATGATCCCTCCACCACCGTGTTCCACACTGTCTGACTCCCATCATGCTGCAGTGCTTCATGCTCAAACGCCTCATCTGCTCAAAAACATCCCAGAAGTATAATTTTTTATCATTACTGGTTTTATTAAATTGTTTAATTCATTTTCAATTTTTAAAATTTTGATTTTTCATATATTAAATGATTTTGGGAATAATCTCCATGAATTTATTTAATGCTTTAATCTTTTATTTTATTCAGTTTATTCATTTTAGATATGTGATTTATCATTTTACTTTATTTATGAAAAGTATTTTCTTTTATTTAAATTTTTCAAATTTGTCTTTTTTTAAATTATATTGGCTATAGTCTATTTTTTCAATATTTATTTTATAAAATTTTTAAATGATTTAATATTTTATATTTATTGTATTTTTTTTCGTTACCATGCAAATAATTAACTTTTTTTTAAATTATTTTTTATCCATTATCTTTGAATTTTTACTGTATGTTCTTTTATTTTCATTTTTAAATTATTATTTTTAAATCTTTTAAATTATCTTGTGATTAATATTCCTCACTAGAAACTGATGGACTTCAGATGGTTTGGAGATGACCTTTGACCCTGTTGATTGGCAGCAGCAGTAGCGCCTCTGAGACCATTGCTGCTGTCTTTCCACCCTGACGTTGTGTCCACATCTTACAGATCAGTGAACTACCAGCTCTGCTGCTTTTGCACAGAAATTTCTTTACTGAACATAAACAACTTGGAGTCCTGGAGTCAATAATGAGCATCTGTTTGAGGAGAAACCGATCAGTTGATTGATAAATTTATTGTCTCTCCTACCTTGTCTAATCCTCTTATCCCCAACAGGCGGGCGGCTGCGTGACCCACAGCTCGGACGGACCCGGTTGCATAACTGCTGACCTGAGAGCAGGTGAGGCAGGCTTAGTCCAGCTGACCTGCAGGAAACCTCATCATCATTTAATCATACTTTCATCTGTCTGCTTCGTGTTTTACTCTTCAGACACAACATTTAGATCATTAGTCAGATATAAACTCTGTCAGCACTTTCTGAGGTCATTTATGTAATATTTAATATTATTTAATATTTCTAAGTCTGTCGGACGTCTGTCAGCATGTCAGCATGTTCTCTGGGTACTCCAGCTTCCTCCAAACATCTGTTAGGTTAACTCGTCCCTTGAATAACCACTGGACTTGGACTAAGGGACCCATTGCATACAACGGAGTATTAAAGACATTGTACACAGAAAAAAGAGCAAATTTCAGCCAAAAAAAAAAAACATTTTCTAGATAAGAGAGAAATTTCTCAGTTTGAAAATTTGCAAGAAAAAACGTACATTTTTAGAATAATCACAGAAATTTTCTAGAAAAAAACTTGTAAATTTCTCCAAATCCTCTCCAGTTCTTTACCACAGAGTTGCTGAGTTTTCTACAGAGCTGAGAAATGATTATTCAGTTTGATAAAACAAAATTTCTAATCATTTGAACAGAAAAACCCACAAAACTACCACTGTCCCCTACATGCTGAAACTTGCGATGTGTTTATTTTATTATCTTATATCCTATTCCAACCTTGTGCGTGTGTGTGTGTGTGTGTGTGTGTGTGTGTGTGTGTGTGTGTGTGTGTGTGTGTGTGTGTGTGTGTGTGTGTGTGTGTGTGTGTGTGTGTGTGTGTGTGTGTGCGTGTGTGTGTGTGTGTGTTGTTGAAGCTCGTCCTGCTGCAGGAGGCGGGGAGGGTGACGCGCCGCTCGCCCCCCGCTCTGCGCGCTCAGACCTCGGACTGAAGCGGCTCTCAGCTCCGCTCATTCAGCCTCTGGAGCTCCTGCAGAGCGGATCGCTGCTGCTGCTGCTGGACAGAGCCGGACCGGAACCGGAGGGGGTTCTGGGGGACTTTTCTGTGGCTCACAGAGAAGATGGAATGCTTTGAAAGGACTCGGTGAAAGTTTGCAGTTCGGTTTGTGATCATGCACCCGAGCCGGCTGAAGCCGCCAGCCGCTGCCAGCTGCCTGTGAAGGGCGGCGGGGGATGACAGCAGCGCCGCAGCCGCTGAACAGTCTCAGCGCAAAAGCCGCAGCTTTCCAGTGATTGCGCACACTGTGCGCGGTCCTGTCACCGCCTGCAGAGCGCAATCAGTTTCTCTCTATTGCAGCTCCGTGGACTGCGGCAGGAATTGGATCGGAACCTTCAACCTCCACAGACACAGGTGAGCTGGGAGTTTCTGTTTTTCTGGACCAAACAGAATCTGATCTGTGCAGATTAAAGGTGTTTGCCCACATGATTGTCCGCTAGACTTGGTTAGATTTGGAACCAAAACCGCAAGATTTGTTCCACTTTGTGTCAAACCAACCAAATCCTTTGAGCAACCTGTTCCCCTCCTGGCCTGTGGGGGCGCTGCACCAAGAACCACTGGAGGAAACAACACAAAAACCTCCAAAGGAGACACTGAGTGCAACTTCCCGCTTCACCAAATAGAAACAAAATTGGAGGCGTCAGGTTTGAGCGGTTGGAGGATTTCAACGAGACATTTCTCCAGCTAGCGCTAGGCTAGCACGTTTGTTTTGGTTGTAATTACCCAGAATGCCCAAACATTCTCATGGTTTGTTCAGTTTTTAAATCCAGTTTTCCAACACCTTCAGCTTTGAGTTTACACTTAAATTGTGTTTTCTTGATGCTTTGTATTCCCACCAGCCCTGTTCAATTCTCTTTAATCCAACTCCAGTCTGTTTGCCTAGAAAATCTTGTCCGTTTCGGGAGGAGTGAATTCAAAATCGAACCAAAACAAAAAGAATTCTGTACCACCTACTAACTTCGGTCTGAACTGAGTTTAAGTGCAGTTTGATCACCAAGCCGACCAGAAACCACTCCAAAAGCAGGAAGTGGCCTACAGTGCAGGGAATTCTGGGTAAATACAACCAAAACAAACTCACTGGCTTAGCGGGAGAAATGACTCATGGGCTTTAATCAAAGACAAAACAGAAATCTTCCAACCATTAAAGTCTGACGCCTCCAATTTTGTTTCCATCTGGTGAAGTAGGAAGTTGCTCTCAGTGTCTTCAGAGGTTTTTGTGTCGTTTCCTTCAGTGGTTCTTGGTGCAGCGCCCCCACAGGCCAGGAGGGAAACAGGTTGCTCAAAGGGTTTGGTTGGTTTGACAAGGAGAACCGCAGCAGCTGAAAATGGAACATTTGTTGCAGTTTTCCCAAATCGAACTGAGTCTAAGGAACTATTGTGTGAAAAGTTCCTAAACCAGAGTAAAAAACGGATTCTGCTCAGACAAAATCATTAGATTTGATTGTGATTTCTTCTTCTCTGCCTCCATCAGCTCTCGTCTTCTTCTCTTTGTGATGTCCATTGGACTCTGAGAGACAAACCGCAGTTAGGTGGTCCAACCTGCGGCGCTCCGACCCACCATGGGCACCGTGCTGTCTCTGTCGCCGGGCGCTCGCAAACCTGGTTACTATGACAACCACCCGGGCTCGCTCAGCCACTACCCGAGCCTCAGTAGCCGCTCCCTGAACAGCCAAAAGGAGCGCGGCCTAAGGAGAGGCCAGTCCATCTTCCTGCCGGCGCTGACCTGGAAGCGGCTGGTGGCCTCCACCAAGAAGAAGGGGAACCCGAAGAAGGGGCCCGGGCCCGCTGGGGTCCTGGCCGAGCCCCTGAACAACAACAACATCTACCAGCGGGACCAGGTGCTGCACCTGAACCGGGAGAACGTGAAGAAGTCCCTGTCCTGCGCCAACCTCTCCAACTACGAGGGCCCAGCCGGACTGGGTCTGGGCTACGGACTGGGCCTGGGTCAGGGCCACGGATACGGCTACGGAAAGCCGCAGCAGCTGTCCTCGGTGAAGAAGGTCCCCCAGGGGGCGTCCTCCCCAAAGCGCGTCATCGTGCAGGCGTCCACCAGCGAGCTGCTGCGCTGTCTGGGGGAGTTCCTGTGCTGCCGCTGCTACCGGCTGAAGCACCTGTCCCCAGCCGACCCGGTGCTGTGGCTGCGCGCCGTCGACCGCTCGCTGCTGCTGCAGGGCTGGCAGGATCAGGCCTTCGTCACGCCCGCCAACGTGGTGTTCGTCTACATGCTGTGCCGGGACGTAGTGGACGGCGACCTGGTGGCGTCGGAGCACGAGCTGCAGGCCATCCTGCTCACCTGCCTCTACCTGTCCTACTCCTACATGGGCAACGAGATCTCGTACCCGCTCAAGCCCTTCCTGGTGGAGGCGGGGAAGGAGGCCTTCTGGGACCGCTGCCTCACCATCATCGACGCCACCAGCTCCAAGATGCTGCGCATCAACGCCGACCCGCACTTTTTCACGCAGATCTTTGCTGAACTGAAGAGCGAAGGCGGCTGCGGGCCTCAGGATTACAGCCGGGTTCTGGACCGGTGAGAGGAGGCTTCATCTAAAACGCTCCATCCTCCAACGTCCCGGCTGCTTCTCTGCATCGCCAAGCGGAACTATTATGCAAAATTCACATTTTCCACATCTTGGAGCCTGCATTGGGGTCTCAACTGCTTCTAAAAACAACAAACAACAAGTTACAGTTTTTTGGTGTCTGGAAAATGAGCCGTTTCAAAAACCTCCAGAATGTAAAGTCACAAATCAACAGGCGCCACCCTGTTCCCTAGCAACCCCTGCAAAGCCCAGCACATTACCTAGCAACCCCTGTAGAATTCCACCCGTTACCTAGCAACCCAGGCTGAGCTCCAGTGAGTTTGATCTGCTGATTTACCGCTTAACAGGCTCTACAATGGCTGCTGGAAAAGATCAATGTTTCTTTCTTTACTTACACTGCAAAAACAGAAAATCTTACCAGGTAATTTTGGTCCAATTTCGCAAATAACGCTTGAAATAAGGCAAAACTAACTTACAAGTAACTTTTAAGCAAGACGTATTAGTTTGTTTTAAGTAAATAATTCCTTAATTTTAAGTAAAACATACTAGTTCCACTGGAAAAATGTTTAAAATTATCTGCCACTGGATTAGAACTTTCATCACTATCAAGGAATTATTGACTTAAAACATGATTCTGTATCTTCTTTGAAAGTTGGTTTCGTCTTACTTTAAGCATACTAACATATTTACACTAGAAACTAGACAATAAATACTTGGTAAAATTTTGTGTTTTTGCAGTGTACCATCCAGAAGTCACTTGCTGCATTCTTGTTGTACAGGAGGCTCCACTGCTGCTTTTCAAAGATGTGGGGTTGTATCTGCACATCTGTTTGTTGCCATATTTACATGCAAGTGTGAAACGATGAGCTGGGGGGGGCGTGGCCAGCAGCAGCTTATTAAGATTTAAAGTGACAGAGACCCTAAAACAGCTCAAATCAGCCAGAACTGAAATCCCATTATTTAAGAATAATTTGTGCAAAAAGCACGTTAGGATCTGCTCATGGAAGCATAATAGGTCCCTTAAACACACCTAATGGTGACCAAGCGGCTTCAACGGGTTGATTTAGAGAAAAGGTTCTGGTTCAGGAAAAGGGACGGACAGGAGCAGCTGGAGGTTCTGCGGTGGGCGGAGTCAGAGCGGCATTGTTGGAGTGGAAGGCAGCCAGGCTCATCAGCTGTTTACTCCACACACAAACACACACACACACACCGAGTCGTGGTAATAAGATTACCAGATTACTGCAGCCCCTCCCAGCATCCCTGCGGAGCCTCAGCGGGTAATCTGGACCCGACCGAACCGAGCCGAGCCGGCTGCGTGTCGTTCTGATCCAGAGGCGCTGAGAGCTTCCACAGAACATCCATGCAGGGATGACAGATGAGCTCGGTTCTGGTTTGAGCTCGGCCCATTTTCCCGTCGCTCTCCTGACCTTTCAGAGGAAAATCTGCAGATTTCTGTCTCATCCTTCGTTTAACTCCCGTCTCCTGGGAAACCAAACTGGTTCTGTTCGGCTAGAGCTAGCAAACATGCAGCGTTTGGGTTTTCTTTGGTGCTGGAAAGTTTAGTTTCATCCTGCAAGTTTAGACACATAAAAACTATAAACAAGAGTGAAAACTGAACATGAAGCTCGTAAATCTGGATTTTTACGTCAGAACTTTCCTGTTTGGCTTCATTTGGTCGGGAAAATTAGATTTTCTAACGTCGACGTAACGATGAAGCCATTATTCTGGTCCAGATGTTCTCCATCAAAGGCAGAGATGCTTCATCTGCTGCAGGCTGTCCAAACTGTTTTGACAGTCAAAAAATAGATTAAATTAAAAACACAAAAATGTAGTTTTTGTTTTTCCTGCTCAACATTAAGCCAGTTTTTAAAATAAAATCCGTACAAAATTAGAGATCCAGAACATTAAAAAGGGTTTCCAACTGTAAAAGAAAAATACACCATTTCAAAATTTTGAGGTCTTTAATTGTTTTTAATTTTGTTGGCCAATTTTTTTACATTCTTGACTTGTGGTCACCGGCCGAATAAAATCATTTCTACGGGCACAAATGGCCCCCGGGCCACACTTTGGAGACCCCTGATCTAATGGTTTTCTAAAATTGGCCTTGAACTTTTCAGCATCAAAATTGCAAACGGTGAAGTGTGAGTATTGAGGCAAGGCAATTTTTTTATGTGAGAAGAAAGTCAATCATACAAGAATAAATGAAAAATAATGAGAATAAAGTGGAAAAATTCAAATGAAGTTGAAATTCTGAGAATGGTCGTAATAACACGAGAAAAGGAAGTCAAAATAATATATAAAACATTTTTATTACATTAACGGAATAGTAGCTGAAGTTCTATTATAAATGTGGCAAATCTTTGTTAATGTTTCACTAATGTAGAAAAAATGGTGGTGTGGCGTTTCCATTAAACAAGAAATTAAATTAAAAATCAAGCGAATAAGTCATTAAAACATGACACGCCTCATCAACCAACCACTTCCTGTCGGCGTCTTCTTTGTGGTTTGGGTGAAAAATCGTTTCCATTGCAAAAACAAAACAAAACAATTTAAATGCGACCGAAATTAAATGCGTCGTCCTGGTGGCAAAACGTCTTAATCAAAAAAACTATTTTTTTTAAACTGTCTTGTTTCCATTAAGCAAATTTATTTTCAAATGTCAAACTGTGTAATTCTAACGTCGATGGAAACGCAGCTACAGACAATGAAGTCCAACCGCTCTGCTGTAATCCCGTCATAATCCCACCGTCAATCTGACGAGGAAAATCAGGAAGGAAAACAGTTTGATTGTTTCGTTCCAAACTGGTTGTTTATGCTGCTAACTGGGACCTGAACTGGATCCCAGTCTGAGGAGTTTTTTTCCACTGCAGCCATTTTCTGCTCTGTGTTGTTTATTCCCTTCATCTCCGGCTTTGACAAGGAGACCAGTGTCTTGTCTCCACACACACACACACACGCACACACACACACGCACACACACACACACACACGCACGCACACACACACACGCACGCACACACACACACACACACGCACGCACGCTGGGTTGTTATTTGATTAGATTTGACACTCTGCACCCGGCAGCCATTCTCAGGACGAGGAGGAAGGGCAGGCCCGTCTCTCCTCCTCTTCCTCACAGCCAGCTCAGGTGTGGCGCTGTGGTTCTGGATCCACTTAGCTCTCATGTCAGCTGGAGCGCTAATTCCCCCTCATCCAATCAAAGCTCTCTAATCCCGGCTGCAAACAGAGGCGCAACGGCCGCCGCCGCTCTGGTGATTGGATCCTCGTGTTTCCGGGTTAAATTTGACATTTTGACCAGGCCGGGCGTCTCAGCACCCAGAGCTGGACCGGAGCCGGACCGAAGCCGGACCGGAGTCACGCTCCGGTTTGGAAACAACAAAGAGACAATGTGAAATGAATCAGCTTTCCTGATGGGAATCAACAAGTTCTGGACTCTAACTGAGATCGTCATACTGCAAAAACACACATTACCAAGCATTTTCATCTAGTTTCTACTGCAAACGTCGTAGTACTTTTGAAATAAGACAAAACTAACTTACAAGTAAATTTTCTACAACAGTGTATTAGAAAAGAAAAGAGGAGTTAACATCCACCAAAAATCTCAAAAGATTTATAGAAAAAAACTCAGAAATGTTGAGATTAATGTAAATATTTTTAAGAAAAAAACTTGGAAAGATTTTGATCTTGAAAATTAAAAAAATGTAAACTTTTGGAAACTTTCTGAGCTCCAAAATGTAGAATCTTTTTACTTTTCAAATTCAGAAAGTTTTCACGTTTTTTTCAAAAAGTTTCTGAGATTTTTCTCAAACGTTTTTGACTTTCAAAACTCAGAAATTTCCACAGTATTTTTTGTCAAAAATTTATGAGAACAATCTCACAATTTCTGAGTCTTTTCTAGCAAATTCTAGACTTTTCAACCTCAGAATCTAAAAATTAATTACATAAATCTAAATGTTTCTGAGTTAATTAGCAGAAACCTAATCCTCATCTTTTTATTTGCTAATTTTTGTATCTATAATGGCCCTAAGATGCTGCCGTACTTTTCAGACCGACCGAATGCCGATTATTTCACTTATAAAAAGACATTTTTCCAGTTTTAAATGAAAAACTCTCAGTGAAACTGGTACTATTTCTCAATCATTATTGAATTATTGACTTAAAATATGCTATTTTTGCTGAAAATGTACTTGTAAGTTAGTTTTGTCTCATTTCCAGTCTAATACGATATTTGAGCTTGAAACTAGACAAGACTACATGGTTAGATTTAGTGTTTTTGCAGTGTTTGGTGGTAATAATTCCTGCTAATCTCGGCGTCTCCACAGCTCTGTGAGTTGTGTTATTGCTGCTCCTGCTGCTGTAGATCAGTTTGAGGTTTTAATGGCACACTTTGGAGAGACGGTGTAAATATGAAGAGCAGAGGCGTTAGGAACGAAGAAGAATAAAGCGATAGTGTTTCTGTGGTAGAGTGCATGCCTGCTGGCTAGTTTAGAGCTTTTTTACTTTCTGCTTTTTGCTGAATTGTTTTTAAATGTGACATTTTATTTCTACATGAAGAAAAACAGATCCTATTTCCAGACCTTTTCTTGCCTTTAGTACGACGGCCTGTTAGGGTCATTGTAGATAGAAAAAAGAAAGACAAAATTTCTGTCAAAACCTCAGAAATTCTTAGATTAATCTCAGAACTTTTCCCCAAACATCTGAGAAGTTTGACAAGTTCAAAATTTTTGTCTTCTGGAAATTTTCTTTACATTTTAGAAATCTGCTGGGATCAATCTAAGAATTTCAATTTTAAATTTAAACTCTGAAAAACCCTTGTTTTCTACAAGATTTCTGAGACTAATCTCAAAATTTCACATTGTTTTCTAACAAATATTCAAAGTCAGAAATTTCCTTGTTTCTAGAAAATTTCTGATTTTTTAACTAGCAAATTTTCAGCGTTTCAAACTTTGAAATTTCCAGGGTTTTTTTCTAGAAAATGTCTGAGTTTATATATATATATATATTTTTTTTTTTTCATCTACTATGACGCCAATACATCGTCGTACTTTAATAAGACGTTAGTCCTTCACAAACAAATTTGTTAGGATGTTAAAAACCGATTGGTTGCAGAATTTTTACATTCTAGATCATTCATTTTAGTCGTAATTTGCAGGATTAATGTCCCATTAAAGGTAAAAAGAGGTTTGAGCTGCTTTATTTTGCCTTTTAACAGCTGCAAATTTCCGTTGCAAAGAAAACATCATGCTGAAGGTGTTAAAATCCCAAACTATGTGACTGCTGAGTGAAAAAATACTGTCATTCTAGTTTTTATAGGAATATTTGAGACACAGGAATCTCGTTTACTTGAGTTTGGGTTGTGAATTCCTCTCAGCTCAGTTTCTCGTGTCTCTTTGCCAAATTGGAGGTTCGTCCTCCCGCGTAGCTGCAGGAATCTCTCCTCCTCAGAGAGACGAAGGCCATCAGTAGCGTCTCTCATCAAAGCGCAGCTGCCGGTGACACAAAGCCGGCCGTTGTGCGGCAGCGACGGTCGCGGCGCAGCTCCGTCTCTGATGCAACAGCTCCGTGACAAGACCTGCTCTGTGCAGGGCGACTGATGGAGAAGCGTCCAGCCTCCGCCTGGAGCCAGGTGTGTCTCTGTGAAAGAGAAAATACTGCTGATGGGGAAAACTTGAAGAAAACAGTTTCATTTTTTCATGTTTTTGTTTCCTTTGTTCATGACATTGTTGTTTACTATATTGGTTATTTAATAAAGTGTTGAGCTGAAATGTAAAAGCAGTAGTTTGTCTTTCCTGCTCACCTCCTTCAAGATTTCTGGGGTATAAATTGGGTATAAACATTCGGAAAGCATCAGATAGTCACTTTATGCTTAAAATGCTACATGAACGTATTCACATCCTTTGCACTTTTTCATATTTCATCATGTAAAGCATCACACACTGGGATAGTGTGTGATGGTCTATGATGCATGTGATAGACCAGTAAAAAAGAGGAATATAATTTATGGTTATCAACTGTTTTTAATAGATAGAAATCTGAACAGTGCAGTTTCCAGTTCCCATGGAAATGAATCAGTTCTTTTTAACCTGGCTGAACTAGTTCTTGCTTAGGATGAACTGGACCAGAACTATGGGACCGTTTGAACAATTACCCAGTAAAACATTAACAGCAATGACTTTGCTTATTTAACCTGTTATAGGAGGGAAAAAATGAGTTCATTTAATTCATTCATTTATAAATGTCACAGTTTCAAGTAAATATTTCATTTGGAGATAAATATTTAGCTTCAAACTCAATATTTAGGTTGCTAACTAAATATGTATCTTTCATTTTAAGATTTTGCTTAATAATTAGACATTTAGTTGAGACTGTAACATTTATTTATTTATGAATGACTAACGTCATCGATAGCATCGCCCATGCTAACATTAGACGATGCTAACTGGGTGCGCTAACAAACAGCCGACAAGAAACGGAAACTGAGACATTCAGCACAGACTGTGCATAGCTTGCAAACTTAAAGTCTATCGCTAATATTGGCTACGTTTCTTCTTGTGAGGGCGAGGAACAGAATTTAATTACAGAGGCAGATTGCTACGTTAGCTCGCTAACTTTGCTAGCATCACTTACCTTTAGTGACAGCAGGATGACGTAGCCACCGCCATCTCTGAAAGCAAAGTCTGTACTGACATATTTACTTCTCCCAAATAATCACTGCTCACTTTCTTGGAAACAGTTCACTTTACATCCAATCAAAGTTTTTTGTTTTTAAAAAGGAGAATATTCTGGCAATTCAGTGATATTTCCCTGGCTGTTTTCTTTACTGACTCATGGCTCCTCAAAGTCCGAGACTCAGACCAGGTTTGTGCACAAAACTTTTCCAATATTCTGCTAATGTCGTTTTCTTCTTCGTAGTTTGCCCAAGTGGCAACAGCTGGTCGTTTATTAAAAGTGTTTCCTTTGCAGTTTTGCCAAATAAACTCACCCTAGCAACAAAACGTTATAAACACTACAGGCGTGTTTCCTTTAAGTGAATTCATTTTCAAAATGTCAAATTGCTCAATGATGGTTTATGGAAACGCAACTGGAGATGTCTCAACTACAAAGCTTATCCAGGTCCTGTTTATTTTCCAGATTAAAGATGTCTCATTCCTGACGACCCCTGTGTGTTTCCATGCAGCCGGTCCAACATGGCAGCTTTGGTTTTCCTGATTAATAAGCATTCCTGCTGCTGGAGTGAGTCAGAGGAAAAAGCAATCTCTCACTCATGTTACTGTAATCTCCAGCATGTGACCTCCTCTCAGCCTGATGTCGGAAGGATGCTGGAAACCTGCGGGTCTCACCAAACCTGCCCTGTTCTGCGCTGAGAGGATTTAGGGAGGAAAAAAACCACAAGAGCCTGGGAAACATTACATTCCCGGGTAAATCCTCTCCAACTCGTTACCAAATCCTCGCTGCAGGTCGGCTAATCTCTAAAGTGAGACAGACCAGGTGCCAGTTTTTGTGTAATGGAATTGCTCAGAATATTAAGTGATTGCATCAACAATCTCCAGTCCTGATAAATTAGATTAGACTCGGAGGAATCCTGTCTGTGCACAAGTAAAGTTGAGCAAACAGGGGCCAATGTAGACGGAAAAAAGGAGCAAATTTCCACCCCAAAATTTCTGAAATTTAGAGATTAATCTTAGAAAATCTTATTCTTAGACATTTCTGAATTTTGCTGGAAAAAATGAAGTCTTGAGATTAATCTAATAAATGTTCTACTGAAAAAACAAGGACATTTCTGAGTTTAAAAAGATAAACATTTTCTAGAAAATAAATTGACCTTAACCTCAACATTTCTAAAAACATCTTGGAAATTTCAGAGTTAAAAAAAGTTGAAAATTTGCTAGAAAAAAACTCAGAAATTTTTAGATTAATCTCAGAAATCTTCCAGAAAACAGCTTGGAAATTTCAATTTCAAAAGTCAAATTTTTTGATTTGGGATTTTTCTAACTTTCTCAAACTCCAAAATTTCGTTGTTTTGGTTTTTTTTTGCTAGAAAATTTTCAGGGAAATTTTTTACTTTTTAAACTCAGAAATGTTAGAAAATTTTATCTAGTAAATTTCTAAGATTAATCTAGAATATTTTCTAGTTTTAAACTTATAAATGTCCTTGTTTTTCCTAGAAAGAATCTGAGATTTTTAGTTTGAAGTGAAAGTTGATCAGTGAACTGCTGCAGAGCTGATTGGGAGATGGTTTCTGACTGCAGGCAGGAAGAAAGATGCAAAGAGGAGAAAAAGATGAAAATAACCATTTTGAATAAGATTATGCTTTTGTTAAAATATCTCCCTTTCATCCAATAAATGAAATAATTAAAATGTCTCAGATGGAGAAGCTGCTCTCACACTTCATGCTTGATAAATCAGAGCTTCACGGCTCCGATTAGAGGATTAGAGTGAAATAAAAGCAACATATAGGCTGTAATCTGCGCTGCGACATGACGGAAACAAAGCCAGTGATTCATCAGACTGGAGGGCTGGAAACTGGGAGAGCAGCAGATTAACACGGGCCTCGGTTCGGTTCGAAGGTTCTGCAGTGTTTTAATCAGATCCCCGGTTTTATCTGGATCCTCCGTCAGAATCAGGTGAATAAAAAACTGTAAAAATGCAGTAAAATCCGTGAAGCGCTGCTCAGCTGCAGCGTTTCAACCCAAAACAGATTCTAGATTAGAGAATTTAAATCCCGGTTCCTCGGAATAAACTCTTAACTTTGGGAAGACCGAGAAGACAAACAGGATGAGCCAGATCAGAGCCAGATCGCCACAGAAATGGAAACGTTTTTTATTGATAGGTCTGAGATCGCTTTTTATAACTTGTTAGTTAGCAACAGGCTAACAAGTTGATGGTAGATGGTTGCCATGGAGATGAGGTGACCACCAGCATCCCACTGTTTTCTGCAGTTTTCTAACAGAAACCAGAAACGAGTTTTTATCACAGAAAGTAAAACCAACCATCTCTAAAAAATTCTTACCTTCTCATATTTTCTCCTCTCTGACATTCAGTGGCTGCATTTTCATTACTAATGTGAGCAAAACTTTGTCGATATTCTGCTAATGTTGGGGAAAAAACACAATTTCGCGATTGCGACGTTTCCATTAAATAAGAAATGCAAATAAAATCACCGTTTAATAAACCTTTTCACATGAGAAGTAATTAAAAACATCGTCCAACTATTTCCTAATGTCTTCTTCTTCGTGGTTTACGCTAGTGGCAACATCCGGTTGTTGATCATGTGACTGGTATGATCCGAAAAACATTTTCTATTATAGTTTTGTGAAATAACCCAACTTCGATACGACCCAAAAATCACCCCAGATTGTTTTTTTGTTGAAATTGTCGTGTTTTTGTTATGCTAATTTAGTTTAAAAATCTCAAAGTGCGATTTTAAAGTCAGCAGAAATTCACTCTGCCAAACGTTGGCTGTAATATTTGAATTAGCTAAATCAGTGGGCCTGTCAGGTTCTGGTAAACTGGTTCTATGTGCTCAGCGAACTAAAATCACAGGTGGCGTTCCTCAGGGAACCACCAACGCTCCACTTTAATTTACTAACTATTGCTACATTCAAACAACAGGTCTTTCTGATTTTTTGTTTTTTATTTTTTGTGGTCGTTCATACGATTAATGAAATTTAACTGAAATCAGACTTCATTCTGGCTTCTTCTGTGAATAATTTATTTCTTTTTGTGTTGAACTTCCTGCCGTGTGAATGCAGCTC
This sequence comes from Xiphophorus maculatus, assembly GCF_002775205.1. Lineage (NCBI taxonomy): Eukaryota > Metazoa > Chordata > Actinopteri > Cyprinodontiformes > Poeciliidae > Xiphophorus > Xiphophorus maculatus. Next base: position 13,839,338 of record NC_036455.1, on the reverse strand, counting down.
AGCAGTTAAATGAATCTCTTCTGACTAGAAAAGGAGCCGAAGCACACGCTGCGTTTAAATGTACTGAGTTACGTTTGCAAACAGTTTTATCTCCAGAACATTCTGGGATAATCACCTCAGCAGGTCGTCTAAAGCTGGTTTGGCTTCTAATGAGTCAGTAAATTCAGTTTATTAAGGGAGAGTTTCTCCAGCAGGGGCTCAAGCAAAACAAGAGCAAATTAAACAGATTGAAGGAAATAAACGTCCAGTTTCCTCTGCAGAGCATCAGAATCAGGTAGAGCTTGAATAATTTATTCTCCATGGTTGTGTTTCAGGTCAAACACACCTGGATGCAGAGATTTTATTATAATTCTTGATTATATGATAAAAAATTCTATAAAAAAGCAGAAAAATCTCAGTTTTGCGGCAGACTCGAGTCCTTTGTAGGTTTCCACCCTGAAACAAACCGGGTTTTAAAAAGTCCCAGTTTGGATCTCAGATCTCATTTCTCAGGAACCAGGAGGATGAAACCGTCTTTGCTCTTCTTGAAGTCCGCCACGTTCTGACCCGGTTTGGTTTCCACCGTCACGTTCTTGGGTTTCCCTCGCATGTGCAGCTGCAGCGCCGAGCGGCAGACCTTCACGGGAAGCAGAGATTTTCTGATGCTGGCAGAAAAAAACACAAAATTCTGTCTGTTAATCAGGAAACTGCAGATTCACATCACAGAGTCACTTAAAACATAAAACATTGATTGATCAAAACCTCTGTAGGTCAGAAAACGGCTTCAGTACGACGGCGTGTTAGATGACTGCTTTCTTCATAAACTCTTTATGAATTCATGATATTCTGTCATGAGGTTGTTGGTGTTGTTTAAAGACGATCCAAACTTCAGACTCCAAAGATTCAACTTCTCTTCCATGATCTGATTGAAACGTTATTTTCCTGTCAGACTCTGAGCTGCTGCTATTCGTGGCCACCTGCGTGTTTTTGAGAAAGTAACTGATCCGCTGCTGGTTTGGGTTTTTTAATCCAACTTGGCAAACGTGGCAGCAGGCGGCTGATGAGTCATGATGTTTTTCGTCTCCCTCTCCCCCGGACGGACCGATCGGACCCGACTCCTCTCTAGAAGTTGGAATTAAAGTCCAACGTTTGGAAGATGAATTAGATTTCTGCAGATTACATAATTATAGATGTTATGCAACGGGTTTGGCATCCAGCTTCACCAGGTGAGTGCGTCACAGGAAAACATGTGAGAGGATTCTGGCTTCATTTCATCCATTACTGCCTGCAAAGGCTGGGGAGTTTACTCACAAACAGCCTCGGCTGCAACAATAAGCACTAGTAGTTGGTGTCAGGTAATATTTTTCTGAAGAAATCCTCATTTTTTGTGAACTTCCTTCTGAGAAATGTCATTTTAAAAGGTGCTGAATTCACAGTTTCTATTAGAAACAGAATAATTCCAAGTCTTTAATCTAATTTGTCCAATAAGACACGGCTTTAAGATACCATAAGTACTGTAAGTAAGCCCATTGTTACCCCAACAATCCCCAATCAGGTCCAGCTTCATTCCTAAGGCTGTTTTCCCTCCTGATAGTCACGTAAACTCAGTTTGACTGGGATAAAACTTCAACATTTTGTACATTTTGAACTGCTACGGTTTTCTTACTCTGTTCCCTTCCTGGCCTGTGGGGGCGCTGCACCAAGAACCACTGAAGGAAATGACACACAAACCTCTGAAGACACTGAGCGTTAATGGAGGCGTCAGATCTTATCAGAGGATTGGATGATTTCTCTTTAGTCTTTGGTTAAAGACCACGAGCCATTTCTGCTACTAGCACTATGCTAGCATGTTAACTTTGGTTGTATTTACCCAGAATGCCCTGCGCTGTAGTCCACATCCTGCTTTTGAAGCAGTCTCAGGTCCGCTTGGCGTTCACATATACATTCAAACTGAACCAGAGTTCACGTCAACCAAACCCAGACCAAGGTTTGGACCAGAATTGGCTTTTTTGGTCCGTTCCATCTTCAGCGTTTTCTGAAGATTGGTTTCTACAACATAGATCAGAGCACAAACTCACAACATGGCTGAGAAGAGCAGCTAGCTGGGAGACGGCTGTGCTGGTTGCTGAGAGACCAAAACAAAATGTTCGTCAGGCAAATGCAACCCATACCTGACAGCAGTCTCTACGGCCCATACTGATAATAATGACGTGATGAAAGCAGTCTGAGTCAGTGAACGCATCACATCCCAACCCCACCACTCCTGGTCCGACTCCACAGCCAAACAGAACCGGGTCAGAAGCTGCTGTTAGCTTTCTGTTTACAGCTTCCTTTGTCTGCTGACCATCTGGTGACTGGTCACTCTCTGCAACTTTAAAATCCATCCAGAGACGGCAGTGGTCCTCTCTACTGCTGCAGACACAGCTCTGCTAGATGGCATCTGAGGTCTTCTGCGGCAAATGTGAGTCGCTTTGGGGTCTAAAAGTCTGATTGTGTTCACACTGAATTAGTAGCATGAACAACCAAGCAAAAAATAAAAGTGGGAGTTGATGATCAGAACCTGCTGTGTGAATGAAGTTACCAAATAGAGGAGAGCTGTATGTGTTTCCTTGAGGAACGCCACATTTGATCTTAGTTTGCTCAGACACACCGACTGTTCACTGTTCTGAACCAATCTACCACAGAACCTCTGCCAAAAAACACATGAATAAGCAAATTTTTCACAGAAAAATCCACAAATAAATGGGTATCCATTGCAACGTTCAGTAATCAGTCTGTAGACATATTGGAGTTTTCAGCAATATTAATTCATTTAAATGTCTTCCAGATTTGCTGCAGATGCTGTACTATTGTCAGAGGTTTGGTCCTTGCACGGATCTTCGAAGGAAGAGAGTGTAAAGTGGTTTTAATCCAGTTTGAAGTGGTTCTTAGATACGCAGCTTTCAGTCATACATGTTTACACACAAAAGCAGCTCACAGCGACTGTTTCTCTGCATCAACACATTGCAGAATCACAGGAGAGTCTTCAGTTTCCCACAATGGATAAACATCATGCAAACCTTAAAGGAACAGCAGAGAAAATCAGATTTAACCATCCTGAGAAGCAGAAACCAAACGTTTCCTGTGTTTCATAATAATTATGCCATCACATGTTGGAGAACAACACTGCAGATGAGAGGCAACGCTTGTCATATTTACCAGAACAAGAGACAGATTGTTGGCAAATATGAGTTTTATTCAACTTCTGAGTTTAGAGGAATAACAGACGCCGTTGATGACGGCAGTTCAAACCCTCAGCTTGAAACTTTTAATTCAGATGATCCAATTAGTGCTTCCTGATTGGTTGAATTAACTAATGAAGATCGCATTAAAAGCATGAAGTGGGTGATTTTATGTTTGCAGATCATCGTCTGCCTGAATAAAGGAAATCAGTAACTGCAGATCGAGAATTTTAAAGGAGTTTATTTTATGTGACAGAAACAAAGTCAGTCATTTCCTGGTTGGTCTTTTGGGTCGTTTCCTCCATCGTTCCTTCTGAAGTTCAGTCAGGATGGACAGAGAGCATCCAGGCACTGCAGGTTGTATTGAGGTCCAGACTTTGACTAGACCATTTTAACCATTGGTGTAGCTTCAACCTAAACCATAACCATCCATTTGATTCACCATCCCATCAAAAAAGGTTTAGTTGAGACCAAAGCACCAAATAAAGATTTTTATCCTCCAGTTTTTGGAGATAAAAAAGAGAAAAACAATAAATCATCAATGGAAATGATTGAGCTCGTTTTATCATGTGATTATTGATTTATTGTGACAGGCCTATGAGTTATCTATAGATATTGATCTATTGTAATAGATCAATATCTATCACAATAGATATTAGTGATTTATTGTCCAGCCTCAGGTTAAAGCCTGGTACTGATTAGGAGACATTTCATTTATTGAACCAGATTTTATTGAGGGGTATCGTAATAAAGCTGCCCTAGTTTATTATTTGAAAATGTTTGTGTTTCTCTGCAGAGTTGAGTTCCCTGTAAACGTTGAGGACTCCTGACTTCGAAGCGGGTTGGGTTATCAGGTTTATTTTTCGTCACTTTTCATGTTCAAATGGTTGCGTGTGTCTTCTTCTCTGATTTCAGACGGTGAGTGTTCCTGTGGGCGCAGCGGGAGTCGATGCTTCGACACGGCCGCCGCTCTGACAACCAGATCACTGGAGCAGGCGAAGCTGCAGACAGAACTGGGGCAAAGCAGCAACTCTGGAGAAATCATCAAACCCGACCGACACCAGGAGGCGAAATGTTGGGCAGAGTGGAGCATCTCACGCTGGAGAGAATCTCTGCTAGAACTGGTAGTTATTCCACACTGGAATGGTTGCAAAGGTTTATAATAACTGCATGAGAACCACTGGCTTTGTACCCAGTGGGTCGTTACGACCCGCTAATCGACCACAGACACAAAACAGCCCTGGAGCCGCAGAGCCTGCAGATAATTCATCCACCGATTTACTCAACTTTATCCGGAAAAATAAAGGAAAAGAATCAGAATCAAAATCAGAGGAGAGCAGAGAGTGAAAGTTTAAAGTATCCGTCCAAGAAATTACTCAAGTAAAAAAGTATTTGGTAAAAAGTCAGCTCAAGTACTGAGTAACTAATCAAATTATCAATTATTTAATATTTAAAAATTTCATCATCAGACAGAACAAAATGTAAAGTTACATGGAAATTTTTTAAATTTTAAGGAAAAAAATGACAATAATTCATATAAGTAACAAAAAACAACAAAATTGGGCAAAAGAAAATGTTTCCCAATCAGTTTCTATTAATAAAAAAACTTATGAAACTTCAACAGGTGTGTGTCTGTGTCTGGTGAGTTTTTGGTTAAAACTTGTTAGTTTTTCATTCAGTTGGAAGAAAATACAGAAATTTTACTCAAGAGTAAAAATACTTCATAATAAAATTACTCAAGTAAAAGTAAAAACTACGGCGCAGTAAACATACTCTCAAAAGTAATTTTTTTCAAAAGTTACTCAAGTAAATGTAACTATTTACTACCCAGAATTCACTTATTGTCATTGTTCAAGAATGCACAACAAAATGTAAAAAATAGCAACTCTTAAGGCAGTGCAGATAAATGAATAGTAATAAATAAGTATATTTCAATAAACATGAAAAGTATAGATCACATAAAGAATCTGACGGGGGAGGTCGGGATGTTCTGGCACATCTAACAGACATGCTGTTGTACTCAGACCAGAGAAAATGTCTGCAAAATATTCAGTTTTAAAATTCGGCAACATAAATTATGAAGAATATATTTGTGAAACATCCAGAAGAAAAAATACAGCAGCTTGTAAATTCTGCAGCACTTTGGTTTCAGAGTGGCGACTACATCAAACTTTTATTGTCACTCAGAAAGAAAGCACAAAGATACATAAGCTATGTGTAAATGCTAGCAGAGCTAGCTCGCTAGCGTTAGCAATTTGCTTCTTTACCAAAGTATTTTACACAGCCCTCACACAAACAGATTTAGCTAAAATTAGCTATTAGTTAGCGGACAGACTGTATGTTTCAGGTCCTAGTTTCTGTTTCCTGTCAGCTGTTTCTTTACCCCGCACTCACACAAACAGATTTAGTCAATATTAGCAATGAATATTAAGATGCCCATGTAGGGTATACACTATGTTTTAGGGAAGTATTCTCTGTTTCTTGTCAGGTGTTTGCCACCGCTAGCTAGTGCACCAAGCTAACGTTACCCAATATTTGCATCACGCGCTGGAATTGGTCTCAGCCCTAAAAGTTTTGGTCTCATCTTGGTCTCAACACAATCTGGTCTTAATCTTGACTTGTAATACAAACACAAGTATCAGAATGGGACTCAGATCAGATTTGTTTTAATGTGACCCATATTCACTGTTCCTCTGCAGTCTGAACGGCCCAGTCCCAAACTTTTCACCACCAAGAAAAAAAATCAGATGGTGCCACTTCCAAATGTGGAACTAAATTGTATCCGATTGTTTTTTGACATTTTTGTTGTTAATGTGCGACTTGTGTCATAATTCTGCACCAGAAGAAGCCAAATATGGTAAATCTGGATGTAAACAATAGCTTAAATTATAATTATGTCTGTGTCAGTGAACGCATCACATCCCAGTCCTGTTGGTTCCGAGTCCACATCGGACATCGGCCACATCGGCGGCCATTATCACTTCCATCAACGTTCTTCTTCTGTGTTTCTCCAGTTTTCGGGCTGGTAGTCGGTCCTCCTGACCAACATATCTCCTCTGGAGAAAACAAACGAGACCAACCTGCTCTGCAGTTTGTGCGTCTCATTGATTCTGGATGTTTGTTGGTGAGTTCTGATGGAAAGCTGAAGTTTTCTCCAGCCTGCAGTCGTTCTGCTCAGCCAACCTGACCAGCGGGTTGCAGCTTTTTATTTAACCATTAGGTCACTTAGCAGGAAAAGTTAGCAGCTTTTAGGTCTCACTTACTATTCAGCGGAGAGTCCACCAAACCCAAAATACAGTCATGAAAAAAGTAAGTACACCCTGTTACAGTTCCAGAGGTTTTCTGTCAGGATGTCGCTGATCTGGTGTTACAAGTTTGAATCGAACCTCTAGGGTCCAAAAAACTGAAAATTTAGACAAAGATGAAGCCAAAGCAACAAGGGACGATGTTAAGAAAAGTAAGTACACCCTCTTTGGGTTCTAAGGATTAACATAAAAAAAACTGATCAGATGTTTAGAAGCTCCCAAATGGTTTAATTTTAACAAAGACAATGCCTTCAGCAGCAACCACAGCATTTCAATCACATTTCAACCTGAACTTTGACTAGACCATTGCACCTTTGACTTTAATTCATGTTCAGCTGTTCTGCTGTAGATCTGCAGAACGGCAGATCTGAATGATGGAAAGTCCAATAGTCTGGAGATGACCTGACGACCCGCCCCAGACTGATCGGCAGCCATTTTTCTCCAGGTTTGCTTAACAAACAGTAACAGAAAGCTATTTGGGAGAGTTTAGGTTCCCAGAGATCAGATTAAACTCTGTCCAGATCCGCCTGCCTGTAGCATCAGATCAACTAACGCTGCGTTCAGGTACAGCTGGGAAACTAGGATGTCTAATGATCAAAACAGCTCCATAATCATTTAAACAAGTTTTATTTGAAAATATTGACTCAGTTTTATTTTTTTTAAAAAGAACATTGAAAATCTTTTATTCACTGAAAATAATCCAACCAAACCTCAGGTTACTTTGATCATTTCTACTTTTTTTTAACATGCACTTTACTAAAACGCTCTCCTTACTGACAGCTAATAAATAGTTCACTGATATGTTATTAATTCATCTCTAAGCACTTTATAAATCCTTAATAAATGTTTATTATGCCTTAAGGACGAGAAGGAGACAAAATCTACCAGTTTCTTCCCAAATCTGTTCACCTACATATTTTATCTAGAGTTGCTATAATAAACATTTCAGACCAACTTGTAAGCACAATAACTAGTTATAAATGTGATTGTTTAGCACATAGTTTCTGCCTCACCCTTAATTAATGCATAATAAACAGTTATTAATGATTTATAAAGTGCTTAGAGATGAATTAGTGACATATCTATGAACTTATTGTAAACTGGTACCAAAAAACAAATAAATTAGCTTCATATAAATTTTTTTTTTTTTTTTTTTACCAAAGTGAACTGAAATCATGATTTTGTGGTAGGTTCTGGTCCGGTCTGATCCGTGAAGCCCAGCAGGCGTCGACGGGTTCAAACAGCTTTTACACTCAGAGGAAACAACGGCTGCGTTCACCAGAGGAACCGCGCCGGCGTCTGAAACGCTTCAGGATCATCTCCTTTCTGCTCCGTGCTACGCCGCACCGGCGCAGTAACTGATGCAAGCAGAAACTGTCTGATGATTAGTTTCAATAAGAATTAAAATTCTTTTCTATTTCTGAGAAACAGGACTCTGGATTTGTTTAATCAGCTGTAAACCAGAATCATCAAAATGACCAGAAATAAAACCTGAAAAAAGATCAATCCTCGTTTATTTTACTTTATTTCAAACATTCATATTCAGTCTGTTTGGAAAGGAGGTTGGCACAAGACCACTTTCTTCTACATGTATCTTACTTCTTTACATATTTAAAGAAAATAAATTTAAAAACAAAAAGAAAACTAAAAACAATAAAGAAAAAATAAATAAAAATTGTTTTGCACAGATAAAAAGAAAAATCTGTTTCCTGTCTGAATTAACTTCGATTAATAAATTGGTTCATTATTTTAAAAGTTTTGTTCATCGTTTTTGCTGCAGGAGTCCAACAAACAGGATTCTCCTAGCTCTAAAAAATAAAACCTGGGACAATATTTGGCAGAAAAGTGAATATATTTAGATTTTTATGGTTTTTCCACTTTCTGTTTATTCTTTGCTAAAATATGTCGACTGAAACATATTTTCTCTCCAGCGTTTTACTCTGATCCATTTTCCACCTGCATCCTAATCAGCGCCACGTCCGGCTTCCTGGAGACCGTCTCCAGGGCAACAGCCGCATCCTGGGCCACGCGGCGGCGGGCAGCATCGACCGCACGGCGTCCAGGCGCACAGGCGGCGCCCCGCCCCGCGGGTCGTCCCTCGCCATCATCATGAGCCGCCTCATCGGCCCCAGCAGGCGCCGCTTCCTGTCTCACTTCAGAGAAACATTCTGAGAAAAATGACTCAACGACGGCCAGAAAACTTCTGACACAGCCGACGGTTTCCAACGCAGCTTGAGTCGCAGCGCGGACGGCTCCCTCGGCTCTGATTCGTCCAATCACAGACTCTGATTTTAACCTCTGAATATTACAAACAATTAACTTTGTATAAATAAACGCTCCGTTGGAGTTACTGACAACACGACTTTATGTTCAGTGCCACCACATGACTGCAACCTCTTACAGTAATTACTTTTCATGTATTCATGCAGGACTAAGGGGCTGCAGGGGGCCCAAAGTGGGAACAGTGTGATAACGGGAACAATGCAATTTACAGCCAGTCACCGCTGGGAGAACTGACCAACAAGCAGCATGTCGTGAGTCACTAATATGAGCTCAAACTGACCTAAATGTCACAATTCATGAGAAAAACTGAGTCTGATATCATGAAAGAGACATTTGGTCACAAGTGACGCTGAATTATTCACTGAAATGCAGCAGGAAGTCGGTCAGTCGGCAGAGAAGCAGGAAGTCAAGGATTAACGGAAAAAACTCCAAAACAAAGACGAAGCTCTTCCCTTTGTTCATAAATCAACATAAATCTGTATTTATCTCTGATACTGGCAGTTATGTTAATGGGTTACATTAATAATGCAACATTTTCAAGTTTTCCAATACATGGTTTTGTGCCGCAACTAACGATTAATTTAGTCATCAATTATTCTGGCAATTAATTGAGTATCCTACAGATTAATCAATCATTTTGGCGATTAATCAATTATTCTGCTGATTAATTAGATTTGATACATTCTACAGATTTTCCACTTAACCACAAAAGCCTTTTTACACAATATTAGAAATATATTAAAATATGCAAATAAATTATTAATCCATAATTAAATAAGAAAATAACCATTGTAATGAATAAAATGCAGTAACAATATTCTTTCATTGACTTGGAACCGAGAGTTTGAGGAGTTTTGGGTAAAACATAATCATGGAAGGTATTTTTATCTTAAATGGAACATATATATATATATATATTTTGCACAGTTTTGGCTTAATTACGGCTCTAAATGTTGTTTTTCAGCAAAATGCAAAAACATTATCCAGTCTAACAAAAAGAAGAAGATGAGTCAAATATTCAACTTTGATTCCCAAAATCAGACGAGGAAGTAACTCCAAATACTTTACAGGAGCTTTTGTATCGTAATCCACCTGGATTGTGATCAAACATTTTAATAATCATGCTGAATGATAACAGATGGGGTCTTATTTCACACAAACTACATGCATTAACCTGAGTTTGACCAAAATGACTGAAACTAGAGTCTGAACTCTGATGTGAAATAAAAACCAGGAGCAACCTGGGCGACGGCAGACAGAGGAGGAGAGACGGACAGCGAGACGAAAACATCAAGGACAAACGCTGAGGGACAGAAGCGGCTATTTCAGAACCAGGATGACGCTTTGCATGACCTAAAAATTCATTTAGAAATAAGAGGAGCCGATTTTCCCACAGCTTTTTCTGTCCATCAAACTGCCAAGATCAAACCTCAGAGTCACCAAGTTCTCCACTTCACTGTTCCTCTCTTCTGCTTTGGGGTTAATCAAATCACGCTTCCTGCTGCTCCGGGAAGGGAGGGCTGACCCAGAAGGCTGCTATTAATGCAGCGCAGAACCAGGTCTCTCCATATTTATAAATTAAACTGCTGATGTCGAGGCGCAGAACCCGCCGGAGAGGAAGTGAAGAGAAGGAGAAAATTTATGCTGCTGCTCATAAATTACGTCTCTTTCTGGTGCTTTAAAACCCAACAGCTGCTTTCTGGAAACCAGAACCAAAAGATTTTCTTTTACAGTTGTAGCAGGAGGAGTTCCTCAGGGCTCCGTTCTAGACTCTGGAGTTTTATCAGGAAATAAAGACTTGTTCATGAATTCATCTCCCTGCTGGGGAGCAAAAAGTTTATTAGCACCATAGTTTGTGAATCTTTCTATCAAATAATCCTAATAAATTAAAAAATGCGCTGATTTAAAAAATAACAAACATGTTTTGTGATAAAAAAAAGTTTTTCATCCGTATCAAAATTGGTGAATTTCTCAAAACTGCAATGGAAACATTTTTTCTGAATCATGAGTCCGTCTGTGATCAACAGCTGCCAGTAGGCGGGGCTTGTTGCTCCAACGCCTGGATAAAACGCTGATGTGTCGTCTGATTGGCTGATAGATGAGTAGCGCTAGCGCCATAGATGAACTATTAATATAATCTCATAACTGTTTACATCTGTTGCCACCGTATTTTTTAAATGAATTATCGAGTGAACAAACATTCCTGTGTGATTTTTTTATTTAGTTTCTTGTGAAATTGTGTTTTTTCAACATTAGCGAAGTTTTCTGCTCATTTGTAGTAAAAACGGAGCTAATGTTGGATTTTGTAAAGAAAGAAACTAATAGATAATACTGTGCAGCCGTATGAGCTAAAAATGTGAATATTAATTTAATGGAGTGGCTTCATTAAGCAAGTTCCCAAATTGGCCGTTGAATAAAGAAAGCTGCTCAGCCTTTGAGGGCCGAGCCGATCAAACCCTAAATCCTGCTTCCAGCAGACCCTCCAGCTGTCCCAGCAGATGGTCCGCCCCCCGCCGAAAACACACAACGCCCCCGGCATGCCGACGGACAGCCAGACACACGGCCCGCTCCGATTCAGGAGCCGGACCAGAACGCAGCCAGCCGACGACGAAGACAACAAACCCACTGGCGTCCAATCAGACAGCAGCAGCTTTGAAGTTTCACCTCCGGAGCCAACGCTGACCCAGTTCTGCAGAACCGAGCCTGAACGGCTCCGTGAAGCGAGTCGGCCTCACAGAATCAGCCGCGGCTGTCTGAACCGAAGAGCGCCGCAGCTTGGCCATCTGAGACCAGTCGACCCGAAAGGCCGACGACGCAACTGGACTTCAGTAACACAGAAACAGGAAATGTTGTGTTAAAACTAGACGTGAAACTCCATTAACATGATTAATCAAGTTAAATTCCCAGCCCCAGTAAAAAGTCATTTAGTGTTTCGTACTTTTACAATAGGAAGATTAAATGTGTTTAATACCCAGTACAGATGGAAAAACTTTTAAAATTGTTATTTTTGTACAAAGTTCCTCTGACTGCTGAGCTTCAACCTGAAATGACGCATTCTGGGGCAGAGTCTGATTTCCCGACAGAAGGAAACGCAGCGGAGGTTTTCTGTGCTTCATCATCATCCTCCTCCTTCGTCCTCTCCCACATGCTCACGCTCTCTTTTAACTCAGCATCCCCTCCAGCTTCGACTCCGTCCCATGAGTCTCCCACAGAGGTCACGACCCCTGCACTCACCGCAGATGGTGGCACAATGACGAGCTGCAACGACTCCCTGAAGGTCGACTCCCCTCTGAGACGCCCGCTGCAGCTGCCGCCGATCCTCACAGCCCCCAAAAACCCCACAAATAAAACGAAAAACTCTCAAAAGCCAAATGGAGTCTGGACTCGGCTACGTTGACTGAGGAAAGTGGGAACGCAGTCAGGGACTTAAGATGACGCACTGAAGTGAGTCATCTGACCGAGCAGCCTTCACCTGCAGCCACAGCGACATTTAAAGGTGAACTATGATGCAAAATGTGAGTTTTGCATAAAAGTGGTTCATTTTTGGGTCTGAACTGCTTCTAAAAATAATCCAAAGGTTAAAAAAATAAAAACACCGAGAAATTTTTTGGCAATAATGAATGTTTTGAAAACGAGGCACTACAAAAACTCAGCTGTTAAGTCACACTGCGGCGTTACCTAGCAACCCAAGCGGAACTCCGCCCATTACCTAGCAACCCAAGGAGATCCATTTTATTTGGTCAGCTGGTTTTACTGCTGCATGTGCTGTACAATGGCTGCTGGAAAAGACAAGTGTTTTGTTGTTGTTGTCCAGAAACTATTTGCTGCATAATTGTTGGTTGTGATTGAGGCTCTACTAATGCTTTTCAAACATGTATGGTTGTATACTTGTGCATCTGTTTGCAGCCATTTTTATGTGTGAGTGTAAATGCTGAGTTGTGACCAGCAGCAGCTTAATTGGACCTAAAGTGACAGAGACTCTAAAACAGCTCACTCTGAATTCACCAAACTTAAATCTTATTATCTAAGAATGTTTTTTTTGCAAAAAATTAAATGAAGAAGTTTTGGATCACTCATAGATCTATCCTAACCTGTTTAAGGAAGCATTATAGGTCACCTCTATGGTAAAAGGCATTTGAAACGTCCTGCTGCGCAGAAGGATTGAATCACTTCTGAGGAATCAAAATTAAAAATTCCCACCTAACATGTTCTGTCTCCTCTGTGCGTCACTCGCAGGACTTGGAGGATTAATGCTGCAGGGGGGCTGCAGGCTGGACGGCGCCTCAGCAGGCAACACTTGCGACAACAAGGCGAATCAGTCTGCGCGGCGTGAAAACCCACGGCGTCCAGGTCCAGCAGAGACGAGTGACTCGGATTTATGACGAATGTGTTAAATGTCAGAGGAGCTGAGTTGTTACTCTGCTGTTATTCTGAACAGGACTCACACATGGAGGTGATAAATAGCATTTATGTAATAATGCTGTTGTGTTACAGATTTGTTTCTGTTCACTTTGTTCATGTTCCAGTATCTGATTCACAAAGCAAAAAGCAACAATTATGTAATGGTGCAAATTCACCATGAAGTGCAGCAGGTTCTGATCATGTTTGCTCAGTGAAAAGTCCGGATAGCTAAAATGTTTAGTTCCCCTAATTATAAATGTTAGTTCTGCTAGCACTAATGTGCTAATCATAAATATTAATTCCACTAACACTGAAGCGTTGGTCATGAACATTGGCTTTGCTAAGGCTAAAGGATTATGTCAACATTCTGCTTAAAGCAAGCTAATGCTAAAGCGCTACATCAATGCGGTATTTAATGGAAGTTTATGACAAAAGCGCTGTACATATATATGCAATTAAAAGCATCTTTCTGCAATATTTCCATCTCCTACAGACAAAACTAATCACCTACAGAGAGCATCAGGTGGTTTTGGGGAAGCTGAGGTCAAAGTTACAGGAAGCTAAAGACAATTTTGTTTGCATTTTGTCTGTTTTTTTGCACTCACAAATAAAAACAGTAGCGAGACGCTTTCAGGCTAAGCTAGTGAGGGAAGAGAAGCAGAATCAGCTGGTACTGACCGTATGAAGTGATCCACCAGCGCTCCGACCAGTTCTCCCACTCGGTCCTGGTTGGGGCAAAGCTCGCCTTGCTGCAGACACAGCAGGACGTCGTCCTGGGAGGACGTGTGCAGCGCCACCATCTGGTCGGCCCCGCTGGTCACGCTCAGTCCTGTAAACTGTGAGAAACAAAACAAACACATTTGACTGATGGCTGGCAGCAGGTTCGGAAAAACTGTGAAAAATGTGAAATTTCTAATGTCTTAAAAAAAAAAACTTTATCATGAATCACAACAAACATGTTTTTTCTTAACAGACACAAAAATTAGCTTTTTGTCTGCAGCGGTTGCAGTTTTCCACAATCCCACGACCGTAGAAATTCACACTAAATCTACAGATTCACTGATTTTTTCATTCCAATGCATAATTACGAGGTTATTGGAAATTTTCTAGAAAAATCGGTGAAAAACATTGAGTACCAGTGATGTTAACTCCCTCCTGCAGGTGGCAGTATTTCTTACTTCTACTCTGTTGCCTCAGTTTTACTTCAATTCAAGTTATAGTCTGTGATAAATATTTACCATTAAATTGGTAAAGTGAAAATATTGCAAGTTCATTGAAAATATTTCTTAAGTACAAACAATCACAAAATCCTGGAGGAACTGAATAATAACTGGCATACAGCGCCCTCTACAGGCACTCCTGGTGAACAACCAGTTATATGTGTGCTTCAAGTTTATGAGTCCATTAAACTTTACTGACTTTTTACAGGCCAGTTTCTCTCAGCCACTATTTAATTTAGAAAAAACAAGAATTGAGAAATGTCAGCAGATTGTCAATAAAAAAAGCTGCTGGTTTACAGTTAGAGCAATAATTACAGATTTAAACCAGCTGAATAAAGAGCATTTAATGTGGTTTTGCTCAACTACTTTTGAAAAACAAATGTTATGATATTAAAGGTTGGATTATTTAACTCTATCACTGCCAACACTGTGGAGGAGGTCCAACATGCGGCCCCCGAACCGCACTTTGTGCACCGTTTCAAGGCGAAGTGGGACTAGATTTGGCCGGCGGCTCAGGTGTGGCGGTGCAGTGAGGAGAGAAACTGTGACCCAGTTAGAGAAACACACAGATTTACAGAAGGAAGAGAGAAAGTGGGAGCGCTGTTAGAGAACGAGACAGAGTGGATTATAATCCTCTTACAGATCACTCAGGTTAATCCAGACAGGACAACAATGAGCTGGATGTCCCAGAGACGTCAAGGCCGGCCCGTTCCCTCAGCGCTTATTCAGCGCTTTCTAACCCATTTCCTCTCCAATCTGAAGCTCAGCCTTTAAATATCAGACAATAAATCTCACATTTCAGGTCTCAATTCTCCACAAACATTTTAAATTAGCGATTCTATGTCTGTTACACAGAAAGGTAAAAAAATATCAGCAACGTCTCCTGAAACTCCTGACGCTTTGGGGTTTTTATTCTGTTGGGTTCTAATGGCGGCCATTTTTAAAGCACTTTATGAACTGATCACCAGCAGAGTGAGAACACCGGTAAAAACAGGAGGTTTACTATCCAGGTGAGTTAACACAGCGTCAGGGCGGGAAGACAACAGAAGAGGCCTTACAGAGGCAACTGGTGCTACATGGGTAGGGTCAAAGGTCATCTGAACCCAGAGACGATTTTTTTCCACGTTCTGCGTTTGTTTCTGGCCTGGATAATTTGCTGCTCAGCCTGAGCTAAGTGCCGGCCGCCATCTTTAGCCGCATAATGACGGTTCTTAACCCTGCAGCTCAAACAGCTGTGTTGAATCATTAGCCGATGCAGGCGCTAGGTGTTAGCCCGCAGTGGAGTTAGCATTAGCCGTGATGCAAACCTTCATAATCACAGAACCAGAGAAAAAACCTTCAGATTTCAGCTTAAACTACAAATATTCCCTCAGTTTTCTGATATTAAAGTTAAACCAAACTTACAGCTTGTGTTCAATTATGGAGATTAAATTATTAGCTTCGATATTCAGGTTTTCTTTTCAGGGTTTTATAAAACATCTTATGGTAGTCAAATTTGTTTTATTATTATTATTATTATTATTATTGTTAACAAAAATGTGGAAAACACAAAAAAAGGTTTTTGAATGTTTATTGCTTTTGATGGGAGTTTGATTGAAGACATGGTACGTTACGTCTGCTGTGAAATAAATTGTTCTGGTTTTTTATTATTTTTTTAAAGTGTTTGTCTTTCTGTAAGAATGTATATATATATATATATTTATGTTATGTATATATAATTGTGTTTCTTTTCTTTAAATAAAGAATAATGTGTAAAAAGGGAGACAGAGAGGTTCAAATGAGTTTATATTTGATCTTATCCAAATAAATAAACTAAAACTAAACTGAATGGTCTGTGTGTAGGGCGCATGCACATCCTAAACAAAAAAGTAATGAGTTAGTTTACTTTTGCATAATTGAAGGTAGAAAAAGCAAATATAAAGCAATGAGGTTAACATGTTAGAAAGCAAAATAAAAGGAAGAATCTAATTTAAAAGCTCAGAGTTTCATATCTGAAGCCATTTTCAGATCAAATAAATCGGCCTTTCCTTTCAGAACCAGAGGTCCTGTGAG
Source organism: Xiphophorus maculatus (assembly GCF_002775205.1). Classification (NCBI taxonomy): domain Eukaryota; kingdom Metazoa; phylum Chordata; class Actinopteri; order Cyprinodontiformes; family Poeciliidae; genus Xiphophorus; species Xiphophorus maculatus. Next base: position 13,822,877 of record NC_036455.1, on the reverse strand, counting down.
ACTCTGGTCCAGTTTCTTAGATCAGGCCACAAACTGAACCAGTTTATGAAAACTTTACACTCAACCTGAGCCACATCAGGTCCAAAAGAACCACTCAGAAACTCTCCATAACCAACTAATCAGATTAATAATCAGATTAATAATGAGGTGTCACCAGTTTGGGTGTTCTGGTTGTTACTGGGCTGATTTATCGGCTCCAGAGGTGTTGCAGGTGACTTGGTTGCACAGGAAACGGAGTCTGACCCACATCGGTTCCCGTCTGGATCTGGGTCTGCAGCTGCGGCCCGGAGAGGGTTTTATTTTTGGTCTCTGGATGTAAAAACGATTCAAGCTTGAAGCGAAGCTGGACAGCAGCGGGAAGGAAAATGGATCACAAAGTACCATGAAGAGTATTCACACCCCTAAAGTTTCCCTTCTGCCACGGGGAAACAATTTGATGCAGCACAGAAATAATCACGATTCAGAGTTTAACAGATTTAATTTAGTGCTTTTAATTCCAGTATGAATATTTTTGCGAGGCGCTGTAACAGATTTTTAATGAGTTTTAATGATTAAAAAGAAAAACACACAGAGTAACGACGCCTTCATCCTTGGAGATGAAACACTGGTGAGTGACTTTATTCACAGGAGAGTCCGCTAACGCGGCGCAGTTTGTCTGAGCTCACTCACCGAGTCCAGAGGAAGCCTTTTCAGAACCTTGTACTGCTTCTTCGGCTCCAATTTGTAGACGAACGTGTCCGTGACGAGCAGCGCTCGGTCTGTGCTTTTGTTGAACCTGTTCATCTGCAGAGAACAGAAGAAACATTTCTGAGCTTCTCATGCAGCTTGCTGTCATTTAAAAATCTAAACTAATAAGCATTCACTGCAAAAATATAAAATTTTACCAAGTATTTTAGTCTAGTTTCTGGTACAAACACCAGAAACTAAACTAAAAAATTGAAAGTTTAATGTTCTAATTTAACGCTAATCACTAAAACAAAGATAAAACCCGACTGAAGCTTTAAATCCAGTTTTACTGCATCATAATTTTAATTTTTAGCATATATTCATGTTTTGATCTTTAATTTAGCGGTTAGTGCTAAAGGAGAACATCCCATAGATTTGTGGAAACGTGATGAAACCTTTGACCCCAACGGGAGCCGTACCTTCCTGCAGAAAGCGGAGAAGACGACCTGGCTGTAGCCGTCTTTGTTCTTCAGCTCTTTGGAGACTCTGATGAAGGCAGCGCTGGTGTGAGGACAGTCCCGCACCTGCAGTGACCAAACGGCTGCATTAGCATGTCGGCAGCAGCAGCTGCAGCAGCAGCGTCGCGTCGTCAGGCCTGACCTTTCCCAAACCCTGAAGCCTTTTATGGCATTAATACCAGGAGCAGCAGATCAAAGCTGGGAGCCGGCGTCACGAGACCAGAGAGCAGCAGACGAAACTTCAGATTTTATTTCAGATTTAGAGGATCTTGGGCTGTTTTGCATTTTAAGGTGCATGAATGGTCAGAAGTCCAGATTGAGACAGAAAAGGTGATGACTCGGTTAGTTCAGGTCATTTTGTCATGCGGATCAGAACCTAAAGACTCCAGGAAGGAAATGGGTTGTTCTGCATTTTATTAGTTTAATCTTAAGTTAATCTCAATTGTCAAGCTTTAAAAATAAACAATGCAAAAACTAAAGACAGACAGTTGGACAGATGGAAATCATGACATAACTGTCCAAACTTTATTTACCTTTTTCTGATCCACATTTATCCAAAAGGTTAGAAAACTTTACATCTAGATTCTGGAGAATGAAACGGATTCATTGTGGATTCACCTTTACTGTATTTTAAACGGACGGCTTCGTGTGTTTTCCAGGCATTCTGGACCACAGTGAAGTAACCGTCAGGAATGCACCGATCCACTGTTTTCATCGGCTGATACCGATCTGATCCAGCCCAATTCACTTCAGCTGTTCTCATTTTTAAACTTAATTACACATTTATGTGGTAACGCTGCACCAGTACAGAACAATTTAGTCCTCCAACAGCTTCACTGGTTTGGTCGAACACGTAAAAACAACTTTCATTTGTTCAGTAGGAGCAGAACAGAAAAATGTAAAATAAGAAACAGAGACGACGGGTTAGTCACCAAAAACTGCAACAAATCTTCTTTCACGTGGTTCAGAAAGTGTCATTAAGAATTTTAAATATAATGTAAAATAAAAATACAGCACAGAAATAGAATGAATAGATTTGCCGCTATAGATCAGGAACATTGATCTAAACATGTTTCTTGATGTTGGAACTGATACAGATATTAATTTTGGATCAGTGCATCTCTAGTTTTTATTTCGTTAGTAGTAATTAATTATAATAACTTTGATGACTTTCACATTTTAAAGATTGTAATTCCCAGTAAGCCCAGCTCTCCCAGCTGCAGTTTGTCATTTAGAAGTGAATCGGTTTATTGGCGCCGATTCACTTAATTTTAGGAGATTATGTGAAGCCGATTTTATTCACCGGTTTTATCTTCCTCATCAAAAGTCTAAAAATCAGCCTCTGTCCTCTTCCGCTCTGCGGTGAGAGGTTTGGCCACCAGGTCAGATCTGCACGTTCGCTGTCAATAACAGTCGCCCCACTGATACCAACTCAGAAACGTTCTTGATTTATTTAACACTTCAGACAAAAAAATTCATGGGTATTGGCTAAAAAAGGAATCGTCAGGTCAGGCTTTTTATAGATCAGTAATCTGCAGTCAGTTAGAAACTGCAGTTAGCTTCTCTGAGTTCCTGGTAGATGATAAATTATCTGCTCTGATGTTTTGTTTTCATTCCTCTGAAAACGGCTGTCTTCAGACGCGTTCAGGTCGTGATTTGGGATCAGAGTGGGTCACTGGGGAACGGCGGCGTCACATGAAGCCCCGCAGGCGGCCGGCGAGTCACAGGCCGGCCGCCCGGGAGACGAGCGGAGGAGCTCAGGACCCGGTCACGCTGCAGCGGCCTGCGGGCGAATTCACAGCCACCAACAAACCTCAGATCAGCAGCTACCCGGGAAACAGCGGGACTCATCAGAGGGAGCCGGGCCGGCCCGAGGCGAGTCACATGCGCCGCATACATCCACAACAACAGACCGTTTTCTGTGATCCTATACACTGCTGGTCATTCAGGGCTTATTTACTGAGACGAGGGGAAGTTCAGCCTGCAGCAGGAATCAAACTCAGCGGATTTTCCCTGTTTTTACTCTGAAAATGTTTCAGGTCAAACCCACATGGAGCAAAGTGATGAGGAGCAACACTGTTTAAATGGATTAAAATGTGGTTTTAATGCATTAATATGCTTAAGGGTCTGTTTCTTCCTAATTTAATTAGTCAATTTGTTTCTCATTGTATTTTATGTTTTATCTTGTTTAATTTTTGCCTGTGTGTTTAAATATAACTGACAGGGAAAAAAGTGTTGAAACCATCTCAAGTCGTTTGTGCGTCAGATTTACGGTCGTACCAGAAACACAATACAAAGGTTCCAGGCCGGGACTTTGGTGTCCAAAAAACAAAACATGCAATAAATTGGAATAAAATTTTTACCACCATAAAATCCATGTAATTAATCAACCAAAGTTATCAAGTCCAGAGTTTTAAGTTGAATAAAATGTTCTCACGCTGGACAGGTAGTCTCTCTCCCAGGCCCGGCCGACGCCCCAGTCCTTCCTTTCCCCGCTCAGAGACGTCAGCGCCGCCACTTTGGCTCGAACCTCCAATATGTCAGACGGAGGAATGTTCTTCACGATCTGCCGCGCCCACCACCTGAAAACAACAACCAGCCAGAGTCCAAACACAAAACTCTGAAACACGCCAGCCGGCTTTTTAGCTCGTTAACTAAATCGTTTTTCTTTATTAATTGTCTTGAAAACTAAATATCTAGCTTCAAGCTAAATATGTGGCTTGCTAACTAGATATTTGTTTTGAAGCTAAATATGTATCTTTCTGGCTAAATATTTTTGTTTGAAGCTGAATATTTAACTTGCTACATTTTGGGTTCCTGATGTTCAGTCATATATTCACCAGCTGTGGATTTAAATGAATGTGGTTCAGCTGCCCTTGTCCGGTTTGCAGCCGTCGTCTCTCACCTGCGATGCAGCATGGTTGTGATGCTGTGAAACTGGGCCAGAGCTGCGGGCGGCGCCGGCCACTCCACGCTCTTCCCGTAGTCCGGCATCGTCCGCACGCTCGCGAAACGGCGCTCCACCTCCCAGAAGTGGGCCTTGACCTTGTAGCGCTTGTAGCATCCCATGATGGTGTAGATGGCGCGCATCCGACTGCAGCGCAGGCGAGCGAGAGCGCCTCGCCAAACCTGATGGGCGAGGGAATAAAAAAATTCACCGATGGAAACGTTCTCCTTCCTTTGGATCAGACTGCTGAAAGTAGGTCAGGGAGGAGGTTGGGGCGCTTGGTAACTGGCTTTAACGTAACTGATCTGGATCTCATTAATTTTTCCAATTATTGTTGTAGGAAATTAGAATTCAAAGTGGCAGAAGCACCTATTCATGAGACAGACTGATCGGAAACGCCTATAATTGGAGTAAATTAGCTCTGAATCACATAATTAGGCTGTCAGATCAGAACATTCTCATTAGAAACAGGAAAGGGTTCAGCAGTAATCTGAAGCGTCATGAAGCTGAAGGACCTTCTGCAGGAAGAGCACCAGGATGGGGACCAGGGCGGCTCTCTCCTGCTCCAGCGTGAAGAGCGTCCGCGGCGTCCGAACAAACAGCTTGGTCTGGCCGTACGCCACGTCGCCCTGGAAACCGTGCTGCGTGATGATGGCCTCCACCGCCTCCCGGTCCGTGGCCATCAGGTGGTTCGGCCAGGTGTACTCGCACGTCATTTTATACCTGAACATCAGCAAATTAATCATTAATACAATATATCCACTTATGAGCCAAAACACAGAGGAACTCGTTATTTTGGTTAAAATGGGATCGATGTTCTGTGAACTGAACTGACATGACTTCCACTTTATTTAAAAAACAATTAAGGAATCAGTTCATAACACATCAGATATGCATATTTTGGATCAGTGCATCTCTAGTTTTTATTTTATATATATATATACAGAGTCTGATAGAACTGCAAATTAAAATATTGTTAAAAAGGAAAAAGTGTTGCTACCGTCTAATGTCTGAGGTCATCCACAACCCCTCTATTAAAAGCTAAAGGAGCTGACGGTCTGATCTCACGCAGCGCTGCGGCCGCCTTACCGCTGCAGGAAGCGAGGGTACTGCTGCCTGTAGGCGAAGCCGGCCCGGCGGACCATCACGTTCTCCAGCAGACCCAGGTACGCCACCTGGTGCTGGCAGCGCGCGTCGTCGAACAGCACCGGAGACTTCATCTCGTTGGGTTTTATGCATCGAACGTAGTACGGCTCCTTAGAAACAAAACACAAACTGTTAGTGACTCCTCACCTGACTCCATAGGTTACCTTTGATGCTTCCCTGAACAGGTTAGGGTGAGTCTACTACGGCCTATCCAAAACATGTTCATTACTTTCTTGCACAAAATCATTCCTAGATACTCAGATTTTAGTCTGCTCAGTTCAGCCTCCGTCACTTTAAATCAAAACAAGCTGCAGCAGCTTGTTTTGATTGAATACAACTGTACATCTTTGAAAAGCATAAGTGGAGCCTCCTACACAACCAGCAAGGATTCAGTGAGTGGTTTCTGGATGGAAAGTCAACAACAAAACTCCAGCAGCCATTATGCAGCGCATACAGCGGTGAAACCACCTGACCAAATGGCGTGGGGCTCCACTGGGGTTGCTAGGTAACAAGCAGAACTCCTCTGGGGTTGCTAGGTAACGGAGCACTGCCCTTATGCTCCGTGACTCAACTTTCCAGGTTTTTGAAACGGCTCATTTTCCAGCCAATAAAAAACTTTAATTATCGCCAAAAAACGGGGGTATTTTTTGTAAGCTGAGGACGAGACGTCACGCTGCAACTTGTCGACTATTCTTCCCTTTTTGAATAACATCACTTAATCAAGCCTTTTCTAACATTCCATACTACAAATTAAGTAATAAAAGTAATAATATAATTTGTGCTGACATTGTATCAGGTCAATACGAATCCTTTTTATTCTTCTGGATTTGATTCAAACAGAGTTTCTTTCATAACGACAGTTACGGAGGACATTTGTATTTTGTTTTAACCTTACTCTTAAACATATATTTCTTGTTGTAATTATTGTTACCTTGCTTTATTTTATTGAATTGTGCAGCACTTCTGTGAACGTGAAACGTGTTTTTATGTTTATACACGGACAGAGCTCCAACCATCATCCAGTGCTGCCCTATCAGTTCACCTGTCAGAAACTCCAGCTGGACTTTCTCTCTGCTGTTGCCCATAAATAAACTGAAGACGCACCGAGGCTCAGGCTGAGTGCACTGACCTGCATCAGATGCTGCAGCTGAGCCTCGTCTCACATGCAGCCTAATTAGCAGCACATCAAGCACAACACTCACAAGACGAAAATAAAGATATCAACCAAAGTGGAGGAAACGATACGACAGAGGAATGAGGAACGTCTAGACTAGAGCAACGCGTTCTCCCAACCTGACCTGGATAAAAAATAAAGGTGGAGTTTCCTTTATTTTCCACCTCAGAAACATGGAGGCAGATGCTGCAGATGCTGCAGCAGCCTGACAGCAGCGCGGCCCAGAATAACAGCAGGAAGTGTCAGACTTCAGGCCGTCAGACGGGTTCAGCCAGGAGAGGCGAGCGCCCCGCTCTGCGCAACACGCTTCCTCCTCCCCTCAGCCAGGAGAAAACAAGTCAGGAAAAGGTTCCTGTCAAACACCAGGAGGAGTTTTAACGTCTGGCTGCTGCAGATCTATGTTCAGGGAATGTTAAACACATTCTCAGCAATATGACTGAATTAGCAAAGCAAACATTAAACAGGAATTCAACATTTCTAAAATATATATTTCTGTACAACAGAGCATCAGAGCCAGGCAAAAAAATAACCCAAATATTCCATCTTTACAGGAAAAGTTTTTCTAGCGCCTCTCTCTGCGCCGCCGTCGCTCTCTGGGACTGACCTTGCAGGCCAACTTATCAACCAAAGCCACGATGGAGGTTTTGAAAAGCGTCGCAGCGGTCAAAGGTCGCTTGGTGACCTCTGTGATGCTCAGCTGACCATCTGGCCACATTTCCTTCAGGACCGGATTCGAACTGTTAGAAAGAGAAAAAAGGTGAATCCAACAAAAACTGGGCTAAAAAGTGAGACTCATTTATTCACTAACCCAGTTACTGGACTGGCCAGAGCAGCGGAGGCCAAACTGGGGCGCAGGGGCCATTTGTTGACCCTTGGCTGATGTTTTGCAGCCTCACAACCGCAAAACTACAAAAACTACTAAACTATGAGTTTTAAATCAAAATTATTTACTTCACTTTTACAAACTTTCTGGTTTGGTCCTGTTGTCATGGTAACTGGGAGAACATCGACTCATTCACTTCCTCTAACGCAAACCTTTTGCCTTTATGGCCTCATTACTTTATTAAAACTGAAAAGATCTATTTAATTATACACTAAACAGACAATATTTTAATAAAGTGACACAACATAAATATAGTAGAAAAGGTTTTGTAAATTACTGCTGATCCAAATTATAAACAGACTGCGGTACAGTTGCTGCATTAAATGACTCCTTGGGGTTTATTCTCCTCATTCTTAATTGTTTTTGTAGTCATAGCAACAAAGGCTAGGTAGCGTTTGCTGGTTTTATCAAAGTATAACCAAAGAAACATTGCTAATAAAATAAAAGTCCTTTTCTTGTACCTAATTAAATGTTGAATAAGATTTTATTAATCTGTATAAACCTTGAAACAGTTGCAGATTCGCTGCATTCTTGAATTGTTGAGCCAAGTAGAAACATCCAGAGGGCTGCAAATGGCCCCCGGGCCACACTTTGGACACCGTTGCTCTAAAGTCCACAGTGATGCAGCCAAACCTGCTTTTAACTGCTGTATCATGGCTAAATGCAGGAAGTGTTTTCTGACCCAGATGCTATTTTTATTGCAGACAACAGATGAAATATGTTTTTCAGTCATAAGCAAATTGGATGTTTGTTTATTTAACTAAAAAAACAAACAAAACATTTAAATTTTTTCTCTGCAATCCAATTCCTACAGAAAATCTGATTATTTCTTTAATTAAAATAGTTTGTCCTTAGTTTATCGCTGAGTAGGTAAGAAAAAACTATTTTTTGTGATTTTATTTTTTGAAAATGGTATTTTTGTGACCCTGATACTTTTGATGTACCTGTTGTACATGAGACGCTTAAAATCTTGGAAAAGGAGGTCCTTGTTTTTGTCCAGAAAACCGTCAACAGAATATCTGCAACACAGAAAGAAAGAAATGAGACAGAAAAACTGTAACAAGTTCAGGAGATTAGAGAATCAGAAATCAATCTGCTGTGAACGAAAAAAGATCCGAAATATAATCACAACAATAACCAACAAAATACAGGAAGATCTTCCACTGAACCTTCATCAAACCTCAACGAGGAAAACGGAGAAATGGTCAGTGCTTCCACCTGATTTAATTTATTTATAAAAACATAGAAAAGACGAGTTTCTCTGTAAATGTAGTTAGAAAGTTGAAAGGTCAAAGTAAAGTTATCTGCTGGGAAATAGAAGAAAAGTCACAAGATGAACAAAGTGAAGCCTCCAGAAAAAACAGGAAGACTCAGAGGAAGGAGGTGGAGGCTGCAGAGAGGGAACAAGAGCTGAGAGAGGTTAGGTGTGTTATCTCTGCAGGGGAAAAGGGAAGAGGAGGAGAGCCAGGTGAGGAGCGCAGAAACAGAGGAAGAGCAGGAGAGTAAAGTAGGTCAAAGCTTTTGATGATGGCGTTTGGTGACAGAGGAGGGGAGGGGCAGCGGGTGGCGAGGACGCGGGTATATTTAGCCGCAGCGAGGATCGACTGGGACGGGATGGGATGAGACAGGGACCGATGCCAAAAGGTGACAGCTCAGCTGGAGAGGACCCGACGCGGCCCAGAGACGGGCCGAGGCCGGCTGACGGCGATGCGCGGTGACACAGAGCCATCTGTCATCACGACGCCCTCATCCGCACCATCAAGGCCATGTTGACACAGAGGAGCCGTGATAACGCCGCCAGCGGTAATAACGCCGCCGGCGGTGATAACGCCACCAGCCGTTATAACGCCGCCGGCGGTGATAACGCCACCAGCCGTAATAACGCCGCCAGCGGTAATAACGCCGCCAGCGGTAATAACGCCACCAGCCGTAATAACGCCGCCAGCCGTAATAACGCCACCAGCCATAATAACGCCACCAGCCGTTATAACGCCGCCGGCGGTGATAACGCCACCAGCCATAATAACGCCGCCAGCCGTAATAACGCCACCAGCCATAATAACGCCACCAGCCATAATAACGCCGCCAGCGGTAATAACGCCACCAGCCATAATAACGCCGCCAGCGGTAATAACGCCACCAGCCGTAATAACGCCGCCAGCGGTAATAACGCCGCCAGCCGTAATAACGCCACCAGCCATAATAACGCCACCAGCAGTTATAACGCCACCAGCGGTAATAACGCCGCCAGCCGTAATAACGCCACCAGCCATAATAACGCCACCAGCGGTAATAACGCCGCCAGCCGTAATAACGCCACCAGCCATAATAACGCCACCAGCCGTAATAACGCCACCAGCCGTAATAACGCCACCAGCCGTAATAACGCCGCCAGCGGTAATAACGCCGCCAGCCGTAATAACGCCACCAGCAGTTATAACGCCACCAGCGGTAATAACGCCGCCAGCGGTAATAACGCCGCCAGCCGTAATAACGCCACCAGCCGTAATAACGCCACCAGCCATAATAACGCCACCAGCCATAATAACGCCGCCAGCCGTAATAACGCCGCCAGCCGTAATAACGCCACCAGCCATAATAACGCCACCAGCCATAATAACGCCGCCAGCGGTAATAACGCCACCAGCCATAATAACGCCGCCAGCGGTAATAACGCCACCAGCCGTAATAACGCCGCCAGCGGTAATAACGCCGCCAGCCGTAATAACGCCACCAGCCATAATAACGCCACCAGCAGTTATAACGCCACCAGCGGTAATAACGCCGCCAGCCGTAATAACGCCACCAGCCATAATAACGCCACCAGCGGTAATAACGCCGCCAGCCGTAATAACGCCACCAGCCATAATAACGCCACCAGCCGTAATAACGCCACCAGCCGTAATAACGCCACCAGCCGTAATAACGCCGCCAGCGGTAATAACGCCGCCAGCCGTAATAACGCCACCAGCAGTTATAACGCCACCAGCGGTAATAACGCCGCCAGCGGTAATAACGCCGCCAGCCGTAATAACGCCACCAGCCGTAATAACGCCACCAGCCATAATAACGCCACCAGCCATAATAACGCCGCCAGCGGTAATAACGCCGCCAGCCGTAATAACGCCACCAGCCGTAATAACGCCGCCAGCGGTAATAACGCCACCAGCCGTAATAACGCCACCAGCCGTGATAACGCCGCCAGCGGTTATAACGCCGCCAGCGGTTATAACGCCGCCAGCGGTAATAACGCCGCCAGCCGTAATAACGCCGCCGGCCGTAGGCCGTGATAACGCCGCCAGCGGTTATAACGCCGCCAGCGGTTATAACGCCACCAGCGGTAATAACGCCGCCAGTGGTTATAACGCCGCCGGCCGTAGGCCGTGATAATGCCGCCAGCGGTTATAACGCCGCCAGCGGTTATAACGCCGCCGGCCGTGATAACGCAGTAGTGTGTTAGCATAACGAATGCTTGAGATAAGCGCTTTAGCGTTGAAAATGCTTAGCACACTTAACTTTCTCTACTTTAATTTTTTTGGTGTAAATTATTATCGTTTTGCTAAATACCATGTTGTAGTATTTTAAAGTTAGCAAAACTAATGTTTGAGATTAGCGCTTTAGTGTCTTTGTCAACTTTGAAAATGTTAACTGTACTTTGCTTCCTCTAAATTAAATGTCCAGATACGTTTTAACTCAAATTTATTTGGTTGTTTTGAAAACTAATTTCCTGAAACCATTTGGATTTGGATCCCGTTCAGACAACAACACCATGTCCCTCTGTTTATTTCCACACATTTTGTGACACATTTAGCATTTAATTAAATTCAGAATTGCATTTCCTGGGTCTGCAGTCATAAGGGTAAAACTACTTATTGTGCAGATGCTAAAAATAGTGAAAGTCACAATTTATGTCTCTAAGAAGAACAAAAATTGTTAGTTAAATATAATCTACTTTACAGAACAGGTTGCTGCGCTGCTTTTAAACACGATAATCTAAGGCTGGATATGTTAAACCTTCTGCAGAGACGATGCAGCCAAAGCTGAAAAACAGCAAATGAAGGAAAAAATAAGCTTCAGATTTTGGAACATTTTTATTGATGAATCATAAAATAAATTTAAATAAATATCTGGGATGGATTGATCATTTATCCAGCCTTATCCTGGCACAAAAACAGTTCAGCCCTTTGTAATAATTTAGTATTATCTCATTTAGCTACTTTTCCGTTTTCAGATCAGCGGATGATCAGCGTCTTGTGGTAAACATAAACAAAGCAGCATCTGTTTCTGGGACTTATTTGGATTTCCCAGATTTAAAGAACCCCCACCAGACTGCAAGCAGTGATTACTGCTGCTGCCTCTCAGACTAAACTGTCTTATCAGCTCCATCCCTCTTCCTCCTCCTCTTCCTCGTGCTCCCTTGACATATTAATGTCCTTCCCCTTGCTCCGTTTGGGGCAGGACACGTGAGCTCTTCAGAAAGCAAAGCCATGCAGGGTGACTGCTGGCCAGGAGGAAGAGGAGCAGCGATGAAGAACAAGCAGTTTCAAACCCTGAATCATAACTCAGACTAAAATATATACAAGCAACTTTCATATCCAATCTGTAAACATAATTAGTAGCAAATCTTGAGTTTCTAAACTCCGACTACAAAGAGGACGCGGCTTATTGTTTATATATTAGCAGAACGTTACATGTTAGCTTCCTGACTAAAGTTTTCCAGATGATACAGTGATTAATTTAAAATGTTCAATCTGAACAGCTGACACATCGACTAAATATTGTGTTTAGACAGTATTTAGCTTTAAATTAGGGCAACAAAATGTAGGAAAATATTCAGCTGAATTTATGAAAATTGTAATAACATTGTTACTCATAAATCTGAGTGATAAATCACATTAATCCAATTTTTGATTACATTTTTTTAAAAATCTGGATGTTTTTTCACCAATGCGTTTCCGTACTTCAGAGTGACATCAGCGCGCTCAGGGCGGACATCTTGTTCTACTTATTTGGACTCTGAATTCAGGACAAAATACAAGGGTCAGGCTAAGATTTACTTTTTAATTATGGGAATAAAGTTATAATATTAGGAGAATAAAGTTGTAATTTTACGAGGACTCCAGCACAAAAAAACTGGATAACGCTGCAGTTCCAGTCAAATGTGACTTACTGGGAGGTTTTTGAAACAGCTCATTTTCCAGACACCAAAAGTCATGAACCTCTTGCACAAAAATGTACGTTAAGCGCTTGGAGTCTCTTTAGAAGCAGTCGAGACCCAAATGGAAGAATAAAACTTGAAAAATGTGAGTTTTGTGTAGTATGTCCCCTCTAACGGGACTCAGTGTTCGGCCCCCTGAAGCCCGTCATGTTTTCATCTGGAGAGGCGATGCGAGCGGCAATGCGAGCGGCGATGCGAGCGGCGATGCGAGCGGCGATGCGAGCGGCGATGCGAGCGGCGATGCGAGCGGCGATGCGAGCGGCGATGCGAGCGACTCACGTGACGTCTCCAGCGTAGTGGCGGATACGGAAATGTTTCTGGAAGTCCATGGTTTTATCTGTGGGGCTGAGCTGGAAATCAGAAGAAGAAAACAGGAGAAGGTAAAATTTAATTCCTGTCTCGCTTCATCCTGATTCATGGAGACATTTCCACATCCCAGAGAGTTTCAGTTGTTTTCATGCTCTCATAGGAAGAATATCAGAGAAAGGCACTTCTGCCCTCTGCTGGCTGGACCCTAAACTGCAACACCTCTGTTTTAATCTATTCCAAATTAACCAGCATTATAATACAGCTGTCACTAATTTAAGCAGTCTGCCATGAATGCTGTTTTTTTACCACCTGTTAAGAACTAAATATATTTATTATACAATTAAAGTCATAAAACTTGCATTATTCCTTTCATTATGCCTCACATTTCTGCTAATAACGTGAATTATTTGCTTATAAGGTAGCATCTTAGATAATCCACTTTAGCAATAGGATTGTTCCCCAGAGTTACCATCAGTCAGAGGACGTTTCTACATCACTTCCTGTTGAGTCAAGCCGATAAGATCACATCTGTTTCCTTTTAACAGTCTTTTGTTTTTCCAGAATGTCTTTAAAAAGTCTGACTTTAACTTTAAATGTTTTCTGGATGTGAGGCTGCTGAGCAGGAAACAGTCCCACCTTGCGGGACGTGTAGTGAGGATGCTGAGCCAGCTTGGTGTCCATGCTGTCCAGGCAGACCGTGTCCGTCACTTTTCCCACGGTGAGGCAAGCTTCGTCCAGGATGGACAGGATTCCTTTGTGCTGCTGCTCCACCAGGTCAACGATGATCTGGTTGTTGAAGTAATCGATCTGGAAATGGAATAAAAACAAAGACGGAGGATTAGTCTGAGTTGCTGTGAACAGGTTTTATTCATCTGCAGTTGGATTCTCGTTTCTGATGTTAAAATCAACAAAAAACTGACAGGCAACTTTAACGAGCTAAAAGGTGATTACAGAAAACAAACTACATGTTCTAACTCATTAATTCATGTTCACAAATTCTGCTTTCTGCAAAATCTGATTTAAGAGAGAAAACTTTGTCATTATAATGAGATTTCTGTCTCATATTTAAAAATCTTCTTTTTTAAATAAGAAAGGTAGAAACAGTAAAACAGAAAAATCTCCTGGGATTTTTTATGTTTAGAAGAAACGGTGACACAGCCAGGTCCTTCATGCCTTTTCAACAAATCATAACCTGTAGCTTTATGTTTCGTTAAAACCAGAAACTTTTTATTAACATGTTTTGTTTCACGTTTTAAATTTTCTAATCATGAGATTTTCTTCTTAGCACTGGCATTAAAACACTTCTGTAATTAAAAAATAAATAAATAAAATAGGTTTTACAATTTTATTATTATTATTTTGAATAGTTAACATTCTGTGGCCATTTTTAAGCCCAAACTGCAAAAAGGTTTTGGACACGCCTGAGCTGAGGTTTTCAGTAAAACAGGAACAGACACAGATATTTTGTCCCTGCACTTCAAAAACATAAAATCTTAAAGTATTTTTGTCTAGTTTCTTATTCAAATATTGTGTTACACTTAAAAAAAAACTAACCAAGAAGTAACTTTTCTGCTAGATAAAAGCACTCAATACAAGTCAGTAATTTGTTGATATTGATAAAGAAATACTAGTTGCATTGGTAGATTATTTTATTTATTACAAGATATTTTTCCCTTGTTATAAGTGAAATAATCTGTCAGTGTAACTAGTTGAGTTTCTTCAATATTAAGGAATTATTTCCTTAAATCCCTAAATGTGGTTGAAAAGCTACCAGTCAGTCGTTGTGTGTGTTTTTTCACATGTTAAAGCCCCGATGTGTGTGTGTGTGTGTGTGTGTGTGTGTGTGTGTGTGTGTGTGTGTGTGTGTGTGTGTGTGTGTGTGTGTGTGTGTGTGTGTGTGTGTGTGTGTGTGTGTGTGTGTGTGTGTGTGGGTGTGTGTGTGTGTGTGTGTGTGTGCGTGTGTGTGTGTGTGTGTGTGTTTTCCTCACATGCTGCCAGGTGATTCCTTCTCTCTGGTATTCTTCCTGTTCCTGCTGGAGGATCAGCTCGATGAAAAGCTGCTGCAGCTTCTCGTTGCAGTAGTTGATGCAGAACTGCTCGAAGCTGGAAAAACAACACAGGAGCAAAAACGTAAGAAAACACAAAACGATTCGTTTCTGAGTTTTAAAAAACCACCAACAGACACAAACCTGTTGTTGTCAAAGATCTCAAAGCCGTAGATGTCCAGCACACCTATGACTGTGTTTTTCCCATGAAGCACTGGGTTGTAGTTTTTCACCTCGATGATGCTGTTGATGCGGCTCACGATCCAGCCGAAAAGCCTTTCATAAAGTGCCTAAAGAATCAAAATGAAGTCGATCTCAATGTTATCACCTGCAGCATTTCTTCCTCTCCTTTCCTATGGTGGCAGCTTCACCTTGGCGAAGGCGTCCCGGCCGAAGCAGGCGTCCTTCTCCGTGTGACCTTTCTCGATGACCTCGCCGCCGCCGGTTGCCACGGTTCGGAAAAGAAGGCCCTTGGCAACGGAGTCGGGATCTGTGGCGGTCAGCTCCGAGATGTGGTTCACCGTATCCTGACCCAGGATCTGAACGCTCTCGCCTTCACTCCCAAACTCCACGTTACCCTGAAAACACAAACGGAAACATCATGATTCTGGAGAAAGCTACAGGAAGCAGCAGGACATTTCCATGTGGAAACACAGAAACAAGCGTGTAAAAAGATTAAACTGAACCCAGGAATCAGAATTTATACACTTTTGTTTACTAAAATTCAACAGCCCACATGTTAGCAACCACCAGAGGACGACAGAGAACCCAAACATCATACTCAAGTAAGAGTAGAAATACTTCAATATATCAAGTAAAAATTAAAAGTAGCCATCCAATAAATTACAAAAGTAAGACTAATAATGTATTTGGTAAAAAAGTCTACTCAGGTAATTTGATCAGTAACCGAGTATCTGATCAAATTATCAATCATTTAATATGTAAAAATTACATCATTAGCGCAACCAAAATATAAAGTTAAGTAAAGAAATTTTATATTTTAGGGACGAAAATGACAAAAATTCATATAAGTAACAAAAAATAACAAAATCAGGCAAAAGAAACATTTTCCAAATCAGTTTTTTTTTATCCAATATAAAAAACGTATTAAATTTTAACCAAACCTGCAGGCGTGTGTCTGTCTGGTGAACTTTGGGTTAAAACATGTTTGTTTTTCATTTAGTGGGCAGAGAATACGGGATTTTTACTAAAGTAAAACATATTAAAAATACTCCTAAAAGTACGTTTTTCAAATAAGTTACTCAAGTAATTGTAAGTAGTTACTACCCAACTCTGGCAACAAATATCTAAACCTACAAAAACTTCAGACTCCCTCTAAAAACACTTGGTTTAGTTAATGTGCATTGATAAGCGCAATAGCGGACGCGCTGATGCGCTAACAGCGTTTTTACTAACTATGCTAACGTTTAGCACACTTAGCTTCCACTAAATTCATCTTTCCGGATAAATTCAACGCGCTAATTAACTTGCCTGTTTTGTAAAGCTACAGTTGAATGAAGTTTGACATCTTTGTAGAAGTTTTGGTTTTCTACTGTTAATTCTTCCAGTAGTTTGACTTTCTTCTTCTTCTTCTTCTTCTTCTTCTTCTTCTTCTGCTGTTCTTTTATTCTTTTCTTCTGGCGGTTGGCAAGAAACTTAAGATGTGCATTACCGCCACCTGCTGGTAACGAGTGTGGTCGTGGCGCTATTATCTCTAATAATAATAAGAAGAAGAAGAATAAAACTATATATAATCAAATTCTATCAAACAATTTTGTAGTTAAAATTCACGCTCTTATTTTGAAGCAGTTCTATTTCCTCTAGTTTCTCCACCCAGGCTGTGTTGCAGCAAACAATATTTATTCTGTATCAGTAACAGATACTGATTTTAAACTGTTTGCTTTCTGACCAGAGTTCTATTGTGGTTAATTAGGTCAAATTAGCAGCAGAGTTAGCAAAACTCAATAATTATAAAACTGAAACGATGAGTGAAAAGTCTGTGCCAAAGAATAACTTCCTGAACTGTTCAATAACCATTTCAATCCTGTAAAATAACATTTACTCAGTAAAGTCGGCATCTCTGTTCCTGTGATTTGTCATTTGTTAAATAGAAAAAAACAATATTACCCAATAAATTAAACAAAAAAACACTTTTTTATTTTCACAAACCAAAAGTAAAATGGCAGCAAGGATCTGGTAGATGGTAGTAATCTCTTCTTTAGAGAAGCCGATCACTTCCAGGGCGCTCATCACCGCTTTGTGGCTCGAGCGATCGTTGTTGGAAGTCTGTAACAGAAAACAAAGGTCAAAGGTCAAAAAGGTACCTGAGATTCTTGTTGAGTGGCGTTTAGTAAATTAACAGCAATAATTTGAGTTACACAGCCTCATAAGAGAAAAAATAGGGTTAATTTTTTATAGTAATTAATAAATGCCAGTGTCAAACTAAATATTTAGTTAGCAAGCAAACTATTCAGCGCTAACTAACTAGCAAGACCCAGCTAGGTCAGAGCTAAATATTTAGCTTGCTGTTAAGTTTTCACTGTGTAATTTTACAAACGGTTTTCTGTCATCAGATAAACTCACAGCAGTTGCAGCGCCCTCTCTGGTGTACGTGTAAAGTGCAGCGTCATTCTCCAGGTGAAGCAACTTCAGGGTTTCCTCGCAGCCTCCGCGCAGCAGCTGCAGAAACGCAGATTCATTTTTCTGCTGTGATCCAAAACGTAGCAGGAAAAAATCTCCGTTCAGTCGGAGGACTTTAAATCACCAAGTCTACCTGGTAGAAGGAGTGGAAGTTCCTCTCCCCCTCCTGCTGCTGCACCACCCTGGACTGGAAACAGGAAAACAAAGATGGCCGCCATTCAGTTTTTCAAGTTTACCAGCACAAACGGCAGAAAAAGCCTCATGATGCTGCCACCACCATGCTGGTTAACTGCAGTGAAACCAGCTAACTGCCAGTAAATAAAAAGTGAGACTTAACCAAATATCACTAGTGTTTTTGAGCTTTCAACGTTAACCTTACATACAACATATAGATTTATGGCTAATATATATAATATATTTATGGTTCAGCAAACTCATCATGACATGCCTACTCTCATGTATAGGTTTTGCTTTTGAAAATCATAATTTCTGTATGTTTTTCTGTTATTACATCATAGAAGACTTTTATATTTTTTATGTTTTATTAAAGTAACAAAAATTATTTAAAGACAATAAATATTAGAGTCAATTGCATCTTTAAGCAAAGTAGGAAATACTCCAAACAGTCAAAGTAGCTTTCGGAAAAGTAGATAACTTTTGTTTTTAGTTTACAAAATCAAAAATTGTCCCTGAAAAAACAAAAAATCTAAGTTTTGATTTTCAGGACTGACAGTAAATTATGTAGCAGGAAATAATTCCCTGCTGATCCCTGAAGCTGAACCTCCTGGTTCTGGTGAGATGACAGATTTTATTTCTGCTTTCTCACAATAAAACAGCAACGTTCACAGCTGCTCTCAGCCAGAAGGTTTTTTCGTCCTTTCAGCTGCAGCAGCTTCTTCTTTTACCCTCAGATGAGCTAATAAACACCCAGCATCAGCCTGACGGCGTCACTCACACCTTTATTAATGGCTGTTCTCTCACACATCATCACTTCTTCAAATCTACACAAGTTCAGATAAAACATTAGCATATCATGAACAAGTTGGAGAAAACGTACTGGAACGACTCAATCATTTTGTTAGACAATTTCACGCAAAATTATGCACCTTTATCCTTCCACTCAACTTTCTACGAATATGAAACCATTGAATGTTGGGTTTTCATTTTCTGTGAGCTGAATCACCAAAACTGCCAGAAATAAAGCTTAGAATATTTCAAATCTATATTCACTGTTGGACACAAATAGACCTGTTACAGTAACAAACTTTAACTCATGACAAATAGTCTCAGAAGTTATTGCAATAAATGATAATAATGTTGTTTTGAGACCATTTTCAATTAATATAACAGTAATTATACAAGAACAAATTCTCAAAGATCAATAAACTTTCAATTCTAACATACGTTTCACCCTGGAGCTGGAAGAGATTTTAAATAACCAAAATAACTACCTTCTCCAGCAGGTAGTTATTGATGTGTCCTCCGGTCGGGTCGCCGTTGAAGTTAAAGTTGATGTCCATGTACTTCCCGAAGCGGCTGGAGTTGTCGTTGCGGTTCGTCTTGGCGTTCCCGAAGGCCTCCAGAACGCAGTTGGACTTCAGCAGAACGTTCTTCACGCTGAGCCGCCACAAAGCAGGAGACATTCAGGAAAATTAGGAGAGAAATTGAGCCTTAAGTAATGAAAATAACAGGTGAAATCAGAATAAATGGTGCAGGTTTAGTTCTCGGGCTGACCTCTCGACCTCTGCCCTCTGGCTGGGGTTTGTGATGGCTGCGATGTACTGCATGATGTATTTACTGGCTTCTGTTTTTCCTGCACCGCTCTCACCTAAAACACATCGTTCACATCCACGCTGTGACTCAAGGAGCAGAAATCTGAATTATCTTTAATAAAATGAAAACAGCTTCAGATAACTTTGGTTATTTAGTTTGGCACAAGAGAAAAAATGGGGTAATTTTTAAAAATGTATATGTTCACTCTGGTTTACAGTTATAAATGTCACAATTTCAAATTAGATACTTAGCTTTTAACAAGTTATTTAGCTAAATAACTAGTCTAAATATTAAGTCTCAAACGAAGTATTTAACTTACTCACTAAATATTTAGTTTGAAACTGCAGCATGTATAAATGAATGAATAACACAATGAAAATATGACTGAAAAATGAACCATCATGTTTTTCTTACAGGTTATTCCCATCAATTTTTCATACAAAACACTTGAAAAACATCATATTGCTTGGTGATTTCTAATATTATTGTCCATATGTGAAAATAAGTTTCATTTTACTGCAGAAAATACATTAAACTGCACTGAAGTGTTACGGAGGAGACCTGTAACATGTTTATTATACTTCTGTGTTTCAGGTCGCGGCTCAGCTAAATATTTATAGACATTTTAAAACTGACAGCGGATGTGTTTTAAAAACAGAAACACTAAAACCAGACGAATCGAAAATCAGCCATCAAGGGCCAGAAGCCTGCATGGTTCAGTTCCTTCAGTCCGTCAAGTTTAAAATGAATTATAGCAAGAAGAGAATGATGCAAGCCAATTATGAATTATGATGATAATACTCAGTGTTTACAAACAGAGTGAAGCCTGGAAATGATGAAGCATCTGGTGTAACATGTCGGTGTGGGGGCCCAGGGTCCCAGAAAAGCTTTTACCGGCCCTGGTTCATTTAATTCACCATAAATTCAATTTTCATTATTATTGTTCTAATTATTGTCACTAACTTTCATCAGAGAGCAGCTTTAATGTTGGTGACGCAGAAAATGTAAAAGCTCAGAGAAATAAGAAGCTATTTTATGCAAACGCTCATTTAACTTAAATCAGGGGATCTCAAAGTGTGGTTCGGGGGCCATTTGTGGCCCTTGGAATATTTTGATGTAAAATGAAAATGAAGCAAATTGATTTGGTGCAGATGAAAGCTTTCTATACATATTTGAGATGAGATTTTCTTAGATGGAAAATGTTCATTAAAACACAAAGATTTTTTTCTTTAATAGCCACAATTTTTACTTTTATTTTAATATCATATTAAATATGGCTGCAAACATCCAGCAACTTTTAACTCAACAGACTTGGACACCCAGTCATTGAACGTAGCTAAAGACGGAAAGGATTTTAAGATAAATGCCTCATTTTTCTGTTGCTGAGACTGAAAACATTTTCTAAACTAACAAAATGTAAAACAGAAGGTAGAAACCTGACCGCCGTTCTCCTATTAAAGAACCTACAATAAATTGTTCTTTTCTACTTTAATCTATGAAAATAGTCACAGTTTTTAAATGGAAAAAATTTGACCTCTAACTGTTTTCAAATTGGGGATTTCGACCCACAGGGCAAAAATGTATATTTTTTATATTTATCTCTTTACAGATGTAAACGTTAACGTGTGTGCAGCGGGTTTGCAGGAATACCTGAGATGACGATGCAGGTGTCTTTGGCCCGCCTCTTCATGGCCTTGTAGGCGGCGTCGGACACGGCGTACAGGTGCGGCGGGTTTTCGTACAGCTCCCGGCCGCGGTACGCGTCGATGGCGTCTTTGCCGTAGATGTCCATCTCTCTGTACGGGTTGACGGACACGACCACTTCCCCGATGTAGGTGTAGATCCGGCCCTTCTCGAACCTGAGAACAAAACACGGTTACTGTCTCTTTAAATGGCGGCAGGACACCCGGTTGATGATGTCATGACTTCGGAACCTTCTGATAGGCTAACTGGCAAATAACTAGGGCTGATTATTGAGATAATCATCAGAGTTGGGTAACTAGTTACCTTTAGTTGAGTAACTTTTTGGAAACAGTTTACTTTTAGTATTTTTACTACGCTGTACTTTTTACTTTTACTTCTGTAATTTTATTATGAAGTATCTCTACTCTTACTGAAGCAAAAGTTTGATTGACAGCAGTAAGCCCCGCCTCCTGGCTCTGATTGGTTGTTACTTGGAGAAGGCAGATTTGCCTGATTTTTTCCAGGGTTATTTGTCTAATAAACTGTCAACATGCTGACAGTTTCAACAAATATGTAAAAAATATATATTATTTTTATAAAAGTTACACATTGCAGCTTTAATAAATAAATTTATGACAAATTATTGTGCAAATTAAGGAACACAAATAATTTTTGGTCATTTTAACTAACCAAAAGCAAGAAAAGTTTGGTCTGATTTAAGTTCAGACAGTGAGAAAAAACATGTATGTTAATCTGTAATCTTCTCATGAACAGCGACACACCTGTTGGTTTTCCTTCTACCCAAACATTCACTTTCTCCATGACTTCGGTCCCACCGCCCACCAGGAAGGAGCCAGACAACATCACACACCTTGATGTCATGCAAAGATGACAGGAAGTGACACAAGTATTTGTACACCAGTGACAGGAAACGAAAGCCGCGGTGTGAAAACAGTCACAGTTCACTGTGGCTTCGTTGAGCTGAGAGGAACAAACTACGAACAAATTAGTTAATGACGCAACATCTGACTTTTCTGCTGCTCTGCTAACTCTGCAGGCTGAAACGGAGCTTAAGGGGCAAAATTCATTCAAAAAGCCAAATTATCTGCAGAAAACTTTAGGAAGTAGTGATGAATTTCTGACAAACGGTTTGATTATTAATGTTTCCAGGTCAAAAATAGATCATCATGTTTCCACACTGAGAAATACAGTTTAAAAAAATAAGTGATGAGTGTGCTCACAAACCAAACTATGATATTTTAGGGTTATCTGTCATGCTGTGATGCTTTTAAATACATTTTTTTTTGCCCAGGTCCCTCTTGAAAATGAGATCTAGATCTCAACGGGGTATAATATAAAATATATATTATATATAAATAAACATAACAGTTTTTTGTTTTCTCATTAAACACTTGCTTTAACTTGCCTCTAATATATTTTTGCTGATATATATATGTATATATATATATTTTTTTACCCCTCCAGGGTCTTTTGTGGCTCTAGTGCCCCTTATATGACAGCAGGCTGACAGGAAACAGGGAAGGAGAGGAGGGAAGACATGCGGCAAATGTTGTCGGGTCCGGGAGTCGAACCTGCGACGGCCGCGTCGAGGACTGAAGGCCTCCAAATACGGGTCGCGCTAACCGCTACACCACCACGGCACGCCCTGCTGATATATTTTTAAGTAAAACATTTATTTTTTTAAACATATTTTCCACAAATTGCCCCAGATTCCCAACAGATATAGGGGTGAACTTTGACTAGGACTTTCTAACACATGACTATGAAGGTTCACTGCAAAAACAAAAAAATCTCACCAAGTATTTTTGTCTGTTTTCTAGTCCAAATATCTTATTACACTTGAAATAAAATAAAGCTAACCTAGAAGGAACTTTTCAGCAGGATAAAGATGATTTATTTAAGACAATAATTCCTTAATGTTGATGAAGAATTACTTGGCAGATTATTTTGTTCATTATTTTTCCCATGCAGTAAGTGAAATAATCTGCCAGTGGAGCAAATACTTTTTATAAATATTAAGGAATTATTTACTTAAAAATAAGCTCCTAAAAGTTGCTGAAAAGCTACATGTAAGTTAGTTTAGTCTTATTTTGAGTGTAAAAATACTTGGTAAGATTTTGAGTTTTTGCAGTGTTGGTTGAACTTTATTTAAGGGAATCAGAGAAAAGGATCCTAAAAAATAATGATTTTCATTTGCAAAACATGTTGAAAACTATGTGTTATAATTCTTCCACTTGAAAATAAACACAAAGTTGTGTTGGCCTGTCTTATAAATGAGCAACAGGCCAGTAAATAACATGTAAGGGGTGAAGATAACAGGGCAAAGTAATGGTATAAAGTGTTAAATAACAGTCGTAAAGCTAGATTTTAACTGAACATCAATATGTCTGATCATCTGGTCAACAAGCAGGAGGAAGGAAGAACACCAGGAGGACCAACCAAAGCAGAAATGAGAACCAAAATCATTCTGAAAATGAAAGAAATCTGGAAAAATATAATGACAAAAGAACCAAAATCCCCCAAATGCAAATATAAAGTAAAACTGAAAGTCAGGAAAATGAAGTGAGAAGAAAAGGTCTGATGTCCAAACCTCTGATTATTTTCCTCCAACTCCGATAAAATTACATCATGAACAGAAAACACTGGAAAATCCTGTTTGTATTTCCAAGTTGGTTCATTTTGCCTCTCATCCTGACCAGAACTACCCAGCAGAACCTGGCAGAACCCGGCAGAACCCGGCAGAACCCGGCAGAACCCGGCAGAATGGGTACTGCTGGGTTAAAGGAAGGACTCCAGTAGCAGTCAGTCTTGCAGCGGTTCTAAAGAGGCATCTAACTGAAGACAGTTGCTGTATAAAAGTCAAATGTCCATCTGGACATGCTAGCAGCTCAGCATGAGGGCAGAGGAGACGATGTCCCGCAGTAACATGTTAGCTAGCTCTGCTAATCCACATTGTTTGCATTTTGCTTTTGCCACTCCTCTTTAAATCCGTCTGGCTGTTTGGTTAAAAAGTCGGGCAGAGATGTTAGAGTAGAGGATAAGATCCTGCAGTTCCTTTTTCTGATGTAATGCAGGTAAAACTCTGTCTGGGTGAATTTTTGAAGTTTATTCCAAACTTCCTGTTTCCTGTTGTGACGGATGGAAGAGAAGCTCTCAACTTCCTGTCTGCATCCATTGAGCCTCATTTTCAACTCCTCAAAGTCGTAGTTCAGCCGCTATTTGAGTTTTTGAGATGCTAATCAGCAATACCTTGTTGCCATGGTTACGCATCACAGCAACTGGTTGAAAATAGGAGCAAAAATCCATCCAGCCAAAGAGTTTAACCAAAAAACATGATGGAGAAAAACCTGCTGCCTCCATGAGCGGCACTAGTCCACAACAGGGGTGCCCACCCTGTGGCCCGGGGGCCATTTGTGGCCCTCTGACAGATTTTGTGCGGCCTCCTCGACCTACAAGCATCCCTGGTTGATGCTTTTTAGCACAAATCGTTTTACAGATAAATAACATCTTCTTCATTTGGTCTAGAATATCTTCTTTACATTATTATTTTGTTACAAAAATAACAAACTTTATGGTTTAAAATGGCTGCTCTGAAGCTAACAGAGGCTATATTTAGAGTTTAGGTATTATTGGATGTTATTCATTTGGCAAAACTCTGAATTAAAACAAAATAAGTGAAAAATTTCATCAAAATATAATTTCATAGCATGTTTAAAGTGGGTACAGTAACCAAATGAAGGTGTCCAGGTAATCTAACTGAACCAGAACAGTCCAAAACAAAACATGCAAACAGTGAGGCTGCATGCATGCAGGTTAAAAACAGCAGAAACTGAGATTTTAACCCGATAAAAAACACAAAGGCCAGGCAGAATATCAGCGCTAAAAATATCCATTCAGAGGCTTCAGCTGAGAGGTGGAGGTTTACAAACGGAGCGGGAAACAAGAAGCAGACGTCACTCCAACTCTGACAAAAACCCAGAAATGACTCTCAGGCATCCAGCTGTGTCGGTATGACCAGCAGGTTTGACCATTTTAACCATTTTACTTTAAAAATAGAAAATGAATTTTAATTTCAGAGTCAGGCGTCACCTTTGACATCTGACGTCCTCACCTCAGCTTCAGGTTCTCCATGAACTGCTCCATCGTCACCTCATCCAGCAGCACGAAGTCCGACTTCCCAAACTCCAGCCCCTCCAGCTCCGCCATCCCCGCCTGAGCTCCTCAAACACACCAGAACAAACAAACACACACACAGAGGGGAAACTCAGGGAGAGGCCAAGAGAGCGGCTTCCAGGAAGCAGAAAGAGAAGTGAGTTTGACTTCTGGGTCCCGGTAGAGCATGGGGCGGCTGTAGGCGTGGCGCCAGACTTTCTGCGGCCTGCAGGCTGAAACACGTCACGCTGTCAGGCAGCAACGCAGCGAGAGCCGCAGTCTGTCTATAAACGCTCTCAACTTCTGCATCCTCCTCCGGCTCGCTTCCTGTCAAACCTTCTCTCAAACATCCACAAACTCAAACCGATTAGTTTCATCCAGAGAAACCAGAGGTTACAGCAGAGCTGGGCAGTCACTACTTACATTTACCTTCTCAACAAATCTACCTTGAGGAGTATTTTTGCTTTGCTTTACTTTTTATTATCAAGTATCTCTACTCTTACTTGTGTAAAATTTCTGAATTTTCTACCCACTGACTGGAAAACAAACGTTTTAACCAAACATTCACCAAACACAGACGCACACCTGCAGCTTTTGTTAAAGTTTATATGGAAGGAAACCGATTAGGAAACATTTTTATGTTTTCCTTGTTACTTATATGAATAATTGTCATTTTCATTCATAAAATACCAACATTTCCTCTTAGCTTTTACTGTGTGAGTTTTATTTTGATCAGCTACTCTGCACTTTTTATCAAATATTTATTTATTCTTACTGGAGCTCTTTCTTGGATGGATACTTTTTACTTTTGAGTGTAAATATGTTGAGTTTTTGCTCCAGAAGTGTTGAGTCAGAGCAGAACCGGGCTGGGCGGGTTCTGATGCCACAGATAGGGTTTCTCATGACCAGAGAGGAAATGTTCATTCAGGCGGGTTCATCCTTTACAAGAACTGATAGGTCAGAGTTCAAGTCAAACCACAAACAATTCAGACCCGTCAGTATTTATTCTCACGTTAGAAACGTTTCTGTTTTAACTCAATACCAAAGTTATTACAAAATAATTAAATATAATAATAATAAGATAAGTGAACTTTTCCATCACTTTCTACAGATTTTAAGCATTTGTTGGAATCACCTTTAATTTGAAGGACTTGACTCAGTCAGCTTCTTTTCTTTATTTATTTCCTTTTTTCCCCAAATTAAATTTATAAAAAATATTTATTTATTTGGGTCAGTCAGATTTAATGATTTAATAATTAACTAATACTTTTTAAGACAAAGTTAGGATGAATATCAGAAATATTCATAATATAAGATAATTATATAAAACTTTGAACATGGCATGTCCAGCATGTGTGGGGTCTGCAGAGCTTCTAGCTGCCTTTTCATTCTGACCCTGATGGTTTGAAACCAACATGATTTACAAACAAATCATGTTGGTAAAAATGTGGATGTTGATTTTCTAAAGTTGATTTATTTGGAAAAGAAAAACTTAAAGAAATAAAACAAGATTTTCAGGTTCAGTTTTCCTCTGCTCCTAAACCTCCAGTTATTTGGCAACGGAGGAAACCTGATAAACATCGAGCCGCCCAGAGGGATGAAGTTCATCCCTTCATGGATGAACTGATTATGAGTCTGAGCTCCAGTTTATCTCCTCTACGTCTCGGCCGAGTCTTTGCAGGTCCAACGTGTCTCTGCAGTTTGT
Source organism: Xiphophorus maculatus (assembly GCF_002775205.1). NCBI lineage: Eukaryota > Metazoa > Chordata > Actinopteri > Cyprinodontiformes > Poeciliidae > Xiphophorus > Xiphophorus maculatus. Next base: position 13,795,997 of record NC_036455.1, on the reverse strand, counting down.
TCTCGACTCTTCAGGCCCAGACAGGAGCGACGCTGCCAGTGACTCAGATCTGGGTTTTTTCAGGGTCGAGCTTTTAAAGAGGAGAACTTCAGATTAAACCGGATTCAGGCAAAAATCTGACAGTTTGAACTTCAGATTATCCTGGGAGGAGAATATTTATCTACTGGGATGAACTGCTGACCCTTCAGCTCCAAACCCTGAACTAAAATATGTCAGAAACAACTTTAAAAGGAGGAAAGTTAGACTGCAGCGCCCTCTGGTGGAAACAAGAGGACATGCGGGTTGAAATATTTACAAAATTATACAAAAATATTGTTAAAGTATGTTTTATTATAAAAAGTATTGGAAATTTAGGATTAATCAAGTAATATTGGTTTGAGTTAAATGGGTTACATCAATATAAAATATTGTTTAAGCGATAAATCAAATATCCTGGAAGTTTTAGAAAACTTTAACTTGTATTTTCCAGGAAAATATTCAGAAAGTTTCAACATGGCAGTCTGTCTTTTCCAATTAAGCAATTTTTAACCAGAAAATAACCTGTGACTGAAAACTAAGCACTGAAATCTCCACTTTGTTCAGATTTTTAAATTATTTTTTTTAAAATAAATAATAGAGTTTAGTGATATTAAACCAAGTTTTGATGTGGATGAAAGACTAGAACACATAAATGTATAAATTTTCCCAAATATCCGGTTATGTGTGGATTAAAAGAAGAAAGCACAGCTAACAGCTGAATGTCTCTGCTTAACGACGGAAAACTCAATAAACCGTTCAGATGCTTCAAATATCTCATTTATTTTCACCTAAAATAATCCAAACTCAAACTTGGGCTGGATCCAGTCAGAACCGGGTCGTTCAGGATGCTGTGAAAAAGTCGGATATTGTAAAATAAAACTTGGGTTGGATCCGTTCGCCGTGTGAACGCAGTCAGGAAACAGACTTCAAAATAAAAAAATGGAAAAGCCTAAAAGAAACTAAACGCAAAGGAGTGAAGAAATATGGAAAGATACTAGTGACAATAACTGTATATGGCAAGACCTTAATGACAATAATAAGCAACCCAGAAATGACCCATAGATTGTTGCAAATACAGTAAAAACGTAATAAAACGATTATAAAAAGGAGAAAACGTTTCTTCTGCGTGATGCAGGTTGAACTTTTGGCTCAGATTAGTCAGGCTTGCTGTGAATCAGATGAACTGAAGCGGTTCGGTTTGTCTGACTTCTGAACCGCCCTGAGTTCTGCTGACCCAGACGAACCGACCCGGAACGGTTCTGACGGACACCTACCGCCTCCGCAGCGTCCATCTCGTTCCCGGCGATTCGCGGCGCTCCTGGGGAACCGGACGGTGCTTTCAGTGAAACGGCGGCCGTTGTGTAACCTCAGCTGCCTTTCAGATCCTCCATTCAAACTTCCTCTGGGTCGGTTCCTCTTCCCGCTTCCCCCGCCTGGCGCTCCGTCCGCGTCACCGAGTCACACTCAGGTGTTGCAGCAACATTAAAGACGTCAGAGGCAATCAGAGGAAATCTGTTTATTTAACATCCAAACATTCACAGCGACTCCTTCCCATCAGTGTTTTACAGTCTCAGTGTTTTAAACCATTTTAGTGCAAATATTCTGTCACGAAACAACAGAAAGGATGAAAAACTTCAAACTTCATACGAATAAATTCCTTAATTTCATTAAAACTCTCCTTTATCCTGGGCTGCTGTTGGATTTGTGCTTTTGATTTAAAACAGATTCAAGAAATTACAAATGAGTTTTAGAAAAATCATATAGGGGAAAACGATTAATCGATTAATCGTGATTAATTGTAATTAATCAAATATTGAAATTATGGTAAACTAATTTAGCAATTTAGCAACAGAGTCAGAGCAGAAATGAAACCAAAACTAAACAAAAATGTATATAAATTTTGCTTGTAAGATGAAAAACCTTCTTTCACACAGAACTCAAGTAGTTTTAGCTTCGCCTGGTTCTGAAAAAAGAATTTAATTTGTTCTTTTTATTGCATCTTTTAATGAATTTCTTAAGTTGTATAAAAAAGATAAAAAGTTTGTGCATTTTGTTTATCCGATTAATGGTCAGAATATTTGATTACTAAAATAATTGCTAGTTGCAGCCCTAAAATTATTTTAAAAACTGATCAAACTTTGATTCCTGCAGTTTAACCTACATTCATTTCATGTCTTATTGCAAAACGTTCCAGGATATTTAATAATTATCCTGAAATAGGAATTGAGATTATTTCAGTGCAAGGTTGATTCAGGTATTTGTAGAAAAGATTATTTGTCCTTTTTTCCCTTTTTGTTAAACCAGCGTCTTACAGTTTTTCCAAAAGACCGAATGAAAGCGCCTCTGTTTCGGCCTTCTGCAGTCTGAACATGGTTCTCTTTTCTTCTGAGTTTTTCGTCTTCGTGTTTTGCGCGGGACTCCGAGAGACTTCGTCCTCTTGGCGCTTCCTGTCCGCCGCCCCTCCATGAGGAAAACTCCCCGCCAGCCGCTGGACTTCTCTGACTCCTGGTTGGGACCGATCTGCTCCTCTCTCCCCTGGTCCGATTGGCCGTCCGTCCTCTGGCTCCTGATTGGTCGACCGGGCCTCCCTGAAGGCTCTGCTTCAGGTCGTAGCTCTCTTTGGACGGGCCGACCAGGTGGAGTCGGTCGTTCTTCTCACACACCAGAACTGAATTCAAGGATTTGTTGTTTTCCCGGATTCGGCCTAGAAGGTGTTTTCCTTCGGTGCTGAGGTCCGACAGAAGGACTTCCTGGGTCCGGAGGGTTCTGCGCAGGCCGTCCAGGAGGAGCTGCAGGTCTGCGGACACCGACCCGGAGTCTGGACCCTGCAGGGTGATGATGGTGTTTTCTTCCTCTGCCTTCACATTATGTCGGACGTCTCGCTGGGTCAGAAGGTCGTCCAGCTGCTGTTTCCTGAACCGCTTGGCGTACATGTAGACATCGGAGTCGATCACAATCTCCTCACCTGGAGTCCGATAATCCGGCGCCTGGTGCTTTGGACCGGAGGAGGTTCTGGGGCCCAGAGAGGCCGAACGTCTCCGTACGGAACCTGGATCTGCGTAATTCCTGCTTTGCTTTGAAATCGCTCCGGAGGAAGCGGGCGGCAGATCCGAGGAGGAGCGCGGCGTCGCCTCCATGAGCTGCTCCAAACGGGCCTTCACTGCTTCGAGGTTACGGAACCAACCCGCTACCTGGACCCGACCTCGCTCCAGATCCGTCACCTTAAAGTCGTAGGACTGGAGGAGCCGCCGGACCTTCTGCTCATCCTGGAACCGGTCGATGAGAACCGTGGCCTCAACCCAGAAATCCATCTACAGAAACAAACAAAAAAACATTCAGTTTATGGCTGCAACTAACGATTAGTTTAGAAATCAATTATCCTGATGATTGATTGATTATCCTCTAGGTTAATCGGTTGTGCCATTGATTATTCTGCTGATTAATCAATTTTTCTGTTTGTTATTCTGCTGATTATTTGATTATTCTAATGATTATTGATGATTAATGCATTATTGTAATGACTGACTATCCTGATGCTTAATTATGCTGATTATCCTGATGATTAATCGATTATTCTATTGATTAATTGATTATTCTATTGATTAATTGATTATTCTATTGATTAATTGATTATTCTTTTGGTTATTCTGAATATTAAATAATTATTCTATCAATTATTCTGATGATTAATTAAGAAAATGTAATTCTGCAGATTTTTCTTTCAACCACATAAAGTTTGTAATGAAACTTTGCAAATACATTAAAAGATTGAAATAAATAATTAAATTCCTTTTTTATTAAAAATAAAAAACATTTTATTGCAGCAACATAATTTCTTTAGTGAACGTTTGATCATTTGTAGCAAAAGATGCATTAATATGAGGTGAAATGTTTACAAACATGCAGAGTTTACACAAAATAAATCTGTTTGGGATGGACGCCCCACCCCAGGATACATGTGGCCCTGGGCTGCTGCCCCATAAGACCGACTAGAGTTTAACTCAGGGACAATAAACTGAGTGGTTCCCTCCCAGCTGTAATCCTGGAGATAAGAAACGAACTTTGATCCTGCTTCGTCACGCTGTTCTGGTTCTGCAGGACAACTTTTCATTTTCTCAGAGCTGAAATCTATAAATTAATGGCAGCGATCAGATAAATCTGATCACTTTCCAGTAAATCTGCTGATAAAAACTGCAGGGAAAAAATCGGATCAGGATGTGATTTGGGAATTTTGTCTCACTTGGAAACCCGTACTAATTTAGCTTACCACACACACACACACACACACACACACACACACACACACACCTGAACAAACTGAAGTGATCACGTGACCAGGTAATTAATCCCTGAATAATCTGCTTTTCACTCTCAGCTTCTGTTTTTGACTTTTCTCATATTTTATATCAACATATTTTGTTTATTTCCTTCAGTCTGAACGAGTCAAAGAAAGTGAAACTACCTGTCAGCTGTTTGTGTGTTTGGTTCTTTCTGGACCAAAAACTCAGAAACCGACCAGGAAGAACCTTAAATATAGGAATTAAAAATGTTGTGCATATCTATAGACACAATAAAAACATACAAATATTTCCCACAGACGTGACAAACCGACCGTAATATTATTTATTTCTGTGTAATTCAGTCTGAATGCTAACAGCTTTAGCATTTAGACTGAGAGCTGAAACATCTGGAGAAGCAGAAACTTACTGTAAATTTTACTTCTCTTTACTTCATTGCTCCACTCCTGGGCGACTGGACAGCGGGACGAAAACGAAACTGCTGACGTCATATCCGACTCAGACCAGTTCGACCACAAACCCAAAACCTGCAGCCTGAAATGCGGACGTGGTTTCAGAGCCTCGCTTCTCAAAGTAAACAAAATCCTACAATAAACTTTATTATTTCACATCCCTATATGCCTTTAAAGTTAAAACTTAATACTTAAAAATAATTAAATGTATTCATTTTCCTTAAAAATATATATATTATGGATTAAAAAGACGAAAATCGCTCGTGAATTCCGAGCTCCGCCGCTAGAGGTCACTACACTACTGCTGACCCCCAAAACAATTAATTTAAACACATTTAAAAGCCAATTTCACTCAAATATTTATTTAATTTTATGTTCGTAATAGTTTAATTCTTGCTCTTTTTTTTAATATTTGCTCTCTGAAAAATATTTTTTATTTTTTCTGATCCCTTACTGATGTTTAAAAAGATAATAGTTTAACAAAAAATAATTTTTGTAAAATATTTTGATTTTCTGTGCAAATCAGTAAATTCAGGATTTTTTTTTCATCCCAGTGATTAGTGTAAACATCTGGCAGCAGTGGAATATCAAATGTTTGACTTAACAATAAATAAAAGCACAAATAGATAATTCAAGTCAACATTAAGATACATAATTATAACAAATGAGCAAACAATGAGTTCGTCCTGTTTTTATGCAGAAATGCTGTCATAACACTGCAGTAGCATTTATCTCTAAAAAGCATTCCAAACATTTTTTTTAATTCTTGAAATTGAAAATGAATAAAGACTCATTTTCAAATAATGTAGCAAATTTTAATATTAACATACATAAAACCTGCACATTTGAACATCAAAGAACACACCACTAGGTATATTTTAAACATGAAACATTTTTCTTAAACGGGACAAATATTATAGCATACCGCAGATCATTGTGAAAAAAAAAGAAAAACAAAGTTATAATTTCCAACATCATCATTTCTCCTCCAAAAAAAAGAGAGAAAACCCTTTTTTAAAATCCGTTTACACCCAAAACATCACATAATTCAGTAATTCATACTGCCAAAGTTCTTTTAAAGTATAAAAAATGTTTAGAAATCCAATTTCCTTCCCTAAACGTGAAATACTTTGGGAAACCTTTTTTATAGGAGGTGGTTAAATAATTTTATTATGACACTAAACAAGGGATTTCACCTAATTTCCTACTGATATAAAAAGAAAATCCTAAAACTAGGTGTGTGTACCTGCATGCAGAGTGGACGACGACTCACAACACGGTCAAAAACATTTTCTAAAAACCAGAAGAAGAACTTCAGGCAAACAGCCACAAATAAGAAAACTGAAACATTTCCGGAACCTGGAAAAGTTGGTCCCAAACCTAAAAAACATGAAACAAAATGTATAAAAGCCTACAGATGAGTTCAGGACTAACTAGTTTTCAGGGAAAGTTTTGTCTCTTATTCCTCCTCAGAGGATTTTTCTGGGTTTTCTGCTGTCGATTTCTCTTCGGTCTTTTCTTCTTCTGTGGAGAAAGAACCAAACCGTTAGCGCCCTCATTAGCTGGCTGCAGGTTTAATGGCGGACGGCGTGAAGGTTCACCTGCTGTGGGTTTTGTGGCGGCTGCAGCGGACTCTTCGTCTTCAGCGTCACACCTCTTCAGAGCCACTTTCACCTTCCTGGTCACTTCTGCGTGTTTGGCTGTTTGGATGGCAGCCTCCTCGTCTGAAATGCTGCTCGGTACGTCTGAAACCAAAACACCACCATGACCAGGAGGGAGCAAACGCCACTTCTGTCAGCTATAAACAATTTTTCTTTACACACATTGGAGTACCACAGGGTCGAGTGCTCGGGCCTAAAGCTTTACTTTACCTGAAATACCTGAGCTATCTCTGTAGCTGCGTGGGCTTCCAACCCTGCTACTTTCTCCTGCTACTCTCCACTTTGCATTATTTGCTGTTATTTCGGCGTCTAGCTTTATTCTCTGCTGTTGCTCTATAGAAAGTACGCCTGGTTCCTTCTTTCCCTCAGCCGGTGGCCGCTCATGCTGATCTGGAGCCGTTGGAGGATTCCTCTCCAGTTGTCCCTCTCCACTGTCACCGCATGCTTTCTCAGAATGAGGGAAAGCATTAAAGTCATGATTCAGTTCAAACTGCTGATTTCTAACTGACCTAAACTGTAGTGTCAGAAAAACGTAGCACAGTTTGATCACATCGTGTGCAGATAAATTGTTTCTTCAGTTTATTCAAAACATGTTTTCTGGAAACAGGAGGAAAAATTTCAGAGACAAATAAAATATTTTTTTATGAAAAAAATAAAACATTAAAAACATCTGGAACTGATTTAAAGTGAAAAAAGATTTGAACAAAAAAAGAGTAGGAAGAAAAATTAACAAAACAAAAAATTTAAACCAAAAAAATTAATTTGAAAGTGGAAAAAACATTTGAAGCTGAAAAAAAAAAGATTTCAAACCATAAAAACTATGAAACTGTTTCAAAATCTTTTCAGATCCAATTTCATTTTGAATAAAAATTATGGCTCCAATTTAGCTCCATAAAATTTGATTATTTTTATTAAACTGCAGGTACAAAACTAAATGTGTTTTTCAAATGACTTTATTCCTGAGGTTTATTTGAGGTTTTCAGGGAACCTGGTGACTGAAGCTGGACTTTTTCAGACTTTTTGTGCCACATTTTGTTTTAAAATCTGGGATCATTTCCAGCATCAGTAAAATAAATGCTGCAACATGAAACATTATCCAGAAACCAACAGATTATCACAAGAAAAATGTTGCTTAAATCCAACGTTTGCTCTTTTATCCGGAAACAAATAACAATATTTTGTGAATCTACTGATTCACAAAATATTTGCTGAATCTACAGAAATCAAGACAACCAGAGAAATTTAGATCTGCCGTTTACTAAATCATTTGAAAGCGATTTTAAAATTTCCACTTTCATCCTAGTGAAGCTGTTTTTACCTTTCCATGTTTTCTGCTTCTGATTCCTCCGTTTCCGGGTCGAAGCTTTTGTTCTGCTCTTTGTTCTCCAGTTGGAGCGACTCGCCGCAGCTTCGTCATCTGAGCTGTCGTCATCATCCCAGTTTCCTGCCAGGGAAAAGCAGCAAACGTTAAGACGAGTGATTGGCAGCGTTTAGCCTGCATCTGCTGCTGCACAACCTGAGGACTTCTTCGGCGGTCTTCCTCGCGGCTTCTTGCTCTTCGTGGATTTCCGACCAGGTTTCCGCCGGGGAGAGCCGTCGCCGTCGGAAGACGAAGCGTCTGAAAAACAAACCGGCAGGTTAGCGACCGAACTGATCGCAGAGGGAATCGAACCGGCAACCAGATCACCTTTCAGGGATTTTCGTTTTGAAGCCGTCGCTCTCCTTGATGAATCGTTTGTCGTCTTCTTCGTCACAAGCAGCCGCTCGTCATCAGAGCTGTGTTCGCTCGACGTCTCAGCGTAGTTCACTTAAAAACAAGTTCAGATAAGATTTATTTGTCATTGTCATCAACAGATTACAACCAGATTGAGATTTGCTCGACTCGAGTTAAGATGCAGGTTATGTGTATATACATAATATACCAAGATAAAGAAACTCAAATGAAATGAATTTATTAGTTTAAATTAGGGGGAAGCATTTTTAAAGAGGAAGAGTTGAGATTTAAAACCGAAAATAAAGATCTGAAACTAAAAATTAATCAAAGATTTGAAACTAATAAAAAGATTAAAAATTAAAACAAAAACAGGAAAAGAGATTTGAGACAAAATGATTTCAAACTAAAAATAGATTTCAAACAGAATAAAAAATTGAAACAAAAAAAGATCTGAAACTGAAAAAGAAAAACTTTTAAAACTGAGAAAAAGATTTGAAGCTGAATTTGATGTTTTGAATTAGGAAGAGAACATTTTGGAAAGGCAGATTTGGGCTCACCGCTCTTCTTGGAGGCGTTCCTCTTGGACTTCACAGCCGGAGAGGATTTAGAGAACAGCTGGACGGGTTTCCTCTTCCTCTTCGCAGGAAGTTTCTGAGCAACTTTGGTTAACGGCTCGTCGTCGGAGCTTTCGTCGCGCTCTGACGGCGCTGTGGCGGAAAAGAAAACAACCGCTGCGTTTTATCTCACCGCTTTATTCATCAGGATGAGAAAACAACCAGAAAGATAGAAAGTAATCCCACCTTTCTTCTTCCTGCCTGCTGGCTGCTTCTTCCTCCCAGGGGTTTGCTTCTTCTTCGCTGATCTGCCTGGAGGTTTGGAGGTTTTCACCTGATGATCGTAGTCAGAGTCACCAGCTGCCTCAGAATCTGAGGAAACAAAAGACAGATAAATATTCCCAGCAGCCTCAGGGATCCGAGCTGCAGAAACACGAGGATGTGTGAAAATCACCAGAGTTTCTGTCCTCTGACTCGTCAGATCTGGGAGGAGAAGATTCCTTTTTTTCTCGCGCTGCTGCTTTCTTCTTCTTGGTTAGCGGCTCGTCGTCTTCGGAGGCGTCTGGAGGATTCAGAGGAAAATCAGAACTAAACAAAAACTGTCAAAATAAAACTACAAAAATGAAACTGAAACAAACTAAAACAAAAAGATTTTAAATAAAAAAACTTTAAAGTGAGAAAAACCTGAAACCAAAAAAAATGTTAACTGAGGAATTGATTTAAAACAAAAAAGAATTAAAACAAAAACAAATTTATAACAGAAATAAAGTAAAAGAAAAAAAAAGATTTGAAACTGGAATTTAAAAAAATTAAATGAAAACAAAACTGGACAGAAAGATTTGAACATTAAAGATTTTAAAGTGATAAAAAATTGACACCACCAAAAAAAAGATTTGAAACTGGAAAAAACATCTGAAACTTCAAAAATATTTAAAACGGGAAAGATTTGAAACTGAAATAGAAAAACATCTAAAACCGAAAAAAAATTAAACAAACAAAAAAACGATTTGACAAAAAAAGACTGTCTAGTCAAAGTCCAGCCCACTGGTGTCCTGAAATGCTGCACATATAAATGCTGCGTATGCACAAAAACTGCTGTGGTGTGGAAATGTGCATAAATATATAGAAACTTTTCACAAAGTACAGAAATATTTAATATGCAGAAACATAACAGATAAATTCAGGAAATCGTTGTGTTGAGTTTCATAATGAAACAGCAAAGAATGATTGGAAAATCAGATGTAATTTATTCTAATTAGCAGAAAAGCAGTTCCACCTTTCTTCTTCCTGCCTGCTGGCTTCTTCTTCGCTGATCTGCCTGGAGGTTTGGATGTTTTCAACCGGGGATCGTAGTCAGAGTCACCAGCTGCCTCAGAATCTGAGGAAACAAAAGACAGATAAATATTCCCAGCAGCCTCAGGGAGCCGAGCTGCAGAAACACGAGGATGTGTGAAAATCACCAGAGTTTCTGTCCTCTGACTCGTCAGATCTGGGAGGAGAAGATTCCTTTTTTTCTCGCGCTGCTGCTTTCTTCTTCTTGGTTAGCGGCTCGTCGTCTTCGGAGGCGTCTGGAGGATTCAGAGGAAAATCAGAACTAAACAAAAACTGTCAAAATAAAACTAACAAAATGAAACAGGAAAAAATATTTAACTGAAAAAAATAATTTTAACTGAAGAAAAAGGATTTTAAACAAAAATTATATATAAAATGGAAAATAATGAAACTAAAACAAAATATTTAAAACTGAAAAAAATAAACTAAAACTATAAAAGAACTTAAAACTGAAACCTGAAAAATGAAATTCAAACTAAAAACAAGATTTAAAACAAAGAAGAAAATGATTTGAAAGACAAGAACCTAGAGAAAAGCCTGGATGCTGATCTGGTCTAGTCAAAGTCCAGACCACTGGTGGATTGAAATGCTGCACATATAAACGCTGCGGCTGCGCAGTGCAGGGTGTGAAAACTCAGCTGCTCACATCAGCATCAAATCGGCCTGGTTTCACCACATCACTCCAATTTTACAACAACTTCACCGACTTCATTCAGGATTCAATTTGAAATCCTGTCGTTTACGTTGAAGGCGGTTCGTAACCCGGCCGCCGCTCATCCGTCTGATCTTCTGCCGTTCCCGTTGTTCTTCCTCTGACCTTCAAAGTACAACTCAAAACTCACCTGTTCAAGTCAATTTTCTCACTTTAAGGCTCCTAGTTATTTTCTGGTTTTGTGTTTTTATAACCATTTTTTTTAACCGCCTCACATATTTTTACAAAAAAATACAGAAGTAATGTGACACATCAAAAAATGGTTAGGAAATTTCAATCAGAGATAATTTATACAAATAAACATTTACAGCAGAGCAGAAGAAGAAGAAATCCCACCTTTCTTCTTCCTGCCTGCTGGTTTCTTCTTCGCTGATCTGGCTGCAGGTTTGGAGGTTTTCACCGGCGGCTCGTTCTCGGAGTCGTCGGCTGACTTCCTGTCCTCTGAGGCGTCAGATTTGGGAGGAGAAGAATCCTTTTTGTCTTTTGCTGCTGGTTTCTTCTTCTCTTGTAGCGACTCGTCATCAGAGGAATCATCTGAAGCTACGAGAAATGATATGAAGATAGAAAACTCAGCACTAAACACAAACAGAACCCATAATGTCTTCGTAGAAGAAAGGTGAAGCCAAGATTTTAAAGTTTTATGGCAAAAACTAAGTGCAGAATCAAATTGAAGGAACTTTCAATGATTAAAAAGAATTATCTAAACACATTAGCACACTGTTAATTGCACTGCTCTTGTGTGAGATATTCTCAGTGATAAAAGTAAAGATGTCATAGCCTAAAGGCAAAGTCTTCAACATGGAGATAGTCATAAAATTTATGATTAATTAGATATTTTATGTATATTTATTTTATTTCTAAGTTATTCTTTGAATGTCCATTAATATATATGAATGCAACATTTAATAACATTGTTTTGTTTTATTGATAATTTAACAATAAAAATTCACTTTAAAGCAGAGGCGTCAAACTCCAGTCCTCCAGTCGCTGTCCTGAAACCTTTAGATGAGCCTCTGCTGCATCACCTGAATATGATAATTAGGTCATTAAGGCTCTGGAGAACTGATCTACACCAGGAGGAGGTAATGAAGCCGTTTCATTCTGTGGCAGATCTAAAAACTGCAGGACAGCGACTGGAGGCCTGGAGTTGTATTGCATGGAGGTGTAATACCTAATTACACCACTGGGTGGCAGTGCTTCTCGTGAAACCGTTGGTTGCGATACATGAAGAAGCAAACAAGATGTAAACAGTCCGTCATATTCTTTGATTAAAGTTTGATAACAAGCATATATGATTCCCATGAAGATTTAATCACACAAAATTTATTACAGCACTAACTAGTTGTATGTAGAACTAGTTAGTGCGGTTCTACATAGAACAGCACTAACAGTTATTTTGGGAGTGAAATAACTGTTGTAACATGTTAGCTTTTCGGCGCTGGGATGCTAGTTTTCCCGCTAGCTTAGCAGCTAACCTCTAGTCTCTTGTATTTTGAGTTGCTTCTGCCATATTTTAGGTTAATAGAGTCAGATTTATTGTAGTTAGATCTGCAGGTTTATGTGTAAACGTTCCAGATTGTGTTTGTATCGTCACTGAGGAAAAATGACAAAGCCTGTAATAATGTGTGATATGTTAGCTCCGCTAAATGGAAGATTTTCATAGAGAAACGCATTCAGTGAACAAAAATATCTTACATGCATTAAAAGTTTTACATTTTATGCAAATAATATAGTTTGTTCATGAAAGTTACTACTTTTGTATTCAAACATGTTTAAAATAAAAAAATTAAATAAAAAAGCAGAATATATTGTATGTATTGAGTGTAAGAAAATAATTGAACCAAAGCAGATGCACCAATATACTTTTTATGAATGTCAACAAAAAGAAAATAAATATAAAAAAAAGAAATGTAAAAATAAACTAATAAAAGAGGATTACGCTGCAGAGAAATCGTCCCAGACAGCTGCCAACATGGGAAGCAGCAGCAATAGAAGAAGATAGAAAGTAATCCCACCTTTCTTCTTCCTGCCTGCTGGTTTCTTCTTCCTCCCAGGGGTCTGCTTCTTCTTCGCTGATCTGGGTGAAGGTTTAGAGGTTTTCACCTGAGGCTCGTAGTCAGAGTCATCATCTGCGTTTGAATCTGAGGAAACAAAAGACAGATAAATATTCCCAGCAGCCTCAGGGATCCGAGCTGCAGAAACACGAGGATGTGTGAAAAATCACCAGAGTTTCTGTCCTCTGACTCGTCAGATCTGGGAGGAGAAGATTCCTTTTTTTCTCTCGCTGCTGCTTTCTTCTTCTTGGTTAGCGGCTCGTCGTCGGAGTCGTCTGATGCTACGAGAAACGATTCAAACAGAATGTAGCTAAAGCACGGTGGTGGAGGAATGATGGCTTGCCACAGCACCTGAGCAGCTTACAGTCACAATCCATTATTTTCTTCGTTGACAGATAATTTTGATAATTTCCTCTTGTTTTTTGTCTTAAAGTGTTTAATAAAAATGTTTTTCTCCAGAAAGTCGCTCTGCAGTTTGCAGCAGTAGCTTTGTGCCTTTAAGCAAACATGGCGGATATCCTCTGCTTCTTGCAAAATGAGTCCAAAAATAACCATTTATTTTTCTAATTTATTCTGCTAAAGCACATTTCAAAAGCAACGTCTGATTTATCAGTTTTCCCACCTTTCTTCTTCCTGCCTGCTGGTTTCCTCTTCTCTTTCAGAGACTCATCGTCTGAGGAGTCGTCTGAAGCTAAAGTCAGAAGAATTGGTGAGGTTAGGAGGTGGAGGTATGATGCTTTGGGATTTTTTAGCTTATAAAAACATGACAGTGATCTGAAACAATGTAGAAAAGTTTTCCCACCTTTCTTCTTCCTGCCTGCTGGTTTCTTCTTCGCTGATCTGGCTGCAGGTTTGGAGGTTTTCACCGGCGGCTCGTTCTCGGAGTCGTCGGCTGACTTCCTGTCCTCTGAGGCGTCAGATTTGGGAGGAGAAGAATCCTTTTTGTCTTTTGCTGCTGGTTTCTTCTTCTCTTGTAGCGACTCGTCATCAGAGGAATCATCTGAAGCTAAAGACAGAAAAATTAGCACTAAAGAACTCATCCATGAGGCACGGTGGTGGAGGAATGATCATGTGGGCGTTTTAGCTGATAAAAACAAAATCTGAAATGAAGAAGCAACAACAAAGAGTAATCACAGCTTTCTACTTTTGTTTTCTTCGGAAATGAAGAAAACAAAAGTAAAGAAGAAACAAAAAGAAGAAAGTGAAGAGAAGGAAAGAAAAAAGTAAAACGAAGAAGAAAGTGAAAACAAATTTAGCAACAAAGAAGAAAAAAGAAAGTGTAGAAGAGGAAAGCAAAAAAGATGAAAGTGAAGAAGAAAGTAAAGAGGGTGAAGTAGAAGAAGAAGAAATCCCACCTTTCTTCTTCCTGCCTGCTGGTTTCTTCTTCGCTGATCTGGCTGCAGGTTTGGAGGTTTTCACCGGCGGCTCGTTATCGGAGTCGTCGGCTGACTTCCTGTCCTCTGAGGCGTCAGATTTGGGAGGAGAAGAATCCTTTTTGTCTTTTGCTGCTGGTTTCTTCTTCTCTTGTAGCGACTCGTCATCAGAGGAATCATCTGAAGCTAAAGACAGAAAAATTAGCACTAAAGAACTCATCCATGAGGCACGGTGGTGGAGGAATGATCATGTGGACGTTTTCATCAAGACAACGATCCGAAACAAAGCAGCGCCGACAGAAAGTGATCCCACCATTCTTCTTCCTGCTGACTGGTTTCTTCTTCGCTGCTCTGGCTGAAGGTTTGGATGTTTTCACCTGAGGCTCGTTATCGGATTCGTCAGCTGCGTTGGAATCTGAGGAGAAAAAAAGTCAGATAAATATTCACTCCGGCCTCCGGAAGCTGAGCTGCAGAAACAGGATGAGAGGCGAAGTTACCGGAGTTTCTGTCCCCTGAGGCCTCAGATTTGGCAGGACAAGTTTCCTTTTTCTCCTTCGCTGCTGGTTTTTTTGGCGGCTCATCGTCTGATGAATTATCCGAAGCTGGAAAATAATCCAACGTTAAAAAATCCGAACTGAAACCTGTTCTCGTTAAAGCAGGGGTGTCCAAACTTTTTATCACATGGGCCAAAATCAAAAATATAGATATATAAAAAAATAAAGATATGGAAAGATTCGGAAGTAACTCACAGCCTAAAAATAATAAGAATGGAAAGATTTAAGCAAAATCAACCAATTAAAGCTGTTTAATTTTGTTGTTTTTTTGTATAAAAGTAATGTAATTGATAGTAGATCCAAAACTGAAAAGGTTTAATAAATTATGTACAGCAGTTTTTCAGTAAAAGTCTCTACATGTTTTTATAATGCTACTCATTATAAAAACATGTTTATAAAAAGATAAATACTTTATGTTGTGCTTAAAATTTTCTATTGTGAGAAAATTATGTTGGTAATAATTTTACCCTGATTAAAAATAAGCAGTTTGAGTTTGTACCTGTGATGGACAGGACAAAGTTGTATCATTCATTCATTTCATTTGGAGGACCCATAAAATCACTCCAACGGCCACAGACGGCCCCCGGACCACACTTTGGACACCCCTGCTTTAAATAAAGTGTTTTGTCACCTCCGCTCTTCTTTGAGTTGGCGTTGTCACATGACTTCTTGTCGTCGTTCTGCGGCCTCATGAGGAGCTTCGACAGCGGGACGAACTCCTCTTCATCAGAGCTGCTTTCCTTCCCTGATTGGTTAATCAGGAAAATTACTGTTACTTTACATTACAATTATTAAAATAAAACTGTAGTATTCAAATGTAAATTGTAATAAGTAAGAGTACCATCAAATTAGGTTTTTTTCAGTAGTTTGTTTTGAAATGATGCTCAGAAATAGATGCATTTTTTAGCAATTTTTACATTTATTGAGACACATTTGTTGCCAGGCTTGTCGCATTAATCAATAAATCGCCTGATAAATTAAAACAAGCTCAATAATTTCCATTTGCATGATTCATGTTTTTTCTCTCTCTGGTGGTTTTTTTTAGGATAGTTTTGTTTCCAGAGATTTCATAATTCATTTTATTTGCTGTTTCTGTTCTGGGATATTTAAAATGTCTTCCAGTGTTAAATTTGATTGAAATGTAAAGTTTATTGATCTTTAATGTGTTCTTGCATTATTATGCCATTACCATTATATTATCATTTATCGTAATAACTTCTGGGAAAATTTATTGTCTAGAAAAATTTAAGGTGAAAAGCATAACTGTTGCAAATAAAATTAATAATAAAAATTTCTTTAATAAAGTCCATATTGATCCTAATTAAGCCTGTAATTATTACAAATATTTCTGGGTGATAACTTGCCCCAGAAGTTATTGCAATCAGCGATAATATTGTTATACCATATTGGCATAATAATAACCATAATTATTACAGTAATAAAAGTTATCAAATGAAGACAGTGGATCTGCTTCAATAGTTGTATTGTGACTTTATAACACCTCACAGTGTCTATTACTTTTTTAAATCGTAAGGTCAGGCTTTTTAAAAATCAGTGATCGGCCTGAAAATGCAATCAGTGCAACCTTAATTAAGAGTTGATTATACAATAAATTACTGATCCATCCCAGTTAACCATGCCGGCTCGTTTCTAGACTATAGTTAGAAAAACAAAGAGTTTAACCAGGTCAAAGGTCAGAAACAGAGACTCTAAGTTACAATGACCCCCAGCATTACTGGGCCAAGTCCTTTAAAAGCTGTTAGAAATCTAAATGTGTCCTGGGTTTGGATTGCGGCAAAATTTGCATTACATTTTCATAAAACAAGCCATTGTTATTTTCAAATGCACGTCTGCAGAGAGTTTCAGCTCCAGTGTTGCTGGGATTTTACTAAACCAGCACATCAGTTGCAGGGAGGATGAATGGATGAATCTCATGAATCCATGAGAAACCAAGGGATTCACTCGACCTGAAAATTATTTTCTGCACATCTGCAACCGCTTTGTGGTGAGAGCAGCTAAGCGCAGTGATTTCCTCCCAGTTTGTGCTGTAGTAATGAGTAGAAGCGGCTACCTGCAGATCGGTGGGCCACCATGCTGCTAGCAGTGCTGCAGTCCATCCTCACGGTCTCTCACTTCATCACGGCGGGTTTTACTGCCTTTATCAAACCCACCGCTCCCTGCGGTGCTCCAGCAAACAGCACACACGGCCACGGGCTTGTGAAACCCCGAGGAAACGGTTAAAACCCGCCAGTTCCCGCACTAAATACTACGTTAACCACTGCTTTGTTTTCTTCCGGTTAGCTCCGACAGAAAAAGGCGGGCGGCGGGTGTTGATGACGCGTCACTCGGACTATCGTCGTCGCTTAGCAACAAAATCGAAGTTAAAACTGTGAAATTCAACTCAATTTAAAAAAATACGTTATTTAACCTTAAAGGGAAATTTAATGTTTCAACTCATATTACCAAAATTTCTTCGAAGAGTTGTTGTGGATGCTAAGACTGCGACTAGGAAGCATCTCCTGTAGCAGTCAGTACAACACCGCGCTAAAGAAGCCTCTGACTGGATGGTTGTATCAGCCTAATAACAAGGATGCTCCGGGTTGTCTGTAATATTCTTTGTACCATAATCTTCAGCGGTTCCACAGCAGATCTCAGAACACAAAGAGATTATAAAGATACACAATTATGTATCTTTATGGTCAAAAATACACATTACAGTATTTAGCTGTATTTGAAACATTAGAATGATTAAAATGTTTTAAAAACATATTTTGACTCGATATCAAAGTCTTGTTTTCAAATTAGCAGCATCAATAAAATATTCAAAATATATTTATAGTCACACTAATAGCTTTTCAGTATTTCAAGTGTTTTTGAATTGAATTTGATTAAGAGGTTGTTTCCTTCAATGCCTGATGTTTCTAATGAGCATCGTACTGAAATGTACAGTTTCAATGTTCAAATGTGCAATCTTTAATTACTATCAGATTGATAGTAATCTGACAGTACTATCAGATTACTATCAAAACCCAATTTGATATCAAAACCCAATATTTTTGTATTGATTAGCTAAAGTTTTAAAATCAGTGACTCAAGTATGTTTCCATTTTATAATTGAAAGTAGGATGTAAATGTTACAGCAGGAGTAGATCTGATCTTTGTGGCAGTTTGTAGCTCGGTTTATTACACAAACAAGACAAACAGGACATGAAGTCACATGAATCCTCATTAGTCACAGTTAATCGAGAGAAAGTGAGGAACTTCTCCAAATCTCAGAAACGTCACTTTTCAGGAAGGATTTCCGTCGTTTTTATGCCCACATATTGAAAACCGTCCGATGTTTTAGGGTCAGCACTTCCTGATAAGATCCCTGAGAAAGAAACAGAAGAGTCTGCTGTATTCTGAATGCTGAGGTCCACTTGGTAAGAAACTTACTGTTTTAAATCAAAAGTGCTGCGGAAGAATCACTCTGACTAAATCAACAATTCATCATAAAACATCGACCAGAAAAACTACAGATCATAAATTTCTACAATTGGGAAAACTTTGAATAATCTGTTCAGTGATGATGGGACGCCTGAGAGTTCATCCACATTTCAGTCTCATTGTTCATTGTGTTTCTGATGAATCTACAGAGCTGCAGTTTGCATCAAATGACATAAATAAACAGCATTTTGCTGGTGGAAATGAGCTGCAGATCCGGACCGGAACCGGAACCAGCGGCAGAGACGGCTGTCACAGTGAGTACGGGGTTCGAGTTGGTGCTGGTGCTTCAGAGAGCGGCGGGGCGGTCCGGTCACACGGCGGCCATCTTGCTGGCCTCTCTGACGCCGCTGAGGTAGGCTCCGGTCACCGTCTGAGGGAAGTGTCGGTTTGTGGCCTGAGGAGAAGAAGAAATGCGGCGAACGAGTTTTAACTTTTAAAATGTCCTGAACTTCTGGGATAATAACTAATCTTTAAATCTTATTTATCTAATCTAATCTAACTAATCTTCCTTTCCTATAACAATTATGCAGGTTGTCTTTGGATTGTAGCTTCTTCGGTGACTCTAGTATAAAGATGCATCATTTTGGTTAAAAATACCTCTACATTTAAGCTACAACTGGGCAAAAAGTAACGGTAAACTGATTTCAGGCTGGAAGCTGTTGAGATTGTGCAGAATGGGATTAAATGTATTTAGGATTAAAAAGTTTGGTTCATTCCTTAAGTGCCTGGTGTTGCTAATTAGCAACAGAAGAATTTAGGTTTGTTATTGCATTTAAAGCTGAGTTTCACATCATTTATGCATAAAAATGATCAAAATCAATAAAAAAGCATAAATTATAATGGTTAAAGTTCTGCTTACGAGAGTAAAAAACATTTTGAGGGAAGCAGCGTTACCTCGCCTGCAAAGAAAACTTTTCCCTGCACGTCTTCTGCCAGGATGTCGTAGGCCTCTCCGCTGCCCCCTGTCTTCACGAAGCTGTATGACATCTGGGACCACACGTCTTTGCTCCAACGCGTCACAAAATAATTCAGAGGATCAGGAACTTCCTGTCAACAAATGGTAACAAGTGACATCCAGGTGCTGTAAAGCAGAAAACGTCCGTCTGATTTTAATAAAAGAAGCAGTTTCAGTTGCTGCTCTGAAACAAACATGTGTTTAAACACCAAGACGGTAAGAAAACAGCAATGACTTCAGAGAAACAGCTGTTGCTGCCCGTAAACCCTAGGTTAAAGGTCATCTCCAAGCCATCTGAAGTTCATCATTCTCCAGAGAGAAAGATTATTAACAAGACAAAAACAAATTAAACAGTAATCAAAAATTGTAAAGATGAACATAAAAATGATTATTTCCAAGAGGAAAACTTCTTGGAAACAAGAAGGAATTCAGCCCAAGGTCAGAGGTGAGAAGGTGAAACCCAGAGAAATGACCAGAACCCCAGAGCTCCATCTCAAACTCTACAGGCCTCAGTTAGCAGGCTACAGGTCAAAGGTCGTGACCCTGAACCAGCATAGCTGTTTGATAGGATTGAATCAGAAAGCTTCTTCTCTCTAGAAACAAAATGGCCACCAAACTGAGCTTAGCAGAGCTGAACCTGGATGAAGGACAGAATTACAGAGACAACGTCCTCTGGGCCAGCTGTGAAACACGGTGGTGGCGGGATGGTGATCTGGGCTTATTCTACACCTTGCAGCCACTGAGTGGTGCCTCATCTCCTCTGCAGAACAAATTATTCTAGAGACATCTGCCTTGGTGCAAACTGGGTCATCACAGGACAACGACCCCAAACAACACAACTAATCTGTTGTGATGGTCTAGTCAAAGTCCAGACCTCCTGCTGTGCTCGCCAAAGGTCGATACCTGCTCTGTGAAAAGTTCTCGCAGGACCTTCAGGCACTCGTCGACCACCTCCGAGTCCTCCAGGTCCCCGACGGCAGAAACCGCGTCACCAGACATGATGGACATCAGCACAGCCTGTTTCCCCTGGTTGTCACCAAAACACAAAAACAGTTTTAACACATTAAATAACTGCAGAGTCTCAATCTGTCATATTCTCACTGTAGCTCAGGAAATCTTCAGCTACAATGAGAAACAAACATGTTTCTATGGCTTAACTTCAAAATTCAAATGAACTACACTTTTGTTTTTCTTCAGTCTTAATGTTTGGTAATTTCTGCCACTAGGGGGCAGCATTTTGAGTTGCTGGTTGTGATCGTTTCTTTTTCATTGATATTAAACAGAAACAGTCTGTGATTGACTTCAAGTCGTGAACACAACTGTTTGCACCAGGTTTATAATTGTTTTTAGTTTTTTATTATAGTTTAATTTCGTTGTGAGTTTTTGTTTGTCTCTTTCAGTTAGTTTCTTGAGTTTGTTTGCTAGTTTTTATTAGTTGTTAGTTAAATATTGCTTTGTTTTTATGAGAAATAGCATTAATTACAGTCTTTTCATATTTGGTTAATTTTCAGGTGCAGAATTCAACAAGGTCAAAGTATCGTGATCATGTTTACATTGATTGGGTAATAAATACTCAACAGAAGATACGATTTTCAAAAAATGTATTTAATTATTGTTGAACAACCAACTGACTTTGGGGTTTTATCCCAACTTTTGCTGTTGCCATTTTGCAGATTAGCGTTAGGAGGATTATGGAGTGCCGTAATTTGTCAACAGCTCAGTAAACTGCTTGGGTGGAAAAAATAAATCACATCAGTTTGAAAGGCTAATAAATTGAAACATAAAAATGAAAATGAAGGATATTATTATATACTCCATTATATTTTAGTTTTATAAAAGCCCAATATAGTTCCACTAACTTATAGTTTTCCCCTGTTAATTACTGTTTTTATTTATTTCAATAAACAAAAATGTTTTCCTAATTTCAGTTTTTGTTATTTTGTTAGTTTTAGTTAACTATAATAATCTTGGTTTGATACATTTTTCACACGACCTTTGTGTGTGAAAGACGCAAAAAACGTTGCAAGTTTTTTGGCCATCCTGGGTTTCCATACAGGAGAGCAAGAGTTTATCAGAGTTGATGCCAGAATATGTTTGTGAGTTTTAAATGCACAAACTGCAAATTACTGTTTGCTTACAGCAGAGAAACTGAGGATTTTATGACTAATTACTCTTTAAAATCGGGGATTATTTCTTGATCAAACCTGAATTCTTCTGAAGTTTTTAACATTAAAAAACTGGTTTCCATAATTCGATTCAGTCAAGTCGTTCAATAAAACCCAGTTAACAGCGTAAAGTGAGTAAAGTGCCAACCTGTGGATCGAGGTCGTAGAAGACACTGAACATGCCTCTCTTCTCTGGACACGGCGGGATGTGACCAAAATAATCCGCTCCTTGGATCTTTGAGTCCCAGAACCGGTTCGGAAACTGAAGAGCAATCTGCAGGATAATTTACTGACATTAGAAACCGTAAAACCTGCCAGATGTTTGGCCTCAAACTCAGTGGGTCACAAGTAAAACGCTCAACACGAAGGCGGACAGTTCAGATAAATTAAATGTTCTGGTTTCCTACAACCGTAGGTCCAGATAAACTTTTAAGAACATTCAGAAAAACCCATTTCTGGGCTGTAAAGTCGACTTTTAGCAAATTAAATCATCATTTAAAAATAGATTTTTATATTTCCGCAGGTTGTTTTTATTTAAAACATTAAAAGAAATCTGCTGCACGTCTCTGGACAGAAATCTTTCATGACCTTTTCTATGATTCCCGCTCCCAGACTGTGGATTGCCTTCAGCTTCCGTTCAGGAAGCGGCGGGTTGAAGCGGATGGCGTTCTTCTGAAGCAGAGTCAGCGGGACCGTAACGAGGACCTGGAGGACGACAGTCCACATTAAAACACACCTGACGTGTTGCCATGGAGATGATCCGGTTTCACAGCAGGTGTGCTACCTTCTGGGCCGTCCACTGGGATCCGTTAGAGGAGGTCACTTTAACAGCGTCAGCTGAGTAGTCTATGGCCTGAACCTGGAAAAACAACAAGACTTCAGCATTAAGGCGAAGTGGGAAAAACTTGGATCTTTAATAATTTCCACACTAATAGAGCAGCATGTTACTGTAACTGCGTGTGAATACAAGAATAGAAATTCAGGTCAGACATTTTAATTTTTCCCATCAGTCACTGGAGTTTCAGGATGCATTTTTCAAGATGGCTGCCCTTTTTCAGCCTTTTAATCCAACTGTCCCCATTTTCATGACTTTATGAATTTTATGTCACATCATATGTTTTGAACTTTGGTCATTCTATTCATACAACTTAAAATAATAATATGTAGCAAAATCAGAAACTGACGACTTTGTTGTTAGCGAGTCTCACACCAGTCGTCAAGTGGAAGGAGATGAGGACGTGGATGTTAGCGTTAGCTTCAACTATTTTTTATTTGCTTAGCAGCTTAGCGTTATTGTCTGCTCATATCTTTTATGTGTATAGCAGTAGCTTCCACTACTATTTTTATATGTTTAGCATTAGTTTCCATTAGCTATTTTATTTGCTTAGCAGCTTAGCGTTAGCTTCTGCTAATTCCTTTCTGTTTAGCTTTAGCTACTGTAATTTTTTTATTGTTTAGCAATTTAGTGTCAGGTTCTAGTCATTATGTTTAGCAGATTAGCTTCTGCTAATTTTTTATGTGTTTGTGTTTAGCAGTTTGGCATTAGCTTCAGCTAGTTTTATCTGTGTTTAGTGGCTCAGCATTAACAACTGCTAATGTTTTGTTTAGTGGTTTAGTATTAGCAACTGCTATTTTTTCATCTTTCACTAAGTTTTTAAATACTTAGCAGTTTAGTGCTAGTTTTTGCTAATTTGTTAACCTGTTAAGCAGTTTACCGTTAGTAGAGCTACAATTCTTGTTAAGAGAATTAGTGGTTAGTGCTTCGAGACGTACCGGACAGTTGGTGCGGATGTCGAGGCCTTCAGCCAGTTTGTGGAGTAAAACTGAGTAACCCTTCGTTAGTAGAGTGTGATCTCCTGAGAACTGGGCAAAAAACTCGTTGTGGTCCCAGAATCGGGCCGATACCTACAAAGAAACAAGAAGACACTAGAAATGTCCCAATATCATCCTCTCGTCTGCTTGTTAAGCGGCACAGAAACTCACCTGGTCTAACGTGCTTCCGCAGGCGAACTCCAGGTTGCTGAGATGAAACTGAAGAACTTTCTCCTCCAAATCACTGAACTGCATCCCAGACTCCTGCAGGAAGTTCTTCTTTATCTCCTGAACCTTTTCTGTGGAGACGATAAAACAATCACACACACGTCTTCTCCTCTGAACTATGTCCTAGATATTAACAACAAAACCTGCGCCACAAAGAGAAATCTGGAAAAATAAAGATTCAAAGACAAAACACCTGAAGAATCAGAATTATGACGCAAGTCTCACATAAATGATGGAAAAAACGCAACATGACCGTTCAGACTGCAGATACGGGATTGGAAAAGATCTGATATTTTTGGATGAAAAAGTCCGATTTTGGTCGTTGTGTGGATACATCCACTAATGAGAAGTGCACAGCACCTCCTAGTGGTGCGTCCTGGCTCTGCGACTTGTCGTTCCTCCAGTCTGAAACCACGTCCAGGATGGCGTTGAAGTGGAAGTCCATGCGCTTGTCGATGGCCGGGTCGGTGGCTCGCCCGCCCTCCTGGAAGAGGTCGCAGCGCTCGCCCAGCTTGTGCATCCTGATGCCCATCTGCAGAAGAGTCATCATAATCATCAGCGCCCCCCAGAGGCGGCAGCGGCTACAGCAGCTGAATGTGCCGGCGGTTGGAGCAGAACCTGTTCACACATCAGAGCGATGGGGTTGTTCACGCAGCCGTTGACGATCTGGGCGCCTCGGCCGACGGTGACGCCCAGAGAGCCGTCGTCCCAAACCCGACCGCCAATTCTGTCCCGGGCCTCGAGCAGAACCACCTGGATTCCGGAACATTTGGGCAGTTATCGATTAATCTATCGATAATTTTATACATAACTGATCATTCAGGGGAAAACAATAGGGCAGGATGATGCGGCTGAAAAACTTATGACGATAAAAGCATTTAATTTTTTTGTTTAATGTATTTAATTTGTTTTATGTGTAAATCTGACATACAGCCAAACTGGCGGCGTGACCTTTCCTGTTTCATTAACCCTCTATGGCATGGCGTTGCCCTCAGGCAACAAACCACATAGCTGTACCTCACATTGCTCCTTTATTTTATTTTTTGGGGGGCATGATTTTTGACATATTTTTGTCCAAAAAATAGTTCTTTTATGAATATAGTTTTTGTTTGATTTGTATTTCATTTCTCATAATCAGTGTAGACAATCTTGGTGTTCTAGACCAATGTTACCCTGAGGCAACAAACCCAAATCTGGTTCCAGGAGGTGTCAGAGTCCGATTTTATGATTGACATGTAATTAGGGACCACCAAGCTCCCAAAGAATGCAGGAAAATATTTCTTCCCCACAAAAATAAAAAGTCATGCCATAGAGGGTTAACAGTTTTCTCTACAGGCAGTTATGAGGAACGGTGGGGAAACTTGAAACTACTGCTGCACCAGTTACTCAACTGGTTGTTGCTAGGTAACCAAAGAGTGAGTGGGTTGATGGCACCAACTTTGCTCAGCTGGCCAATAGAGGGTGAGCTGCTAAATTCAAATTCAGAAATACTTTATTGATTCCAAAGGGAAATTAAATGTTATTGCAACTCATATTGATTCAAATTCTTAAGAGTTATTGTAGTGATTGCAAAGCGTTTCCTCTGCCTACATTTCCCAGAATGCCGTGCGGTTCTGGATCGGAGTTCAGTGACCATTCTATATATCGAATATTCTAACAGACGTATTATTTGTTGATGTTGACTACAATCAACATTTTTATTGATTTATTGTCCAGCCCTAGCTGCAACTAACAGCTAATGTTAGTTATTGATTAATTGATTATTCCAACGATTAATCAATTCATCATTGAAAATATGGCACTTTATGCAAATTTTCCATTCAAGCCTTTTTTATACAATATTAGCAATAAGAAAATAAACAGGTTATTACCTAAAATCCAATAACAACATTCCATTAATGAATGTTTGATCTTTTGTAGCAAAGGATTCATCCGCACTAAAAAATCCTTCTGACCGTTTTACACGTGAAAAGCTCAGATCTTTCTGCTGGACTGAACATCAAGACAACGCAAAGCTCATCTGATTATTTTATTTTTGATTAACCGATTACTTGTTCTGTAGCAAGACGATTAATGGAAAATTAATTTCTTTAGCAGAGTTTGAATGGGATGAAACTATAACTATACCACCAGAGTTTTGGCTAGTGCTTATTTACAAAGTTTTTTAATTAATTCAATGTTAATAGAAAATGAAAATACTTTTTGGACAGTTTTGGCTTAATTTCTGCTCAGTATGTGTTCCTCTTTCAGCAAAAAGAGTCTATAATCCAGTTAATGACAATTATTTCGATTAATCACTATTAATCATGTCAGTCTAGAGCACAGCGTTGAGATCGGACAGGGAAAGTTCAGAGGTTTCCGGATCTCTACCTGTGTGCCAAAGTTCTGCAGCTGCCGGGCCGCAGCCAGTCCTGCGGCGCCGGCACCGATGACGATCACCTTCTTCTGCGAGGAGAAAACGCATCGTGAGCCCAGATCAGATGATGGATTTAACAACAGGAAGAAGCAGAGATCCTCACAGAGCGGTATCGTTCAGGCAGCAGAGGCTGCTTCACGGCCAGAACGCCGGTGTTGATCAGGCCCTTCCTGGTCATGAAGTGGAGAACCCGGTCCAGCTCCTGAACGCAGCACACGCGCACCAAACCACGAACGATGATGTGCTGAGCACACTTCTCAGCCGTTAGCACTTCCTTCAGAAAAAACAGGGAGGAATACATTTTATCATTTCCTGCTTCTAATTCTGATTTTTAATAATGAAGGCTGGAGAACGACTGATAAAAATGATTTTGAAGGTAAACAGAGTTGAGTTTTTCTGGAAGGAGAACATGTGATCATACTGTGAGCTTTCCAGGAACAGAGTGCCCTTTTATAACACAATCAAGTAACTATGTTACCTTCTGATGTCATAAAAATGCTCTATATTTCAAATATGACTAACAGAATTTTAATTAACCCTTTGGCAACATTTTTACCAGCGTTGCTCTGAGAAGTAGCTCAGCAGTCCCACCAGCTGTTTGCTAATTGGCTAGTCTGAAGGAGCTGAGTAGGGGAGGAGCTGTGCCATGAAGGCGGGGCTAGGTCCAACCAGGCTGAATGGTTGTCATGGAGATTAAAGGATTTCTCAAACATGCATGAAAGAATCAAAGCAACACTGCAGGAATGTTTTTGATGAGGGAATAACATGAAAATCTGATGGAAAGATCAAAAAAGTTGATTTTATGTGATACTGCCCCTTCAGGCGCACAGCCTCACTCTGCCGCCTGGTGCTCACCTTGCAGTTCTTGTGCCAGGAGGCCAGGATGAGGTTCCTCAGGGCCAGGTACATGGTGGGATCCCGGGAAAACTCTGGAAACTCGTAGAGCTCGTCCAGCTCCATCATGTCGGGCCGCACACACAGAGCCTTGCCGCACTCGTTGGGCTGGTAGAAGGGCTGGAAGTACGGACAGAGGCCTGGAACTGACGGAGAGGAGAGGTGATGATGCTTCGCTCCGGTCCAGAACGTCGGCCCATCTCCTGAACTTACTCTGCGGCTGCACGGCTCTGCACGGCTCCGCCCGCAGCTCGGCCGCAGAGACGTTGCAGGGAGAGCCGGACGGACTCATCCCCACGCAGTCGGGATAATACGCCGAGAGGAACGCGCCGGCCGGACTTTCCTTCAGCAGCGGAGGCAGAATCAGCATGGAGTGCCACCAGCTCTCACTCACCTCTGCAACCCTCTGGAGACAAAAACCAGCCGGAAACACTCAAAATGGACAAAAAGCCCTGAAATAAACTCATCATAACAACCCAAATACAAACTTTACTTCAAATATGTTTATTCACTGGGGCAAAAATACCATCTTCAGTCCATACCTAAACCAGAAGTGCTCCACTTTTTTGCACCCGCATCAATTCTTTCTAATTAAAAACTTTTAATCTCTTTAGCTTTTTGTTTTTTAAATAAAGGGCCACCAGAGGGCGCTAAGGGGCCTCAGATCAAGTTAATACATTTTTTTAAAAATCATATTTTTTTTAATCAGAATTTTTTTTTTAATCATTATTATAAATCATTATTATAAAATATGTTAATTTAATGCATTGAAATGTTCTGAGGCAGAATTTATGCTAAACTAATGAAATAATTATTAGATACTGAATAAAAGTGAGAAAAGTTTCTTTACATATTAACAGAAACTTATCTGACTGTAAAAAAGTTATAAACAATTGCAGCTATTTATTCATATTTTAACAATTTGTGGGTTTAATCAGTAGATTGTGGAACAACCGTCCCTTTAAGAACATTATAGCATTCCCACTTTTGGTGAAATGTTTCTACATTTGTCAGGGAGCGGTGCTTTGTTTACTACACATTAATGATTTTAAAACATTTCTGCATCTTACCAAGTCCTCTGGTTGGGAACACTGGTCAGGTCCTTCAATCTGTGAGCAGAAACAATGTTTCCACGGTGACCAAACGGAGAAAACTGGGGTGGACTCTGATTTTTGCGGCTCCTCTTTACCTTGATGTTATTGACCTTCATCCCGCAGCGGTATGCTGCTGCCAGGGAGGCGGTGAGCTGGATCTCCTTGGTCAGCTGGCGCCACTTCCTGCAGTCCGGTTTGGTGCACTGAACCTGAAGGGAACGCATCAACGTTACTGATGAAAAAAAAAAAAAAACGTTGTGAAGGAGGAAACGTTCGGCCACTCACCCAGAACGGCAGCTGCTGGTCAGCCATGAAGGCCTTAAGGCTCGGCTCGCTTTTCCCGTTACTAGTCCACACTTTCTTCCAGGAAGCAAACGTCTCGTAGCCGTCCTTGTGACTGCACAGAAAGACTTATACCAGGGTTGTCCAGACTGTGGCTCTGGGCCGTTTGTGGCCCTTGAAATGTTTTGTTCGGCCCCTCACCAGAAGTCAATAATGGTAAAAATTTGGCCAACAATTTTTGTCAAAATTTAAATTCCAAAACAGAAAATTTTTATTTTTTTAATGTTTTGGATGTTTAATGACACATTGCAAAAACACAAAATTTTACCAAGTATTTGTAGTTTTTAGTGCAAATATCTTAGCACACTTGAATTAAGTGTACTATAGGACCAGTTTCCTGCATTAACATGACTGACTTAACACAAGTTCCTATATTTTGCTGAAAATTTACTTGTAAGCTAGTTTTGTCTCTTTTCAACTGAGTCAAAATATCTGAACTAGAAACTACAACATACTTGATAGGATTTGGTGTTTTTGCAGTGAATACAGATTTAATAAAAACAGACTAAAGTAAAATAAAAGACATTTGTGCAGGTAAAACTAAAAAATGAAAAAATATTGTAGAAAATAAATAAAAAAATCTAACTAATTTTTGCATTGTTAATATAATGACCTCTGTAGCCCACCAGTAATTTAAATTGGCTAGTTTTGGCTACTGGGGCAGAAGCCTGGACATCCCTGATTTATCCTGAATTTGCTGCATCATAATATCCTTCCAGTGAGAGCTGCAGGTAGTTTTACCTTCTATAGGAGTGATCAAAGCACTCGTTGCAAAAATGTTCACCACATGACAGGTGGTACCAGCGAGAAGTGTATCCATTTTTTGCACACCTAAAAGGAAAGAAAAGCCTCTGTTAGAGACAATCCGAGTGTTTGACCTCTCACCTTATTTCAGCTCCACTACCTGTCTGATGCACTCGCAAAACAAACTGGGTAGATGGCCGAGCATCCCGCCTTCTCACACTTCCTGTACTTCTTCTCAGCCTGCTCATCTTCCTCCTCTGTTTCCGTGGCTTTCCTTTTACTCTGGCATCCAGAGGAGACAATAAAAGATCAGTAAATGTAAATGGCATTTAAAGCTACAGTATGTCATTTTTACAAAAATATATATTTTTGTTAAACCTGTCACCATGGTGTGACAGTGTAATATCAATCATCTCCTCCACCTCCTTCCTGAGCTGCTATTGCCATTTGAAGAAATGCCCTGAGCCAAGAGGAGGGTCTCAGCGCTGTCAATCAACTCGTGAAGTAGATGCTAAATGTTCTAATGGCGAAGAAACAACTTATTATTACAGAAAAATAGCTGTTTATCCGCCTCATGGGTAGAAATGCTAACTAGCATTAGCATTCACGACCAGCTTTGTTGACGAGGAGAAGCTGCGTCATAGCAGAGGCTTGAATGGATTAATGGACTACTTTTGGTTTATTTTGTTTTTCTTTTTAATAAATGGGCCGAACTTGAGTTTTTGTCAGCTGTGGTTGAAGTAAACTGGTAAATTCTGAAAAATATTTAAGAACGTTTTACATATATGTTATTATGAAAACATATATATTCTTTAAATAATGAATAAGAACAAACATGTAGTTTTCGATATGAAATGGAAGCTTAGCATCGAAGCAGACATGTTTACGGTATAAACACAGCCCTCCTGCTGCAGCTCACCTGCCCAGGTGGAGGGTTGTTGCTGCGCTTCACCCGGGTCGTGTTCTGCCTCCCGGAGGAGCGCAGGGTCTGTCCGTCCCCCGGGGACTCACCGGAGCTCCGTTTCCTGGCTCTGCGAGCACCGGAGCCGTTCCCGGAGTAATCTGCAGACAACAACATCAAAATGTGTTGGAGAGGAACAATGGAGCGGAGCAGAAAACAGGCCTTTACTGCGACCGATTAGAGTGTTTTAATTACAGATGCTGTTAAAAACAGTTTAAAACCGATTACAAGCTGATTGGGGTCATTAACAGCGAGCAGGCGCTGAGCTTTGGACATTTTAAGCTCTTTAAATGAACCGAACAGCAGCTTTTCACTTTAGCATGTTAGCAGTTAGCAGCCGTAACACCAACCTGCGTCCGACAGCATGGCGTCCCGCTGAACTCCTGTTAAATCAGGGCTCAACCTGCCCGTTTGTTTATAAAAAGGTTCAATAAATTAGTTAAATTATCTTTTGTTGTTGTGAAGAAAGAAAAGCGCAGCTGACATCAGAAAACTGCTTCCTGTTTAGCCCAGGAAATGGGCGGTTTGGTTCGGCTTGGTTTTGGTGCTACGTTTAAAGTACCTCGTAAATCACATTATAAATTTGAAAACAACGAAAAGCTAAACCGGATACCTGTACAATCCATTCACAATTTATTTCTAGAACATTTTCATAAATTCTAACATTCAAAATATTTGTATATAAGAGATTATGATTCTGTAGGCCTATGTAAAGTTAAATTAACGCGATATAAAACTTTAGGTGAGGGAACAATGACTTATTAGTACAATTTCTTAGATTCCGAAGCTTTACAGAATACCAATATCCAGACAGTGGATGAAATTCTGGCTCTCCAGTTTTTATTTCGTCTTTATTATGTTTTATTATGATGATTTTACCAGAGTTTAATCCAAGAATTTCGACCTTTAAAGCCAAATTGAACGCACCATCCCTCCAGCAGCTTTCAGTCGCTTTTTAACAAAGTAACCATAGCAACCAACACTGTGCATTGCCTACTTCGTGGACCATTAGAACCGAAAAGTTTTGACCATTTTTACCGGATATTTACTGTCAGAAACAACCAAACGTTACGTTACGGTTTTGTTTCAGTTAGAAAATAGTTTCCTAGCCGCCATACACGGCGTTTTAAAGGTGAACCAAAAGAGTTTTTCAGCAAAGTTTCGGGTAACCGACTGTTTTGCGGCAGTAAGCGGCAGCTCCGGTAGCTCCGGTAGCTCCTCCTCTGTCCCGGGATGGATTTGGGACAAACTGCGAGCCGGGAGAATACGGAAATTCCCGGGATAAATCTGAGTGCATCGTTTAAGATTAAAAACGTCCAGGAGGTAAAGTATCTTCATTTTATATTGTCACAAAGAAAGACTCGTTTCATGGTATACAGTTCAAAACAAAACAAAACAAAAAACAACTGTATGGAAGATAAATAATATTTAAAACCCTGAAGAATTTTTGTAAAAATAATTAACTATTAAGACCATAGTAGTAATTGTGGTGTTTGAGAACAAATTTATAAAATATAAAATGTGAAAATTTTCCAATTGTTTGAAATCAATTAGATTGTGATGATGACATGTATTATTTTGTTTATAACAAGAAAATAAAGCTTACTCTCCAAAAAGGTTGATTATTATTATTTAGTATTGTTTGAATCAACCACATAATTCCTATTAGTCAACACACTTTGGTAGTTTTAAACCAGTGGGATGTTTCAGATCAAAGTTTCCCTGCTGATTTTTCCACAGGCCTCTCCTAAAAGTCTGGACCTCATGAAGATTCTTTATCTTCTTCAGAATCCTCTGACGGTCAGTAAAATGTCGCTTTTCTTTCAGTGAAGTTGTGTTTCTGCATCTAATCATCAGTTTTGTCCTGCAGAGCAACCTGACAGGGAGGCACCTGTTTGTCCTGAGGAAGGTCCTGAAGAGGAACAAGTTCGGCTTCGTATCCTCCTTCCTGGATTATCATGCTTTCCTCTTGTGTCCTGATGGAAAGTTAACATTTTATTTTTCTTTCCTTCACGTTAAATCTTCTTAAAGTATGTTCAGCATTTAAGGGAGCTTGCAGATATAGTCCAGATAATTGACATCTGTGCTGAGAAAGTGATCGAGCGTCCGAAATATGCATCGTTTCTGTGCGAAGTTCTTAAAATCAGCAGGTAGGAAACTCAGAAATGTGAATGTTTATCAGTTTCTGCTTCAGCAGCGTCTCTGTTTTCTGCTCAGGATTCCCTTCCTGAAGGAGAAAGTGTCCGATGACCTGATCTACGCTCAGGACGCCATAAACTTCCTCTCCTGCTTGGGTACGTATGCCGCTGTTTCAACAGATTTACACGTTTTTCTGGTTTTTACTCATTTCCTAGTTATGTGAGAGATAAACCGCCACTTCTCCACATTTAAAATGAATCAAAAAGCTATAAAAGAGCATTAATGTTATAGATCCACATCGCTACGCATTACTGGGATAAAATATACTGGAGGTAGTCATTTTTTAGTTTTACTAACTCAAATGTTAAAGTTGTGGCCTGAGTTTTGACTCTGAATCTCTGCAGGGAGCTAAAGATTAGGGTGATGGTGAGGAGGCTTTCCGGCCTGAAACAGTTGGAGCTCAAATGATCAAAATACCAGTGGAAAAATAAAAAATTAAACCAAAATTACTGAAAATTAAATTTAAATTAATAAAAATGTATTCAAATATAATTTATTCATTAATACATAAAAATATATTTTATTTATAAATACATAAATGTATTAATTAAAGCAATCAGAAAGTAAAATAAATGGAATAAAAATTAAAAGATTAAAAAATATTTGTCAAGTTTGATTAAAAAAAATAAAAATGTTACTAGAAAGGGCTACAAATGAATTAAAACTATAAATATGAAAAATGATAGTTTTTATATTATGGATTGACACATAACAAATAGATACACTGAAAAAACACAAAATATGACCAAGTGTTTTTGGTGTAGTAGTGCAAATACTTTAGTATTCTTAAAATATGACAAAACTAACCTACAAGTAATTATTTATCAGTAAATGTGAGCATATTTTAAGTAAATAACTCCTTAATAGTTATGAAAACATAACTTCCAGTTGTATTGGCAGATTATTTAACAAGATATTTTTCTTGTTTCCAGTTAACTGTTTGCTTTTACTGTTTTTGTAAAATAATCTGCCAATGGAATTAGAACTTTTTCACCAATATTAAGAGATTATTGACTAAAATAAGCTCATGTATGTTGCTAAAAAGTTACGTATAAGTTAGTTTTGTCTTATTTTGAGTGTAATAAGAGATTTGCTCTGAAATCTCTGCTGTTGAGTTTTTGCCGTGTCAGCGTCTCTCTGGTCGGTGCCGTGATGATGAGGAGCAGCAGCGTCTCCTGCGTCTGTCTGCAGGTCGTCTGATGAAGATCCCGAATCCTGACATTCAGGAGCACGTCGTGGAAATGGTCCAGTCGTTTTTCAGCTCTGAGGCGTTCAAGATTCTGCCTGAAGGTAAATCCAACGTCTATATATTATTTTTTATATTCCTTTATTTAACCAGGTAAACCCGTTGAGATCTAGATCTCATTTTCAAGAGGGACCTGGGCAAAAAATTTGCAATACTATCTGATGCAGCTCTTACCTGAGGCAGGAAGGAGCTTCGCGCCTAATGTTGATCATTTTTCCCTGCGTTGTCCTGTTGTTCTGCTCAGATAGCCAGACCATCTCTCCGGTCTACCGGCTGCAGCTGGTGGAGCGCAGCGACCTTCCCAAGTTGCTGGTTGAGTCCGTTGCCGCGCTGCAGAACCAGCCGTTCATGAAGCTGCAGCTGATGGAAACCCTGCAGCTCCTCTGCAGCTCCTCTGGTGACGAACACTGCGCTCTGCGTGCAGGGCGGAAGAAACAGACGCAAATCTCTCCGCGTCTAATCCGCTCAGAAACAAGTTTTAATTCAGAAACCAACGTTTTCATTCAAACGGTTTAGGGATTCACAGCGCGGCCTGTCACCATGATAAATTCTTCTGCACGATAAATTGTCCCGGACGTTATTGCGATAAACCATAACGTTGTTTTGAGACCATTTTAGAGTAGTATAATGGTAATGTCATAATAATGCAAGAACGTATTGCCAAAGATCAATAAACTTTAAATTCTAATGAACATTTAACACTGAAACTGGAAGACTTTAAAAAGAACTAATAAATAAACAAAACAACAAATAAAATGAATAATAAAGTCTCTGTAAACAAAATTGTCCTTCAAAATAGTTGAGACCAAAACGCCACACTGGAGACTTTATGCAAATTATTGAGCTTGTTTTATTTTATTATGCAATTAATTGATATATTGTTTATTGCAATATATCAATAATCTACTGCCAAGAGAAAAGAGTGTAAGCAATATATTTAAACTATTCTGTCAGGTTCAATACTGTATCAAGTTTCTTCAGTTTATATTTAAACAAAAATACATTTGTGCGTGAAATTCTGTAATTTAAATTAATTTTATTAGGTTAGCCTGGATTTTTGTTAAATAAAAAAATATATCAAAGATTTATTCAAACTATATTACAAACAAATCAAGCTGACTAAATTAGTTTTTTGAGCATTTTGAGTCGATTCTGGACTATAAACTGTGATTCTCCATGGGAGAGACGCCCGACTCTTCATCAGTTTTTCTGACCGTTTTGCAGACCTGAACTGCAGGTCGATGCTGGACGCAGGAGCAGCGCAGATCGTGTGTCTGCACATGAACGGAGGCGACCCGCCGGGCCGGGTCCTGTCCAGCTCCTCGGAGATCCTCTGGACGCTGCTGGACAGCAGCGGCCGGGACGACGCCGTGGCTCAGCTCTGCAGCCTCGACTGCGTAGTGTAGGCGTCGCATGCTCTCACACCGTGAAACAGCGTCTCTACGGCAGGCCACTTTAGCATTAAATCACACTTCAGCACACTTACATGAAGTCGTCCCATATTTCGTCAAAATCTACTAGTCAGAACATAAAAGCAGATATTTTGAATGACCATTCCAGATGAACTGATTTTATGTTCAAACGGCCTGCCGTAGCGTGTCTTGGTCCCTGCGTTCCAGGTCTCTGAAGGAAGCGTTTTCATCCGTCCTGGCGCTCACATCCCAGGGCTTCGACCTCCAGCTCAGGAACTACCTGCTGGTGTTCACATCTCTCATTGCAGAAAATCCAAACTGTCCGCTCGTGGTGAGTACGACCGGTTTAAATAAATCACTTCTGTAGACCTGCATCCTGCTGAAAACCTCTTTCTGATCTGCAGGAGAGCTTATTTGCCAAACAGCTGCTGGGCTACATCACACTTCCAGAACGTGAGACACTTTCTCCTCACTGGCTGCAGTTAGTTTTGTCTTACAAAGTCATTAAATGTGATTTTTGAGAAGAATGTATTTTTGTTTCAAGTGGAGATCTCTTCAGCGCAGAAACTCACCCACAGCAAAGAAGACCTGAAGATGAAGAAGCTGCTGCTGAATCTGCTGATTTTGTTGTCCAGAAACGTTGGTGCTGTCCAGGTCAGTCACTCTACGGCAGGCTGTTTTAGCATAAAATCAGCTTCACCACATTCAGGATAGTCAGAATGTAGTTGTGTGTAGACAAAACCAGTATTTAGATATCTGTAATGTTTTTACAGATGGTGAGAGGAAATAGATTTTATGTTAAAATAGCTTGCCATAAACATGTTGATTCTGGGAAATTGAGTCTGAATTTTCTGTTTTCCATCAGCTTTTCAGAGAGGAGCTGGTCATGGTGAGCCTGCTGCGGTTTGTAAATCCGCCTGAGAAGCAGCCGCCTTCGCCTCAGCGCGCCATCCTCAGCCAGCAGGAGGAACTGCAGCTGCAGGCGCTGGAGACGCTGGTCAGCATCGCGCCGGTCATGCTGCAAGACTACATGAGCTGCCAGGGGAACACGCAGCTACTGCTGCTGCTCGACTGGTGCTGCGGTACGCAGCGCGTTACGGCAGGAGCCCAGCGCCATGATTTTTATGAATCCTCACCTGATTGAAAATTCTGATGTTTTAGTATCTGTGTTTTGGAAACGTGGAGCCAAGGGACACATGAAACCTTCCATCATCAGTTTATACCCAGTTCTGTTTAGGGCGACTACTAACACTGCAGAAACACAAAATATTATCTTCTTTTATTTAGTTCTTAGTGCACTTGAAATAAAACAAAACTAACTTACAAATAACTTTTCAGCAAGAAATATGAGCTTTTTTAAGTCAATAATTACTAATGATGAAAAAGCACTTGGTCCATTGATAGTGTTATATTTCATTTATAACATGAAAAATGTTTTGGAACTAGAACTTTTTATTAATATTAAGAAATTGTTTACTTAAAATAAGCTCCACAGTTTGCTGAAAAGCTACTTTTAAGTCATTTTTGTCTTATTTCAAATGTGCTGAGATGTTTGCACTAGAAACTAAACAAAAACACTTGGTAGCATTTTATATTTTTGCATTAGCAAAATATTTTTTCAGTCATGGATTGGGCACTGAAACTGTTCCTTATAAATCTGGCCCTGGAAATGGAAGCAGATCATTTTTACCGTCAGATTGAAAGTTTTTTGTTCTGCTCTTGGCTTCAGATGCCAGAGACAGGTGGAAGCAGCAGATGCAGCGCTGCATCAGAGTCCTGCGCGCCGTCACGTCTCTGGGGGAGCAGTCCGTCAACCAGGACCTCAGCGACCAGGGAGCCATCCACCAGCTTCTGGGTAACACCCGCTTCAGCCGCACCAAAATGGCCGCCGTGAACGGCCAGAGCAGTGAGACGTGTCTCCTTCCCAGGGATTATAATCCAGCTGGAAGCCGATTGTGACGAGGGCGATGTGGTAACCATAGAGATGATGTCGAACATCCAGCTGATCCTGTCAGCGCTGTGTGAGACCGACCTGCACAGAAAGGCAAAACGCTCCTCCTTCAAAAGATTACACTCATAACGCAAAGACAGAGAAAACATGAAGAAAAGCTAATATAGATGCTATGATGAACACAAACAGCTCAAGGAAAGAAAAGGAGCATAAAATTAAAGATGGGAATTTAATCTAAAAAAGAACAAGATAAACAGATGCTCATTACAAGGTGTGAAGGTTTTTAAAGCTGAGTTAAAACCTTTTAGTGTTCTACCTATTACTGCTTTTTTAAATCCGTTTTTAAAATGTTTTACTTCAGTTTTTATCTTCTTGCCCAGCACTTTGCTTAAAAAGCTTAATAAATAAAGTTATTATTAATGAAGGTGTGGCGTAAACCTATGGAATAACCTAAGGAAGGAAATTAAAGCCAGTAGATAACGTTTATTTAAAAGAAACTTAAAAAATAAGCAGTTGAATTATATACATTTCAATGTAAAGTCCAATTTTGTGTACTACGCATATCTAATTTTAAGAGGGAATATTTCCTTTGAACAACTGAACAAAAACAATGAAAGGAAATGAAAAGTAAAATATGTTGTAAAAATAAAATCTGAAAAACTAGCAACGCCATAAATGTAGGTCCAACTGTTGCTTACACATCGTAGTGTAGTTTCAAAACGAGCAGCTGCCGTCGTTTATCCCCTGCTGCCTGATGATTTCAGCTCCTATAGCAGAGAGAGTTCAATATGTTTAAAAGTGGAGGTTTTGTTGTCTTCCAGGAGCTGTTTGGGTCCGAGGGAGTGGAAATGGTCGTACATTTCCTGAAGAAAGGTGCGAAGAACTTCTACAGCGGTTTGGGATACAACAAGCTGCTGATCTCCACCATCGACTGCGTGTGGTGAGTCCAACAGAACCGCGTCAATACAGGAAACGATTCTGGACGTTTACATCCACCCACACTGGGCATGAAGGGGTTAACCAAGCCCAGTTTCCCCAAGAAAACCAATTGGCTTTTTTTATTTAAAAATAAGGAAATTCTTCTGTTTATTTAAAAAAATATACATACAGTCTGAAAAACAGACATTCAGCTGCAGAGGGTTTGGAGAATATTCTCCAAATAATATGAGAAAACTGTTTTATTAGAAATAATCTGCAAGTGGAACTAAAGGAACTAGAACTTCTTCATCAATAAAAAGTTCTGAACTTTTTTGTCAATATTCAGGAATTGTTGACTAGAACAATCTTTTACATCTTGCTCAAAACTTACATGTATGTTAGTTTTATCTCATTTCTAGTATACTAAGATATTTGTGATAGAATCTGGACCAAAACTCCCACAGCATGACACTGCCACCACCAGGTTTGTTATGTAGTTAGGTTAATTAAATTCAACATTCTTGTTCTGAAAACCAACTGAATGTGTTTAGATGTGTTGCTGCCTGTGAAAAGCTCGTTCTGGACCCTGTTGTCAGAAAAGCTGACGGCAGAGTTTCCGCCCGTCCCTCCAGGTCCTGCATCATCGGCTGCTCCATCACAGAAAACGAGTTTCTGTGGAAGGACGGCGCCGGCCTGCTGATGGATTTGCTCCACTCCAGCCCCAGGTGTGTGCACAGCATCATCCTCTCCATCCTGCTGGACCTGTGCAACAACCCCAACACCCGGCCGCTGGTCCTGGGCTGGAGGGACGCCGACGGCCTCACGGCCCCTGGAGTCCTGCTGCAGCTCTGGAGGGAGGAAGAGGAGGAGCTGGGCGTCCTGCGGGACAAAAACGGAGGAATTGTTGGTCAGGCTGAAACTAATCCATCTGGGAGAACCGGATTCATCTCAAAGATTATCTGTCAGGTTGGATGTTTTGTTTTTGCCCTAAAGATCCGGAGAAGCCACTTCTGACCCGTTTCCAGGACGAGATCTGCAACCTGACGTTTCCGGCCAACGCGCCGTCCGCAGCCGTCCTGGAAACCATGGAGAACCTGCGAGGGAAGATTTACCTCCTGCTGTCCAACCTGGGTGAGAGAGAAACGAGCAAAACAGAAAAATGAAGGTAACTCTGTCTGAAGGGGAGAAAGCTGACATGTTCTAAACATAAAGGATCTTTATAAATGTTCATGTCGACACGAAGCGACATTCAGTAAATAATTACACTTTTAATGCAAAGTTCCACAAAAAATAAAAGTTAAACTTTTAGTGCAACTTTGCATTAAAAGTGTCATTATTTACCAAATGACCCTTCATGATAACATAAAGACTCCTTTAAGTTTATGACAGAGTTATGTACAACCTTCAGACAAACTCACCAAACTGAATTCTGGGAGAAAAATTCAACTTGGTATTTGGTAAAAATTCATCCCTCTGTTCAGAAAAAAAATCTGTCTATAGCAACGAAAACAACAAGAAGCAGTGAGCTTTCTTCATTTTCCCACAATATCTACTGCAAAAAACTGTTTTCTGCTGATTTTTGTATGAAGAAGCAGATATTTAATTTTTGTTTTTAGCTTTTAAAATGCAGAACAATTTGATTTTCTACAATGGAGCGTTAATTTTTTTTTGTTCCTACTTTTTGTTAATATGTGTATTAGTATTTGGGCTCCATGTTTGGGTTTCAGGTTTCCAGGATCTTCCTGGTCTGTCGGTGGGAGATCAGGTGACTCTGGGCATCGTCAGGAGATACCTGGACTTCAAGGTGACAACAGTTTTCAAGTTAAAGGGTTTCACACTGCAAACACGCACAGTTTTACCAAGTATTTGTGTCGACTTTCTACTGCAGATATCTTACTACACTTGAAATAACACAAAACTAACCTACAAGTAACTTTTCAGCAAATATAGGAGCTTGTTTTGAGTAAAGAAAATCCTTAAAATTGATCAAAACTGGCAGATTATTTCACTTTCAACAAGATATTTTTCCCTTTCTATAAGTGAAATAATCTCCCAGTTTATGTCTACATAAAGCATTTTCTTTATTACTTAAAACAAGCTTGTATTTCTTGCTGAAAAGTTACTTGTAAGTTACTTTATTTTTATATAGGGTTAGGATAGGGTAGGGTTAGGGTTAGGGTTATCCTAACCCCTAACCCTGAAACGACTGAAAGAAAAACAGAATCAGACTAAAAGAAGTCATCTTTGAGCTTTTTTAGCCGTTGCAAAGCCTGCCCTCATCCAAACTCACGTATAGATGATGAAAATGTAACAAATAAAAGTTTTTTTTCTGCTTAAAGCCTTGAATCATGAAACTGTTTCTGTGAAACCCGAAATCAGGAAAATGTTCAGAGCGTCTCCAGTTGAATCGTTTCCTCGGTGAGAAAGTTTTGAGTTTCTCTGCAGGTCTGCGAGGTTTGGAACGAGATCAGGAGGGAACTGAGTCTGGACGGCGTGAAGCCCATCACCTCTGACGAAAAAGCGCTGCACTCCATTTCTAAGACGTTGACGGAAGCGGCGCAGAGCGTCATGGTGGAGCAGAGCCGCGTCCTGGAGGAGCAGAAGCAGCAGGAGATCCAGGAGGAAATGCGCGTCTACACAGAGGTGCTGAAGAGTTCCCGTCACATCCCGCAGAAACGGCCTTCAACGCGCTGCCTGTCATGAGCGTCTTGATCTACAGTCCATTTTATTTTCAGACATGTTCACCCTTCCATACACAAATCAAAAAAGAAAAAACATAAGACAAAGCGATACAGAAATTGATAAACAATATTTAAATTCCTGTCAAAGCATCATTTGAAGAAAGTTCAGTTTATTAAACCTTCACTTTGTTATAAAGCAGCGTCAAAATGGAAGCAGCTGAAGCTTTCCATGTTTTTCTAGAGCTTATAAAGGAATTTCTGCTGAGACTGTAGACAAACTCATAAAAGGAAACAATCAAAAATAATTATATTTAGCAAAAGATTTCTGCAATTTTTTTTATTAAAGAGTTACAAACTGTTTTAACTCTTCACAACAATTATTCCACACCTGAATGTTTCCAACTGAGGTACAATTTACCATCATTCTGACCTTTTGTTTTTCAAATAAGTCTGTCATAGTTTAACTTTTGAACTACACCTTTAAAGGAGTTTATTCATGGTTTACTGCATAGCCAATGCTGTTCTGAGCTCCATTAAGTCATTAAAGTTTAAAGTGTGCAAAGAGAGAAATATTTCATTAGTTGGACGAAAATAATCAGTTATAATCTGGAAAGCTTTCTGGAGCGTGTACAGAGGTTTATGGGAATATTAGTGTTCTGTCTTTATTTTCATGAACTCAGATGAGTTTTTTTTTAAATTTCAGATGAAATCCCATCGGACGCAGCAGGAACTCGCTGCCAAATCCTGGGAGAAATTGGTCGCCAGAACTTCAAATTACAACATCCTGAAGGTTTTTTCCAATTAACAGCTGAAATTACTGTCAGTCTCAACGATAATTAACCGTTTCCTTCGTCTCGTGGTTTAACTGCAGGAGGAAAAAGCTCAGAGGAAAAAACACCTGAAGTCCAAACTGAGGCCTAAAGAAGCTGTTGATGATCGACGTCAGAAGGTCTCACACCAACACTCTGTTTTCCTCTGGTTTCTGTCAAACTAAACACTCAACAAGATGGCATAAGACAAACCTCCATAACCTATAAAAGGGGCTTTCCTGGAACTTTCCTTGAACCTTCTGGCTGTTTTCCTGGAAAGGTTTTGCAGAGTTCTGGGTAAGTTCCAGGAAATTCAGTTTTTCAGTCTGGGAATGCTGCTGGAATTTTAAGGAAGGCAACTTTTATAGTTTGGAGATGTTGCTTGAAAGTTCCAAGAAAGCAACTTTTACTGTCTGGGAAAGTTGGTGGTAAGTTTCAGGAAAGCAGCATGTCATCAGCCGCCTCCCAATACAAACAGATTCCCCAAAACTCCCCAATATTACAAGTGGCTCATCTCCAGTAAGTACCTGAAGTAGTACCACAAAGTTTTATAAAAGTTCTTGGGATGTGACTGGAAAGTATCGGAGTATTCCTGGAATGTTGCAGAACGTAACCTCTCAGTCTGACTTTAACTAAAGCTATAGAGCCGTGCTAAGACGGGATCGCCATGGAAACGATAAGGATTTGTGCGTTAACTACTGAACATTTCATCCCCATGACTCCACGGTTTTGAAACACGATGTCTGTCGGGTCAAAAGGACATTTCTGCAGAATCTAATGACCTTTTATTTGGTCACTTTTACATGTGGATCTGTGAGTTTTAGGTCTGATTTCTTATCACCTGCAATGCTGCTTGTGTTTCAGCATTTCATCACCCACATCCTGGCAGTGAAGAAAACCGGTGAGCCGGGTCCTGCAGGGGTCGACGTGTCGCTCGCCAGAACCGTAATCTGAGCCAAACGGACTGAAGAAGAGCCCAGAACTGACGGTACCAAGACTCCTGGTTCAGCACCAGACTCTTATTCTCCAGCAGCTCTAAATGCTCCTGCAGTTCTCTGAGGATCAAAACCAAGAGAATAACATTTTCTGCAATAAACCGCTTGCATTTTCTGTGTGTGGCTGCTTCTGTAAGACAATGAGCAGAAAATACAGACGTGATGTCACTCAGTCTGCACAGTCACTTCCTTATAGTCTGGTCGAACACATGGAGGCTTCACCAAGA
Source organism: Xiphophorus maculatus (assembly GCF_002775205.1). Lineage (NCBI taxonomy): Eukaryota > Metazoa > Chordata > Actinopteri > Cyprinodontiformes > Poeciliidae > Xiphophorus > Xiphophorus maculatus. Next base: position 13,753,740 of record NC_036455.1, on the reverse strand, counting down.
TACTTCTGTGATAAACACGAGTCTGCAAGGCTAATTTATGTTAACGAAGGTTGAATCAATCTTTTCTTTCATTGATGTCTGGAAGTTTGCAAAAAACATTTATAATCAAATCAGGTGGAGGATGAAGTGCATGAAAATTCATCTGAATGACATTTTACAGTTAATTAAATCAATTAATGAAGAATTTGAATTGTGCATTTAAAAATACTGATTTAAAAACCCTTTCCCTGAACATTATTTAACTCTAGCAGTCTTGGTCTTGTTGGGAACTGGATTGTTTGTTTTTCTGGTGCTTTTATATCTTCATGTATTTAATGCTTTGTGAATCCAGTGCAGAAAGCAAACGGAGCAAACTGCTGAGTGAATTTACTCCCAGTTTCTGTCATTGTTGAGGACGTTAAGCTGAAGGTTTAGTCCAACCCTCAAAAAAGACTCAACCAAGTGTGCTTTTAGCTTGTTCTGAAATTTATTTAGCCCTTTATAATAATGTTTTTTACATTAAAGTCTTGTCTTTAGATCTGTTGTCAACAATAACCTACAGTAAGAACTGTGCTATGAATTTTTACCATGTAATGAAAGCAGAGGCCTTGTGGAACCCCAGAATAATTCAAAACAAAAATAAAATCTGAACTTGTCCAGCAGCAGCTTCTCATTAAAGTAAAGCTTAAAGAAGTTTTTTGCCCTAAATTGGGAGATTTTTCCAGTGTTTCATGCTCAGTGTTTTCAGGTTACATAAGTCACTGCAGTGCATTAACACAAATGTTCCTTCAAGCGTGCAGCAAGCTGCACAGAGCCACTTTTCTCTCGCTGCTCCCATCATTACCGTCTGGACGGCCGAATCATCCGTGACGGACGGAGCGTTTTACGAAGCTTCAGACAAAAGATCCGGGACATGCAGGAGCCTCGTCAGCTCAGCCGGCCGTGAAGCGGATCGCTGCTGCTGCTGCTTCTGGACCTCCAGAGGACCAACTTACTCCTGAAAACTGTGAGAAACATTTTGTTTTACCTAAAGAAGGATTGACTGCTGATGCTGTAGAATGACTCCGGAGCCTTGGGATGGTTATGATTAGGCCTGTCATGATAACACATTTTTCTGGAAGATAAATTATCCCACAAGTTATTGAGATAAATGATAATATTGTTGTTTTGAGACCATTTTCCAGTAATGTAATAGCATAATAATGCAAGAACACATTCTCAAAGTTCAACAGACTTTAAGTTGTAATGAACATTTAATACTGAAACTGGAAAACATTAAATAAATAATTTAGTAAAACAACAGAAACAACAAATAAAATGAGTTATGAAGTCTCTGTAAACAAAACTGTCCTTAAAAAGGTTCAGTTGAGACTAAAACACCAGACAGAAGATTTATCACCAGTTATTGGTAGAAAATGAAAAAGAAAAATAGAAATTATTGATCTTGTTTTAATTTATCATGGAATCTATTGATTTATTGTGACAGGCCTATTTATGATGCTGATTATTATTGTTAATAATAATAAATGTTTCCTTTGTCAAAGAATGGGATTGTCCATGTGATTTTGTTTATTTTAATCTTTATTAACTATTAACGTAATGTTTGTTTTGTCCATTAAATATTGAAGGATTGAAGCAAAATGACAAGAATTAATTGAATAATGTTTATTTTTCTGGTTTTAAAGTACAGAGTAATATTAGAAATCATCTAAAACCAAAACCAAGTTGTTGTGAATTGATTCATTCAAACCTCCAGAAGCAAAGATTTCACCAGATTTTTCCTGATGGAAACTTTCAAGTTGCAGTGAAACTGATTGACGCTCGGTTCTCGTTTTTTAATCTCCAGCTGCAGGAGTGATGTTCAGATTGGGAAGGCTGACTCCAGGATACTTCCGACTCCTCCAGGTGAGAGTTCGGTAGAGACGAGGCCATTTAAACATTATGTCACTGTTCCTTTAAATAGTCTCTGAAAGGTGCACATAGTCTAAAGACTTTAATTCACTCAAGAAACCAACTGAAAAACAAAACCTACCGACCATCAGCCAGCCGACTCACCAACCAAGTAACCAATCAAACCAGCTAAATGGCCGAGCGTCCTGCTCAAACCAAACCAGCTCTAAGCCAAGATAACCAACTGATCAGCCATATGACTAGCCAACCACTTAACCAACCCTACAAATCAACTAATAACCGACCAACTTAATTAACCAAACTACTGACCATAAACCTGACTGCTGGCCCAACTAACAACAATCAACTCAAGTTATCCCCAAGCAAAGCTGACAACCTAAACGAACATCCAACCAAATCAAACTAATCCTAAGCCAAGCTAACCAACTTACCAACCAAGCGATTGATCAACCATCTGACTAGCAAACTAAGTTAATCAAACTACTGACCAAAACCCTGACTACTCAACCAACCCTCCAGCCAACAATCAACATAAAAACTAGTTATGTGGACAAACATAACTGGTCGTTCTGGATAATAGTGGAAATGTGCGTCACATTTACTGGTAGCAATCAGTGAAAGCAGAACTGAATCTGCGGATGTGAGACCTGAACCAGTCCGCTGAGTCCTGAAGGAATGAATCTTTAATGGACACGTTGGACTGAAGATGACTGGATGGAAAGTTTGTGCATTAATATTTCATATAGAGCTGTGGGGCTCATCTCAGGTCGGCTGGGTGATAAATCTGATAAAAACACAAACACGTGTTTCTGTTCATGTTGAGTTCTGGTGTGAAAACATGGAAAATATTTTTCTCCTGCCTGTCCGTCCCTGCTGCAGAGGCAGATGTCCGGCGAGGTTCCGGTCCAGCCGTACAGCAGCATCATGGAGCCTGTCGCCATGACGATGGCCACCCTGGGGATGGGAGTGTCTCTGTACAGCGCCAGGCAGATGGCGGCGGGTCGTGAGAAACGTCACTGAGGAGCTCTTTGGAAATGTGACTGAATGTCTTGGGATGTCGGAGACGGTTCGTGTTTGATTCTGAAGAGTTTCAGGTGTTTGGAAAAGGAGAATTAAAGTTTGTGAAAAGGAAAATGTGAAGTTTTGTCTGCAGGTGAGATGAGGCAGTGAGTTAAAGACACGATCAGGGGTTTTCCTTTAATGCAGTATTAATTTCATTAGAAAATTAGAAGATTTTACATGAAGTAATTGTTATTTTTGTAGTTCAACAAAAGGATTAATTGATTTATATTTATCACAAATGTTTGTCACTATTTCTCCCTCTTTAGTCATTTGTTGTATCAAAACTCTGCAGAAATAACTTTATGCACAATGTCGTCTCACTTTATCAGCCACATATTGATAAACACTTGACACCTATATTAAATAGATTCCTGTACTGTTTGTCTTGTCTTTCATTTTTAATATAATTGCTCCAGAATCAGCAACTTCTACCTCCCAAAGATCATTTATATCCTCAGTTCTGCTTAAAAAATTACGAAGAACCCCAAAAATAACTAGATTGTTTTATGTTTAAAGAATCATATCTATTTATATATTTTTTGAATAAAGTCATTTTTTGACTTCATGCTAATGGAAAATTGAGGTTTGCAATGTAATGACAAAAAATAGTCAGTAAAACATTTTCCTTGCTATTATCTATTTTTCTTAATTCTTTACTGGGTTTTTTCAGCTTTTTAAAATTTAGTTTTGAATATTTGTCCATCAGATTTTAATCCTTTTCTATCAAAACATTTTATTAATCAGGAGTTCTCCTCACTGAAATAAAAAATCCCATATTCAGGCTTCATTAATTGGGAGACATGAGCCCTCCTCTCCAGCAGGTGTCGCTTCAGCTCCGTGTTGCAGACAGAAGAAGAGCAGGCTGGAGTTTCTTTGGGGAAACAGCGCCCCGGTGCCGTCAGACTGCGCATGTGCGGAGTCAGCGCGTGACCGCGGCGCGTGCCTGATGCTGAGCAGCTGACCTGTTTCCTGCGGTCGCCTCCCTGTCCTCCTCTGCAGGTGTGCGCAGTTTTAACATGACCGCAGAGTTTCTGCGCAACATCTGCGCCTCCACGTGGCGCGCGCCACCTTCCAGCCGCTGATCGGAACCGGATCCATCCGAACATGGCCGTGCTCGGTCCAGGATCCGCTTCGCTTCGGTTCGGCTCGGTCCTCCTGATTGTCCTGATCCTCTGCGGTTCTTCCTGGACCAGAGATGTCCTCACAGGACGCAACGACACCAGGCCAGAACCGAACCGGGAGCATCACGACCAGGACCAGGGTCACGCAGCCAACGCCACGAAACACAAGAAGGCTTTCCCCGTCCTCGAGTTGAACTACGATTATGTCCGGATGCCGTTTGAGATTTCCCTGTGGATCCTGCTGGCGCTGCTGATGAAGCTGGGTGAGTCACGAAAACATTCAATTAAAACTAAGGTCACTTCACCAGGAAGAAACTTCTGTTTACACTGCGAAAACAGGTAGAGGTCAAAGGTTATTTCTATCCAAAGTGCTTTGCACCATGAAAACGTCGCACAGTGAAACCAGTAGCAACCATTAGAGTTGATCAAACATATTGATCAATATTCCGGTTAATCAAAATCAGCTCTAAACAGGTTTGTTCTTATCCTCGATCTGAAGGAAGTCAGGGTTTCCGTAGTTTTGCTGTTTTCTGGAAGTTTGTTCCAGATTTGGGGTGCATAGAAGCTGAATGCTGCTTCTCTATGTTTGGTTCTGGTTTTGAGGATGCAGAGCAGAACCAGAACCAGAAGACCAGCAAGGCTCAACAAAGTGAGGTGGTGCAGGTTTGGAGGGTTCTGGTTTTCAAGAAAACGTTATAATGTCTGTTATATATCTCATAAAATATTATTTGTGAAACGGTGATCTTATTAAACCATGTAAGATCTGGAATATTCTGACTGTATTTACTTGGTGGAAAGTGGCAGAACTTTCCAGTTTAATTACGAACCAGATCCTTGTAGTGACGCATGGTGTTGGTGGTGTGATGGTCTGGGCTCCTTTGCTTCCTCCATACCTGGTCCACTTGAAATAAGGCCACGTTTGATTAATGGTGACTGTCGTCAGGTGTTTGTTTTTAAATTTGGTGGGAAACACTGGTAAAAATCTGGTTTTATATATTCCTGTTTTGCTTCTTCAGTGTGAAATCAAAATGATTTCAGTTCAGATGTGTAGGTGAATTAAATGGAGGGATTGTCCCAAATCTGGCAACCCAAAGTATTCATACACTTCCTCTTTTTCAGGGGTGTCCAGACTTTTGTCCTGGTGGCCAAAACTGGTAAATTAAACTGCCGGTGGGCCACAAAAATCATTAAATAAGAAATGTAAAAATTTGTTTATATATATATATTTCTCTTTTTTAGTTTTACATGCTCAACAATTGTCTTTTTAAACTAAATCTTTATACACTGCAAAAACACAAAATTTTACCAAGTATTTTAGTAGTTTCTAGTTCAAATAGCTTAGTACAGTCGAAGTAAGACAAAACTAACTTACAATTTCCTGCTAAATGTATAAGGATCTTGTTTTAAGTCAGTCATTTTAATATTGATGAGAAAGTACTAAATTATTCCACTTATAGCAGGATAAATTGTATTGTTTTAAGTAAAATAGTCTGCCTCATTTCAAGTGTACTAAGATATTTGCACTAAAAACTATAAATACTTGTAAAATACTTATAAAATAAGATTTTGTGTTTTTACAGTGTGTCATTAAGCACCAAAAACTTTTTCCAAATATTCTGCTTTGGAATTTAAATTTGTTGGCCAAATTTGTACAATTCTTGATTTCTGGTCAGGGACCACACAAAATCATGTTAGGGGCCACAAATGGCCCCCGGACCACACATTGGACACCCCTGATCTGTGTGTGTGTTGGGATCTAATCTGCAGTTCTGGGTTGAATGAGCAGAAGTTGAAATGAATTTGTTCCTTAGATCAGGTGGAGGTGCCGTGAGGCCGAGTCTCCTACTGAGCATGCTCAGTCAGCTGTGGTTTATCTGTCTGTGCAGCCGTTGTCTCTGTGGGTCGGACCCACTTCCTGTCCTGAGGCGCGCCCGATAACAACCATGTTGGTGTGCAGAGTGAGGAGGAGGAGCGTCGCTACGCTGACCTGAGTCACATGACCTTCAGCTGCAGCCGCATTTCTGATTCTGCATGACGACGAACTAAAACCTGCAGATGGTTTTATACTTTCAGCTGAAAATGTCGTCTCTGTGACTGACTTTGTTCATTTACAAGCAGTTAGTGGAAATGTATTTTATTTCGGGCTGAGTGTAAAAAAGAGGATTTAAATCACATTACTAGGAGTTTTATTTCTAAAACATGAAAACTATGCAGCATGTTTCCTCCTCTTCACTGTTATGGCCTCTTTATGTTGAACATTTCAATTGGTGTGATTATTTTTACAAGACATGCTGAGGTTTATATAAGATAAATGTAAAATGTGATGCTTTTAAATTATACTTCAACTGGAATAATAACTACGGTTCCATTTAATGTTTTTACCATTTTTGATTTTAATCAAAATCCCAGAATTAAAGATGGTGTATGAAACTGGAGGAAATGGTTAGCAGATCTGCGTTTATAATAATAACTAACTACATTTTTAATATAATTGTTTTATATGCATGATTGTGTGAATGTTGTCAACATTATGTTGTGTTTAAAAGCCCATCTAGCTGTGATGCTGCTGCTCTGTTCAGTTTGTCTCTGCGTTGCTGTCCCTGTCAAACTTAAATTAACGATAAAAAGAGTTTTTAAAAAAACATTATAAATATTTATTAACCGTTGGAAGTTTTTTTTAAAAGACGTCTTGAGGTTTTGAGCAGTTTGAGCGTTTAAATCGGTCAGACTGGTTGTTGTTTTGGCTGTTGGTTTTTCTCCACGCCTGTAATTTCCTCTGGGTGATTTCCTGAGGCATCCTGACGTCAGCGCCTCTCATCCGGCTGCAGACCAGTCACTGCGGATCTCCAGAGGGTTCATCCAGATTCCCTCTGTTTATTTTTAGTCTTTTTCCTGCCAGACTTTAGTTCTCCAGTAACTAAGACTGCAGCTAACAATTATTTTAGTTATAGATTAATCGTTTATTCTGACGATTAATCGGATTTTAAAATGGGCACATTCTGCAGATTTATTAGTATTAGAAATACATTAAACGATACTAATGATCTAAATCAAATAGAAAATAAAAATTCCAGCATTTATTTAGTAAACTCTTCATCATTTGTAGCAAAGGATGCATCTGCAGCTCAAAACACTTTATAACATCAACATGATGAGCTCAGTGCGTTCTGCTGGACTGAACATGCAGCGTAGAGTTGATCCGTTAATTTTATTAATTAACTGATTAATAATTGGACAGCAAAAGGTGCTTCATGGGATTTGAACCAAGTAAAGCTGAAACTGCAGCTTGAGGAGTTCTGGATGGAATATATTTACTTTTTTTAATGCAGTGTGCTTACATTGTTTTTACAGTTTTGGATTAATTGCTCTGAATCTGCTTTTATTTCAGCAAACGTCTTTTTTTTTTAGTTTGTACTCCAGTTAATGATTAATTGATTGCTAATTTTGTTCACGATTATTTGAATAATCTATTAATCATGATTAATCGTTTCAGCCCGGCTAAATCCGACTAAACTTTACCAAAGTAATTTCTACTGGCTGTAACCCAGAATAATAGTTTTGATGATTTTCTTCTTCAGCTTTTGGAGATTATAAAGAGTAACAAGTTTCTTTATTAACTGAATCCAATTTTTGTTCTCCAAAAGGTTTCCACATCATTCCCAGAGTTTCCCACATCGTTCCAGAGAGCTGCCTGCTGATCTTCGTCGGTCTGCTTGTTGGCGGCGCCATCAAAGCGATCCAAGAGAAGGCGCCGGTCATGGACACCAAGCTCTTCTTCCTCTACCTGCTGCCGCCCATCATCCTCGACGCCGGCTACTTCCTGCCCATCCGGGCTTTCACCGAGAACATGGGCACCATCCTGGTCTTCGCGGTGGTGGGGACCCTGTGGAACGCCTTCTTCATCGGCAGGATGATGTTCGCCGTGTGCCAGATTGAGGCCGCCGCAGCCGCCCATGTTAGCCTGCTGTCCTGCCTGCTGTTCGGCTCCATCATCTCGGCCGTGGACCCGGTGGCGGTTCTGGCCGTGTTCGAGGAAATCCACATCAACGAGCTGCTGCACATCCTGGTGTTTGGAGAGTCGCTGCTTAACGATGCGGTCACGGTGGTAAGATGAACACCTCACAACTGTCACAAGCGTGAGAAATTTAAAAAATCACTTTGACATTAAGATGTGAAAAGCTCAGACCTTTCTGCTTGACTCAGCATTAAATATTTAGTTAATTTATTTCTCAATTAACTGATTAATAAGGTGCTTAACAGAGTCTGAAAGTAATTAGAGTAAACTACATTTACTTAACCATACTTGTAGACAAAGGTTTTATTTGCCATAAATAAAACATTTTTATATTTTTGGCACAATTTTGGCGAAATTACGGCTCTGGGTGTGTTGTTCTTTCGGTAAATTGTCTTTTTTTTTTAATTTGCATTCTCCAGTTAACGATTAATCGATGACTAAATTAGTTGACAATTATTTCTACAACTGATTAATCACGATTAATCGATTCACCTCTAATTTTCTGATTTTCAGATGTATTATTTTTAGCTTTGCACAGATTTTGATGCAGCATCTACCATGCGATGTTTCTGCCTGCAGGTTTTGTATCACCTGTTTGAGGAGTTTTCCCACGCAGAAACTGTTACCGTTGGCGACGCCTTCCTCGGCGTGGTCTCTTTCTTCGTGGTTTCGCTCGGCGGCATCCTGGCAGGTGTCATCTACGGCGTCCTGGGTGCCTTCACGTCCCGCTTCACCTCGCACTCCCGCGTCATCGAGCCGCTCTTCGTCTTCCTCTACAGCTACATGGCGTACCTCTCCGCAGAGGTCTTTCATCTGTCTGGGATCATGTCGTAAGTGGAGAAATAAGATGAAACCGGATTTTAGGGAAATCTTCCGTCTCGTCCAGGTTTAGTTGTTGTTTCTGGCGGCTCGGTGTCAGATACCGCAGCAGAGGTCCAGCGGTCAGGCTGAAGCATTCTTTCATGTCGGTGTTAAGCTTTTGAGAACTTCATCACCTGCTTTCTCTCAAACAGTTTGATTGCCTGTGGCGTCGTCATGCGGCCGTATGTGGAGGCCAACATCTCCCACAAGTCCTACACCACCATCAAATACTTCCTGAAGATGTGGAGCAGCGTGAGCGAGACGCTAATCTTCATCTTCCTCGGGGTTTCCACAGTGGAAGGCCCTCACAACTGGAACTGGATCTTTGTGATCTTCACCCTCATCTTCGCCCTCCTTTCCAGAGTGTTGGGTCAGTTTAAACAACGAGGGCTGAAACGATTAATCAAATTAATCGTGATTAATCGATTGTTGAAATAATGACATGACGTTACGGTCTAGACTTTTTCAATTTGTTTAAAGGTCTGGTAGTCTAAAGACACTGAAAAAAGTAATAAAACTTTCATTATTCTGGGCTTCAGCAAGTAGAAATCATTTTGGTGTCGTCTGATTGAATGGGCTGAAACGATTAATCAATTTAATCATGATTAATTGATTGTTGAAATAATGACTTAGTCAATATATTTAAGCTAGCTAAATAAGCTATATTATTTATCTAAATAAGCTGCATAGCTAGTTAAGTTTAGCTAGGTTATATTGACTAAGTTTAGCTAATACCTGTTTGGTTTTTAGATATTTTCTGCTCATGAATAACAATGTTACTAACCAGTCAAATGAGATTTTTATAACAATAAAGTTATATGGTTATTTTGAAGATAAAAAATAAAATCTAATAATCTACTATTCCACATTTTTTTGACTAAATATTTTTCTGCTTTTATTCTCCGTTCTTTTCTGTAAAAACTGATTGAGTTTCTTTCCGTGTGTTTCAGGAGTCGTTGGCCTCACCTTCATTATAAATAAATTTCGTATTGTGAAGCTGACCAAAAAGGACCAGTTCATCGTGGCCTACGGTGGCCTGCGAGGTGCAATTGCCTTCTCTCTGGGATACCTCATACATGAAGATGGGGACAGCAAAAACACGAGGGGCATGTTCCTCACCGCCATCATCACAGTTATCTTCTTCACCGTCTTTGTGCAGGTGATACTATTTAAACGATTTTTTGTTTTTTAAGATTTTATTGGCTCCAGTGGCCTTTATTTAGATAGTTAATTCACAGGAAACGGTGGGTAATGAGAAAAGGGGAAGACATGCGGCAAATGTTGCCAGGCCGGGAATCGAACCTGCGACAGCCGCGTCGAGGACTAAGGCCTCTATATGTGGGTTGTGCTTAACCCGGCGCCACCACAGCACCCCAAATGTTTTTATTTTTAAGATGATCAGAGCAACTTGTCTGTAAATTCAAACTGGTACTGGTTCCTGTCCTCAGGGGATGACCATCAGGCCTCTGGTGGAGCTGCTGGCAGTGAAGAAGAAGAAGGAGAGCAAACCGTCAATAAACGAGGAGATTCACACTCAGGTGGGACTTTCAGCCGTTGATACGAACCAAATCAACGTGGAAATAACTGGATTTTAATTTAAATCTTGTCAATAGTTCCTGGACCACCTGCTTACAGGAATCGAAGACGTCTGTGGACATTACGGACATCATCACTGGAAGGACAAGTAGGACATTTCAAACCTTTATCCTGTCTCCTGTGTGTTAATGTCTGATCAACAAATAAGGTATTAAAATCAAGTTTTAACAAGAATTGAAAACCAAAATCAGCTGCTCAGTATGGCAGTATCATGCTGTGGGACCAGAAAGCTCTCTAAATTAAATAAAATTATTTTATTAGGCCTCTTTCAGCTCTGAATATTCCAGGAAAACAGTAAGATGTTGTTTTCTTCTTCCCTGTTGGATTCATTACCAGATAAATGTTGATATCTGTATGTTTGAATATGGAAAAGTTGGATTTCTGACTGCATGCAGCCAGTTTTACTTTGAGGTTTTTGTGAGGAAGAAAAACACAGGAAGTGGTTTGTTGGTTTGTTTCTGCAGAAAAAGGCGACACCACATTGGTAAAGAAATCATGTTTGTGCTTTTAGCTGAGTTAAATGCAACGTTTCCTGAATCACTTTAAATCACAGTGAGCTGAATTCAGTTTATAAACACCAATCGTAAAACTGAATTTATAGTTTCAGGTTCAGGAAAGTTTTATTTCTCTGTTTCAGGCTGAATCGCTTCAATAAGACGTACGTGAAGAAGTGGCTGATCGCAGGCGAGCGCTCCAGCGAGCCGCAGCTCATCTCCTTCTACAACAAAATGGAGATGAAGCAGGCCATGATGCTGGTGGAGAGCGGGAGCGCCGCCAAGCTGCCCTCCGTCATGGCCGCCGCCGACCAGTCAGTCTCTCTCTTTACATTCATTTTATCTGGTCAATTACCGTTTATTTTTTTTCATGCCTTCCTGTTTAATTCCAGTTACACCAGATTAATATGCAGAGCTGTAGAAAGTGTTTAGTCAGCAAACCTTCATACCGGACAAGCATGAGGCGACAGTGGGAAGGAAAAACTCCATTTTAGCTTCAATCTGAGCGAGCAGCTGGGGTTAGAGAAGAACCAGGCACACAAAAAACACAGAATCAGGACCAGGAGTACTTTCTATTTTACAGGAAATGTCCAAAAGAACTTTGGATGAGGAGTACCTTCTGTGTTAAAAAGTCCCCAAATATAAATGAGTTCTGGTTCAGAAGCACTTTGTGTTAAAGGGAAAGTCCAAAAAACAAACTATGGGTCCAGGTGTACCTTCTGTGTTAAAGGAAAAGTTGAAAAAAAACCACAGAACCAGCACCAGGAGAACTTTCTGTGTTAGTTACTTTCTATGTGACATATGTAGTCTGAGCTTTTATCTTTTCTACTTGTATAAATATTAATTTTACATCAGTGCGATTAATTTGCTCCTTTCACGAGAGAAGAAAGTATTTCTAATTTTAGTTTTAAATTGTAGTTTTTATTTCCTCTTTCCTTAAAGAAACGCGGAGCAGCAGAGAGAACCGAGACCAGAGCGAATGATCCCCAAGATCTCAAAGACCCGCGAAGCCGAGATCCGCCGGATCCTTCGGGCCAACCTGCAGAACACGCGGCAGAGGGTGAGGAAGAGCGATGACGATGAAGGTTCTCACTTCCTGTTGCAACAGGAAGTCAGCTTTTCTCCCTCTCTCTCTCAGCTGCGCTCCTACAACAGACACGACCTCTTCATGGACCCGTTTGAGGACAACATGAGCGAGGTCCGCTTCCGGCGGCAGCGGGTCGAGATGGAGCGGCGGGTGAGTTCCGGTTCCGGTTCTGAATCAGAATCAGACCATCAGAACCGGGCCACTCCATCAGTACCGAACCAGTCCATCAGAACCTCCGCCCGTAACGCTTTCTGTCCCCTGCAGATGAGCCACTACCTCACCGTTCCGGCGAAGCGACAGGAAACGCCGTCGGTCCGGAAGGTTTGGTTCGAACCAGGTTGGTTTCCATGGAAACGGGACTCATTCAGATAATCAGAAACATTCAAGCTCCTAATGGTTTTTTAACTGACATTTTATAACCGTTAAAGTTAAAAATAGAGATGTGCGATATATCGGCACAAACATCGGTATCGGCCCGATAAATAAACCTGGACCGATATTAACAAACTATATTTATTTTTTATCTTGTTGCCCTCTGTTTCTAGTCAGGTTTTTTCTCGTCACATAGTCACATAGAAACCATAGTGTAATATATAAAATATTGGTAAATATCGGTGATCTGCCCAGATTTTCCTATCAGTGCATCCCCATGTGAAAAGCTTTAATTAAAAACTTAATCATCTAAGTTTGTTTACAAATAGAATTTTCCAAGGAAGAATTAGATTCTTTTTTTTTTACAAAACAAATAAAAATTCTTTCTGCTTATTGTTTTTTTTACTACATTTATTTTGCCTCGTTTCAGTAAAAAGTTTTTCCCTCCTCATAACTTTCCCGTCTCCGTCTTTGTGGACCAGAATTTTCCAACAATCTTTCCTAATTCCTGCAGCATCACTTTAAACATCAGGTTGATGTTCTCTAAGAAACTAAATAGTTAAACTTTCAACACAAATTGTTCAACTTTAAATCTCTTCTGAAAACAGAGGCGTTGTTGCAAAGTTTGTCCACCAGAGAGCGCTCTGGATCAGATCATCTAAATCTGGTGAAACAAACAGTTTTTAAAATACTTTTTAATAGAAAAATTAGTTTGTTTATGAGAAACTGTCTGTTTAAAATATTTCATCATTTAAAACACGACTGCGGTTCTGATCCAATAAATTATCACAACCAGGAACTCAATTTGAATTCCATGTAAAATATTTTCTGAAATTACTGCAGATTTCTCTGAAGATCTGATTTATTTTCTTATTTAGTTGTAATTCATATTTTCTTTTACTTTTGTGATTTAAATATTTTAATACAAATTGCTGGGATACGATGCATCTTTCAGGCCTTCATTAATGTTTTTTTATGCTTGAAAATAAATTAAATTAAATAATCTGTTGTTTTCTTTAATTGTTTTAATTTTTTTAAGATCATAAAGTCTACACCTACGATGAGAACGAGAGTGCCAGGCCGTCCGACAGCGCCGCCCTGCTGGACGAGTCGAATCGGAGCGCCGACGGCCAATCAGAGAGGCAGAAACCGACTCGCTGCCTGAGCGACCCCGGTCCCAATGAGGATGAGGAAGGAATCAGCTTCCGCTCGTCATGATGAAGGTTTCCTCTCTGGACTGTTTGTGTTTGATGTGTGATATGAGGTGAAACATTTCAGTGTTTTCAGCACCGAACGGACTCTTCAGGGTATTATGAAGCACAAAGGAAAGATTATCAATGAAGCAAGTTGATCGATCAGTTTTACAGCTGAATGAGTCATCAGTTAATTTTATAACGACGATTAATAAAAGAGCAAAAAGGAAACACCTGGAGGAAGGAAGGGAGGGATGGAGGAAGCCATCTTGGAGGGATTTACTGCATATAATCCATAAATATCCAAAGAAGAAATTCCTGACCTGGATGCAGTTTGGTCGACTCGCAGATCAGAGATGAAGCATCTAGAATGACCACAGGGGGGCGCTCATCACTCCAGATCATACAGCCGCTGCTCCAACCGACTGTCAGATGCTTCGGTGACTTCAGATACTGCTTGTAAAGTTACACTGTCAAAAACTAGTTAGTAAATATTTAGTTCGGAGCTAAATATTTAACTCCAAGCTAACTATCTAGCTCCCAACTAAATATCTAACTTGCTAACTTGTTTGAATCTGATATTTGTAAATTAATGAATGACATGGTGAAAATAAGTCTTTGAAAAATGAACCCCCATTTTTTCTGATATGGTCAAATAACTCAGAATATTGCTGTTAATTTTTGACGGTGCAACTTTCCAAACTGCACTGCAAACGTCACTGCCTGACGGTGAGATTACATCACTTCCGCCCCCTGGTGGCTGGATGTGGACCAAACTACGTCCAGCTCCTCCTGGGTAGCAAACTGTTTATTTCTCTGTAAATCAGTTGCATTTTAAAGCTTGAACTATGTGTATCTGTCTATCTTTTCTGCTGGTTTTGTGCATAAAAGCAGCATAAATTAAGTTGACCACGTCACCTCGGACACCAAAGGCTGCTGTGCCGATTCTTCAGTGATCATGTTCGACTAATTATGTGTTTTACAGCAAGCTTGTGCCTTATTCAGTTGCATTTCATTTGTCTTAATATCATGGGATAGACTGAACAAAAACCTCAACATATTTTTTCATGTAATTAAAAGATAAATATTGTATAGGTGACCAAACGTCTGAACGACCTTTAATCACCTCCTGACTCATCATGTTGCCTCAGGGACTCAAACATAGCTTGTCGGATCCCAGCTGCTGAAGGAAAACTCCGGTTTGGAGATTCAAACAGGATGTGATGTTTCATCAACTTCCTCCTAACTAAGCTTTAAAGCGTTTAATGTCTGCCTGCATCTCCTGTGTTACAAGCTTTTATATTTTGTGTTGTAGCCATCTTGGAGGGATTTACTGCATATAATCCATAAATATCCAAAGAAGAAATTCCTGACCTGGATGCAGTTTGGTCGACTCGCAGATCAGAGATGAAGCATCTAGAATGACCACAGGGGGGCGCTCATCACTCCAGATCATACAGCCGCTGCTCCAACCGACTGTCAGATGCTTCGGTGACTTCAGATACTGCTTGTAAAGTTACACTGTCAAAAACTAGTTAGTAAATATTTAGTTCGGAGCTAAATATTTAACTCCAAGCTAACTATCTAGCTCCCAACTAAATATCTAACTTGCTAACTTGTTTGAATCTGATATTTGTAAATTAATGAATGACATGGTGAAAATAAGTCTTTGAAAAATGAACCCCCATTTTTTCTGATATGGTCAAATAACTCAGAATATTGCTGTTAATTTTTGACGGTGCAACTTTCCAAACTGCACTGCAAACGTCACTGCCTGACGGTGAGATTACATCACTTCCGCCCCCTGGTGGCTGGATGTGGACCAAACTACGTCCAGCTCCTCCTGGGTAGCAAACTGTTTATTTCTCTGTAAATCAGTTGCATTTTAAAGCTTGAACTATGTGTATCTGTCTATCTTTTCTGCTGGTTTTGTGCATAAAAGCAGCATAAATTAAGTTGACCACGTCACCTCGGACACCAAAGGCTGCTGTGCCGATTCTTCAGTGATCATGTTCGACTAATTATGTGTTTTACAGCAAGCTTGTGCCTTATTCAGTTGCATTTCATTTGTCTTAATATCATGGGATAGACTGAACAAAAACCTCAACATATTTTTTCATGTAATTAAAAGATAAATATTGTATAGGTGACCAAACGTCTGAACGACCTTTAATCACCTCCTGACTCATCATGTTGCCTCAGGGACTCAAACATAGCTTGTCGGATCCCAGCTGCTGAAGGAAAACTCCGGTTTGGAGATTCAAACAGGATGTGATGTTTCATCAACTTCCTCCTAACTAAGCTTTAAAGCGTTTAATGTCTGCCTGCATCTCCTGTGTTACAAGCTTTTATATTTTGTGTTGTAGACATCTGTCACATGAAGAAAAACTATAATAAAATAAGTTTACTGTTAATTTGGCTCAGTTTGTTGTTTATGGTGTTGAAGTTTAGGAAAGAATTAAAAACCATCCATTTATTCCAAGAACTTTATTACTAAGTGAAACACATATGGATATTTAAAACTTTGTTTTTGTTAATTATGATTTTTCACTTGCAGATAATTCAAACATGATATTGAAAATTAGAATATTACACCAGACCCATGGAAAAACATTTTGAGGCAGAATTGTAGCCTAGTATGTTTAATACTTGTTAGTTTTCAATAAAATTATGCACCAAGTTGATGGTTGTTAGCAGAAAAAGAAATTGTTAGGATTTACTTCATTATGTATTCTCATTTAATAATTTATTTACTCACATAATTTTTCTAATATTTCATTATTGCATTTTCTCCCCTCCTGCCTTCTCCTTTGTCCATTAATTTACAGATTTATTCTTATTAAATCAAATAAGGTTTAATTTTAAAAAATTAGAAAATATAGAAAATGGAAAAAGTAATTTTCAAAAATGTGATATCAAATTAAAACTTATTGAATGCAGAATATCAAAAAATCAAAGCAATGAAATAGAAAATAAAATAAAATCAAAATTTAAACATTATTGCTAAAAAATTAATACTGTTGAAAATAAGTTAGGAAAGTTCCATTTTTAATTATTTTGATGTAATATTTGGTGCAGTAATTACTGTAATAAGCCATTTATTTATTTCTATTTTTGCCAAGTTTGGCAGGATTGGTCCTCCATAGAGGAGAACATACAAACTCAGATGTCGGTGTGGAAAACGTTGGTAAAAAGTGCAATAATGACGCATGTTGGACTGCTGGAAAGCTCTGTCCTCAAAGGAAACGCCACTGACACACAGCAGGGAGCCAAAAGTCCCCAACCTGGCAACCCGCTGCTGATGTTACTTTGACTATAACCTCTGAACGCACAACACAACCAGCAGACATGGACTTCAGCGGCACCTGGAAGGTTTATTCTGAGGAAAACCTGGAAGAATTCCTCAAAGTCATTGGTAAGAAGACGATTAAAATGCACTTTTTCCCCTACATGTCCTTAAACGCATTTTTCAGGGGCGCCAGAGTTGCTGGTGAAGATGCGTAAAGATGTGAAACCAGAGCTGGTGATCGAGCAGAACGGCAGAGACTTCACCTGCACCATAAAGACTCCGTTCTGCAGCCGCGTCAACTGCTTCACCGTCGGCAAGGAGTCAGAAATCTGCGCCCTGGACGGCAGGAAGGTCAAGGTGAGCCAAACCTCCGCCTGCACGGACAAAACAGGAGAAATAGAAAGAGAAGAGTTTAAAAGTCAAACATTTGCAAGAAAAAAACTCCAAAACTTTTCTAGAGTAATCTCAGAAATGTTGTAGAAGAAACAAGAATATTTCTGATCTTGAAAAGTGAAAAAATTGGTTGAAGAAAACCTGAAACAATTTTAGATTAATCTCAGAAATTTTTCGTAAAAAACTTAGGCATTCCTGAGTTTCAAAAATATTCAACTATTTAAACTTTATCATTTCTAAACCCCAAAAAATGTCTGAGTTTTCTTGCAAATTTTCCACTTTTTCCACTCAGAAATTTTTAGTTTTTTCCCTAGAAAATTTCTGAGTTGTTTTCTGGTGGAAATTTACTCCTTTTTTGTTTGTTTCTACATTTTTCCTGATTCGCTGTTGCATACATCAGATCTGACCGAAATGTATTTGCAGAAAGCTTTCGGATCCGTTTATTTATGCCTTATTCCCGTTTCGACGCAGTGCACCGTCAGGGAAGAAGATGGGAAGCTGATCTGTGAGACGTCAAAGTTCACATCTGTCCGAGAAATCCAAGGGGACGAAATGATCGATGTGAGGAGCCAACATGAAAATAAATCAGAGATTAATTGTTCTTACTTATATAAAGTTATGTTTTTTCTTCTTCTGTTTCCGTTTTTCTCCAGACGATCACAGCTGGATCTGTCACTTTCATCAGCAGAAGCAAACGAGTCTGATCAGCACATAAATAACCTGAATAATCTCATTTAAAGCCACGAGTCTTTATTTTGATCAGGAATCTTGCAGAATAAAAGATATACAAAGATAGATGTGTTGTGTGCAGTTTGCTAAACTCTACATTCATTATCTTTCAGTAATAAATGCTCCAGCAGGTGACTTGGGGACCATTCATTAACAAATTATCCATCTTGCAATGAATGGATAATTTATGTCATATTTTATAATATTAAGTGTGTTTTATTATTGTTTCTTCCAGTCAAGGGAAGAAACAATGTCGCCCCCTGCTGGTCAGGTGGAGTGAATGCTGCAAGTCGACTACTTTAAAATGAAACAAACAAAGCTTAGCCTGGTGGGGGACAAGTAAAGCCTGGAGGTGCGCCAGGCTGATAAAACACTGGGCAAACCTGGCTTCTGTCTGTAGTTCTAGTCGGTCTCTGGGCTGCTCTTGGTCCGATTCCCCACTAGGAGCCGATTCCCAGCAGACCGACCGCACTGGAGACATGAAGCCTCTGACGGCTCCTAGGATCTCTGGGACACTCAAACCCCTCCACCACGATGGTGTCAGCCCACGGAGGGGAAGAATCAGAAACAGTTTAGCTGATCTGGGCCATTACTGGTCTGGTAATTAGACCGGTAGTGGTGTAACACAAGAGCTTGGTCTAACTCTCTCTGGTGTTGGTGTGGCTCCAGTTAATACCTGAGGGTGTTAATTAGTTAATACTCTCATTCAATACCTGAGGGTTTTAACTGATGTAAAATGGCTGCCTTCAATCAGCCTGGTTCTGGTTCTGTTGGTTTCTTCCTGTTCCTTTCCTTACAAACAGAAATTTTAATCTGAATTATTGAGTTTTATGACGTTTAAGATCTGTAAGTAAAAGGCTGGCAGTTATTTGTATAACACGGAAAATTTACGGGAAAATACTAATACGGGAAAGAGGGATAACGGGAGACTTGATAGGTTGTTTCAAGCCATTTGCAGGATCAGTTCTTCATAACAAAGGGCCAATTTGGGGTTATATCATCAAAGACCGGTGGGGGCGCTGTGCAGATTGTGGTTGTGTGAAAGAAGAAGAAGTAAACGGCGCTCTATAACTGCGCAGTCTCTCTACTGGTAGTTTTTCCGTTGGGTTGGTTTTGGTTAGGATAAGATTTGGGTCTTTTTCCTTCTGCTGATTGTGTTTCTGTGTATTTCCGGATACATGAGGCCACCGAACACGTCTCTGTTTGTCCGGAACATCTCTGATGAGTCCAGGTGAGTTTTCAGGAGCTGATTCAGGTCCGGGCTAGCGGCAGTTAGCTGCACGTTAGCTTAGCAGCTAAAGATAGCCGCGTGCTCACGGACTAAAAATAAACTAGCGCGGACTTGCCTGCAAAACAACTTTGTTTTCAGACTTTACATGCTGTTAGATTGTGACTTACTGTATTTAAAATCACCCCTATGTTGTTTTAACTAGTTTTAATTTGAAGTGAAGCTAACAAGCTAACATGAGCTGATGAACAATGGTTTGTGAATGTTTCTGAACTTAGAATCTGTTGGAACTATTTAAACGACTCATTAAAACTAGCAGCACTTTGGGTCAGAACCAGAGGTGAGTGCAGTACCGAAATATTACACTTAACTGAGGGTAATACTACCTAAAGATATATATGTATGTATATATATTTTTTTTTTACTAAAGTGAAAGTAAAAAAAAGTCGCCCATTCAAGAAATGTGGGAGTAAAACTGTCTGGTAAAAACCGATCATAACACCAGAATTAATATTTTAAAATAATGTCACCATGCAAACAATTATACATTTATGTGCAAATTCTTTTATTTTAAAGACTAAAATTATCTAAACGGTTCAAATAATAGCAAATTAACACATTTTAAGCAGAAAAAAACACTTTCTAATCATTTATTTATATAAAACTTTATTATATAAATAATAATACATTATTTATTGTAGCAGTAGTTTTATGTTATAAGAGTAATATATTTTCAGTGATAATATATTGTATTGTATTTTCTAAACCTCCAACAGTTTGAGCCGATAGTAAATAGAAACAAGAGGTCTCACTTTAACCTAAATGTAGATACATTTCTGGTTTAATTATTATTCTATATTCAGCGGACACTATATTAATAATATTCCAGTCAAAGGTATGATGTATAAAACTACTTCTAAAAGTGTTTTTTCTTTTCAAATATTAACTCAAGTAAATGTAACTAGTTACAACCCACCTCTGGTTTAAACTAGTAAATGAAACATTATGACTGAAATTGGCATTTTTTTAATTCTGTGATAAACATCAATATTTCTCTTACCTGGATTTTGAAATTAAACCCACTAAAACTGTACAGACTAGTTTAGTGTTGCAGCTGGTGGCAGATTTTGTGTGGAAACTCCATCAGTTACTATATTCTTTAAAAAAATTAAACGTGTCAATTACCTTTGAAATGTTTTTTGTGAGAAAAATATTAGTACTATAATTAAAGCTACATGTTGATTAGCAGTAGCTACTCATGAATAATTAAATTTAAAATGAAAATCAAACGTCCTGTAACCTGGTCAGCTCAGAATTCAACTTGAAATGTTTTTATTTTCTGATTGTTTCTCAGGAATGTTTGGTTTCACTGATTTATGTGGTTTTGGTGATTTGCAAGGAGCGTTCAGGTCTAAAATGAACACCAGGGGGAGCTAGTGATGGCATCTGGAGCAGGCAGTTATCAGTCTGTCCAGTTGAACTAATAGTAATAATAATGTTTTATATTCTTTTAGTAAGAGGTGTAATAATACCGGAGCATCATAAGATGAAGGATTCACAATATTTAATTTTTTTGTAGATATACAATCCCTCCAGTTTGTCATGATTCCAGTTATGAAAACAAAAATCAAAAGATCCCTGCATTTTGTTTTCATGCTGAAGCATAATAGTCAGATTATTTTATTGCTAAATTTTTACATAAATGATCAAAAACATATTAGGTTGAAGTGATTCTAACTAATAATTTCTATTTGCATGATTTATTGTTTTTTTTCTTTCTACAAAATACTTTATGATAAAAGTTTCCAGTTTGGTGTTTTGGTCTCAACTAAACCTTTTTATAAAGCATAGCTTTGTTTCCATAAACTTCATAATTTATTTTATTTGTTGTTTCTGTTGTTTTATTTATTTATTCAGATCTTGTGTTAAATGTTCATTAGAAGATAAAGTTTATTGATCTTTGAGAAAGTGAACTTTCAGTATTAAGAAATGATCATTACACTAAATGGTCTAAAGAAATATGATAATTTATTGCATTAATTTCTGTGACAGTTTTTCATCCAGCAGAATTTGTTGCGACAGGCGTAAAACATGCTGTTCTTGGAAAACATCATTTGGTTCTTTGGGATTCAATCTTATAAAGTGTGATTTGTGACAGAAAATGCACTTAATCATATTTTCAAACTTATTGATACTCTTTTATTGATTAAACAGTGAAGTAAACTGTTAAAAATCCCAACAATCCGTTCAGCTTCAGGGGTTTTTAACACCATTAATTGGAGTTTATGGTGCGAAGTGAAGGTGTTTCATTCCAGACGAGCCAGCTCCTTGCAAAGCTCATCACCTGCATCCAAACCAAAGTCTGACCTTAAGCAGCAGAGTGTTTTTCTGTATTGATTTAAATGTTGAAACGTTTGTTTAACTTGTTTTAGACGCTTCCTAACAGTTAATTTGAGGAGAAGTGAATGTGTTAACCTGCAGCTGTGATGTCCAGCTAGTTTAGAGCTGCAGTGAGCAGCTGCTCTGTAGATGATGCTGCAGCAGAATGAGCCATCAGCTGAGTCACGCTTGTATTTGCGGTGTTCAGGCCTGAGGATTTGCGGCGTGAGTTTGGCCGCTATGGGCCGATAGTAGATGTCTACATCCCACTTGACTTCTATACACGACAGCCAAGAGGATTTGCATACATTCAATATCCTTTCCCAACGCTAACCGCTCACTTCTCTCTGCACAGAAACATCTGCTCTCTGGAGTTTTTCTGATTTTATTTCTGCTAAATATTCTGACTGAATATCTAACATTGATATTTTTCTGTTATTGCTTCAGAAAATGTAAAAGCATCCGGTTGTGGAAGCAGCCACAGAGTTACAAAGACCCGTGTAGAGTAGCTGTAAAGACACAGAGCCCAGAGGGAGGGAAAAGGTTGAACAGAAAGTAAAGCATGAAGAGGAAAAGGGAACCAAGACAAAGCTTGGAAATGTCGGGAAAAGAAAAGAGGTTTAAGAGGAAAGAGCAAGCAGGAAATCCAAGTCTCTCTGGGAGTCGGTTAAAGAGTGTAAAGATCAAGATCAAAGTCAAGCATGGCCAAAGGTAACAAGTCCGAATTATTTTGTATCCTCCCAAAAAAACAACAAAACAAAAAAAACAACAAATCCGTAAATCTGACACCAAAAATCAGCTGTTTGATGCTTTTTAATTTTGGTCAAAACAATCTGCTGATAATGTTTTATTTTTTATATATTTATTGTCCTGATCCTGAAACGCTTGCTTCATCTTTTATCTCTACAAAAAAAAACCCAAAAAAAAAACCCAACCAATCAAGTGTTTGTTTTCTCACTTTGCCTCTTCCTTTTATCTGTGTCATCGTTTTTGACCTGGTCAGTTAAAGTTCATGTTCTGTGCTGCCTTCATATCCTGACTCTAACGTTCCCAAACCAACCAGCAGATCTGGAAATGTTCCTGTTTGTTTTTCAATCCAAAACGACAAACTGAAACCTTAACTGCTCAGCATATTTGAGGATGTGAGAGACGCTGAAGATGCTCTGCACAGCCTGGACAGGAAGTGGGTCTGCGGCCGCCAGATCGAGATCCAGTTCGCCCAGGGAGACCGCAAGAGTGAGAGTCCGCCTTTCCTTTCTGTCCCACTTTTAGGGAACTGGTTTTTATTTTATACACTTCCTGGTTTTCCTCTCCAGCTCCCAACCAGATGAAGTCGAAGGAGCGGCGTTCCCCGGGCCGATCTTCTCGCTACGACGACTACGAACGGGACGGCTGGCGCAGGAGATCCCGCAGCCGCAGCTACGAAAGATACCGATCCCGCAGCCCGTCGTACGACCGGCGCCGGCGGCGGTCCGAGAGTCCCAGAGAGTGAGTCGAGTTCAGCTCAGCAGCAGGACGACTGCAGCATGAAAACATTTGCTCAGATTCATGAAGCCAAAACTGCACAAAAATAAACATTTTACATTTAAGATCATCTGGACTGAAAGACCCAGGAATATAAACTTGTGACTTTGAATAAAGTCATAAACATTTTGGTCATTAGCAGATAAAAATCAATTTTTTTAAGTTTAATCTGATCTAATGGGGCTGAAACAAGTGATTAATCAATTAGTCAAATAATCAATAATCAAATTTCGCAATCGATTAATCGTTAACTGGAGTTTACACTCAAAAAAGTCAGTTTGCTGGAAGAACAAAATATTCAGCGCAGGAGTTAAGTCAAAACTGTAAAAACCCATAAACATTTTAAATTTCTGATCAAAAATATTTGGTTGTAAATCAGTTCTGTAAAAATCTTAAGTACATTTAACTACCCAATTATTAATCATTTAATCAATAAATAATCCCCCTTTCAGAAATACATTTTACTGATGTTAGAAGAGTTTCCTCTGCCACAAATGATCAAACGTTAAATAAAGGAATAAAAAGCCGTATTTCACATGTTGATTTTTAAAATTAATATATCCACTTAAACTGTGTCTCTTCCCTCTTTCAAGGAAAATTCCTGAATATTCTGGGTGAAAGAGTGACATTGTTTTATTTTTAAGATCTCGCGGACGGATGTACGGAAGAGGAAGAAGCAGAAGCCGTGAAGACGACAGGTGAGCTTCTGTCGGTTTTATGAAAACCTGTTACAGGGGAAAATTTTGAGATTAATATTCATTTCTTTTAGAAAAACCATCAAAATTTGAGTTTCAAAAGTCAAGACATTTTTGAATTTTGAAAGTCAAAATTTATTCCTTTTTTGTCATTGTAGATGTTTAAAAAGTAATACATTCCCACTAAAAACTCAGATATTGAGATTAGTGTCGGATGTTTTTGAGCCTGGTTGGTCTGTGTGCCTGCAGGTACCGACAGCGGCCTCATAAGGAGTCCAGGCGGAGGTCCCGGTCCCGCTCCGCGTCGCCCCGGGAGGCCATGAACCCGGCGGCCGCCTCCCACTACACAGAGGAGCCGGCGCCGCCGCGCCACGCCCCGTCCCACTCCAAGTCCCGCTCCATGTCCCGGTCCCGTTCCCGCTCCCGCTCCTGGGCCGGCCGGAAGTCCGGCGGCCGCTGACGGGCCGATCTCCTCTCATATGAATGTGATGCCGTTTGTAGGAAGCTCCCTGTTTTTCCAGGCCTGCGCGCCGCTGATCCTTTTGGTTTTATAAAAATGTTTCTGTCTTTGTTTTTCTCCCAGTTGGAATATAAAACACTGGTTGGTGTGTTTTGCGGTGAATTTGCCGCGGTTCAAATGTTTCTGATTTTTCTTTGCTAAACTAAAACGTTCAGTATTTGCTGCTAAAACCCAGCAGGTGTTTTAATCCTGTTCGCCACGCAGCTCATCGCAGCTGATGCAACTGACGCTCAGTGATCAGAGTTTAAATGTGAGACACGACGGCGTAGCAGAGCCATCGCAGGACGGAAACAAGAAAAGTAAATTTACAATAAAAATGTCAGATTTGATTTTAAAAACAATTTTTCGCTCTTTTTGTTGGAAATGTACTTTTTTTTCTCCATGATTTCCGAAGGCCCTACTACTCTGTCATAGTAAGATGCTCAAAGTGTTAAACCTTTTTGTTTTTATGGTGTTTTTTCTAGTTTCTGTTCCCGGAGGAGCAGTGGTTCCTCGTTTACTCCATTGTCCCTGCATGTCTTTTTCTCCCCGTCTGTCTTTATTAGGAAGAAACTTTTATTTTCAGTAATAAATCGACAACATTCAATACCAGATCTCCTGTGTTTGGCTTCAGTTTGTGAACTCCTCCCCTGGGAGGATCCGGATCCGCCGGGAGAACCGTCTGTTGGTGTCGGATCTGCCTGGAAACGGGATCAAAATGATCGATTTCCTGTTGATGGAACAGCAGCCGGAGGAAGAATGAAATTAAAAACATGGGCGGCCATGTGTGAAGTCCAACGCGTCTCATTGATCCGCTGCTACAAAATGAACGTGCAGGTACTTCGTCACTTCCTGTCGCAGTGGCGGGAACCAATGAAATCCTGACATTTCCTTTATGTCCCGCCTCCAGCCGGACAGGCGCGTCTCAGTGAAGCAGAACTATTTTAATCAGAAAAGTAGAGATTAGACCAATTAAAGATGTGATAATAGAGAAATCATTCGGCAAAACAACCACGAAGACTTGACCGGACAAAGAAAGCCGCTGCTTAAGAATCTCCATAAGTTGGAATATAATGAAAAAGTTTCATTTTCGTTTCTCATTTCCAAAACTCATATAGATCCATGACTTTAATAAAAAAAAATAATTTCATAATATCTACAAAGGCCACGCTAAGAAAATAAAAATAAAATCACTAGAATAATTAATATTACAAGAATTAAGTCAAAACTAATACGAAAAAGGTCACATTAAGGCAAAGTATTAATAACACAAAGTCACAATAGGACTATTTTTCTGGTATTTTTGTTTTATTCTTGTAATATTACTTTTCTCGTAATTATTGACAAATTTTCTTGCAAAATAATTTTTTAATCCAAATTGGATTTTCCTTGTTAAATAAAAATGCTTTATTTTTTTCTTTGTATGGCCCAAATACTTCGTTGTATATACATTAGAGACAAAGAAACAAAACAAAATTAAGACAATTTATTATAGTGGAAAAAGTTAAGATAAAGTTGAGTGGAAGAACAAAGTGTGGTAGGAAAACATTGTTAGGAAGTTTCAGAGCATTTCATGCTTCTTTCTGCTGACGGATTGTGTTTTTATTTCCTAGCAGGACTTGGTACCGACTCACAGCACTAATGGGTTTTTACACTGAGAGCCAGAATCAGAAGAAACAACTCTAGATATTTATAATCTGTTGCTGCATCATGGCTAGATGTTGTTGGTTTTTTTTTAATAAACTGGTTTTTTGTTTGTTTGTTTTTAAGAAATCCAAATTAGAAAAATTTGCCAAATGTGAATTTTGCGTAATGGGCCCCATTTAATTCACGCCAGAGTCTGGGTTATAATCCAGGTCAGAGGTTCTGTCAGGTTCTGGTTTTCCACCCATTCGCCTCACCTCAGACGAATCAACCCGGTTCTGGGTCTTCTGGGTTCAGCCAGCAAATGGCGGAGCTGCTGCACAGTTTCACCTCTGCTGACCTGCAGGCGGTCGGTTCGTACAGCTGGAGGGAAATGGCAGCAGAACGGGCCGCGGTATCGATCGTTTGGGTCCTGAACAACCAGAGCCGGCAGGGATCGATCCGTTTTAGTCCGGTTCTGAACCAGCACACCGACCCATGCTTCTCTGCACACATCAGCAGCGGGATTATTATTTTTCATATCGAGGATGAGCGGTGAGTTTCAGTTAAGAGTTGATATTTTTAATATTGCAGATTTAGCATTAAACTGTTTAAAATACAGAGACGCTTTTCTGTTGATATTTTCCATCTGCTTTTATATTAAACTATTTACATCATAGTTGATGTAAGAACGTTACAGGTTCTTATTAGATCTCCGCATGTTTTTGACCTGATATTCTACATTTGGTTAAAGCTCTAGAGATTTAGACCAATAAAATCAGAGCAACGCCACAGCATTGATTGCTGTGTCAGTTTCAATTATCGTTTTCTCAATGCCTTGTTCATGAATGCATTCAAATGATTAAGTTCATAAGTTGTTTTATTATTTTTTTAAGTACCACTGTAATGTGAGGTAATTTTTAAATATCCCCTCTGTCCTGGGAACACACTGTGATTTCCCAGGATTTCTTATTATTAATATAACTTTTTAGAAGGAATGTTCTGTGAAGTTATTAGTAATTTCTCTACATGTAGTCAAACACTATCGTATCGAAAAGACCTTGTTGAAAACGGAAGTGGATTCTCCAGCTGGTGGAAGCCAACGGCTCTGTAACGTTACAAAGCCAAAATAAACAGCAATCATTTCGACTATTTAGTCTGTCATAAGAAATAAAATACCTAAATATTTTCACAATGTTGTTTATTCATTAATAAATGTCAGTTTCAAACTAAATGTCTAATTATGCAAAATATTTAGCTCTTAACTGAGTATTAGCTCTGACGTAGCTAATATGCAAATTCACTTGCCGATAACCGAAAGTGGACTACCAAAATAAAAGGTGGGTCTGGCATTGCTAATTTCAAACTCGTCATCGTTGTTTACTGCAGCTTTTATTTTGATAGTCAACTTCCAGTTAGTAGTAAGTGAATTTAAATATTAGCTCAATATTTAGCTATGAGCCAGTGTTTGAGAAGGCCTTTGTATAGCATAGAGCTAACTATTTAGCACACTAATTAGTTTGAAGCTAAGTAGTTTCAAATTACACATTTAATGCAGAAACTAAATATTTAGTTTGCTTATTAAATATTTAGAATCTGTGAGATTTATAAATGAATGAATAACATGGTGACTGTGAAACATGAACCCCCATTTTTTCTCTTTTGACAGATTAAACAACTCAAATTACTGCTGGTATCAATATAATACATTATAAATGTCACTCCGTACAGCAAAGGTTTCAACTAACTTTAGCCATATAAAATGACAAAATGTTCATATCAGTAAATATAATGCTGTTAGTTGACAGGAATCGTCTACAATTTCACAAGAGGGCAATGTCACATTTGGTGCCGTGTTATCCAACCAAACGTCCATTTTTCTATGATGGTTGAGGATGTTGGCTGCATCCATTAGTTACGACCCATCAGTCCTCTCTTGGTCCACCAATAGAAGACTAATCTTTGAGTATTTGTTGACCTGCCACCAATGAGCTCACAGTGTTGCGACATCTTTCGACTACAGGTAAAGGAACTGACTGATAGCTTCACAGAGCCTTACTTCAAACTGTACTTCACTCCACAGAGGTCCATGGCAGTTGAGGCAGACATCCGCCATGTCTGCTACTTGAACTATCCAAGTGAATTGTGGGAAATGAAGTTATGTGTCATCAGAAATGTGGGCAACTGGTATGTTAGACTATGAATTCCCAACTGTACGATCACAGAGTACACACAGTGAGTTTTAAGTGACAGAAACTGACCAGTGTACAACTGTTCATCTCTGAGAGTCCATAAAAGGCATCGATCAGATTGTGCCCCTTAGTGGAGTTCCTATTGACTTATCCACATTGTGATATTTTAAACTTGTCCATGTGAGCAATTGATGTACGCTCACAGTGTGTACCTTTTCAAGTCTTATGTGTTAACAATTCTAAATGTGTGCTTCTCTACCAATTCCAGTCCTGCTAATGTAAAAAAATGGGAGACTGGAACTTCCTTGGTGGGATCTTGGAGGAGGTCCATATCCACTCCACCATGGTAGGCAAGATCTGGCTTACTATCCTGTTCATCTTCCGGATGCTGGTGCTGGGTGTGGCTGCTGAGGATGTGTGGAACGACGAACAGTCGGACTTCATCTGCAACACGGAGCAGCCTGGCTGCCGTAACGTCTGCTACGACCAGGCATTCCCCATCTCCCTGATCCGGTACTGGGTGCTCCAGGTGATCTTTGTGTCCTCGCCCTCCCTGGTGTACATGGGCCATGCCATTTACCAGCTGCGCGCTCTGGAGAAGGAGCGACACTGCAAGAAGGTGGCGCTGCGCCGGGAGCTGGAGGCTGTGGATGCAGAAATGGTGGAGGTGAAGAGGAGGATTGAGAAGGAGATGAGGCAGTTGGAGCAGGGGAAGCTGAACAAAGCCCCCCTGAGGGGTTCGCTGCTGTGCACCTACGTAGCTCACATTGTCACTCGCTCAGTGGTGGAGGTCAGCTTCATGACAGGTCAGTACATCCTCTACGGACACCGCCTGAACACGCTGTATAAGTGTGAGAGGGAGCCGTGCCCCAATGTGGTGGACTGCTTCGTCTCCAGACCCACGGAGAAAACCGTCTTCATGATGTTCATGCAAGCCATTGCCTGCATCTCCCTTTTCCTCAGCCTACTGGAGATCATGCATCTGGGCTTCAAGAAAATCAAGAAGGGCATCTTGAACTACTATCCTCACCTCAAGGACGACCTGGATGACTACTACGTTAGCAAGTCCAAAAAGAACTCTGTTGTGCATCAGGTGTGTGTTGGAACTTCAGTGGGTCGCAAGAGTACAATTCCCACTGCTCCCAGTGGATACACGTTACTGCTGGAGAAGCAGGGCAATGGACCCAACTACCCCCTCCTCAGTGCTTCCTCTGCCTTTGTCCCAATTCAAGGGGATCCCGGTGCAAAGCCGGAGGGCCACAAGGACGTCAAGGAGGGAGTGCCAAGCCCCACGGAGCAGAACAGCAACTCCAACAACACCAGCAGTGAGACACGCTCGCCTCCTATGGACAAACATGACGAACCAGAGGATCTCTCCTCACCCCACCAAGATGACCTGGAGTGTGGGAGATCAGAGTACCCCACTCTGCCAGTGGCAGACACCTCCTCCTCCACCACGTTGTCGGGCATAGCAAGGAAGACACGGCGGCTCAGTCCACCGTGGAACTGCTCGACGGTGGTTGAGGGGAACTGTTCAGACAGTGGAGACTCCTATCATGGAAACAGCAGCATGAAGCTCCGCAGCAGCTGCGCCGGCCCCAGAGCAAGGATCGTCTCCAAGTCGGACACGAAGAGGCCGAGCAGGTCCCAGAGCCCAGACTCTGTGGGGGAACTGAGCTCAGCGTCTCGACACAGCCGGGAGAGTAACAGTCCTGTCACTTCTTCACCGAACCGAAGGGTGTCAGCGGCGAGCAGCGGGAGCAGCAGACGAGCCCCGACTGACTTACAAATTTAATTTAAATGTGCTAAAAGTCCTGATCCAATCCTTTATTTATATTTTTCTTCCAGTCAGAAGTCTCTAAAATCTTTAAAGTGAATGCAACAGCAGTCTTGATCAACAGTTCTTCAAGATTTCTGAAGGTCTTCTAGAGTTTTTCTGTGGAGGTTGGTTTGATTTCTGACTACCACCAGAGGAATATTTTTAAAGCCTGCAATTCTGACCCAAAATTAAACTCTTAAACACAAGGGTTGTTTAAGAGTCTTGGGTTCAGATTTGTTCTTTGGGCATGTTGCTCCAATTTGTCAGCTTAGTCTAAATAAATCACTCGAATATCAGGGTTTAAAAAACAGAAGACAAGATTTTAGTGCCAACTAGGTAATTCCCAATAGCTCTTGATGAAAGCATCGACATTCTGTCAATGATCAACTGAAGGATGATGCATTCCTCTGTCGGGTCTTTACCAGATTACTTGGGGGTGTTTACCTGAGGTGTTTAGTCCTCTTGTTTGTTTCCTACCTTGGTTTGGTTCATTTGTGTAGATGTGAACACAGCAATCAAGACTTTAAGTTAACAAACTCAACTGATTTAGACCAAAGTAAACAAACTACATGTGTGAAAACACTCTAAATCTAAAAAAGCCTGGGTACCAGAACTGGATTGAAACTAAGGGATCCAAAACTCAAAGGAGATCCTTGGAAGACCTTCAGAAAGCCACAGTGGACGATAAACTAAGAAGCTTTTCAAGATTAAAGGAAAGTGTTGACTAAAGGCCTCAACAGACACAACTAGTCCTCAACCACTTTAAAATCGATCGCTGCACATCACTAAGAGATTACCGTCTTGACGGCAGAGAAAAGTTCAGACCACAACCATAGAACTTTCTTTTTTTGTACCATTTCCAGGTCAGTTTCAGGCCAACAGATCGACTTGTAATGATTCAGCTGAACACAGGCTGACGGACCGCAGGGGAATGGAAAACCAACTCATTGATCTGTAATGTTTCAGGCACCATCGCACAATCATTCAAACAGACACTTTCAGTTCAGAGGTCTGGTCTGAATTTATCCAAACTCGGTATGAACACTCAGAAATAAAAAACAAAAAAGATGTTTGCTTTGCTCTGGACAAGTTTTCTGTTGTTTTTTTTATAGTCAATGTGAAGCGAATCCACTGTAACAAGACAGTTTGTCCTGTTACAGGGTCTTAGCGCCGTCAATCACCCTCTGTGTGGTATTGCTCATACCTCTCTCCTTCTCCCCCCTTTGCTCTCTGTTACACTGCAGTTAGCAAAGCATGCTGTGACTGCTAAGGCCAGTTAGCATAGCCACTGATGACATGGGATAAACGGTTTTCCTGTAACACTAAGTTTCCCAGGATATCATTTATGCTAGGACCGCCTCTGGTTCCAACACTAACATCTTGTCTGATTTTGTTTTTTTATTGTATAAATATTATTTTTCTACTTAATGCTCAGAGAAACAGCTGGTATCTAAAAGAATCTAGTTTTATGTAAAAAAATTGCGACGATGCAAACATGGCAGAAAATAGTTTTATTCGGGAGCAGCAGCTGGTTCTTATTTAACACAAATCAACAGTCTGTCTTCACTTCACTGTAATAATGAATAAACAAATACATTCTATACAAAGAAAATGACAACTTTAATGTTCTTTTTATACCACGCCCTCCGGCTGCTGTGGAGCTCCCTCTTCAGGCAACGGCTCATACTGCAGCAACTGCGAGACGAGGAGGAACGGGAGGTTAATGTTTTCAGCTCTGGACACACAAACATCGACAGCCGAGCGTCTCACCTTGTTCCTCAGCTCTTTGTTCTCCTCCATCAGCAGATTGAACTTCTGCTGTAGATCGGCCAGCTCTGTCTGCAGAACCTCAGTGTCGGTCGGCTCTGCACACACCAAGCCCCCCAGGTGGAGCTTTATGTAGCTGAGAAGCTGGTTAAGGTCCAGTTATGAGTCACAGCAGGCTGAGGAGGTTTAGGAGATTACGACTCTAAAAAAACCATCTGAACTAATTTCAAACTACAGAATAGATCAGAAATGCCTTTTATTGTCCCTGTAGTGCAAATAGTTGGAACAGTTTTGCATAAATAAGGTTTTATATGCAGTGCAGTGTAGTGGTATTGAACAGTTTTAACAGCAAATTATCAGAGATAGTAAAGATAATGTTTTATTATCTGTGTAAATGAAAAACAAACTTGAACAAACAGACATTTGAGCTCATAAAGTTTGCAGCTTTCTGACCTGAGAGTGTAAAAAATTCAATTTGTCTGAAATTAGTTAAATTCTCTAGAAATAAAACTAAGAGTTCAAGAGTCACAAGAAGATTTAGTTTTTCCCATTATCATGTTGCAATAAGCAATAAATCAATCCATCGCATGATAAGTGAAAATGAGCTCAATCATTTTCATTTGCATGATTTATTGTTTTTTTCTTTCTACCAAAAACTAGATGACAAAAGTTTTCAGTGTTGTGATTTGGTCTCAACTAAACATTTTTAAACTTCATAATTCATTTTATTTGTTGTTTTTGTTGTTTTGTTTGTGTATTTTGGTTATTTGAAATGCTTTGAAGTTCCAGTGTTAAATGTTCATTTAAAGTTTATTGATCTTTGAGAATTATGCCATCACCATTAAATTACTTGAAAATGGTCTCAGAACAACAATATTTTTGTTTATTGCAAACATTTCTGGCACAATTTATCATCCAGCAAAATTTCTTTCTGTGAATACTATCAATTAAATGCAACTGGAATCAGACGAGGCTCGGCGATATTCCTTGAAAATAAAATCTCAGATTTCTTTCATATCAAATCTAATTTCCACTTTTAATCAGTTTACGTTTCCCAGAATTAAATTACAACTGAAAGAATATATATTCAGAAACGTTACCTTAGTCCTCCCACTCTGGGAGCTGACCTGAATTTAACGTCTAACTAAATACAAGCTGCAAAACAAGATGGCCGTCCTGGGAAAGCTGATGTAACTCTGAACCACATAAGCCCAAGGAGCGTATGATTTTCCATAAATTAAATCTTCATCAACAGAAATTTTAATCAATCAGTAAAATTGATTTACGGTCCAGCCATAAATCAGATTTTTTGGTGAATGGTCAGATGTGATTTAATGTAAAATAACTTTGTCTGTTGGATATTTTTTATGCATTTGGCTGAAATTAATTCCAGATATTTTCAGACATTTGTCCTTTTATGCAAACTGACTTTGATTAAACGTCTGTTTATTGCAGCCACACTACTGAATAAGTACTTCACAGAACTCCAAACACTTTTAATTCTTTGGTTTAACTTTTATATTTTTAAATAGTTTTTTTTTTTTTATCTTAAAAGCAGAATATTTCAGTCTTTTGCTCTTCACTGTATGCCGTTAATAATAAACCCTCCCAAACAGATATTAGCAGAATAATCCAGTTAAACTTGATACACAGGAAACACACTGCCTCTCCTGTTTCACAGCTCTGCTAAATTTGTTTAGATAAATTACTTTTCAACAGGCAAATAAATACTTTAAATACTATTTTAAATCAGCAACGTTGCAGGAAATTAAGCTATAATATTCCTCAGTACAGTTAAAAACAAGCTGAACATCAGAGTGGCAGCGCCCCCTATTGGGTTATAGAGAGATTAGAATGACTGGGTAAATGTCTGGCACATTGTGTCCCAAATTAAACAAAATTTGTGTTAGAACAGAAAAAAATGTCTTTAAATTATAGAATTTAAGATCCAATCAAACAAATCTGTTATTAAATACAGTCAAAATGTGAACAGTGAACATAAAGACAACAACTCCAAACGTTCTGGGCAGGAAATTATATTTTCCTTCAAGTTTGACTAGAAATAACCGTCATGGTTCAGGCAGGAGCAAAACCAAGTCTCATTTTAGATATTAGAATATAAATACAGCATTTAAACAATATGTCATTTAATTTAAAAAAGGATACTCAAGTGCATTGTCTGGTTTGTCTGGTTCTTCATAAAGAGCCACAAGCACTGCAAGATAGAAACGGATAAATCAACACAGTACTGAAACCTACATGTAATAACATTTAAATAAAGCTGAAAGTTTGTTCAATTACACAAATGTGGTGTTTAATAAACTGTAAAGCTTTGTTTTATTTTTTGTTAAAGGTTCACATTATATTTTGGTAACTGTGTAAATAAATTCATAGCAATTTGTTTAAAAAATGTAATTTAGAACAGAGATTTATTTTTAATAATTTCTGCCCAAACGGAGAAGCTAAATTCATGTCAGTATATTATTTTATATCAACACAGATAAAGCTGTGAAAGGAAAATGTTAAACAGAATGATATTATTTTTAAAGTTACAAATCATAACATCTGTGTTCTTGCAGCAACTTTCGTGCATGACTGAAGCAGTTAAACTAAGTAACAGGTGACTGAACTTCCTGTCCACTCACCGCTGGTTAGAGAGTCCAGAACTCCTGATTTCTCCAAGTATCTCCTAAACTGTTCCCGCTTCGATTCTGGGGCCTAAAACAAAGAATCAAAAAAGCTGTTGTAATTCAACGTCAAAATACGTTGAATTACCCCGGTTACAGCAGCTCCAGGGGGTTTATGTTGACATAAAAGCTGAATATAAAGCAGGCAGGTCTCGTGGTGCGTTCACGACCCAGCTACACACGATGCTAACCAGTTAGCTAATGCTACATTAGCATAAAAATGAAAACATAAACAAAACGTAACAATGTAAAAAATATATATACATATACGTATTAGCGATAAAACAGAGGCTCCCGGGATTTACTCACCCTGAAGCTAGCCATAAATGCTGCTAAAATTGTTTGGTTTAAGGTGGCAAATATGAGACAGTTCCAAACTGAGCCGCAACCGTTAGCCTGTGGTGCTAATCCTTCCGCTTACAAACAAGTGGGCTGTTGCCATAGCAACACCAGAAAACAAAAACATTTTTTTCAAAAATAGATAAATAGAAAATATAACATTAAAACTGGAAGAGAAAAGTGGGTAAAAGCTTTCAGAGTTACTGAAATTACGGAAGTATTTTTAAGAAATGTATTCATGAAAGACATTAAAATGTGATTAAATTTATGATGTAACGTTTTTAAGTCTAACTGCAGAAAACGATATACTATGAAAAACAGAATAAAAATTATATTAAATATATTTATTATAATTGTGTTTTAAATTGCTGTAAACAATAATATTCGAATATTTTCAGAAATATTGAGGCATTAAAAAAAATCAAGCAGCCGAATATTTTCTTGTTATATTTCGCTTGCTAAATGCTTTCAAGTGTTGAAATACACTTTAAAAAGTCAACTAAAACGCAGCAAAAACTTTAAATTGTGACGATTGTAAAGAGAGTTCACGAGTCATTTGAAGACGTTTTATTTTCAAAATAAATGAGAAAATACTACATTATTAAAACTACAAAAACACCGCTTTAATAATTTTATTTATTTAAAGTGTGTAGTCACGTGAGCACAAGGAGCCAAT
The DNA here is from genome assembly GCF_002775205.1 of Xiphophorus maculatus. Lineage (NCBI taxonomy): Eukaryota > Metazoa > Chordata > Actinopteri > Cyprinodontiformes > Poeciliidae > Xiphophorus > Xiphophorus maculatus. The sequence continues at coordinate 13,718,210 of NC_036455.1, read as the reverse complement.
CACAAGCGTCAACGTCATAATCGTTAGTACAGATTGATAAATCATGCCTACCGCACTCACTTCCGGGTCTCAAACGAGGCGTAGCGCGTCTGAATGATTTGTAGATCTGTTTTCCCGGAATCGTTGTTCCTCTTGTGACTCTGTTGAAAAACAAGCAGCTTTGTTTAGTTTGTGTCTTGCCGGGAGAAGCGTTATGTTTATTCGCTTGATTAGAATTAAGAAGGTAAGATTTAATTTTAGAAATACAGTTACAGGTTTTTACTTGCCTGATACCTCTCGGTTACAGTGAAGTTGTATTCTGCGGTTACTTGTTCTATTTTCAGGTCAGGTTTCGGTTTTTAGCAGAGGTGTGACCAAGTCACTGTGTTGCAAGTCTCAAGTAAGTCTCAAGTCTTTGTCCTCAAGTCCGAGTCAAGTCTCAAGTCAGGAACCTTTAATTTCAAGCCATTTCGAGTCGTTTTTATTTTATTTTTATAACTTGCAATTATACATAAAATTCAAATAATAGACCATTTGTACGTTTTAAAATATGTATTTATCTCGAATGATAGAACATGTGTAGCTGAAACCAAAGTATAAAAAACATTTTTAAATTGGACCACTTTATTGCCCAGTTCTGTTAAACTTGATATTCAATAAAAAAAGACGAAAATGCTGACATTTCCACAGCACAATACAAAGAACCATAACAGCAGTTTTTTCCTCTTTTCTCTGACCTGTCAAAACAATATATTGTCAATATAATTTCCCAACGTAGATGTCTTCAAATACACCAACCATCCTTAGATGATACTAGACCCGGCTCATCATCATGATGGGACAGAGAGACTCTGTTCCCAGTGTTCAGGTCCAGAATCTGCTTTCTGTTCCGGAGCCCCGCTCACTATCCACCGGCTTCCTGAGCTAACACGGTGCACATTATTTGTGGAGGCATTTGAAGGACCGGATTTATGGTAAATCATCACCAATTTAACCCGGAGTACACATGCTAACACGAAGTTAGCTAAAGTCAACTATCTTACAGCAAAAGAAAAGCGCCACCTACCGATCTTTGTGAAGCTTCAAATGCCGGACAAAGTTGGACGTCGTGGCATCTCCATCCGATATTCTCTTCTTGCATGTTTTACAAGTTGCAGTTCGTTTTTTAGTCGAAAGTTCATAACCTACGTAGCCAAAAGAAATTACTCGCGGAAGCATATTCGAGCGGTTATTTCGTATTTCGTTCCCTGAGCTCTGTAGCTTTGCCGCGTTTTTTTAAACGTCCAAATCCTGTTAATTTGATTGGTTGTGCTGCAGCTACGTACACATACATACATAAGGAGAGAGGAAACCATAGTGACGGTCTGCGCATATTGATACGGAATGAGTGACATTAATTAATGACGCAACTTTATAAATAATGTGTTTTAAATTTTAAGACTTTGAGTAAAAAATATCAAGTCTTTTCAAGTAAACAGCTTCAAGTCGAGTCAAGTCCCAAGTCAATGGCATGAAAGTCAAAGTCAAGTCCGAGTCTTTGAGCATTTTTTCAAGTCAAGTCTCAAGTCGTGATTTTAACGACTCGAGTCTGACTCGAGTCCAAGTCATGTGACTCGAGTCCCCACCTCTGGTTTTTAGTGTCTCTGACAGCGATGATAACTGACGCCCTTCTGGTTTATTTTTTAGTTTAGTTTTCTGTCAATGGATTACATATTAAAGTTGTCTGTTTTAAACCAAAATTTCCCAGTATTCTGTAATTTTTTTTGATTTAAGGAACAGAAGCTTAAAATTAACGTGTTAACTTTAGTTTTGTATTTCACTAACGCATATGGATAAAACTCACAGTTGGGTGATGCAGTATAGTTTAGTTTTTTATGATTTTACAAAATACAAAGTTTTTTAGTTTTAAAAAAATCTATTTTGTGCATATCTAGGTTGATGACATGACAAAACGCACACAAATCCTGCTATTCGGTTGGCATGAAATAGTAAATATTAAAGAAATTAACTAATATTTTAACCAGGATTCTCTGAAACATTCAGGTTTGTGTTTTGTTGCTGCCAAAATTATCCTTATGATGTCATCAGAAGTAATAAGGTTATTTTAGATAAGTTAGATTTTATCATGATGAACTAATGACTTATAGCAAAATAGAAAAATAAAGCTAAAAACTGACAATTTAATGTTGTTCTTTTAGGTGACCTGAAGTGAGTTGGTTGATTTTTACAGACAAATCTGAAGTGAATCTTTAATCCTGTGGCATATTTAAAAACATCTCGTCAGGTTCCTTTACAGCGTCATGACTTTAAATTACAGACCAGATAACCAAATGTTTCCAAGTCAGAGCTTTATTTTGCTGCGTCCTCCATGTTTCCTCTTATTGTTGCTAATTTGTCCTTTTCGCATGAAGTTAATCTGAATCTCAAAGACAGAGATTCAATAACGCATTGATTGTTCCTGACAGGAATCCTCGTGATGCGTTGCTCTCATACTTGCTTTAGTCACATGAAAAATGATAAATATATGTTTTATCTCTGCTTTCATCTGATAGTGAATTAAACACAAACAGTTTCTTTAGATAAGTTTATTAAAATATAAATTGCTACACTTTAATGACTCTGATTCCAAGAAGTTGGACCTTTTTCTAATCTTTCAAAGTTGTCTTGGTCAGCAGTTTTTCAAGGTTTTTGGATATATTTTTGGAAATTTCTGCTTATTTTTCCCTAGTAATTGTGTCAATGTTTTTTCAGTAAATTAGGAGTTTTGCCAGTAGCTCCTCCTGAAGAACTTGTTATGTTCTTCCACAATTTTATTGTTTGTCCAAAGTTTTTCCAGCAAACCATCATTCCTTTTCTTCAGCAGTGGAGCAGTAAAGTCCATTGCAGTTGAGTTCAGCACATGTTGTTTTTCATAAAGAAAACTTCTCACAGGTAAATCTGTCTTTCTGAAGCTCTCTGTGAGGATTCCTTAACTTCTCTGCTTCTTTTGTAAATCCTTCCTGCTTCTTATTTCCTTGATAAATAACAGTGAGGAACATGTTGTACTTTTTAGTCTTGAGGTTTAATTTGAATCATTTCACAAACTCAGAAACACCTGATCACTTTTCCCTGATGTGTAAAAAAAAGCAAATAAAGAGGATGTACTTTCTTTCTTTACCATGACTTTATCTACTTCCTGTTTCTCTCCCAGACATTTCAATAGTTCCTAATTAAAGCAAAGTTTAATTAGGAACTTCCTCAAAGTCGCGGCGCTTTGTAACAGTAAAGCTAAACTAAATGTCAGGCTGTTGTCAAGGTGATTCTGACCCAGATTATTTGTTTAATTTGCAGTAGATTTTGCATAAATGCTGAAAAATGGGCAGAAAGCAGATAGTTTTTGTTTATTTTGCAGTTGAAAATAATGAGACTTTAGAAGTGAAACAGGCCCACAGCATCACCCAACCTCCACTGTGCTTATCATCGACCCACCTGGAGGTTTTGTTGTTGGAAAGTTTACTCTGATTCAGGTGAAATCCCCGGAGAGTTGAGCAAACTTCACATGTTTGTGACAGAAGAGTACCAGTAGTAAGTATCTCAGATGACAACTGATGGTTGATATGGAGACTTGGTGGCTAAGCCTCTCTCAATAATCAATTAATCTTATGATAAATCAAGATCAGCTGATTATTAATATTTTTTCAAAGAGCAGTTTTGTTTAGAGAAACTTCATAATCCATTTTATTTATATTTTTGGTTGTGTGTGTTTTTAGTTTCTGTTTTATTTACTGTTTTTTGTTGTTTTATTTTATTAAAAATATCTTCCTGTTCCAGTGTAAAGTCTTCCTTATAATATGAAAGTTTATTAACCTTTGAAAGGGCAAACCTGCATTATTATGCCCATGTCAATATATTACTTAAAATGGTCTCAAAATAACTATTTTTTGGACAGTTTGTTATTGTCACAGGCCTGTTGGTGACTCCAGGACTTCATATTTTGATGCAGTGATGTTTGGAGATGTTTTTGTGTGTGGTGAAGATACATTTTGCTCCTCGTTCTGCTTCGTTTGTCTCAGTTTAGACCAGTAGCTATTATTTTAAAATTTTTCCCTTACTGAATAAAAGTAAAAGTTGCATTTTTCAGTGATGATGAGCTACTGGATTAAAGCTAGGTTTGTCTTCAAAGCTTTTTACATATCAAGGGTTAATGCATCTGTCCTCATGACTGAGAAAATGTCTGCAGATTTTTCTACGTTCTGCTGAAAATGCAGGTTTTGAAAGCAGACTGCTGTTAAACTGTGAGCTGAGTTTCACTGGATGCCACCTGTTGTCCATCAGAACTGCTTTGCTGAAGCTAATCTAGTTCAGATTACTGAAACAGGAAGTGGTACTGGGAACATTTCTGCAGAATTTCAACAACAATCCCGATCAGCTGAAACTCCGTCACGCGTTCATCTCGCTTCCTCTCTGCTTTGTTGACGTTTTAATGTTTCCAGCTCATCATGGCTCAGTAGCAGCGACCCACCGACCGATCCAGTCCGGCTCAGACGCCTGCCATGCCGCTGCCCAATGGCCGCTCCATCAACACCGAGGACAGCGGAGACACCGAGGTTCTCCTGGGGAAGGACGCCGGTGAGTTTGGTTGGTTTGTTTACATGGCAAAGTTAAAGCAAACAGCAGATTTTTTCTCCAAAAGAGAAGCTGAAGATGGAGCACATTATTATTATTATTATTATTATTATTATTATTATTATTATTATTATTATTATTATCATTATCATTATTATTATTATTATTATTATTATTATTATTATTATTATCATTATTATTATTATTTATTTTATTTTTTTTCATGTCTTGCTTTTTATTTTTTCTTACTGGAAATTTGCTCAGATAAAACAACAACAATAGAACATATATACAAATAAATGACTGAATAATAAAACAAATACAAGAAATGTATAAATAGTAAAAACATAAGTATTATTGAATATTTTATTATTTAATGAGTATTTTTAATATTTATTCATTTAAACAAATGAATGTTTTCGAAGCCATTACTTCGAAACCAACAACAAAACAAAAATATGTTTTAGTTTTCAGTTTTAGGGAGAACTTAACTTTTGGAGGAGTGAGCTAGCATCACGTTGAAGCAACATCTCCAGACATCAACTAGGACGATGGAGAATAAAGTAAATTTATGTCCCTAAAGACTCAGAGCTGCTGGGTCCAAACATCACAGCAGAAACAACACAGAAAGACATTTTCACAGATTCTGCAACAGAGTCCAATTCAAAACAAAGCGTTGGTGAACAAACAAACCGGAGTCATTTGGACTTTTGTCAAATCCGTTCCCGTCAAGATAAGATAAGATAAGATAAGATAAGATAAGATAAGATAAGATAAGATAAGATAAGATAAGATAAGATCTTTATTGTCATTGTCTCAAGAGCAACGAAATTCAAATTCAACAGTTCCCCCTCGGTGCTGCTCGGCCCGTCTCAGCCTCGCCGTCCTCATGTTCCTGGGGATCTCCGTGGTCTACGGTCTCCGGGTCAACCTCAGCGTCGCCATGGTCGCCATGGTGAACGCCACGGACCCGGCCGGAACCAGGAACACCACGGCGGACCCGGCGTGTCCGCTGCCGTCGGGACCAGAAAACAGCAGCAGAACCCTGCAGCAGCCGGACGGGGTGAGTTGCTCTACTGTTCCTCAAACTGTGGCTCCCGTGGCGCCCCCTAGTGGTCCGCAAGGTATTGCATGTACATGTCAGTTTATTTGCTCAAACTGCAGTTGGCTTACCAGGCGACTGTGTTTAAAAATAACAGTGAATAAATGGCGCAAAGCTTAAGTATGTAATTTTATAGAATATATTTATTTACATATTTGTTTGGTATGTGACAGATAAACTGAAAAAGTTGAGCTCCTCTGCCTTTTCCCAGCAGTAACTAGAAACAACCAATCAGAGCCAGGAGGCGGGACTTAGCGCTGTCAGTCACAATCTCATATGGAGCTGCTACCTTTTCCCCAGACTCTCAGTTAGTGAGAACTGTTCATTTTTACGACTTGGCTTGTTTATAATGCAGCACGTCTCCAGAGAGACATTTGAACAGACGCTGCTGTTTCTGTCCCTGTTGACGGCTGATTGTCCCCCCAGACCCCCCAGTATCGCTGGGACTCAGAGACTCAAGGCTGGCTGCTGGGCGCCTTCTTCTTCGGGTACCTGTGCACTCAGATCCCGGGCGGCTACCTGGCCGGTCACTACGGCGGGAAGATCTTCCTGGGTGTGGGCGTGTTCGGCACGGCTGTCCTCACCGTCCTCACGCCGCTGGCTGCTGGGTGGGGGTCGCGCTGGCTGTTCGCTCTGCGGGCCCTGGAGGGCTTCGGAGAGGTAGGTCACCTGGTTCTGTGTTAGACTCTTAAAGGGGCGGTGGTACAAAAGGCCATTTTTTAGCACAAGTAGCTATGGTACCTTCAGTTGCTACATATCAAGTAAAAATTTTACATCATAATTTAACGCCTTGAAAATGTTTATTTTTTTAAATTCCTGCTGTTTCTGAAACTCCGCCTCCAGGAAGTTATCACAACATGGCTCCTCTGTTAACCCTTTAATTTGCTAATTGCTGCTGGCTAGTCTGAAGGAGCTGCTTTGTGAGGCGGAAGCTCGTTGGCTCGTAAACTGCTAACGAGGGGGAACTGTGTCCTCAAAGGCGGGGCTAGATACCCCTACATGTTTTGCACTTCTGAATGGTTGCCATGGAGATTAAAGGACTTCTCTAACATGCATGAAAGAATCAAGGCAAAACATCTGGTTTGTTACCTCATTATTATATGAGATAAAGCTGAAAAAGGAGATTGTCCAAAATACTGGCTCTTTAACAATGATTTAAAGGGGACATATTTTGCACTTTGTACTTCCATTCGCGTTTCTACTGCTTCTAAAAACAGACCAACGCTTTAAAAAGACACCCAGACGTTTTTTAGCAATGAGTTAAAGTTTTTTGACGTCTGGAAAATGAACCGTTTCCAAAAACCTTCAAAGTGTAACGTCATAAATCAGAAGGCACTGATTGCTAGGGTTACCTAGCAACCCCAGCAAAACCCGGCCCGTTACCTAGCAACACAAGCAGAAGTCAAGCACATTTGGTCAGCTGGCTTTACCGCTGAATGCCCTGTACAATGGCTGTTGGAAAAGAGAAGTGTTTTGTTGTTGTTATGAATTTAAAAAGTTATATTATTACTGCTACACATATTTGTAATTCATAATTTTGTTTTCAGGGCGTGACGTTCCCAGCCATGATGGCGATGTGGACCCGGTGGGCTCCGCCTCTCGAGCGCTCCTTCCTGATCTCCCTGTCGGGTTCTGGGGGAAGCTTCGGCGCCTGCCTGGCGCTGCCGCTCACCGGTTACATCTGTGAACAGCTGGGCTGGCCCGCTGTGTTCTACCTCTGCGGTCCGTGGCAGAAACACGCAGAAATCGCCTCCATTCAGCTCCTTTTTTATTAACGCTTCACGTCCTCGTCCCTCAGGAGGCGCCGGATGCCTCTGGTTCGTTTTCTGGTGCATTCTCGTGTCCGACGACCCTCGAACTCACCGTCGGATCAGCGAACAGGAGAGAGATTACATCATAAACTCTATTGGAGCTCAGGTGAGCATCAACATCCTGGTTGTTTGGATTCAGCTTTTTGTGCTTGACTGAAACAATTAATCATGATTAATTAGCTGTTCAACTAATCGTCAAGTAATTTAGTAACCGATTAATCGTTAACTGGAGTATACTGATCCAAAAGAAGGCCATGTGCTGAAAGAAAATTGTACTTAACTCATTAAGCCAGAACTGTACAAAAAATACACATTTTGCATTTAATTTGAAAAACTAATTTATTCGTCATCATCCTAATTCATCCTTTGCTACAAATGATCAAGTGTTCACTAAAGAAATTCTGTTATTGCATTTTATGCAATAAAATGTTTATTTTTTATCTTTAAAAATGAATTTGATTATTTGTTTATTTGTATTTTTTTTATAGATTTTTAATATTTTATTAGGTTTGCAACTAACCATTACAGTAATCAATTATTCTCTCTATTAGTCTGATGACTAATCAAATATTTTGATGATTAATTGAATAAAAATGGTACATTTTGGAGATTTTTCATCATCCTACTTAAGCCTTTTTATACATTATTAGGAATAAATTAAGTTATGCAGACAAACAAATATATATATATTTTTAAATAAAAAAAACATTTATTGTCTAAAACGCAACAACAAAGCATTTTAAATGCAAAATATACATATAATTTTTAACAGTTTTGGCCTAATTACTGCTCTGAGTTGTTCTTTCACCAAATGATTTTTTTGAGTCATTGTATACCAGTTAATGATTAATCAATTACTAAATTTGTTGGCGATTATTTGAGTGATCGATTAATCAGATTGTTTCAGCCTTATATTTTAAAATATAAGCTTAAATAATAAGTCTGCAGAATGTGCCATTGTTTAATCCAATTAATCGTCAGACTAATAAATTACTAATCTGTTTTTCAAACTAAATGATGGAGAAATGTCCGGCCCGTATACTCCTCACTTCTCCTTTAGACTTCCTGTTTCTGCTTTTTTTTTCCTTTTTTTTCTCCAAAGTTTTTGCAGTGCTTGTGGCTCGTATTTTTTGCGGAACCAGCGACGTCCGCGCCGAGGCCTCCAGACGTGGGGCGTGCTAACAACTGCGCCGCCACAGCACGCCCCTGTTTCTGCTTTTTGTTCTCAGATCTTATTGTTTACATGTGAAACTCTTTTTTTATCAATGCTAAACACTTCTGCTTGTTTATCTGTGTGTTGTTTTTCTCACAGTTTCCCAGATACGAGTTAAATTTGTCTGCTATAATTTTCCTGCAGGGCAAAGGTCACGGCTGGTCGCTGCCTCTTGTGTCCATGGGGCTTTCCGTCCCGTTGTGGGCCATCATCGTCACCCAGATGTGCTCCAACTGGTCCTTCTACACGCTGCTCACCTCCCTGCCCACCTACATGAACGACATCCTGCACTTTGACCTGCAGTCGGTGAGTTTCTGCTGCTCCGTTGCACCAGATTAAAAAACTAAAACTTACCTGTTCAGCCAGGTTTCTACTGAGAGAACAACAGAAACTCAAAGAATGTGAATATCGTGAAAAGGTTGTTTTTTTTTTGCCCCTCATTTCAGAACGAGGAAATGTTTATTCCTTTTAATTTTGGTAATTCTGCCTCACAGAGAATGAAAACCCGAAATTCAGTGTCTCAGAAAGTTGAGTGGAAGGAAAAAATCTACCAGCAATGGGGCTAACTGCAGCCTTAGCTTGAACTATTTCTTTAAATATTTCACTCTGTTTGTGATGAATCTATATAATATTTGAGTTTCACTTCCTGAAATGAGGGACAGAAATACAGATTCTTTGTTTTTAACTTCTGATTGGTCGAGGGCGACATTCATCCTGGAACCGCCATGGTTTAATGTTTTCTATTTTTTGGTCTAGAAAATGTTTTTAGTTTAACCTCAGAAACAAAAATGGAGAACTTTGTTCTAAAATCGTTGCTGTCTTCAGCCAAGTTTAATGTCTCGGGAGCCCAAGTCTGTTGAGTAGAAAGTTTCTGGATGTTTACGGCACAACTTGAGTGATATTAAAATAAAAGTAATAAAGGTAGCAAATAAAAGAAAAATATTTTGAGTTTATTAGGACCAAACATTTTCCAGAAGATATTAAAAATGTTTTAAAAGCGTTCATGCTCCATTTTCTGCTTTTTCTGATAACAGGATCAGTGAAAAATTCAGATATTAATATAAATTAGCCTTAAAATCCAATTAGCTGCTCCTGTTGGGTTCTGTTCTGCATTTTGCTGTGGTTTACAGATTGAATTTACTGTGTTGTAGCATTTCATATTAAGCTAATATAATTAGATTTTTATTTAGAACGTTTATTTTATAATGAGTTGTAAAGATTTCATTCTGTTTGCTGAGTTTTGTGTTAATAAATGAGTAATTTGCGTCTCTGTGGGCGTCAGAACGGCTTCCTGTCGGCGCTGCCTTACTTCTGCAGCGTTCCGGTCTCACTGCTGTCCGGCGTGGCTGCTGATTGGCTCATCATGAGGCAGGTGTTCAGCATCACCAACGTGCGCAAGATCTTCACCTTTACAGGTCAGTGAGGTTACTTTTTCAGCCTAAACAGACTAGCCGCTGGGTTGCCATGGAGATACTCGTCTCCCCGCAGGCCTGGTGCTGCCGGCGCTCTTCCTCATCGCCGTCTGCTACGCCGGATGCAGCCACATCCTCACCGTCACCTTCCTCACGCTCTCCACCAGCTTAGGAGGGACCAGCTCCGCCGGAGTCTACGTCAACCAGATCGACATCGCTCCCCGGTGGGTGCCCGCTGCCATGGCAACCGTTTCAACTCCAACATGGAGTCATGAGCTAACAGATTAGCATCTGAGCTGGAGGTGTTGCTTTCCACAATTCAATATATATAAATATTCATAAATGAACAAATATGATCATTTTATTACAATAAATTTTAAAAATGCAATTATGCATAAAATACATAAATAATGTCACGTAAAGCCATCATTTCAGGCTAATCCGTTGTGGTCAGTGGGCGGGGCTAACAGTTATAGTTAAATGTGATTGGTCTGCAGGCTAACCAATCACAGCACATCAAGTTATTTTGTCATGAATAATATATAGTTATACAGGAAATAACTATTTCTGATTTTAACATTAAAATTTAAATTTTAAATTTTAAAGTGCAAATAATCAAAATTTTGATTGTCAGAATAATCAATAAAATATTAAATTAGTAAATCAGTTGTTGGTTGCAGCTCTAATTCTGATCCAGTTTGTGTGAGAATAAAGCATCACAGCCAACATAGGAGGAAAACTTTATATGTTATCTTTTCCTGGCAGGTACGCCGGATTCCTCCTGGGAATCACCAACACGTTCGGGACGATCCCGGGCGTCGTGGCGCCGATCGTGACGGGATACTTTACAGAAGATGTGAGTCTCTAAGAAATCTTGACGCTGAAACACCTCCAGCTTTTCTTTCCCGTCTGGTTTGGTTTCCGTTTGTTTTGCTCTAAACTTTTTTATTCCTAATGTTTTCTTTTCCTCTGTTGGGTTGATTGAGGCTCTCGCATAAAAATAAGATTCTCGGAAGTTTAGCTTCTGTGTCATGAAAACAACAAAAATAATTGTATAAACTCCATTTTTTACTGAGTTATTAATCACATTTTAACTCCAGTGATGTGTCTGCAGTGGTACACAGGGTAGATTGACCTCTGACCTTTCTGCAGCACACCATGGCAGGCTGGAGGACGGTGTTCTGGGTCGCTGCTGGGATCAACATCGGCGGCGCCGTCATCTACACGATATTTGGCAGCGGGAAGATCCAGGCGTGGGCCGTCAAGGAGGAAGAGGAGGATGAGGAGGAAGAGGAGAGGGCGGTAGGTCCAAGCTGAAGAAAAACCAAAGAGAAGCAGCGAAGCTCAACCTGGCGAAGGATTCAGGGCAATTAATCCACAGACTGACCTCAACGCACAGTTTTCACTTCTTTTGCAACATTTTCTTCTTGTGGGACGTTTACATCGCTTTAAAAACGCTTTAATTCACCTCTGATTTTTACTTTCTTGCCTTCTAATGATTCAGATTTTCCTGTAATCATTGAAGGTGGTCTTGCTCAGTATTTTGAAGGTTTATTTTTGGACTTTGGCTGATTTTTCACTCCGTATCAGTCGAGTTCCCAACCGTGTTTTTTTTTACCCCTCCAGGGTCTTTTGTGGCTCTAGTGCCCCTTATATGACAGTAGGCTGACAGGAAACGGGGAAGGAGAGGGGGGAAGACATGCGGCAAATATCGTCGGGTCCGGGAGTCGAACCCGCAACGGCCGCGTCGAGGACCGAAGGCCTCCAAATACGGGTCACGCTAACCGCTACGCCACCACGGCACGCCTTTAGTTCCCAACCGTTTTCAGAGGAATGCTGTTAGTTTGATCGCTAAGCCTCGTAGCTCCGACATGTGAATCATTCAGGAGTAAAAACTGATGAATCAGCACAACGATGACACACAACAGACCAGTTCACAGGTTAAACTGTGTTGCTTTGGAAATCAGAACCTTTAAACCTTCAGTTAACCCAGAAAAATACCAGAAACTCAACAGAAAATATGATTTTAGGTGATTTCAAACTACAACAATATCAGGAAAGGTTTTGAATAATTTGGTCCTAAAAATACTTTTAATTATAATAAATCAGAGTTAATCCAGTTTATTCTATAAACTCTAAAACTGATATGATTCATGGTTTTAGCATCGCGTCAGATTTCCTGGATTTTTCTTCCGGTTCCTTAAAGACCAAAGTTGGAGTGACATTTCTTTTGTCCTCCTCTTGTCCAGTTTCTTATTTAAAATCTGGGATGATATCTGATATGAATGTTGCTTATATGCTGATCTGCATCAGAGTCAGTTGCTGTGTTTCTATTACAAATGTGCACAAAACTTTATCTATATTCTGATAATGTTGAAAAAACACAATTTTGTAATTCTGGTGTTTCGATTCCATAAGAAACACAATTAAAATCACAAGTAAATAATCTTATTTACGTGACAAGTCATAATAAATAATGGTAAACGGTAACATGAGATGTATTAATGTTTCAGTCGTGGTGCTAGCGCTCGTCAGGTCTCAGCCGTCAGAGACACGTTGGCGTCTTGTTGAGATAAACGTCTGATATTTGGGAGCGGCGACGTTTATCTGCAGCATTTTGGTAAAACTATCAACTTTACAGAAAAACTATCGATTTTACTATTTCAAATTTTGCTGGACGATAAATTGTTCCAGAAGTTATTGCGATATTGTTTTAAGACCATTTTAAAGTAATATAATGGTAATAAATCAATATTTATTGATTCTTAAATATCAATCAGCTTTAAAATCTTATGAACATGTAACACTGGAACTCAGACATGTTATATATCCAAAATAAATAATCAAAACAACAAATAAACAGAACTCTGTAAACAAAACTGGCCAGTTGAGTCTGAAGGCTTTTATCAGAAATCTACAATATCCAGAACATAAAATCATGAAGCCTGAATTTTTCTTGTTTTAAGGGTTTTTAGTTTTTTAAAGAAGTTTCTCTTCAGATCTGATTGGTTAAAAAAGTGAGAAAAAAAATTGCATTAAATTTTCTATTATCTTATTTAGTTTCTCCTGGTTTCCAGAGGAAAATATCTCCTTCATCCCGGTTAAATTATTTTAATATTACGGTACTATTAAAAGTAGAGGTAATGTCCAACAGCGCCTCCTACAGGTTTACAATGAAATAACAGACTTTTTATCACTGTTGGCTCCACAGACACAACAGCAACGACTCTATTTAAACATGTTGCCAAATAAAAATGCAGTTGCACTTATAAGATTTTTTTAAAACGTATGAAAAGAATAAAAGATTTTAATGTGAGGAAATCTGAGCATGCGGATGATGAGTGGAGTTGTGGTGAAATCAGGCAGTAACCGGATCATCTGAACTGTCAGTAAAATGGCTGCTGAACCGTTTCTGTCGGTTTGTTTTGCAGACAGACTGAAGCTGCAAAGATCCTTCACTGTCTGCACATTTAAAGTTGAATTAATCTGAGGATTAAAACGGTTCAGGCTTGAGTTTGTTTGTTTATTTACATCCTGTTTGCTTATTATTAAGAGTTAATAATGATTCACTTTTAAAGGATGAAGTTTTAATTTCAGGCTGGGTTTTGTTTTTACAATTTATTCCACAGTCGGTTTGTTACATTGCTTTGGTCTTAGCACTTTTTATTTGGTGTTTTATTTTTGAAATCAATGTTTTTGTTTAGTTATTTAACCCCAAACTGGACATAAGCTGCTTAGGAACGTTTCAGTGTTACTGAGAACAAGACGAAGTTTTCAGTCTGCAGTTTGTGAAGGAAAAACTGGATTTAAAGTGTCGTTCATTAGAATGAAAGTCAGATGAAGCACTTTCACCTGCAGGCGCCTGATGTTTGAGCAACAGCATCACTTAGACTGGAAGCACTTTTCACGTCAACATTTTAATAACAATTAATAATAATAATTTTAATAATGTAATGTGTTTTTTATATTACAAATTCAATTGTTTTGTTTTTATAAGATTTAAAAATATAATTTCTGCAAATGTTTGCAGAGAAATAAGTTACATGTGGATGTTTATAAATGGGTGTAAAATGTACTTCTTCTGTGATCTGAATTTTTTTTAAATATATTTAGTTTTTTTTTTTTTAAAAGATGGGATTAAAAGAAAGATAAAATTGCTGAAATTCTCTAAAATGTGTCTGGACGTTTCTTCAGAAATATTTCATGTACATATTTAAACATGTACATCATCTTTATACTTTAAGTTTCAGTTGTTTAATTCTGGCTGTAATTTTTTAATTATTCATACAGCTTGAAGGTAAATGTTCATATTAGCCTGTTTTTATACTAAAAAATGTATAGTTTGTATAGACGTGCTGAGGCTTCAGGGGAGCAGTTACTGTTAACAACCACTAGGTGGCGCAACACAATAAACATCAGTTTCTGTTGTATCACAATATTATTATTATTATTTGTGCAAATTGATAGCAAAAATAATTCTTATTTGAAGGTTCTGAAACGATCAGATCTTGTATTTCTGTTTTACTTTTGATTATTTGGCAGGAAATAAATTTCTTGATGACATATTTTACTAATTAGTTAAGGCAGTTTCCATCATATAAATAGTATAAAAAGATTTGGGCTTGCAATGCTAAAAGCTGCTCACAAGATCTTCAATATTTTAAGTATATTACTGATTAAGTAGTTCATTGTTATTTTTAAGTTTAAAAAAAGGTGCAAAAACATAAAATGAAGCCCAAATTAAATACTACTACATAAATAATTTTAAATATAAATTTGATTTTACTCTAAATTCTTACCTTGAAAACTTTGCATCAGAAAACAAGTAAAACACACAAACTTTTCAGATTATTTTTCTCTAAGAATAAACAGTATCCTCGATAAACAGGATGTTTTGTTTCTTAATGAAGGAACTTCGTCTCAGCATGAAGATTATTTTATTATATATGAATTTATGAGTTAAAGGAGTAACAATAAAGCTTAAGATAAAATAGAGGAGTTAACTCTTCTTATCACTTATCTCTTCAAATTGAATCACCTGAACTTTGTGAGGTTTCAGCTTTAAAGCAAAATGTCCGATTTTTGTTTGAGTTCCTCCAGAAAACACATAATACCTTTAAACTCTTCAGCTTCAACAGACGACATTTATAAAAGATTATTTAAAACCTAAGGCAAAAAAAGGTTGAGTTTGCGAAACGTATCTAGATTCATTTTTTTTATTACCAGTTACAACATATCATTTTAAATACACCCAGTTTTAAAGCCATTTACGAACATTTTAATAATTTTTTATTGTTAAATGAATATAACTTGTTCCTGGACTCGCAGTGGGGTCAATAAAAGCCCTTTGACCTCTGGGTCACCGCCAGGTGTTCGGCGGTTTCAGTTCACCGCTAGAACTTGCATCAGTCGCCTCACGGAGTCACCCGGATGTTGATGACGTCAGCAGTTTGACGAGAACACAGCGGTGCAACATGAAATGCCGTCCTACCGACACAGCGGTACCTAGCACGCTTTAAGGAGGAATTTTAACGAAAATATTTCAATTTTGGCTCCTAAATTGGCTTTAAAAATTAAATATTTATTATTTTTTATTGAACTTTATCCGTGCTTATTTCGTTAAAAGAAAGAATCAGTGTAGCATGTTGCTACATTCACACAAATTAATCTTCACATTTTATAATCTTCTCGTGTGATTTGTTCAGGTGTTTTTATCTTTGCTCTTCTTCTGTAGTAACTGGAGCACAGTAATAATAATAACTTGCTTTAAAATCTGACCTATATTTAACTCCAGTAATTTCAATATTTAAGTTTTGTGACGTCACTGGAGATATTTTTGCTTTGTACTTCTAACCTAATCTAATAAAGTTTTTAAAGTAATCCATAAATTTAACTTAAAAAAAATAAAATTACAGATAAACTAAAAAGCTTAACTTAAAAAAAGTCTTCAAAAACTCTTATAAACCACAAATAAAAATACATTTCCTTGTCAATTATTTAAAAAAAAAAAAAAATTTACATCATCTAACATGTGGAATCATGATATGAATCAACTCCAAACCTTTTCAGACTGAGAACTCTTCGTTGAGATAAATATCATCACAAATACCTGAACAAGAAGTTAGTCAAGAAAACAAACTGTCCTTGAAATAGTTTTTTTCACTCCTAAGTTTGTCAGGTTGTTTTGTGTTTGTCTGTTTTGTGTTTATTTTGCTTTTACTCATTGTTAGCCTTCTGGGATCTGATACATGAAGAACTGCTGGAATTCAGTGAAAATCTAAAGGGCTGTCTCAGCATCATGGACCGTGGATTATGGACTAGAGATGATCTTGTGAAGCTAATTTAATCACTTTTTCTTTCTGAATTTTGTAACGTTTCATACAGTCAAATATAACTAACTAGTAAAAATAAGAATTAGGCGCTAAAAGGAAAGTAGAGAAAAAAAGAAACACCATAATCATCTTTTGCTGTAAGTTTTCAAGTAAAATGTGGAAATATTTGGAGTTTAGGAAACTTGTGTTTTATTTGATGAAACATTTCAACACATTTTCATTCACAGCTGAAGAGAAACACTGAACCAGAGTTCAGTCCAAGTGGTTCCGACCAGAACCGGGGTTAACACTCAGAACAGTTGAGCTTTACAGTGGCACTCCTCTGGTTTACAGGACGATGCAGATCATGGCTTTGACATGCAAAAGGTCAAATGTGAGGTGAAGAGGAGAAGTGGCTCCTGCAGTGTGTTGCTAATGTGCATTATTTGCACCGACTGCCCCCTGCAGCTCTGCACATGTCACCATGCAGCCTGCTGACGCTGCAGCTCTCTGCACAGGAAAGACGCCGACGTCTCTGAACGCTGGCAGAAACCAGAACCAGTTTCCACTCAGGTAAACATCTACTACTGTTTACAAGAACATCCTAACTGGTTTTGTTTGATGCTGCAAAACTTTGCTTTGTATTTTCTTTCATTTATCTGAATTAAAAATTCAATTCAAAATACTTTACTGGTCCCAAAGGGGAATTAAATATCATTGTAGCTCATACTAATTCAAATTGTCAGAGTTGTTGCAGATAGTGATGATTAAGCTCAAGTACAAACGAAACATTTTCGTTTCAAAACAATCTTTACTATAAGGTTTGTTGATTCACTATGTATTTGTTGAAAATGTTCAGCAAATATTGAAGGTGGCATCCAGTAGAGGTGCAGTTTGTGCATTTGTTTCACCACAGTAAAATAAAAACAACTGCAAAAACACAACATTTTACAAAACATTTTGGTCTAGCTTCTAGTTCAAAGATCTTAGCAGTGGAAAAAAAGACACAAAAAAAGCTTATTTTAAGTAATTAATTAATTTATTAATTTATATTGATGAAAAAGTTATTATTCCACTGGCAGATTATTTCACTTATAGTGTGGGAAAAATAACCTCTTATAAGTGAAATAATCTGAAAGTGGTATTAGTATTTTTTCATCAATATTAAGGAATTATTGCTGCTATACTTGCTGAAATGTTACTTTTAATTTAATTTCGTCTTATTTCAGGTGCACTGAGATATTTGCATTGGAAACTGGACCACTTGGTGGGATTTTGTGTCTTTGCTGGGCAGCCTGAACTGAAAATGGATGAGTCTGATAATTCAGCTCCCTGTTACCATGACGACCGTCCAACATGACTCATCCCCGATGTGCCGCTGCGTCTTTTCACACCGTAACGCCTCCGTGTCTCTGCTCTGATCGCTCAGCCTCCTCCTCCTCCTCCTTCGCAGCAGCAGCAGCAGCAGCAGCAGCAGAGTTTTTGCCGCTGCAGTGGCATGATGGGAAGCCGCCATCACACCGGCGTCACGCCTCACCTGGAGACAAACGACAGGCAGGCAGGAATCAGGAAATACTCAACATCCCTCCATTTATTCTCTAGAGATGTTTGAGCTGTGGGGGGAAGAAGAGTACCCTGAGAGAACAATTTATCACCAATTATTGACAGAAAATAAATAGATTTTGTTTCATTTTTTATGTTCATGACAGAATAAATAAACAGGTGAGTTTATAATGTCTTAAAATGAGACTAAATCTACATTTACAGGTAGTTTAAAGCTCAAAAGAGTAAAATCCACCTAAATGTCAGTTGTCAGTGTTGTAACTATTTTTTTTTACAATTTGAACATCATAATTACTGATTTACTGGTTTATAATTATGATACTGATTTACAGTTATGATTTCTGGATAAAGAATGCTGCTCACACCTGTTCAGCTCTGATCAGTGACTCAACATGAATGCAGCACAGCAGAGCAAGAATCCTGTGTATCCTGGGAGCAAAGGTTGGGAGATCTTTGCATGGTAGCTGATAAAACGTTCCTCCGTTCTGCTGGGAAACCGGGTCAAGTTTCCACCCTGAGCCTCCAGGATTCCTGCTCCACCCTGCTGGGCCTCCACAGGCTTTTATTGGTGCCAGTCACAGTTTGGTACGAACTTCTGACATTTCCTTAACTAACTTTTTGGAAAAATTTACTTTTAGAGTATATTTACCAAAATTTGAACACAACTTTAGATTTCTGATGATGTATGTTTTCAACCTTAAAGGGGCAGTATTATATGTTTTCCAGGCACACATTTATAGCATAATCAAATATCAATGTTACCTTCAGTTGCTATGTGCAATATGGGCAACCGCCCAGGGCAGCATATTAAGAGGGGAGGCATGAGATCCCGTCTAATGGCTAGGACCGCCTATGATCAAATATGACATAAAAGAAATTTGACTTGATGCCTTGAAATTGGGCATTTGTCTCTTTAAGAAGCTCCTGTTTTTTCTGGAGCTCCGCCTTCAGGAAGTTGTCACAACATGACTCCTTAATTAACCCTTTAACGACGTTTTGACCAGCGGTGAACTGAGGACACATTTTGATATTTTTGACAGCTAACCTGACAACATTCATTTAGATAAGGTTCCATTATTTACAGTAATTTCACCAATTTTACGTCAAAATGTTGCACTTACTGTGTTGTACAGTAATGTTATGGATTCTGTGTTTCTTCTGTCTCTTTTATCTACTTACATGCACAAGCTGCAGCTGACATAACCATGTTTATGTGTGACTGTCGCCAGTCATACATAAACAGACTGAAGCTGATTAGACTCCCCTTTAGGGAGGGAACATTTTGCTTAGAAGAATAAAGGTTAAACTCTACAATCTTTGCCTCACCTGGTTACCTCCACCAGGTGAGCTAAGTGACGCCCAGCGCTGGACGGTGAATGTAACTCTGTATCTGATCCATGACATGTATGGCTTGTAATTTTTCAGCCTGTTTTTATATTTAACCACATCTCATTATTTTTCAAGGTCATTTCCTTTACAGCTACACCTGAATTTCCTCCCTGTGGGACAATAAAGAATATTTTTATTGTGTTCGGTTAACAGGAGGCGGGTGATTCCATTTTTATGTAGAGGACTTTCATCTGTAACTGAAACGGCTTTTTTGATTTTACGTTAAAACGTGTTTGAATATCTGAAACATTTCCTGATTCAAATTTTTAGATGAATTTCAAGTTTTCAAAGTTCAACAATGGTAAGAAACAACATTTCAACCTGAAAACCTGGTAGAGTTGGAACAAAGATTGTTCTGAATGACTGTTGGATGCTCCTGCTACCGCCTGGAACTCCTTCCTGACCCTCTGGGTGCTGGACTGTTTTGCTGAGGAGGTTTACTTTAGTTTGCTGCGAACGGAGCGGGAGAACCTGTTGACTGCACTTAGAATCAGGCCAGGCTGCATTTTTACACCCGTATTTTAAAAGATTGTTGCTCAACGCGGCGGGAGTGTTTTGTTCTCTTGATTAGAGGTGTCGCTCCTTACGTTTCCTTTCTGCCTTCCAGCCTGACGGGTTTGGTGCACCCGACTTCAGCCTGTCTGGACTTGACCTTCAATGGACTGAAAGCAGCAGCAGCAGAGTTAAACTGGTTTGCATGCTGACCAGTTCAGTCCAGGTTTCAGTCCAACTTTCCTCCTGCAGAATCACTTTTAATCACTTCAATCAGACCTTGAATATGCGTCTGCCGGCTCTTACAAAAGCGTCTGAAGAACAATAAAACTTTTTACTCTCTGTTTTCTCTCAGACTGTTTAAATGCAAATCTCTGTCCTCTGAATTAATCTGATGATTCAATCATTCCTCCCAGTGATACCAGTGGGGGTTGTGTGGTGGAAACCAGTCTGAAAGCTGTTAAATATTAAATGTTGCACTTAATCAGCCTTTATACCTGACTCATGATTATAATTATTCCCAATAGTTTTGTGTCCCAGCAGAACAAAAAAACCCCAACAACAAATAAATTCATTTTAAAAATAAACTTAATAAACAAATATTTTCTGTACTTAATTCATAAAATATTGTCCCTTTAGCTAAAACACAAATCAATACTTTTATGCTTTTTAAAAAAGAAATGTATTTTTCCTCTTTGTGTAACTTTACATAAACTTTGTATAAAACATGCCCTATTTTCAAGCAAAATGGACATATTAGTATTTGACATAGTTATATGGGTTGTTATTACAGTCATTTTTAAAAAATGATTACAGTTTTGGAACTGTTTGGGCAAAAAAATGTCTTCCTGGTTCTGCTGCCAATCACAATAAAGTATTTTAATTGTTATTTTGATCATTGTTTGCTGTAATGTTGGTACTTTTGTTATATTTTGAGCTGGAGGAAAACTTCAAGTTACATATTTCTATATTTTAATAGTTTAAAAGCTGAAAACTAATAATTTTGTGTTGTATAGTCGTCAACATTTCACTCAAAAGTAAATTACGATGACCTTTATATTGGAGCGTTACAAATATCTCTGTTAACATGAATTTAAACTCTTGTAATTTTATATAAAAAATTCTCAGTTGCGTAACTTTGTACAGATATGAAATAATTATTTTATTAACCAGACTGGGAGTATTTTTTATTTTACATTTAATTATTCAGCTGATTTCCAGGGTTTTGCATTTAATTTAATTTAATTTAATTTAATTTATTAGTAATAGACCAAAAACACCCAGTTTTTAGAAATGTTACTGTTCAATGCAAGTATTTTAAAATATTTTTCAGTAAAGTAGATATTTAAAAATATTGCTTATTCTGTTTATACTGAAAAGTGTGGGTATGTTTTAACTGCATACTTTCATCTTCAGGTGTCAGGAGTAAAGTGGATGTGTTGTTTTGTGTGTGAACTCAGGGCCAGCTGAGGAAACGCCACCATGCGTGTTTTAGTCTCCATCCGCCCGACGTCATGACGTTTTTTACAGGAATGCGCGTGATTTGCGGGGTTTTGCGCGGAGGGAGGATGACGGAACCTCCAGGCCGCCTCCCATCCAGTATAAAACCTCCCAGTCCGACTCCACACTTCCTCTTTCTGTTACCTGGCTAAGGGGCAGCAGCTTTGGCCGTGAAAACCCAGAAACACCGGTGAGTTCAGCTCTGATTCATTCATTTACCAGAAATCACGCCGTAGGCCTCGAGCGGCGTTTTACCCGCTAATGAGGAAACGTCCTCGGTTTGTTCCTAATCTTGGCATATCGGAGCTTTACGTTTACTGTTATGTAACCTGTGTAGTTTTTCACTTAGAATTGGATGTTAAACGTATGGAAAATGTTGTTTAACCGGGTTAAATATGACAGGAAGAATTTTTGTTTTCGTGGAGTTTAATAGTTTAGGATTAGAAAATGCGCTAAAAAGGGAGGGTATGTGGAGAAAATGAACAAAGGAGGCAGGGAAAACCCCACATCCGAGGATGCTTTGTTGGCATCTGGTCCCTCTCCTCCTGGGAACAACTGGTCGGGTTTCCCAGTAACAGGTGTGGGAGTCTGGACCAGGATGGACTCTGGATATTTGGAGGTCTTTGTAACTTTATCCGACGTGGCCCTGGCAGTAACACGTGTCTCAGGCTGGCCTGGGGCCCGCTGCGGCCTAGCAGCCTCCGCCTTTTAGCAAAGCAGTCGGCTAAAGAAAAATATCAACGTAATGTAGAAATGCGGTTTTGGAACGCGAAATTTCTCATGTTGACCCGATTTAAAGACTTTAATAACAGTACATACTCTTGAGTAATGACCGATTAAAACCGGCTTAAGCCTGTTTTGCTTCGACCGACGCCTCTATGTTGGCTCATTTATCTGTTAGCTTCCCTATTAAACGCTTTAAGCTAAAATGGCTAATGTGGTTTTTGCTTATTTTAAACAGAAACTAAAACAATGGGAAAGGAAAAGACCCACATCAACATCGTGGTCATTGGCCATGTCGACTCCGGCAAGTCCACCTCCACCGGCCACCTGATCTACAAATGCGGAGGAATCGACAAGAGAACCATCGAGAAGTTCGAGAAGGAAGCCGCTGAGGTGAGAGAAACTTTTATTTTCCTTAAATCCAACTTTTAAGGAGGTTTTAGACACGTCCAAGATGGCGGCGTCGGCATGCCCAACTGCCCGGCACGAGGAGTGTAGCTGTAGCTGTGTGCGCGCACGCGGGGTGGGGCCTGCCGGCGGCAACGGCTAGTGGTGACTGTGCATTTTATCCAGAGTAGGCCGCAGACCATTTAACGGAAACTGGATCTTATGAATTTGAAACTTAGAATTTATAAATACAAAAGTGCTCCAGTTAAATTTAACAAAAAAAAAGCACATTTTTGTAGAAGTTCAGAACCCTATTTTAAAACCTACATGCATAAACACTGAAACAGTTTCAGTTAGATGAACTGAATGACCTTTAAATGATCAATTTGTAAGAAAGTGTTTAAAAATTAGTTTTGTTTAAATAGTTCAGAATCAATTAATACTGTACCAGTAGAGCTTAAAAATAATGAAGTTAAAGTAAAATGTACATGTATGTTTGTATAAACATTTACAAGATGTCAACTGTATACCAAATGAACGATTATCTGGAGATGAATTAAAAAAGTTGCCTACTACCATTCAGCTCAAATAGTTTTGTAATACTTAAACTTATTGACACCATAATGGGTCTAGTAATTAACCTGTAAATAAGTTTTCTTAAATCCTTTAAATGCATTTTAATTTCCTTGACAAATATTTACTCTAATATTGAAGTTAAACCAACTTTTCTTTTTTGTAAGATGGGAAAAGGCTCCTTCAAGTACGCCTGGGTGTTGGACAAGCTGAAGGCCGAGCGTGAGCGTGGTATCACCATCGACATCGCTCTGTGGAAGTTTGAGACCGGCAAGTACTACGTGACCATCATTGATGCTCCAGGACACAGGGACTTCATCAAGAACATGATCACTGGTACCTCCCAGGTAAGAATCCACAATACTAGATTGACTAGTTTAATTTTGGAATGTTTGAATCTAAAGTGACTCTTAAATCTCCAGGCTGACTGCGCCGTCCTGATCGTTGCTGCTGGTGTTGGTGAGTTTGAGGCTGGTATCTCCAAGAACGGTCAGACCCGTGAGCACGCCCTGCTGGCCTTCACCCTGGGTGTGAAGCAGCTCATCGTTGGTGTCAACAAGATGGACTCCACTGAGCCCCCTTACAGCCAGGCCCGTTTTGAGGAGATCCAAAAGGAAGTGAGCACCTACATCAAGAAGATCGGCTACAACCCTGCCGCTGTTGCCTTCGTCCCCATCTCTGGATGGCACGGAGACAACATGCTGGAGGCCAGTACCAAGGTGAGACCTCGGAACCAAATGGGAATCTGTTTTTTGGGGGGTTACTGAGGAAGAAAACAAACTCTTTTCTTTTTTTTTTCTGTGATTGTAGATGAACTGGTTCAAAGGATGGAAGGTTGAGCGCAAGGATGGCAATGCCAACGGAACCACTCTCCTGGATGCCTTGGATGCCATTCTGCCACCTTCCCGTCCCACAGACAAGCCCCTTCGTCTGCCCCTGCAGGACGTCTACAAGATTGGCGGTAAGAAACCCTAAACAAAGTGTGTTTTGCATAATTTGAACTTACTGCAGTGCATTTGATCTATTTTTTTTTCTCCCCCCAGGCATTGGAACTGTCCCAGTCGGTCGTGTTGAGACCGGTGTCCTGAAGCCCGGCATGGTCGTCACCTTCGCTCCCCCCAACCTGACCACTGAAGTGAAATCCGTGGAGATGCACCACGAGTCTCTAACTGAAGCCGTGCCCGGTGACAATGTTGGCTTCAACGTCAAGAACGTCTCAGTCAAGGAAATCCGTCGTGGATACGTCGCTGGAGACAGCAAGAACGACCCACCCAAGGCCGCCGACAGCTTTAATGCTCAGGTTGGTGCAGCTCACCTGATGAATAAACAAGACTCTGCTTTGGCGTTGTAGGTTTCTAACTCTGGACTCGTCCACAGGTCATCATCCTGAACCACCCAGGTCAGATCAATGAGGGTTATGCCCCCGTTCTGGACTGCCACACCGCTCACATTGCCTGCAAGTTCAAGGAGCTGATTGAGAAGATCGACCGTCGTTCCGGCAAGAAGCTTGAGGACAACCCCAAGTTCGTCAAGTCTGGTGACGCCGCCATCGTCAAGCTGATCCCCCAGAAGCCCATGGTGGTGGAGCCTTTCTCCAACTACCCTCCCCTTGGTAGGAACCTGCCTCTGTCTCATTCAAACCAGTTCTACAGTTAATGTAATAATAGTATATTGCAGTATTGTCTAACATCACCTACCCTGTGTTCCAGGTCGTTTTGCCGTGCGTGACATGAGGCAGACCGTGGCTGTCGGAGTCATCAAGGCCGTCGACACCAAGGAAGTTTCCGGAAAGACGACCAAGGCTGCAGAGAAGGCCCAGAAGAAGAAATGAATGGTCGTGCAGGACATCCAACATCAAGACGCGTGCCGGCAGCTGCGGGCCATCCCCTCCCCTGTCTCCTCGTACCACCCTGGGTCATCTTCTCCGAGGCACAGCTCTCTACTCAAGGACTGGCTTATGCTGATTAAAACCCATCGCAAAAGTTTCCGCAGGAAAAAAGAACTCTGGCATTGTCACCCAAGTCAAAAGACAGTGCCTCTTCTCAGTTCAGTTTGAGTTGGAAATGGTTTAGAACTGTATCTCAATGTTTAAAAATGCCACAAATTAATTGGAAAGAAAGCTGCTGGTAACTAATAAATGTTTCTGAAAAAATTGCAATTGGCGTGTCTGGCATCCTTTAGCTGGGGGTGGATGGTTGGTCTGAAGCGGGGTGCAGCTGTTCCTGACCATGCCATCCACTGACACGGTCATCTCTCAGCCAATGGCACCTCTTGGTTTGAGTGAGGGAACCAACCAAGAAGCAGCGCAGCCCTCCCTCCATGTCAGTATAAAAACTCACCTCGGCTCCAGTTCGGTCCTTTTTTGTCTCTTCTTTAACTCGGACCTTTTGGCTGCTGGACTAAGGTTGGTGAAACTGTTTTGAACTGCATGATGGAGTGAAAATGAGGTGGAAGTTCAGCAGGAGTTTAAATCTCAACTTTGACAGCATGGCTTAGAGGAGCTGCGTTTTGGGGGGAAACTTGATTAATTCTGAAAACTAAAAGCTCAGCATAGAAAAGCCTCTGGATCAATTTTTAATGTGAACTGAAGGGGAGAGAAATGTCTACCTCGTGAACACGCCTAATGGCGCGCGCGTTCACATTACACAACATGGCGGCGGGCTGTGCGCAACATGGAGGCTGGAGACCGGCGCTAATGCAGCACGTGGTGCGTCACTCCGGTGTCGGGAACGAGCACGTTCCCCCCTGGACTGGCTGGGTATGGCAGGCCGTTTTACCATAAAATTGGTTCCAACTGGGTAAATGCTTTTCAGATAACTTGACTTGGTTTGACTATCCTGAACAATAAAATAATTTTCATTCCGACTAAAATTATTAAATTCTCAGTGGCTGTCAAGCATAGAGCAAATCAAACCAAGCTAAAGATGGAGTCAAAAAACCCTTAAAATTGCAAAATGTTACACAAATCTTTGTTTTTCTAGTCAGAAAACTTTCAGTAATGTCATTCTGACCAGTCAATGTTCAAGATATCTGAAATAAAGCCTAAAATGGGTTTCAAAATTAGTTCTATTTAAATTTTGACAAACCGCTGTGTAACTTGCAAGAGTTTAATCTATATATCTAAAAATGTTTTGCATTATGGTGTCAAGATATCTCTTAAATGACTAGCCTGAATAAAATGAGATTTGAAGCTCTGTAGACATTTACCTGACATGTTTCAGAAACTGGATATCTTGGATTGAAGCCTCAATACAACTTAATTGTAAATCAGCAGTTTATTCTAGACAGAATAAAATATTTCAAACAGGTATTTTGTCCAATCAAAATGAGAAAGTAATCAAACACCAATTTCAGTTAAGTGTGGTAAGGGCGATTTTATGTTAAAACGTCCTGCTTCAGTTGTGTCTTAAAGTCATATAAAGCTAATATTTATTACAGAAAAATCCTCTATGAAGTAATACATGTTGCTCAGCTGGAAAACCCTTTTAAGTTTGTAAAACTCTTTGAAAAATGAGTGACATTGAATTAGGCTGATTTTAAAGGAATTATTAAATGGTCGCAGGTTTTAGGGAAAATGTTAAAGCTGCTCCTCGTTTATTTGCAGCCGGTGAGTAAAATGGGGAAGGAAAAGATCCACATCAACATCGTGGTCATCGGCCACGTCGACTCCGGCAAGTCCACCACCACCGGACACCTGATCTACAAATGCGGCGGGATCGACAAGAGAACCATCGAGAAGTTCGAGAAGGAGGCGGCCGAGGTCGGTTCCAGCAGCACTCGGTTCTGTTCGGATTCTAATCACTGTGGAGCAGCAACGTTCTGTGGTGGAGGCTGCCATCTAGTGTTTGAAATGTGTACTGCCACTAAGATGGGCTAAATATAAAAACGATAAATGCTCGTAAATAAAACCGTTTAATATTAGGAAAATACATTTTTGTTCACTTGCAAATAAAATATGTGATGGTGTATTAGGGCCATTGTGGGTAAGAAAAGAAAAAGGAGCAGTAAAGTTCCAGTAAAAACTATTTTTCTAGAAGAATTAATAACATTTCTGAGCTCTAAAAGTCAGAAATTTGCTAGGACCCCCCCCCAACCCCTGGAGGTTTTGAGATTCATCTTTGATTGTTTTTAATTTTAAAAATATGGAGGTTTCTGAGCTCCAAAAGTCAGAAATTTGCTAGAATAAACACATTGAATGTCTTTAGAAAAACCATGGAAATTTCAGTTTCAAAAGCAGGTTTTTTTTTCAAGAGTTGAAAAATTTTGACTTTTAAAACAGAAATTTCCAATATTTCTGAGATTAATTTAAAAAACACCAAGTTATTTCTAACAAATTTTCAACTTTTCACACTTTTATGTTTCAGTTTTTTGTAGAAATTTTCTGAGATTAATCTAAACATTTCTGATTTTTTTCAGTAAATATTTGACTTTGCAGACTGAGAAATGTTCTCGTTTTTCTTGAAGATTTCAGAGGGTTTTTTGACAACAAGTACTCCTGTTTTTGTCTATCTACAATAACATGCACCCAAGATTTAACGCATTAAACTCCAAAATGAGACTTAAAGTTTTTAGGGGTGAATACTGACCTTTTACTTACATTAGGTTTTACTCCAAAACTAATTACTTTTTGGAGTATTTTTACTACAAAGTACTTTTTACTTAAGTAATATGAAGTGTTAGAGTGTTAGATAAATACAGTTGATAGAAATGGGTGGATCATTTTGATATTTTATGGTGCAGAAGAGGATTTTTCTTTCTGCCAAAGCAACTCAAGTCAAGTTTTCTTTTATTACACTTCTAAGTCATTAAGAGCCCAAAAATGTTAATGTACACAGCACTTGTAGTAAATAACTGCTTAGTTTTTTGATTTCCAGGTGTTTGATGTTATTGGAAAGCTAAGAATCCAAACTTTTAGAATCTGTAAATAACTCAAAACGTGTGATTTACAATCCAGCACCACCTACAGTATCATCTAAATGGGTTGAAGTTTGAGAAACGCTGCATTAAAGTGATGTTCTGTTCTCAGATGGGAAAAGGCTCCTTCAAGTACGCCTGGGTGTTGGACAAGCTGAAGGCCGAGCGTGAGCGTGGCATCACCATCGACATCGCTCTGTGGAAGTTTGAGACCGGCAAGTACTACGTGACCATCATTGATGCTCCTGGACACAGGGACTTCATCAAGAACATGATCACTGGTACCTCCCAGGTAAAACCCACCGCGCTAGCTTCATGCTGAGAGTAGACCCCGCATTGGCAGCCCAGGCGCTGGAAGTACGGCCGCCATCTTGGTGAGGCCGTCCTGCCTGTGTGGCTAAACCAAAACAGCAGAGGATGCTGCAGCACTGCTGGACATTTCAGTTTAAATCAATGGACTATTGGCGCCAGGGCCTGGGGAATGACTTTTCACAAATAAAACAAACACATTGTTGTTTATAATTTGTGAATAGAATATTACTGTACTGTATTTATGCCCACCAGCTAAATGCTAACTAACACTAGCTATAATATTTGGTGTAATGCCAGGGTTCAATGGGATTTTGTAAATCTTAAAAAATAATTGTAGTTATCCTATAATATTGATTTAGATCATCTGACACAAAAAATCTACTGGAGAAATAAAACAAATATTACGATGATAACATTCACCAGCAATTTTACACAGGAGGAAAAAACTTTATGATTTCACTTTAAAAGTAAGACGCCTCTGATGGCTCATATGCTTCTGAATAATACATTTGTATTATTGTATGTTAGTAGATACAGGTAAATATTACTCTATAAGCACATAAATATATGAGAGGATGCATGGTTTTTGAAAATTAATTATCATGCTTCAAATTAGAATATTCTACTTCTGTTTTTCTGTTCTGTCATCGTTAACCCCACTAAGGATATCTAAATATGCTGAATCATGTGCTAATCCAATTCATGTAGCCATGATAGCTGTGTGAATGAGGTTTGCACCAACAAAGGACGTGAAAATCAGTTTAGTATTCAGTGAGTTGTGATTCATTGAGCCGCCAAACAGATAACACTGAGTCTACTCCAAGATGGCCGCCCCAAGGCACGTCAGCATCAACTGGCAAAAGCAGTCCATGCGGAGTTTATTCTTTATTATGTCTGTGGCTTCATGTGTTTGGAATATTGAAACCTGAAGTAACTTTCCAGGCTGACTGCGCCGTCCTGATCGTTGCTGCTGGTGTCGGTGAGTTTGAGGCTGGTATCTCCAAGAACGGTCAGACCCGTGAGCACGCCCTGCTGGCCTACACTCTGGGCGTGAAGCAGCTCATCGTCGGCGTCAACAAGATGGACTCCACTGAGCCCCCTTACAGCCAGAAGAGATTCGAGGAGATCACCAAGGAAGTGAGCGCCTACATCAAGAAGATCGGCTACAACCCGGCCACCGTCGCCTTTGTCCCCATCTCTGGTTGGCATGGAGACAACATGCTGGAGGCCAGCGACAAGGTGAGACGCAGAGTCGAAATCAAACTAATTCTCATCGCGATCATGTGAACTAAATACTTTTTTCTACTTGAAGATGAGCTGGTTCAAAGGTTGGAAGATCGAGCGTAAAGAGGGCGGAGCTACAGGTGTGACCCTGCTGGAGGCCCTGGACTCCATCATGCCGCCTTCCCGTCCCACCGACAAGCCCCTCCGTCTGCCGCTGCAGGACGTCTACAAGATCGGTGGTGAGTATAAGTGATACAGCTAAAGCGCTAATAACGCAGCCAATGTTTCTGTTTAGCACTTTCGTTAACTTTGAGAATATTTAGCGAACTTAGCTTCCCCTAGATTAATTTAAACATTAACAAATTTGACACCATTGAAGGCAATGTACTGTGTTATAATGTTTTGTCAATTAAATGTAGTAGATCTAGCACTTTAGCATTAGCTTCAGCTAAATACCATGTTGGTATAATGCCTCAGCAGTAGGGAAACTAATGTTTATAACTTTATGGTTAGTGCAACTAACCTTTTAGTAAGTATATCCACCACTGTATATATGTGTGTATATGCATGTCAGAAAGTATTCACACCCTATTCCATACTTATTCTAAGCCAAGTTTAGAGTAAAATAAACATAAAAAGCAGCACATAATGTCAAGATAAAATAATATTTCCAGCCATTTTTGTAGATTTTTGAGGGTTTTCTAACCTGAAGCACACAACTCACACCCAGTGGCTTTCCTGTCTCTGTCTCTCAGGTATCGGAACCGTCCCCGTGGGTCGTGTTGAGACCGGCATCCTGAAGCCCGGCATGGTCGTCACCTTCGCTCCCCCCAACCTGACCACTGAGGTGAAGTCTGTGGAGATGCACCACGAGTCTCTGCCCGAAGCTCTGCCCGGCGACAACGTCGGCTTCAACGTGAAGAACGTCTCCGTCAAGGAGATCCGCCGTGGCAACGTGGCTGGAGACAGCAAGAACGACCCGCCTCAGGCTGCGGAGAACTTCACCGCTCAGGTGAGCCGCAGAACCCGTTTACTGACACAAAGCAGAACCAGAACTTTTTATCTGGATCAGATGCAGCCAATCTGCTAAGTTGTTTACTATTACTTGCACTCAAGTAATAGTAAAAAAAATATTTGGTTACTGATCAAATTATCAATCATTTAATATTTAGAAACAAAATGAAAATAAATTTTGTAAATAACATAATTATAAAATAACAGCAACAATATAAAACTGCAGGCGAATCTTTGGCTCAAACAAACTCACAGTGGATAAAAACTTAAGTAAATGTATCTGGTTACTACCCAACTCTGACACTGAGTGATTCCCTCGTTTAAGAGGGCGGTGCTTGTTTCTTTAATTGAAGAGTCGCTCCTCTTGCAGGTGATCATCCTGAACCACCCGGGCCAGATCGCCCAGGGTTACGCCCCGGTTCTGGACTGCCACACCGCTCACATCGCCTGCAAGTTCAGCGAGCTCAAGGAGAAGATCGACCGGCGCTCCGGCAAGAAGCTGGAGGACAACCCCAAGGCCCTGAAGTCTGGCGACGCCGCCATCATCACCATGGTGCCTGGGAAACCCATGTGTGTCGAGAGCTTCTCCCAGTACCCCCCACTGGGTGAGTCAGCCCCTCCACTGGGGGTCACTTTGTTTAAGTTTCCGGACACAAACTGGTGACGTAACTTTATTGATGTTAAAACAATTCTGGTGGAATCGGCGACACTGATCTGATGCCGCTAAATCTAAAAACAAGTGGAGTACTTAAAATTTTGGCTTCATAAAGAACCCAAGATGTCACTGCAATGCACTGATATGAAAATCTGGGCCAATATTGATATGCTATGTTAATATTTCTGTTATATAGCCAATATTTACCAACATTACATAAATATCACCAGTGTTTCAACTCGTTTGTAGTAAAAAAGAGCAGAAACAGCCGAAGACGAGGTAAAAATAAATGTCGGTGTTTCGGATCGGCCCAGTTTTATTTATTGCTCCGATACCGATATGATAAAAAAATCACAAATATTGGCCGATACTAAGTTCCAGTTCCACTGGCAGATAATTTAATCATAACAAGACATTTTTAACAAGTGAAATAATCTGCCAGTTTAGCTAGTACTTTTTTTTATCAATGTTAAATAATTACATCCGTCCGTCCGTCCGTCCGTCCGTCCGTCGCAGGGACACACAGAGACACACAACCTCCTATATCTATATCTCAGAAGTTAGTTTGGTCTTATTTCAAGTGTACTAAGATATTTACACTAAAAAATAGACCAAATAATTTTGTTACTTTGTAACCTGCTTTTGTTAAGATACATTATCTCAGATGACCGGATATTGAAAGTATTGATTCCTGGACTTGAGAATCGATAGTTCGGCATCAATCACTGGTGACCTTTTCTTTCGATCTCAGGTCGCTTCGCCGTCCGCGACATGAGGCAGACGGTGGCCGTGGGCGTCATCAAGTCGGTGGAGAAGAAGGCTCCGTCCGGCGGAAAGGTCACCAAGTCTGCGCAGAAGGCCGACAAGAAGAAATGAATCTTCATGCAGGACGTCCAGCAGAAAGCCGCGGCTCCTCCTCATCCTCACCAGCCGTCTTCTTCTCTGAGGCACAGATCTCTACTCAAGGACTGGATTATGCTGATTAAAGCTCATCGCAAAAGTTTCCGCAGGAAAGGAGGCTTCTCCGCCTTCAACTGGAAGCTCTGGTTTAACTAAGATGAAGCCAAAACAATAAAAATATCACAGAATCAAACACACTTCTCCTGTTTTATGTGCCTTTTCTCTTAAATCTGTTTACAAACTAAATATTTAGCTAGCAAACGTAACTTTGGTCTAAAACTAAAACTTAGTATACAAACTGAAATATAGCTTGCAAGATAACTATTTAATTTGGAGTTAAATATTTATTTTTAAGCTAAATACTTAGCTTTCTAACTAGCTTTAGTTCAGAGTTAAATATTTAATTTGCAAATTAAATATTTACTGTACTATTTGGAATATATATTTAAATATATAACATATTTAAATATAAAACTAAATGTTTAAATATGTAGTTTAAAACAAAATATTTAAATATTAAATTTTAGCTAACTATTTTGGAGCTAATTATGGTAATTTGTAAGCTAAAGATTTAAATATTTAGTTTAAATATAAGATTATATTTTGTATTTAAATATGTAGTTTTATATTTAGTTTACACTTAAATATTTAGTTTTGGCTAACTAGTTTAGAGCTAAATATTTAGTTTGTTTTAGGGCATATATTTAGCTAAAAGCTAAATCTTTAGTTTGTAAACTAAACACTAAACGATTATTAGGCATTGTTTAGAGTGAAAGAAAAGCCTGCCTACATGGATGTTAAAATAAATGTGAATGGAAAAAGTTGGAGGCTAAACTTGTTCACAAGAATCTTTATTGTAATGATATTGCAGTAAAGTGATGCCATATTTTTCCCAGAATGATTTTTATTTTTGGCATTCCAGTGTTTCCGTACACTATAGTTACAGTTTGTGGTTTCAATT
Source organism: Xiphophorus maculatus (assembly GCF_002775205.1). Taxonomy (NCBI): domain Eukaryota; kingdom Metazoa; phylum Chordata; class Actinopteri; order Cyprinodontiformes; family Poeciliidae; genus Xiphophorus; species Xiphophorus maculatus. The sequence continues at coordinate 13,685,170 of NC_036455.1, read as the reverse complement.
ATGACGCTTCCAGGTAGATGAAAGTGAAACCTAATCAGCGCTTCCAACCAATCACAGCAGAGCTCAGGTTCTGCTGGGTCACGTGACGCGGTTCGGTTCCAGGTCCGGTTCAGGGACACGACATTTTCACAGCAGGACCCGACCCAGGTGAGTGATGCTGCCGTATTGTCATTCATTAATTCTGTTGAATCCAAAACTAATATTTTTGGGGTTTATAATGATTTTAATGGTGTTTAATTAAATCAGCCGATGGTTCGACTGGTTTTAACTGGTTAATAAAGTTCAACTGGGATAGCTGTGTGTTCTGTAGTTTAGCTGTTTAGTTAACCATCTAGATATAATTTTCGTGTTGAGATTGACTTTATTTAAAAAGCAGGTCATTTAAACAACATGCTTTACAAGCAAAGTCATAAAACATCCCAGCATGTGATCCGGACTAAAGAACAACAACACAACCCGTTTTGTTCATCGCCACAATATTGTTTTTCATACATTTCTACATCCAAGTCTGAAAGTAAATAAATTAATAAAGTATTTCAGGGAAACTTTTGCCACTTCCTTCTCCCAACTCAGGGAATCTTTGAATTTAGGGAATGTTCCGGGATTGAAGAGCTGAACGTCTCATTTTGTCTCATCCTTCCTGGAAACGCATTTTACTGCCGGAGTTCATCTGTAGTTCAATTACAAACAACATTAAGCTTTAAGGACCTGGGTTTAGTCATCCAGTAGTTCCTGAATAAAGTAGAACATTTGAATCAAAGTTCAATACTTTATTATTATTATTATTATTATTATTATTATTATTATTATTATTATTATTATTATTATTATTATTATTATTATTATCATTATTATTCAGACAGGCTTTATGATGATTTGAGGTCTTTCATTCTGGTTTCCATGGTAACCGCAGTCTTCAATGAATAAACCACCTTTGGCTAGAGGAACCAAACTGCAGCTCTTTCTCTCACTTCTCTCATTCACACGCATACATAGTTTATAAACAAAATAAAAAATAAAAGATAGATTACAAAACGAATTACAGTCAATGAAATGTGTTTTTCATCTGCAGGTTTAGGATGTATTTTATCACGAGTTGAAATCTGACCTGAAGAACTGGGATCTCTTTGTGTCAACAGGTAACTTTTCATTGAAGTGAACAGAAGTCACGTGTGGGGTACCCCAAGGTTCGGTCCTGGGGTCTCTACTGTATGTCCAATATCTAAATGATCTCTTTAGCTCAGAAATCAGATTAGCTCTCAAAACTACGCAAACGATTTTCCAGCTGAACAGAAACTAAACTGAAGTTATTATCTTGGGAGCTGAAGTGGGCTGATCTAGAGTTATAGATCTAGAGTCAACACACAGATTACAGCTGGAAACCAAAGATCAACTGAAATCTGGGTTTGAACCTTCAAAGACACATAAAGACAGTTACAAAGTCAGCCATTTATAACGTGAAGGGATTAAAGGACTAATGTCACAGCGAAGGCTGGATCGTTTATCTTTAGTTTGGTTACTGCAACGGTGTTTTCATAAGTCTGTCTAAAAAACAACCATCAGCTGCGGCTGATCCAGAACGCTGCTGCTCGCCATCTCACTGCCACCGGACGTTTTCTGCTTCCTCTGCAGATTTTTCTCTCTGAATTTTCATTTTAAGTCTGAGACGACTGAAGGATGGACACGGAGGTCAATCAGCCTGAGGTCGTCTCTCCTGTGAGACGAAGGTCAAGAGTTCAGCAGCAAGACTCAGGTAAAAGCGATGATCAGTCCAGGTTTGAGGAATTGTTTTCCGACTGGACCGTTGTAGACAGAAACCAAAGGAAGGAGGAGTAAACTTCAGCAAAAAACTAGAACATTTTTAGATTTATCTCAGAATTTTTCCATAAAAATAGAAATTTTCTGAATTTCAAATGCCAAAATTTTTCTAAAAAAAAAACTTTGACTTTTCAAACCCAGAAATTTCCTTGTTTTTTTTTTTTTTTTAGAAAATTCAGAGATTTTTGGCAGTAATTTACTCCTTTTTTTCTACCTGCAATGTCCCTAATTTGGCGCCGTACTCACCACCGCCGCCCTGCAGTGGAAAGCTCCCTGTCGGTGAAGGAACCGGTTCCCATCCCTCCTGATCTGGCCCAACGGATCAAGCTGCGGGCCAAGGAGCTGAAGATCCGGCAGAAGGACCGCTCCTGGGCCGCCGAGGTGGTCAACGACTTCAGGGAGAACCTGCTGAGGTTCCTGAAGAACAGCAGCGACCAGCCGCTGTTCCAGTCGGCCATCTTCCTCACCACAGGAAGCTACTTCGAGAAGGTCAAGGTGAGGTCAGGGGAAACGGACCAGAACCTGTAGTTTGAAAGCGCTCCGGTTCCACTGACTGGAACTTACAACAAGTGAAAAAACTTATTTTTATGAGTGAAATAATCTGCCAATGAACTAAGAATTTTCCAACAACATTAATGAATTATTGACTAAAAACAAACTCCTACGTCTTGCTGTAGAGTTATTTATAAATTAGTTTTGTTTTTGTACTAAGATACTAAAACACTTGGTAGGATTTTGTATTTTTTTCTGAATAACTGATAGGAGGAATAAAATCGTCTGAATGTTGCCTGGTTTGGAAAGTAAATCCGGTCAGAGTTGGACTCTTTTTCTCCTTCAGATCGACACACCTGATGAGTTCGACATGATGCTGAAGCTTCTGGTTCCCTCTCGGTTCAACACCACCACGCTGGACGCCGGCCTGTTCTACCGCATCGACCTGACCCGCCCCACGCGCAACCCCATCAAGGACTTCCTGCTGGACGACAGGCTCACCCTGTCGTCCAGTAAAATCCTGACGGAGATGTTCCGGCTCGTCCGCAAGTTCCTGAAGACCTACAAAGGTCTGTGGTTCTCCCCTACTCTACCGCTCTGATGCTGAAGTCTGAGCATCTGGGTTCACTCGTGTCAGATTTTTGTTTCTGTTTGGGGTCTTCCTGCAGGGGGTTTGCATGTTCTCCTCCTGCTTGGGTTCCTGTCAGGTTTAAACTTCCTAAAATATCATTAATAACACAAAGAGGAAAAACAAAAGAGTTAAATATTCGCGAGGAGAACGGACAGAAACGTACTCGGTTACAATCTCAACCCGCTCTGAATTCATCCTGCCGAGCCCTGAATCACACAAATGAATCAGAGTTGCACCGCATATCTTCTGGAACACATGTTCATGTACGATTAAATGAAAACAAGTTAAACAGCTTCACACAATCTTTTGGAACACAGGAAGCGATTATCTGCTGAAACTGGCTGCAACCGCTCCCTTAATCAAAACATTCATGTTGACCGCTCTCTTCAGGGAGGCCTCCCTAATTATAATGGTTAGTATTTATATGGGTTATTATTTTAATTCTATCAGTTCTCCAAACTGACTGTCGGTGCCAGTAGCTGTGTTTCTATTATCCATAAAATTGCACAAATTGAAAGTATGAAAATAAATTTGCTTAAAGGAAACACAGCAATTTTGAAAAAAAAAACAAGCAAATTTTTTTCTATAAAAGGTTTTTGGCATGTGGTGTTTTTTCAGCCGTATTAAAATAGATTTATTTCGGAGAACTGCAATGTTAACACCTTTTTCACATCAAACGAGTCACATGATCAACAACCAGGTTTTACTGCTGTCAGAAATGTTGAAGAAGACGACAGGAAGCGGTACAAGGATTGTTTTGTTTTTGAACAATGTGCAGCTTTGCTTGGAGACGCAGCTCCTCCCCAGGAAAGGGTGAAGTGAGGAACCATGTTGTGATGACTTCCTGAAGGAGGAGCAGGAACTTTTAAAGAAACAGACACAATTTCAAGGCGTTAAATTACAAAATCTAATTTCTTTAAAGTTATATTTGATATTTATAGCAGTTTTATGACAACTGAATATGACATATTCACATAGTTACTTGATTGTGCTATAAGTGGCTGTGAAACATAATAATGGAAACACTGCAATTATGAAATTGTGTTTTTTTGATATTAGCAGAATAAAGATAAATATTTGCGTTGATTAGCTAGTGTGTGAAGAGCATGCGCCGCCTCGCGCCTCCTGGTCGGTTCCAGGCTCTGCATGGATTCTCAGGTCTAGAATATGGACGGATGTTTGAGCGTCTCTGAACCGTAAAGGTTCTGACTCTGGTTTGCGTTTCTCTGCTGTTCAGTCCCGGATCATCGCTGCCGGTGGGAGTTGAACAGGAAGAAGCCCAACTCTCCCGCCGTCACTCTGTCTCTGTGCCGGAGAGACAGCGGCGGGGAGGAGCTGATTTCTGTGGACGTCGTTCCAGCTCTGGAGGTAATCAATAATCAATAAATCTTCAACCCATTTCAGAACAGAAAGATCACTTTAATTGTTCGCTTCTCAACGTGAGAGAAATAAATTGATCACTGTGACAGGCTTACTTACTATAAAAATGTTCCAAAGTGAGCATGATGATCTCTTCACTCCTTTATAAAGAGTTAATGTTCAGAATTGTTCTGCTTTATCAAACAAAATCCTAATAAGAGACAATTTGTCTTAAAACATGCAAAGAGTTTTTAAATTGGCTATATGACCGTCTAAATTTAGTTGTCTGTTAACTTATTCAATTTATCTGTCCAGCAGGACAATCAGAGATATTATGGGACGGTTAAGATTGAAGCAGATTTGCTGGTTAGAATGGCCTAGTCAAAGTCCAGACCTGAATTTAACTGCAATTCTGTTTCAAAACAACATCAAAACACACCGGATTGTGCTGTTCAGTCTGGAATAGTGTAACAGTTTCTGTGATGAGTTTGAAATGTTAGCTGCTGTTTCTGCCTGGAGGTCCAGAGCTGGCCCCCTGCGGTGAGAAACGGCCCAGATGTGGACAGATGGCTGGGAACGAAGCTTCGGCAGGAAATCAGGAGCTTACCTTGTTACTTTGTTCCAAAAAGACAGAAAGGACGGAAACTGAGTGAAGACGCCAAAGGTGAGAAGAAGACATTTTATATCATTACAAATTGTTTGCCTTTAGCTCCATCTGGTGGTTTCAACTGGAAACTCAATTTATTCACCTGACCTTTTTGGACAAGCTCATGTGTCTGGCCTCATGTTTAATATTTTAACTTTACTAAAAGAATAAATGAATCAGCTTGGATCAAGAAAAGGTTCCCAATGTGTGGCACCAGGCCATTTTGTGGCCCCCAACTGCAGCTCAAAACGGTACAAATGTGGCCCTCAGGAGGGAACTTATGAGAATTTCAATAACGTATTTAATGATTCTTTAGTGTGAAATAAAAAGTCTTAGGCACAAAGTATTTCTCTTTTTCATTTTAATTTCATAGTAAATAGATCCATAAACTATTTTTATTCAAAAAGAAAGAATACAGCACATTAATTCTTCTATTAAACTTTGTTAAATACAGTATTAGACTAAACATTTGGATTCAGTGAAATAATCAGTGGTTAGATGTGTAAAGTGACATTAATCAGCTTCCTGATCTCCACCATCTGGCCATCCTGGTTTTATTCTGGCTGTTTTTCAGAAAGCTGGAGGATTTCTTTCTCTCACGTTGAGAAGAAAATCATCACGTCTCACGGCAACAAGAAGACCTGCTGTGAGAGCGGAGGCACCAAATGCTGCCGGTGAGGCTCAAATTCAGCCCCACTACTTTCTGGGAAATTATTTTTATACAAATCTCCTAACATTTAAAGGTCCCAGATAAAAAGCATTTCAACTACATTATCATTTTTGGCACATTTCTGCTTATTTACCTGTTTTTTAAATTAACAAACACGTGAAAACATGCAGCGGTATTCTACGTGTTTCAGAAATGAGATGATATGTGAACGTTTCCCCACAGACTCCTGTCAGTAAAATAGCAGGAAACGCAGCCCTGCTGTCCACTGCAACCATCATCTAAAGTTTAAACTGCTCACAGAAAGCTGGACTTTATCTCAGTCAATTTGCATGTTGCACTTTTTAAATAATCACAGTTTATGTGATTAAAGCAGCACAGATGATGTTACTGCAGATTCTGAGTCTGGGAAATATGTAGATTTTTTATGATTCAACCTCCTGTTAAGGTTTCAGTTTAATCTTCACTTATGTATCTAAACGTAAGTATTTCTGTCCAATCAGCCCAGAGTGCAGAGACACACACACACACACACACACACACACACACACACACACACACACACACACACACACACACAACAGATAGCTTTCACACAGTGACTGATTAAAATGAAAACAGTTCTTGTTTGTGCTTCTGATTGGCTGTTTGACTTCTGCGTCACCACGGCAACCGATGATTCAGCATTGTCTGGGTCTCTGTGCTCATCATGTTGTGTGAAAATTGTCTCCAGCTCATTAAGAACAATCATTTTTGTTCTTAATGAGAACAAAAATGGAATTTTCTCTTTGCTGATTTATTGATCGGTCGCTGCTCTTCAGAAATGTTCTGTTTCATCCTGTTGAACCTGCATGGATTAATCTGCCTCATTATTTTCCAGCAAGCAGTGCCTCATGCTGCTGAAGTCTCTCATTGAGGGTCTGAAACGGCGCTATCCCAAAGAGCTGGAGGACTTGTGCTCGTACCACGGCAAGACGGCCTTCCTGCACACTCTGTCCACCAGGTGCGGACCAGAAACCTCACACTGTGGCTCGATAAATCATTCCTTCTCACTGATTATTACACTTTTTGGGGGTTATAACACCAAATTTATATGAAACAATCTGAAAAGTGTGGTGTGCATTTATTGTCAAGCTCTCCCAAGACAAGAATTTCAATTTGTCTTAAAAATGTGTCCAAGAAATTCACTGTGTGACCATCTTAATTTAGTTTAGTTTTAGATATTTCTTATACTTTTTATAATTTCCTTTGTTTTGTATTTACTGATTGTATTAGTTAAGTCATTTTAATTTTTTTTAACTAGACAAATTACTCATTGTCCAAGAACAGATGAAAAGTAGCCCTTTGGATAATTCTGGGGCATTTACAGAAATGAATGTGTATTGCCCCCACCAAACAAATTAAATTTAAATTTACAGAATGGTGAAAGATTTATATGAAAGGCTGGAGAAATAGTAATAAAGACCAAATTACAGGAAACAAGCTGTTTGGAGGGAAATCTGAAGAAACGTTTATGCAGTTCTTGGTTTATCAGTAATTTATTTATTTATGAATATTTCCTGTCAGGTATGATGATTCCTACTGGGCTCCTCAGCAGCTTCCCTCCTGCTTCCTGCAGCTGGTTGCTGCGCTACAGGACCACGCTCGCACAGGCTCGCTCCCTCACTTCTTTGTTCAGGACAGCAACCTCTTCGCGACGTCCATGTTTCCTCGCAGAACTCAGGAGTTCCTAGTCAAAGTCCTGGAGGAGCAGATGAAGGAAGGTCTGCCGCTGCTGAGGCCTCCGTCTCTTCTTCCTTCTCTGAAACCAGTCACCATCGGAACCGAAATGAACCCAGAAGAACTTCCTGAAAAATCCCACCCACTGATTTCTTTTGATTGGCTGAAGCTCATCCTGGTGTTTGTTGTAGTTGTGGTCTTTGGCGTTAAGTTCCTCTGTTTTTGACTAGGCCACTGGTGTCCAAAGTCAGTCATCGGGTCGCTATGCAGGTTCAACACACCAGAATCTAACGATGGTTCATCAGCTGAACTTTATGAGGCTCTGAGTTGGAGCATTTCAATCAGCTGTGTTGAAGGAAAAAACCATTGAAAATTAGCTGCATCTCCATTAATTATAAAATTGAGCAAATTGGAATTATGAAAGTGAATTTGTTTAATGGAAACATGTCAATTTTGAAAAACCTGAAATGGGTTTTTGCTTGAGGTGGTTCCTCACCTCAACTAAGTATTGAAATTTGTATATTTCGCAAAACTGTAGTCGAAATGCTTCCTTTTCTGGATCACACGAGTCACATGATCAACAACAGGATGTTACTACTGGCGGAAACGACAAAGAAGACAACAGGAAGTAGTGGGAGGATGACCTTTCAATAAATTTCTGCGTGAATAAACTTATTCACATGTGATTTTAAATGTGTTTCTTATTTAGTGGAAACACTGCAATTGCGAAATATCAACAAAGTTTTAATCACATTTTTAATGGAAACGCAGCTAATGGCAGCGGCTCTTGAGGACTGGAACTGGACACCCATGAACTAGGCCAAAATGTAGATGAAATAATAAAAATCAGGCAGAAATACAGAAAAAAAATTCAAAATGTTAATTTCTATTTCTTACATTTATGTGTATTTTAGTCACTAATCAGATATAATATTATGACTATTGATGGGAGGTGAATAAGACGAATCATCTTGTGAAAAGGTTTTCCTCAAAGTTGATGTTACAGGAAAACAGGGAAGCCTGAAGATATGAATGAGTTGCTGACAGTCGGGCTGCCATTTCTGGTCATAATGTTATGCCTGATTCCTGTATCCATCGCAACTTTTCAGATCTCAGCAGATCTTAATGTGTGTTTTTCATTTCTTTGAAAGGAAGCAGGAAGAAGGAGTGGCTTAGCCAGCGCTAGCCCCAAGTTTACATACAATTTCTTAACCAAAATGCTAATCCTGTATATGGACACACATGCATGCATTTATAAACATGCACATGTCCATGTGTGCATAGACACTAATTAATTACTGAATCCACTATCAGTTAGGAAGTTATTCTATGATTTTTTTTTCAATTTCCAACCAACATAAATTTGCTTTTGGATAATTTCATCATTTAAGTTGATAAATTTATTTCTGACAACCTCCTAAAGCTGCTTTAAATCCTGATCAGAACAAAGAGCGGCTGCATCATCTGCAAAAATAAAAACCAAAAGGTTTGTGACTAATATGCGTAATAAAGTTTGTATCAGAAAATATTGAAAAAATTTTAATTGTATGTTTATTTTTAAATCAGAACAACATGTTATTAAATTAAGCTTCCTTGGGAAACAAACATAACTATCCTTTTCTAAAAATGAAATGGTAAATCTTTTTCAGATTGCAGCAAAATTCTTTTTGCTCATAATATATTTAGCCTAAGAAGTCATTGCCATCTTTGTATTTTAGTGCTTTGTGACCTGTAAGGATTAAAAAACAGTAATATAATTATCATCATTCATTCATTAATCCTCATTTGCCACAACAGTTTTTCTTTTTCAAAGTATACGTAATATTTATTGCATTTATGCTCTTATTAATAGATGAATGTTTTATTGGATTTCCTTTACCTTCAACTATAAATGCAATATTGATATCTGGCAATTATTTTTACACTGTACTTTAATAATAATAATAATAATAATAATAATAATAATAATAATAATAATAATAATAATAAATATTTCTTAGTATTAACAATAGTTTGCATTACTATTGTTAATAATAATGTGAACTATTAAATATTTCACTATAATAATAAAATAATATATTAAAGCTAATTAAGCTATTATTACGCATTGTAGTACTCTTAAATAAATATAAGAAGAATATAAGTATGATTTTAAAATAATATTTAGAAGAAAGGATAGTAGTGTGGATTTAAACGGTACTCTTTAAGCGGAACCCTCTCGTTGCTGTCTTTTATTTCCGGGGGGATCAATTGAAGGCGCACACTGGGCTATAAAGCTGTCCCGCCGGAAATGTGTCGTCCTTTTCTAAGCGATCCAATATGGCGGTGAGTGTAATGTCGCATTGAACTCACACGAAGTTACGGTTTAAATCTACAATCATCGGGGTGTTAAAGCTGATTTATCGGCTATTCGCTGTTCAGACACAACGACCCAAAGATGAACTTTGTTTCTGCCGCTGTATTTGTTAGATAATCACCACAAATGTAGGTTAAATTAGCTAAGGTTACCGATGCTAACAGGATAGCCTCTGAAAACTGTTTATTTCACTGATAGTTCGGGTAAACATTCTGCTGAAGGTGTTGAAACGTGTCGCGTAGTTTCTCGACGGGATTCCGTTAATATTTGAGCTGTGAGTTCATTACATTTCGGACAGATCGGAGATCTGTTTTGATGCTAATGCTACCGGAGAGATGTTCAGACATGTTCTCCACCCGGCGTGTGTTTCTGTCAGCCAGCTCCACAGAGCTGCCTAGGTGTTGAAATGGGTTTCGTTAGCAGGTTAACTGCGGCCTGGGTTGGTTAGGTGCTTTAACTAGATATGACAGCAGCTGTCAGGTGAGTTTTGCTGCTAAATGATCCTCTGTGTGTGTTTTTCCCTGCAGGACCAGGGTGAGAAGAAGGAGAACCCCATGAGAGAGCTGCGCATCAGGAAGCTCTGCCTGAACATCTGCGTGGGCGAAAGCGGAGACAGACTGACCAGAGCCGCCAAGGTGCTGGAGCAGCTGACCGGACAGACTCCCGTCTTCTCTAAGGGTCAGTGTTTGGGTCCGGCCGGCCGGTGGGACTGAATGCCGGAGGCGTGTTCTGATTCTGGGCCCGTTCGTCTCTCCGCAGCCCGCTATACTGTGAGATCCTTCGGCATTCGCAGGAATGAAAAGATTGCTGTCCACTGCACCGTCCGTGGGGCCAAAGCAGAGGAGATCCTGGAGAAAGGGCTGAAGGTGAGGCTGTAAATAACGGCTTTAATTCTGATTAAAAATGCTGTATTTTCTACTGTTAAACAAATTTAACATAAAAATTAATTTGTCTTTCAACTATCAGGGAAAATAGTTTGTTTTTTTCAGCCAGCTGATGATGAGCACCGACATGTTGGGGAGAATCTGGTTGGTTTTAACTGCAGTACTGGTTCTATCTTGGTATAGTTTTAACACCAGACCAGGTCTAGTTTAAATAGTTCTATGTGTAAGATTGAAGTTTGCCCATGTTTAAACTATTAAATGACATTTGAACCTTTTTGGGAACGATGGACCAGCAGTTTATTGTAAACATGTCTGGAAAATGTGTCATTTGAGTGTAAATGTTGTGGAAACAGTTTTAAACGGATAGTTTGTTTAAAGTTTCTAAAGTTTTTTACAGACTTTGAATCTTTGTTTTTGTCTGATTCAGATCCTGATCATCTGCTGTGGAACATTGTGTTTTATTAGATGCCATAATTTTTCTGTCATCCAGTTTTGTTACATTTCACATAGACTGGGCCATATGGCTTAAAAATATAATCAGATTTATTCATTAATTTTTTTTTGTCAGACCAGACCTGATTTCTGATTGTAGTTTTTGTTTTTGTTGTTGTTTATGAGAAATGAGGATAAATATTTTCAAAACTTGACTGTTCTTTGTCGTCCAACTGTGAGGTAAACGATGCAATTTTACCAGAAAATTAAAATTACAAGAAAAAACTTGTTACAATGGGAGAATCTGTTATCGGTTCAAAGATGTTGACGTGTCAAGATTATCCATAAAACTTTTATCAAAGTATAACTTCACAAAATGCTCAACATTCTTTCAAGTTACTTATTCCTTGTACTGAAGTTCTCATAAAATAACTTTATCCTGTAACTTTCTGATTGTTTTCGTATTATTATGACTTCTTACCGTATTCTTGTAATAATGACAACATGAATCTGCAGAGAAAAAAACTGACTGCTTGCCGTACGATGACGTTCCTCTCCTCCTCTGCTGCCTTCAGGTGCGCGAGTACGAGTTGAGGAAGAACAACTTCTCGGACACCGGGAACTTCGGCTTCGGCATCCAGGAGCACATCGACCTGGGCATCAAGTACGACCCCAGCATCGGCATCTACGGACTCGACTTCTACGTGGTGAGACTCGAACGTCCTGGTCACAGAGGAGCTGCGAGAAAATGTTACAGGATTTATCGTTTCTATGGAAACAATCCAACCTTGATCAACCGGTTTGAGTCTCAAAGATTCACCGATCCGCTTTCTTCACTTCCTGTATCTGATTCGATACAGAAAACATTTCTGAATTCCCTTAAAAGATTCTTTTTTAAAACACAAATCTACTGAATTACAAATTTATTAGATAAATCCATCAGTACAGCGACAGCTGCACAAGTTTGACCTAACATGTAAAAACAACTTTAATTTGTTCAGTCAGTGCAGTTAGAAGCATAACAGTTAATGTCAAATAAATAATAAGAAAACTAACAATAGGTTGATTATTTTGGTCAAACATGTAAAATAAACAACAAACATTATTTCAAACGATTCACTGCAGGATGGAAATATGTTGGTCTACTGAAATAAGACAAAACTAACTTATGAATAACTTCAGCGAGGAATATGAGTTTGTTCTAAGTTGATAAACGGTTCTAGTTCCTCTGGCTGATTATTTCACCTGAAACATAGAAAAATGTTCTGTTATAATGAAATAATCTGCCAGTGGAACTAGAACGTTTTGTCAACATGAAGGAATATTGATTATAAACATTTTTCCACCAAAATTACTTAACATTTTGTTTTTGCAGTGCAGAAAGTGAGGAAATTTAAATATAATGTAAAATAAATGAGAAAACACGATGTTGCTCTGAGCACAAAGCATAGAGTTATAGTGAATAGATCTGGAACATTGTTACCGATATCAGGACCGATGCAGATATATAATCTGTAAAAACAAAGAATATAGAAAACAAGGTTAAAATGACTTTACTGCGCACAATTTGTCACTAAAAACACAGGAATTATAAAAAGTATAAGAATTAAAATTAAATTAATGTTATATTCTGACACATTAAGACAAACATTTCTTGTTTTGGAGTTTATGTGGTGAACCGTCGTCACTGATGGCTGATTTAGAATCATTTTCATTATCAGGATCGATGCAGATATTGATATGGATCGGTGCAGCTCTAATTCACCTCTCTCTCCTCCTCCAGGTTCTGGGCAGACCCGGCTTCAGCATCGCAGACAAGAAGCGGAAAACGGGTCGCATCGGCGCCAAGCACCGCATCCGCAAAGAGGAGGCCATGCGCTGGTTCCAGCAGAAAGTGAGTTCAGAGGTCAACAGGAAGTGGTTTCAACCTGCTGATCCCACCTGTGGAGAAACATGGAAGTTATCACTACAACATCAGGCTCAAAAATACAAAATATGGGATTAAATATAGTTGTCTTAGTTCTAGACTTTGACTAGACCACTGACCGTTGTAACCTAAGAACCATTTTGACCCTCAAATGTCATGAATTGGTTTTTTTTTAAAAAAGACATAAATTTAGTTTAATGTTTACTTTAGGAAACATTAAACAAATACAACACAGTTTTATCTTTAAAATAACGATAAACATTAAATTTTGCAAAAAGGAGATGGATTTTTTCCTGTTGGAATATGAAATTATATAATATAAAAAAACACATAAAATCCAACTCAGTGTCACAAAATCAGCTCCAACAGCAGATTTCTGATTCAGTTTAGTTCTTTTGGAAATTCAATGCAAATGTTGCAGAAAAAAACTTCATTTGTTTACATTTATTTTGAACATGAGCTGGTTCTTTGTACTGTTAGCCAAAGTTTTTAAGAACCGTTAAAATGTACCGCTTTGATGTATAAGTTTAATTGAATCTTTTATTTCTTTAATCTTCATATGTTTTTGTTTTTGGCTCACATCGTGGCGAAGCTTAAGTTTTACTTCATTTAATGTTTAAACTCAGACATCAGAAAACCAAAAACATTCCCTGAAGTTTCAATTAAATCTAAAAAAACTGGAATCTCCATATGGAAATATCCAATATGGCTGCCAACAAAATGGTTCCCATGGTGAATATTTTTATTTTTGGACATGTTCGAATGTTTAACCTAATAAATGATCAGATTTTTTATCATCAGTTTTTCACTTTTGACTAAAACTGTGTTGTTTTCTGTTTCTTCTCCCAGTATGATGGCATCATTCTCCCCGGCAAGTAAAGGAGCTCCTCTCTGTCTTGTTTGTAACTAAATAATAAAATGGTAAAAAACCAAAAACACAAGGTCTGTTGTGGGATTAATTCTTTTTTTATTATTAATTTTTAATCAGGAATGATGTAATCCCATAAAGCTATGAGAGCAACACAGAGAAACTGAACTAGAAGCATTTTTCCATATTAACCCTTTCATGCACAGTGGCCAGCTGTCTAAAAGCCATTTTGGTTTTTATGTTATAAATGCACACAGACCACTGAAGTATTACACTAATGCATCATAAAATACACCATCAACTACTGGCCATCAGCTGCAAATACAAGAAATTATTTTTGTTAAATCCAATATGGCCGACCGACCTGATCCCTCCTACTGTAGACGACTCTTGCAGGTAAAATAAAATATTGTGACATCAGATAACCCCTGAAGAACAATACTACTGATGTATTTTTAAAATGACTGTATTTGGAGAAAATTACAATAGATCACCTAAAAAAGATTTTACAAAAATGTTTTTCCTACCTTTCTTTAATAAAAAAATAAAAACTGGAAAAAACATCCTGACACAAAGGATCATAATTCATGCATGAAAGGCTCAATACATTTTTTTTCTTATTTCAGTGACGTTTCATATATATATATATATATATATATATATATATATATATATATATATATATATATTAAAGATTATTAGCAGAAATTATGTGCAGCCTGATGGATGTTTTTAGTAATTTTGTATGATCAACTATACAAGATCCACAAAACAAAGATGAAATGTTTGATCTATAAAAGCTTTAACTGAGATTTCAGCTGGTTTTTAACTGATGCATAAAATCTTAACGCTTCTTTTCTGAAGCAAATAAATCTGAACGCATTGATCCTAATGAAACGGTCCTGCAAGTTTAAAAATACGGTGTTCAACCACAAGGTGGCAGCATTGCCTCGTATTCAACAGCCTGGTGATTATTGGGGTAAAATGGATGTCAAAGTTCAGGTTGGTGGTTTATAAACGTTACAATCTCTAAAAATCAGGTTTTACCCTCAGAGCTGCAAATGTCCCACCAGAGGCTGTTGTTGTTTACCTTTTAGTAAACATCTAAACAAAATCACTTTTATCATTTAATTTTTAATTGATTTTTCTGCTTATGAACCGTTTCAAAGAACAAAAGTCATTATGTATTATACATTCATTTCAGTGTATTGTACTTATTATAGTAGCTATATGGCACCAGAATACAATTTAGGTGCTTTGAAAACTCACTTTTTTAGTAACTTATTTCTATTTTAGGTCTTAAAATTGAAAAAGCATAAAACCTTTACATAAAATTTAACATACACATTGTCGTCTGGGATGTTATTGGGCTGTAAAGGTCAAGGGTCAAAAAAAGTGCAGGTCACATTCTGCAGACCCTACACATCCTGGACACAAACTGTAGAGTTTTACCTTCATGTCGGCCCAAATCGAACACCTGGCAGGTGGAGGAGGATCTCCAAACGCTGTTTAATACAGAAAACAGCAGAAGCAAAATGTCTGGACCAGATTGTCTTTATTCAGTGAATCTCCACCAAAACAATCCAGAGTTTTGATCAAATGAGTTACATCAGCATTTTGTTTTTACAGTGGTTTACTCCACAGACCGAAGACTGGAGTCTCACTGGTTCAGTCATAGTTGCAGTAAAAATTTAAACTTTTTATTGATTTATTTTTCATTAGCTTTACGAGCGTGTTTTACATTTCTCTCATTAAGACGATCTGATTTATCACTTTTTATGTTTGATTCTCCACATTACATCACATTAAGTAAATTAACAGGTTCACTCCTTCATTCTGCTCCATCTTTCCTGCTCATCCACCTGCTCCACTCTTTTCCCTTCCAGCTTTCTCTCTAAACTAGCCTCCACCTGCAGCTTCCTCTTGTTTTCTGCTCATCAGCACAGATAAATTAGCTCCACTTTAATCAGAAGAAAAGGAGAAACTCTTCTGGTTTTCTCTGCTCCCCATATTGATACATATAGAATAATTTTTTGTGCTCCAGGTTTAGAACTTCCTTCCTTTTGCAGGTTTTAGAAAAGCTATTATTCAGGTGTGAAATGTTTGCAGACAGAAAAGTCCTCGGACATGATCATGGTTTGGCTCCGGGTCGCGCTACGCCTTGGCAGGAGCCATGCTACTCTCCCTGCTCCGGTTCTTGGCGGCCTGCTGCGGGTCTTCGTGGCCCGGCGTGTTGCGGTGTTGCTGCCGGCGCGTCGCATTGCGGGGTGGCAGGGTCAGGCTGCAGCAGGACACGCCCACGGTGGGCTCCGGGAGGTCTTCGGCTTTGGACCAGCTGTCGGTAGCCGGATGGTACTTCTGCACAGCCGCCTTGTAGCGCTTCTCCGCCTCGTTCCAGCCGCCCAGCAGGTACAGCTCGTCTCCCAGTGGGGAGAGGCCGGCGGTGCTCACGCCCAGTGGGAGAGAGGCGACCCGACCCCACGCCCCGCTCTCTGGGGAGAACACCTCCACTGACAGGACATCCACCCGCTCTCCTCCGGGCCCCAGCTGGCTTCCACCTACAACATAAACCCTCCCTCCGAGGGTGGCGGAGCAGTGCCAGCCACGGGGCGTCTCCATGGGAGCCTGCTCGGTCCAGGTGTCGCTCTCCATGCGGTAGCGGGCCACTGACCGGGAGTAGGCGCAGCTGATGTAGCCGCCGGTCACCAGGATGTCTCCGGAGGGCAGAGTGGCACTGGAGTGGCAGCAGCGGGGCACCTCCATGGGGGCTTTCATCTGCCAGGTGTTGGAGGCCGGCAGGTAGCTCTCAGTGGTGGCCAGAAGACCCTCAACGTTGCGACCGCCAATGGCGAACAGGCGGCCGCCGCTGGCAGACAGGGAGAAGTGGGTGCGGCGCTGACGCATGCTGGCCAGGTGCAGCCAGGTGTTGAAGCGAGGGTCGTACCTGATGGGTTGGAGGAGAGACAGTGACCTTTATCTGATTCACAAAACAAGTAGAGACAGAAACTGGCTCTCAAAGTGTTGGTTTCCATTTCTTGGCCTGATGGTTCTTAAGGCTTTCTGAAGGTTGTTCTTTGAGAGCTTTTCTCTAGATCAGTTGTCTGAATCTGCAGTCCTCAGAGGTCCTGCAGCGTTTAGATGCGTCCCTTGTCCTCCACGTTTGAACTAACTGGAAAACTGCCTCATCATGCAGTCAAGCTCTACAGTGGTAGTTGTTATTGTGTCTTGTCTCTGTGCTGTAACTGCGAAGTAATTTCCCTGCTGGGATGAATAAAGTACTTCTATTCTATTCTATTCTATTCTATTCTATTCTATTCTATTCTATTCTATTATACAGACCTCTGCTAATTGACTTATATTAATAAAGGTTTGCTGAAGCAGAGCGACATCAGGAATACCAAAGTAACCGGATTGGCTTTCCTTTGTTGGTGTCAGCTTTTGGATTTTCTTTCACAATTGTCTTCAAAAACATCCATTATTTCTGCTTGTTTTACAGAAGCAGGCAGATGTGGTTTAGAGGTCAGAATTAAGTAAAGAACAAACAGGAAAATAGAGCAGAGTCTTGGACTGTTTATCAAGCTCATGTAAAAGAGTTTACAGCAACTCTGAATGCTTGGAAGGAAAAGGCCAAGCGGAGGTTTGGATCAGGGTTGTATTCTTGTTAGGATTAGCTGGTTTACCTGCTGAGCGTGCTGACGGCATGCTTGGCCTGGTTGCGAGCGTCGTTCTGGTCCTCTCCTCCGGCCACGTACAGGAAGCCATCCATGACGGCCACGCACTGGTTAAAGCTCTTAGCCGGAAGCTGGGTCAGGTGGCGCCAGGTGGCTCCTCCTTCACGAGGGTCCCTCCACAGCACCTGAATGGGAAGGTCAAAGGTCAACAATAACTTGGCTCATACCCTGCATTTTAGGAAGAGACCAATCTTAAAAGGTTGTTACTAAAAAAGGCAGTTTAAATTTGTATGTCAGTAATTAGTGTTACTGTTGCCATGTCAACACTGACCTCTCGGCTAAGAGCCCTCTCAGTGAGTGACGGACGTCCTCCGATGGTGAGCAGAGTCTGCTGGGCCCCTCGGACCTGAGTACGCCGGGACTGCAGAGTGTTCTGCTGGTGGGGCAGCAGATGGTAGTTCATGGCATCGACCAGCAGGCGGTGACACTGGGGGTCCAGCATCATTCGGGGGACGGGCTGGATCTGGCTCACCAGCTCGCTGGCTGGAATCGTCTCGAAACGGACTTGGGACAGAAGCTCAGCAGCGTGAGGCTGACGGGAAGCGTCAAAGTCCAGCCACTTATTGGCGAGCTGCAGGAGTCAGTGAAGAGTTTCAGTGTGCTGAAAAAGGGCATCATGAAGTCACTAATTCCTCATTTCCACTGAGTTTGTGGGTTTGTGCTTTTAGGTACACTATAGCCACTATAGCCTTTACTTTAACTGGTTCTTCCCCGGATCTAGCTGGGTTTTGCACTCAAGTGATCTGACTGACAGCAGACTGCATTCATTGATTGGCTGTAGTAGTTGGGAGGTGAACTACAATTTGACAATCCCATAGTTAAACTTGAAGTCCAAGCTTCAATTGTGGCAGAAGAAGGCATACAGTGTCAACTGGACAGGCCAACCCACAGCTTCTGAGAAACTGACTGTACATCATCGGCGTTTCAACTACAGCTCCTGTAGTTCCTGACCACGCCCACACTCAACTTGGGTAGAAACAAACGTTGAACAAATAGAGTGATTCTTGACAATGGAGGAGGAGCTTATTTTATGGTTTGGCGTATTTAGGAGAACGTTTCCACCGCCAGTTGGATTGGGCAGGTGGGGTTAATGTGGCATCATTAACCCAGTGCGTCATGTTTGTCGTTGCACAAACATGACTAGAATGTCTGGTGCTTGTCAGAAGCTGTGATGTTTTTCTGTCCCCCAGTAGCTGCAGCCTAACAGTACTGAACCATTGTCCTGTGTACCTACAGTTGAATGGTGCCGTACGCATTAGATGTTTCTAATGCTTTTACAGTGGAAACAGACAAGAGTCACCAAACTGCAGCAACTAATGCCGCACTGCACAGTGGGAGTGAGGCATAATGAGTTCAGATGGTGGGCATGTGTGTTTACATCGATCCTGTTAGATCTTAGTGCTGCATTTTTATAGTTGATCACAGTATTCTTTCACCGAGACTTGAATTCTCTGTAAGGATCATGGGTCGAGACTCGACAGGTAAAGACATTCAAATCTTCCTTGTCCACCACAATTGCTGATGGTATACCACAGGGTTCAGTGTTTGGGGCATTTCTCTTTTGTAGGCATTCACTTCCACTCTGTAAAATTATTTATTATGTGTTATGCTGATGATACTCAGCTAAACGTGATTAATCCATTCAGAGGCTCAGAACCCATGAATTTAACAATCATCCATCAGCAAAGTTAATAACATAATTAAACTGAGCTTTTGATATTCGTGAAGGCGTTCATCTACAGAACGGAGCAGCTGTTAACTCACTGACAGACTCATGTTCTGCTCAGATTATAAATACTAAAGTCTCAGCTGCTCATCTATTTCCGTTGTGAACATGTATATTAATAAAAAGCATACAGTGTGAGTTATGTTTAGAGATTTCAGGTCACGGTGGACATGTGGGTGTCTGGTTGGAAATGTGGGTCTGTGCTGGCTGGAGAGCAGCTGGTCTGGGGTCTGTTTTTGGACCCTGCTGTAAATAGAAGGAATGAGCCGAGATGGGTAAATACTGGGAGTGTTATCTTCTTGGAAAAGATTTGAGAAGAGGATATAAGTTATTCTGGGGGAGCATCTAAAGTTTGACCCCTGACCTGGAAAGCCGTGACCTCTGATGGCAGGACCAGGGAGTCGTCCTGCAGGAAGGCGGAGATCTGCTCCAGGGTCAGCTGCGTGAACAACGGCGTTTCGGCGAACTGGACAAAGTTTTCCAGGACGAAGCGGCGAGCGGCGGCGCAGACGGGCAGCAGTCCGTAGGCTGCGGCGATGTTCCAGATGTAGACGCAGGTTTGCACGTTGAGCTCAGCCAGCAGGAAGTCCACGCACATCTTCAGGAGCTGCGGGATCTGCAGGGTGGCGGCGGCAGAGACGGTGCATCCGATGGTGTAGAGGGACATGTGGACACGGCCCATGTAGGCAAAGGTGATGACGTTGGCGAGACCTGGAGACAGACACATGAAAACCTTCATGAATAACTTTTATAATTCCTTATGAAGGTTAGGAACTTGATGTGGCATGAGAGAACGGACCCAGCGGTGACAGGGAGGGGAGCTCCAGGCGCTTCATTCCAGGGTCTTTGGCCAGAATCTCCCTGAAGTACTGGCTGACCGAGGAGATGACCAGCTTATGGACGTCAAAGGCTTTAGTCTTACAGGCCAACTCCAGATCGGTCAGAAACCTGAGCAAGTAGGGAGCAGGAACCAATCAGCAGCCGGCCTGAAGACAACAACGTCCACCTGTCAATTTATCCATCCATCCAACCATCCATCCATCCATCCATCCATCCATCCAACCATCCATCCATCCATCCATCCATCCATCCATCCAACCATCCAACCGTCCGTCCGTCCGTCCGTCCGTCCATCCGTCCATCCATCCAACCGTCCATCCATCCATCCATCCATCCATCCAACCATCCATCCATCTTTAGTTTAACTATATTTCCCTGCAGCTGTAATGTTTGATGGTTTATATCTGAGCAGCGGCCATTACTGAATCACATCTGGATGATTGTTACTGAATCACATCTGGATGATTGTTACTGAATCACATCTGGATGATTGTTACTGAATCACATCTGGATGATTGTTACTGAATCACATCTGGATATTTCAGCATCTTTTCTCAGAGCCTGGTTCTGATCCAGATGCGGCGGCGCAGACTGACTTTTCCTGCCGCATCTTGCTGAGCTCGTCCAGCAGAGCGTTGCCATGGAGAGGTCGTGTGAGCTCGCTGCCCAGGCCGAGCCCACGCTCCCCGGGTTTGATGACGGGCGGCGGCAGCGGCAGGTTGAGGCTGTTGAGCTGAGCGATGTCCAGCGCCGCGATCTGCTCGATCTTCTTCACCGCCGCCTCCACCACCACCACGCCGTCGCCCCGGCTCTCCACCTTCACCGGCAGGGAGCTGGGGTCCATGATGGCGTCTGTGGCAGGTTTCCTCTGACGGACGGCCTTCTTCTTAGGCGCCATGTTTGATTTCAGCTTCAGAACTGATCAAGCTGTCAGGATTGTTCCTGGTTCCCTTGGTGGTTTTGCTTCAACACAACACACAGCACCTGAAGAGGAAATAATGGGACACAGAGAGAAAAACTCTGTTAAGCTGTGTGGAATATGGAAAAGAAAAAATGTATATTTCCATCAAAGACTCTCAGAAAATTTCTAGAAAATTTCTTATTCTAAGAAAAACTGAGCAAGATCCTCAAAATTCCTCATTTTAATTTTTATTAATTTTTTGTATAAAATTGCTACAAAATTATTCTAGAATGTTATTATTTTATCCTGGCATTATTATTACTTTATTCCCACATTATCAGAACGATATCTCCATATTGTTATGACTTTAGTCTCATATTATTGCAACTTTATCCCCATATTTTCTTGAATTTATTGTGCTAATGCTATGACTTTATCCCTGCATTGTTATGTCTTTATTTTTGCATTATTACATTCTCTCAAAATCAAAAAATGTCTTATCCTGGTGCTAATACTCTGTCGTTTGGTGCGGCTTGTAAAACCAAACTAAAATGAAAGTGACTAATCATAATTTACTCATGACTAAACATGTTATGTTGGTCTGATATGAACATGTATCCAGTAACATCTGCAAACGCTGCTGAAAACCAGTTAACACCTTTGCTGGAACCAACCAGACCGTCGCTGCCGGACAAACTTTGTCTCCTTTAGGAGGTGATAGTGGCTGGCAGGTGCAGGTGCAGGTGCAGGTGCAGGTGTGCTGTGCAAGGCCAGCCAGAAAGGAAGAACTGAGCTCCAGTTTGTGTTTTACAGCCTCTCTACACACAGAGCAACCGGGGAAGATCTGCAAGTGAAACCAGAACCTGACAGAGACGGCACAAGTTGTTCATGGAGGCCGGGGAATTAATGCAGAATAATGAAATAATATTAACTCTGACTTGTTTTATGTAGATTTTCTGTTCAGGATATGAACTGAAGGCTCTAAAGTCTAATTTGTTCTCAGTTCCTCTCAGAGAATAAAAATCATATGAACAGCAGAAATGCCAGATGTTCTTTAAAGTGTTGATTTACCATCCGCCTCAGCATCACCGTTATCTTCTTCATCTGCTCCGTTTGTGAAGATTGCATCGTTTCATTTTAATTTAGTTTCCAGTTTCTCTTAAAGTTTTATTTTAATTGCATCTGTGATGTCCAACCAAGCCACAAACAAATCACAATGGAACAGATTTTACTTAAAAACAAACTCAACCAACTGAACGACATCATATAAAAAGCTGCATTTAACAGTCAATCTTGGTTGCTTGTCACGTTTCAACAACCAGGCAGTTAAAAACATCTCAAACTCGTCACACAGGCATTAGGCCTGGACAACAAACTGCTCCAAAAGTTATTTTCAACCATTTTCAAGTAATACAAAACTTAATAAACTTTAAATTCTAATAAAATTTAACACTGGAACCAGAAAACATTTTAGATATTCATGATAAATCAACAAAACAACAGAAACAAGAAATAAAATGACTTATGAGTCTCTGTTAACAAAAAGTTCCTTCAGTAAAAGGTTTAGACCGAAGACTTTTATCAGCCAGTTTTTGGTATAAAAAGAGAAAAACCATGAATTGATTGATTGATTGATTGATTGATTGATTGATTGATTGATTGATTGATTGATTGATTGATTGATTGATTGATTGATTGATTGATTGGTTGGTTGGTTGTTGTGGCAGAGCTACCAGTAAGATAATCGTGAAACCAAATCAGACCAAATTTCAGCCACACGAGGAAATATAATCCAATCTCTGAGTGTATTAGTTTCAGTTGTTTAGATTTTACTTTGACTAATGTGCGCTTTTAGGCTCTGAAGTCTAAAATAAAATAAAATCAGTGTTTTTATCGAATCTTTCTGTTTTAATGTCTCTTTCAGGATTTCAGTTGGCAGTAACGAGGTCCTCTGCCTCCGAAACCTGAAACTGTCAAACATCCAAACTGAAACAGTTAAATGTTTTCTGCCTCGGCTGAAACCTCTAAAACTGAACGGCCTCCACCACAGACGTGAACATGATTCACGCCTCTATCCCGTCCTCCATAAATAGCACATTCCGGCCCGCTGGGCCCGATATGGACGGAACCGGGTGGGACTCGGGCCGGGCCGGACCTGCAGCTGTTGTTGGTGTCACATGAAGGGGAGGGGGCTTCACTGCTACAGAAAGTAAAGACACCCTGCCTGAAACAGAACAGCAACAATCCAGCAGCAGAGACTCTGCAGAACTTCATTTCATCTACAGCTGCACTTCTGATTCACTCCAAAACAGACTTCAAAACACAAATGTTTAGTTTCAAAGAATGAACATTAAATAATTATACACATAAATGCTGCAAGAAGGTTTGAGAATAAAGTTCCAGTCCAAATCAAATCACAATTTTGTAAATTATTACAGCAAAGGAACAAAAAACTGTTCAGTTTTGATTAATGTTCTCCAGTACGCTGATGACTATGTCTTATTTTCAACAAATGTCAGAGGTTAAAGCATTTGTTTTGGTCCATTTGTTGTTAATCGCCCCCAAAAAAGAAAGAAATTTGGCTAGGCCCATGCTAATGCTAAAGCTAACACAAAAAGTAATGCTAATGCTAAAATTTAAGTTCAATTAGCTGGTTTAATTTTAGTTGTACCCTGGAATATTACATTATTTTTGGGGCATACTTTGCAATATTTTTGTTCTAATTGTAATTCAAATAAAAACAGATTAAAATAAATAGTAAACTTAAGTTTAGCATGATTTAATGTTTTAGAAGATATTATCAAGCTGTAATATTTATATATCAAAGGAATTAAAAATCCGATTCAGTGATGCAAAAGTCAGGATTAACCAAAATAATTTATCCTTTTGGAGCCACAAATGCATCAGAAAGCCACGTTTTACATAAATTCAAGTTGTTGACATTTTTCAACTTAAAATGAATAACAGGATATCCGGGCTTATTTTGGAGCAAATGCATGAAAATAACAATCAGCTGTCAAAAACATGTGGTACCAAGGTCAGACTGGAACCAGTCCGACTGTCGGTATCATCATCATCATCATCATCATCATCATCATCATCATCATCATCATCGTCATCATCATCATCATCATCATCATCATCATCATCATCATCATCATCAGATTACCTTTAGTTTTACTCCTAAACAAACCAGGTAACTAACTTTAAATATTGTCAGATTTTTACGTCTGTACATTATACATACTATAGAAACTAAAGTGAATCACAATTAACTGGATATTATTCCTTGAAAATTATGTTTTTATTTTTAGCAATAACAAAAATTTTACTACATAAAGAAAAAAAGGGGGCGGGATGTTGAACAGTTGAGATTTTAATTTTTTTTTATAAATTTCCTGAAACAATTTATTTTAAAGAGATACATAGTGCAAAAAAAAAAAAACAAATATCAATACAAATATTAATAACTGTGTAAATATGAAATATATTTGTAGAGATTATTGGATTAAAATGTAAATAAAGCAACACTGGGGAGGGAAAAATATTTACTAAGTTTTATAATTAAGCTTATATAAACTAATACGTCCCAATTCTGCATCTGAATTAAGTTATTGAATCTGAAATCAATCAATTATTTGTCTCATGTTGCTGACAAACATTGAGAAATAATTTTTGACAGAAGTTCAGAAAATACAAACCAGAGTTTGTTTATGTAAGCTGTTTTCCTGATGAGAAATGAAGAGAAAGATTCACTGAAAATTATTTACAACCAAAGATCCTCCTTGAGTTTCACAGAAACAGAAATGAAATACATTTAAAAAGCAGATTATTTACAGAGTGAACACGTCTCTTTAGTTTCTCAGAGGAGTTTCTGATTCTCCAGGCTGCAAAGTTTTCATTTTGTTCATCAGAGAGACAGACTGGGGCTGAAAGTCTAAACTGTTTGTGTCCAGCATGTGTGGGGTCTGCAGAGATACTAGCTGCCATTGTTCTGACACTAAACCTGGAAGGAGGGAAGATCAGCCCTGGTGGTTAATCTGAAAACCAGTTAGAAACAGACTGAATATGCTGGGTTCACTGGAAAACAGAGAATGGAGTGTCAACTTAAAAAGTTTCATTAGTTTGTTACACGTAATCAAATTAAGTTTGTCAGACTTACTGAATTTACATTTGTTTAACATGACAAGTTTATTAACTTAACATGTTTATTTGGATAAACTGAATATGATTCCTTGTAAAAAATGAACTCAGTTTGTTTAAGTTGGATCACCTGTTTTCTTTTTTCAGTGTATCTGTGTCAGTTTGCCTGTATTAAAACGTTTACACTTTTAATGGTTTAAATAAGGAAATAATAATGATAATATGACAAGCAGTGGATAAAACAGAGTTTCTGTCCTGGTGTTCTGGTTCTGGTTCTTCTGCTGTGTTTCAGTCTTTTTATGACAGCAGGTCACATATGATTATCAACAGAGTATTTCACTGAAAAAGCAGCTGAAATCTAAAAACCCTTAAATATCCTCATCAGTACCACCTTAAATGGTTGGTACTGAAAACCTGATTTCCCAGCAGAAATGGATTAAATTCAAAGTTGTACCTTTTCCTCCTTCCTCTCTTGTTCCTTTCGTTTCTCTCGTGTTTCCTTCCTTTATGTTTAGTTTCTCAGTTGTTTTCCGCTTTGTCTCGTCCTTTAGTCCGTCTACAGGAGTGCTGTGTGTGTGTGTGTGTGTGTGTGTGTGTGTGTGGTTCAGGGTTTCAGGCTCCCACCAACAATGTGACGTCGGGTTCGTCAGAACCTCCTTCACATTTTCCACCTCCATCTCCAAATAGAGACTCTCTCCTTCAGCCTCCTGCCCAAAAATAGCTCCGAGTTTCCCAGCTGTCCCTTCGCCCAGAACCTCCGGCTGGGTTTCAGGTTCTGGTTCTGGATCCGGTTCCCTCCTGAACATCTGCCAGATTTCTCATTACAAAATGAAAACAAGGTCAGTTTTTTCTTCTCCAGATGTTACAAACAACCAGGAGAAATTATTCGGGATTTTTGATGAATTCAGTCGATTTTTGTTGTTATGTTTTCTCTAAAAATAAATTAATTTCTAAAGTTGAGCTGTTATGACCTCTCCTCATAAATATCTGAACATATTCTCAATTTTTAAATGTCACTATTTGTTGTTAAAGTCAATAAATGATAAATGAGTTGCAACTAAACCTTATGAGTAAAAAACAAGTCACTTTTTTAAAACAAATGTTGATTTTGTTATATAAAAGAAAAAACATAACATTATTTGAAAAATTCTGGATTAATTAAAAAAACACAGCACATTTAATAAACAAAAAATTAATAAATAACTAATGGATAAATAAGTAAAATAAAATAAATTAATAGAAATCTGACTAAAATAGATCAAAAATAGCTTTCAGAGAAGTCGCAGCAAATTTAATGAGTAAATAAATAAGTAAATAAATTTGTACCTTTTCTGAAACAAACTTTACTGTTTTCATAAAAATATCCCACATTAAATGTTCATGTCCATTCACAAAGGGTTCAAATATTTTGAACAAATAAAGAAAAATTAAAGCACATTTAATAAACAAAAGATAAATAAATGAATAAATGATGGATAAAATAATAAAAATAAAATAAATGAACCAAAATAAATGGTCATAAAAATCTAGTGTAAATTTTAAAATGAGGTCAAGGCCAATTTTATAGAAACATCGTTAAATAAGTCAATAGATTAATACATTTTCTGGATTAAATTTTGCTTTTTTTGCTAGATATCTAATATTAAAATATTGGGTTTTAATTTTTATATTAACATAGAAAAAAATGGCTATAGATTATGAGAAGAAAAAAGTCTAAAAATGTTCATGTCCAATAAAAAAATGGTTCAAATATTCAATAAATTAAAAAACAAGCACAGTTGAAGCACATGTAATAAATGAATGACTGAATATATAAATGACTTGGTGAATAAATATGTGAGCACGCGGCATCCTTGATAATTAAATAAGTGGAGTAATTTTGAAGTTGTTTTTATTTTGGTTTAGTTTTTCTGTATTAACAGGTCCGTTTTATACCATCTGTTAACGATCCTCCATCTTCGCCCTCTACAGTTTTCTGTTTTATTACAGAAAAGCCGAGTTTACTTCATGTTTGTTGGTGTTTTTTCTCTCTATTGGATGTTTTGTGGCAGCGGAACTCCTCCCCGGCCGTGTCGCTCTGCTCAGCCCGGATCCTGAAACAGTTTCCGGGGGACAGGGTACCAGCAGCAACAGCAGCAGAACCACCAGCAGCAGCCATGGCGGATCAGCTGCTGGAAACAGTGGAGCGACTTCAGTCCCGGATACAGGACAACCCGGAGCCCCGAAAGGTAAACCAGTCACCCGGTCCGAGAGAACCGGGCGCCATGTTTCTGAACCACCGAGTCCCGAGAACCGTCTTAAGCCGAGAAACGTCACAGACGTTCGGACACGGCAGCTTAGCGAGAGTCGTAACCGTTTTCTTCAATGATGCGTTCAGGGACTGCCGTCTGGCTCCGGCTTTAGGATTCCTTTAAATTAAATTTGACAGTTGTGGTTTACAGTTGTGTTTATAGTTGTTAAAAGTATCGCAAAGATATATATAATTGTTTTTATTACATGTTTCAATCATAAATGGGTCCTTTTTTGTGGGATATGACAGAATATTTGATAATTTATGAAAAAACTCAAGGCTACTACTGTGAGACGTTTAAATGCACCGGAATATTAGGAATATTTTAAAGATTACTCTGATTTCTCATGAAGAGTAAATTCCAGACAGAATTTACTTATAAAGTAAAAGACAACAGAACAGGATAGATTTAAACAATTTATTTCTCTCAGTAAATACTTGTATCTATAGATAGATGCACAGTAATGGCTGAGTTCTGGTTTCACAGGGGTCTTAATTGAAGGGTTGGGGGTTTAACAGGTGAATCATGTGACCAAAACAGGTATGAAAATAACTCCTGAGTGACAACGCCCAAAGAAACCCTGCAGTTTAAGTGAGAGGGTCGTGGTTTGTCCGAATGAGGCAGGAAATGTCCACCGATCAGTCAGAACTGATGTGTTTCCACATCAAACCTGAAGCATCTTTAAGGATTAATGATAACTTCAGCTTCCTCTTTTACTTTATAATTTAAAACAATGTAATCATTTTTAATCAAATCCAGGTGCAGACAGAGTAGGTTCCAAAACAGTCAAACTACAATCAAATCCTATTTAGCGTTCTTTAAACGTTTAGTTAAATTTATACGTTAATTAAATTAAAAATTGTTAATAGTTAAAAATTATTATTTGAACTATAGATTAGCAAAACTGTTTTTTCTGTTTAGTCTTTTTTTTACTTAAACCAACTGAAGTCAGGTGTGTATATCTTGATTTTGTTATTTGCATTAAATATTGTGTTTTAATTTTTATATTAACATGTCATTTTTATTGTCACATACCCAAATAGTTGTTAAAACTTAAATTAAATTTAAAAAGTTTAATATTAGAATTTAGCGAGCTTATTGTGTATTTCTTACACGTTAATACGAAATCTACCGTTAATAGCGCCAAGATTTCTGACATTTTGTGAATGCATCGCAGAGACGTCACTATATTTACTGAGCTTCAACTTGTTCATACTGGCCCATTTAACTGAAGTTTTCGCCCAAACGGAGCCGTGTCAGCCTGGTTCGGTGGCTGGTCGCTTCGCTGCGAGACACTGATGAAAAACTAACTAATCAAAATCAAACGGAACCGGTCCAATACCGGAACGCTCCAGTTAGAGCAGCTGTTAGCCGCTAAGCTAGCCGCCGTCAGTCCGGTCAGAGGAGTCAGAGGAGTCCGAGCTCCGGCTGAAGGCCTGAACGTTTCCCCTGCCCTGGTTCCCTGGAGCCGGGCCACAGCTGCGGGTTAAACACCGCATTCTGCGGGAGGAAGACCGAGAACCGCAGAGCTAAACTGAAGCTGACTGAGCTCGTCTTTGTTTTAACAAAGAGGAGCTGACGGCAGAGAGGCGTTCAGGGACCAGAAGAGGCGTTTAAGGACCCGAATAATCAATAAACCCAGATAATTTCACCCAGTTTAACTGAATTTATTACTTAGAGTTAAAAAACACAATAATTATTACATAACTATGTTTTTTCCCATTCATACAACACAAACCGAATATATTTGAGTTTTTGGTGTCATCGCCTTCATCCCATGACTTCATTCCCTTACATTCCTACATTTTTAGCTCAAATATGTTCCAGAAAATGTTTTCTAGCTTCTAATTCAATAATTTCTTATCCCAACACTTAAAGTTACTCTGGGATTGAAGACACAAAGCTTTGGGAAGGTTCAGGCGTCATTTTGTCCCGTACATCTTAAGGTGTCCAACGTTATGGAGACATTGTTGGTTTCTATGGTTTTAAATAAAAAGTTAACAAATTAAATGTTTCTGTGAGGAAGTAAATTCAAAGCAAGCATGAATAGGAGTCGATTTATTCATCTGCTCCTCCTGATTAGATCAGATCTTTAAACTTTAAACTGTTTGTTTTCCAGTTACTGAAGACTCTCAAGAGACTGGGAGAAGTGCAGATGACTGTGGACATACTGGTGGTAAGTTCTGCTCTCTTTAGAGTATTATTGAGGGGAACCGTGTTCACCTGCAGCCTGGGATGGGTTTCCAGTCTGTTAAATGACTCCCAGCTGCTAACGGTAACACGTAGCGCCGTGTTTTCCTGCTAATCTCCATATTTCTGTGGTTCCACAGAGAACTGGAGTGGGCAAAACTGTGAACTCCTTCAGGAAACATGACTACGCAGGAGAGCTGGCGAAAAGCCTGGTAGCCAAGTGGAAGAAGCTGGTTCCTCAGACTGCAGACAGGTAGCACCTAAACACGCAAACTGCATGAAACCATTAGCTGTCAGGTCTCCTGGTTTCTGTGTTTGGTTAAAGGAAAAGTCGATTTTTGTTTTTTTTTATAAGTTAAAAAATATCTATATAGAGATAATTTTCTAAATATATTATTTTATTTAATTTTTTATTTTAAATAATCATATGGTACAAAAATACATAAATTATTCAATAAAAATATTGAGAATAAATTATTTTTTATAAGAAATTATTTAGATGTTTATTAAATAATAATAATATAAATAATAATAATATTGATGTTTAAGGTTCATTTTTTCTGTGGTTTCTCCTCAGACCCAACAGTCACCCCAAACCAGCTCCCCAGTCCCACCACAGGTCCTACACAGAGCCGTCACCTGAGGAACAGCGCTCCTACGTGGAGGAAGAGGAGGACGAGGAGGTGGAGGAGGAAGAGGAGATGGTGTACCACTCAAACTACTCCCCCTCTCCTCCTCAGCAGCAGCAGTATAGCCCCCCGCAGCGAAGCGGCTACGAGTCAGAGGAATACGAGCCGGAGCCGAGCCCTCCTCCTCTTCCTCCTCCTCCTCTTCCTCCTCCCCGTAAGGAGATCCGCCACAGCAAACCGAGCAAGAACCATCACCACAGAGACGAAGAGCGGTGGCAGGCAGGCAGCGACCGAGGAGGAGGGAAGAAACGGAGCGCCGACCGGGAGAGGACCAACAGTCCGCCGCCGCAGAAGAAGCACAGCAGGAAGTCGACGCCACACGACACCAAGAAGGAGGAGAAGAAGAAAGGAGGAGAGGACGGTGAGTCTGGGCCGGTTCTGACCCGACACGCTTAACCTGAGAGAGATGATTATTCAGGCGCACACTTTGAGTTAGAGAACTTCCTGTTCCAGATGATCACCAGGTTTGCTGACAGGAAGTCCTGAACCGTTTCCTGAGAACTGCTGACTCATCGGTTCCCTGAGCCGTCGCCGCGGTGACGGTGACAGATAAACCGGCAACGTTTATCTGTCAGTGTGATTAATAACACCTCACTGTGGAAAACTACTTATTCATTCATTTATCTATTTAGTTTCAATCATTTGGTACCAAAATACAAAAATTATTAATCATATTGAGTGAATTAGTTTTATGAAATAACAATAATTATAATTCCTACTATTATTATCATCATTATGCTCTTATAATAATGAAATATCTATATTATTATTGACAATAACAACATTTAGTGCCAAAACTTCCTAAAACAAGATGAAAATATGACTAAATATAAGTCTACATTTTTTATTTGAATATTTAAATTATTACTTTTATTATTTTTGTTCCATTTGTCGTCATAGTCTTTAATTTATGGAGCCACATACTTATGTCATTGCTGTGGTTTTGCAGGTTTGTGGCACTAATATTTTATAATCTTATATATATTTTAAATGGATGTGTTTTATTGAGATTCACTAATGTTTATTTCTATCCACTGATTTAACTGAAAGATAAAATATACCAGAATAATCTTATGTTTCTGAAACTGCTGGTTGTTGTTGACGTTTCTCTGCTGACCGTCACCAGGTCGACCCCGACCACCGAAGGACCCGCCCCCCTCCAAGGAGGACGACGATGACTTCGAGGCGCACACCATGTCCTTCGAGTCGTTCCTCACGTACGACGCGCCGACTCCTGTCAAGAAGAAGAAGAAGCAGCAGCCGTCGTCCTCCTCTCACAGCAGACCATCTCAGTCCTCCTCCGGTTCATCTTCGCGTCAGAACAGAACGGCGGCCTCCTCTTCCTCCTCTTCCTCCTCTTCCTCTAAAGCGAATAAAGCGAACGGATCTCAGAGCTCCAAAAGGAGTCACTCCGACTCCAAGTCTTCAGAACCCAAACCAGAGAAACGCAAACGGGTGAGAAATCTTAAGGTCAAATAATATGTGAAAGCTTCTTCTTCTGTTTAATGTGTATATATTTTTAATTCATAATAATAAAGTCATAATATTACTGAAACACTGTCGTAAGTCAAAAGAATTGAAATAATACAAGAAAAAAGTCATAATGTTACCAATTTAAAGTTGTAATAACACCAGAACGCAGTGTTAATATCAGTAGTAGTGTTATAAGAACTCAACACGAAAAATTATTTTAAAATTCAGTGAAAAATGTTGAGATAAAAATACGTTGAATATATCAGCATCAAATTATTACCAGTAGCAGGACTTTGAAACGATCCTGAACATTTCTGGAGAAAAAACTATTGAACTGAGCTGGAAATGTCAGATCCTGATAAATATTTGTTCCTATTAAAAAATTATTTCTTGCTGATAAAATTACGACTGTGTTTTCATAATTAAACACAAATCCTAGAAGCTCGGCCCCAATACTCCGCCGCACAAATAAAAAAGAGATCATTTAAATAAAAGACACTGTTTGAAAATATTTTCTGTAATTTTTTTTTTTACAAAAGAAAGAGAGCAAAAATAAAGATTAATAACGGAAACCAAATCTAGTATGAAAAAATCGCAGATTGTATTTTTAAGCCATATAGTTTTTTAAGTTGTCATTTTTTCCGCTCAGGTTGTGGAGGCTCTTCCGACGCTCCCAGACATCCCGCTCCCAGCGATCCAGCCCAACTACAGACCTCTGCCCTCCATCGACACGCCGCTGTCGCCTCAGCGCCGCAAAGGTGACGGCTTAACCTTACTGTGAAAAAAAGGCAGAGAAATCTCATTTTAAACCGCAAAAATGGAAATATTCCTGGAAAATTATTCCAGAAATATAAAAAATGACATTTTAAATAGAGGAAACTTCAATTAGAAGAATAGTTTTTTGGTCAAATCCAACATTTGCTTAGAATAATAAAAAAATATATATGTGGAAGTGTCAGAGTCAATACAGAAAATTAAATAAATCTTACAAAATAAAAAATTAATCAGCCAAAAAACACATTTTTTTGTCATTTTGATGTGTTTGCTTTATAAACTTTGATTCTCACGCAGTTATTAGATGTAATAATGTTATAATTCCAGTTTGATGGATATGAAGCAACATTCCTGCAGAAGCAAAATGTTTTCATAATTTGCACAGAGGTTGTGTGGGTTCTTGAAATCCTTGAAAATGCTTCAATTTCAGTGTTTTCAAGGTTTGGAAAGTGCTTGATTTCTGTCTAAAGTCCTTGAAAGTGTTTGATATTCAGTTTTGTAATAAGTGCAATATAACGCTTGATTCAAAGCCGAAATTTGTTATTTACATTTGAAATCAAGTATTTTTTATAAAAGACAGACAGTTTTTTTTCTCACTTTCTGAAGTTTAATCAGGCTAAACTTGTTTTAGTTCAGTTAGAAGTATTAGAATTATCTCTATTTACTAAATACCAGAAAACGAGAAACTTTTTTATGTGATTTTTTAAAATTTGATTATTTTTATATTTCTTTTACCATTTTTTGTATCTTGTGTTTAAGCATTTCATTTGAGCAGGAAGGTCGTTTAATTTAACATGATTTGTTTGGATCAGTTCAGTGTAATGGATATATTTCCAATGGATCAGTGACTTATTGATCTGTGTGTTTGAAGTAAAGGTTGCCGTAAACTTTACATGCTAAACACTGTTATTGAAATTGGAGGATTTGTTTTGTAAAAGTTTAGTTTTGTTCTTGGACCCATCAGGAATCCAGGCTGTATGTGAGAGAAACTTTAAAAAATTATATTTTAGTTTCTTTACACCTGCTGTAGAATAAATACTAATAATAATACATTTTGTCATGTAATAGTGGATTGAAACTACTTTTTTAGTCTGTGTGTACTGTTTTTATCTAGAAGTCGTTGTGCTGGTAACGTTTGAAAACTTACTGTGAACAGTTTGAGTTTTACTGGGAAAGTGTTTGATGCAGATTTTTCTCTGCATTCAGCCTCTTTCTGTTCCGATTCCATCAGTTTGGATGTTTGTAATGATTGAATGTTGCAGACGAACCTCCTGAAGTTTCCTCATGTTGAAACTCCTGCAGTAGTTTCGGGTTTCTCTGGCTCAGGCTTTGATTCAGGTCCAGTTTCGCTGTTTTCACTTCCAGTTCCCGTGTGCAACGACGAGGAGGACGCAGGCTTCACCGGGAAGCGCTTCAACTCCAAGATGGTGGTCTACTCGGGGTCGAAGACGTCCTACCTGCCCAGGATGATGACCCTGTATGAGCAGTGCATCCGGGTTCTGCAGAACAACATCGACTGTGAGTTCTGCTCCAGCCGTTCTGAACCAGAGGCTGCTGCAGCTTTTTAATTAGTTTTTCTGAGAACATAATTTCAACAGTTTGGCGTCTCTGTTCTCCTCCCAGCCATTGCTGAAGTGGGCGGAGTCCCCTTCGAGATCCTGGAGCCGGTTCTGGAGCGATGCACTCCTGAGCAGCTGTACCGGATCGAGCAGAGCAACCAGGTCAGTCCGAACCTCGAAGGTGAAATATGATGCTTCTTTGAACTGCTTGAAGTTTGCTTTGTAAATATTGATATTCCAGTTTCTAGTATATATTTACTCATAATAAGTAATATTTTCTTAGTATCAAGCTTTTATATCTTACTGAGATAATTAAGTACAAAAACACTTAAAATAAGAAAAATATTCTAACATAAAAGCATCTTGGTGACAAATTATGATTTTTCTAAGCATATGCTTAAAAATATCTGCTTAGGTTTTTCAGCATAAATCTCCTTAATTTAAGATATTTAATCTTAGTAAGATTTCGGTTTTTGCAATGTAGGACAGATCTCTGGGTGATCAAGTATTTGTTTGCTCAAAATCCTAATAACAAGATTTTAGTTTGGTGAGTTCTGCGTATTTTGAGCTGCTTTAGGGCCTCTGTCACTTTAAATCCTAACAAGCTGTTGCTGGCCACGCCCCCCAACTCAATATTTACACTCACGTGAAAATGGCTGCAATTATACAACCGTACATTTATGAAAAGCGTCAGTAGAGTCTCCTGCACGACCAACCAGAATACAGCAAGTGCTTTCTGGATGGTAAGTCAAAAACAAAACACCTGGTTTTTCCATCAGCCGTTGTACAGTGAATACAGCACTAAAACCAGCTGACCACAAGTGCTGGGGCTCAGCTTTGGTTGCTAGGCAATGGGGGAACTCTACTGGGGTTGCTAGGTAAATGTCAGTGCCTGCTCATTTGTGACGTTATATTCTGGAGGTTTTTGAAACGACTCATTCTCCAGACACCAAAAAACTTTTACTTATTACCAGAAAGAAGTTTGGTGTTGATTAGGTTGTTTTTAGAAGCAGCGGAAAACAAAATGGAAATGTAAAAAAGTGCAAAATGTGAATTTTGCATAACAGGTCCCCTTTAAAGCTTCAAGTTTCAGCGTTGTTCTGAGGCTGAGAGTTTCTGCTCTGTCCTCACTCAGTGCTTCACTGAGGACTCAGACGAGCTCTGGATGCGTCACTGCCGGCGGGACTTCAAGCGCGAGTCTCCCCAGGAGTTCGAGTCGTGGAGGGAGATGTACCTGCGGCTGCATGACGAGCGCGAGGAGCGGCTCAGGTTGCTCACCCAGAACATCAGCTCTGCCCACGCCAACAAACCCAAAGGTAGGCGGGGTTTCGCCCGAGTCGCGCTGTGATGCCTGAGCTCCCGATGGGAACTGAGATCCCGAGCGCTGTGTCCTGCAGGACGGCAGGTTAAGATGGCGTTCGTGAACTCAGTGGCCAAACCGCCGCGGGACGTCCGCCGCCGCCAGGAGAAGTTTGGAACCTCCAGCAGTTCGTCATCGACCTCCACCGCAGCTGCTTCCCCCATCAAGTGAGTTTCCCATGACCATACATCAGATTTATCACTTTACATTGATTTCTGACAGATTTGAGCATTTTCCTCTCATCAAGTTGTTGATCTGTTGGTCAGAGGAGGTTCTTATTTGTATGGCCACCAGGGGGAGCTTTTACTCCGAGGTCCCGATTAGGCCTGTCACAATAATAAATCCTGCCGGATGATAAATTGCCCCACATTGGGAGCAAATGCAACGGTTTTGTTTCTACTGCGTCTCAGTTAAGTCTCTGTTCTTTGTCTCTTTCAGAATAAAACCAGCATCCTCTGACTTTGCTGGTGACTCCAGTCACTCCTCTTCACATTTCAGCTCTCCAGCCGGTTCGTCCCGCTCTTCAGCGCCGCCTGGAGGAGGAACTGTTCATCCCGGCCGGGAAAAGCCACAAGTCAAAAGTGAGTTTGTTCTGATTTTAATCAGGTGTGTTGATGTTTATGTGTAGTTATGATTGTGTTTAACTCTCCTGAACTTGTTCCTGTTGCAGAAATTGCCCCCATGATGGCGAAAACCATCAAAGCGTTCAAGAACCGATTCTCCCGCCGGTAGTCTGCCAGAATCCGAAGGAAGGTTTTAATTTAATTGTAGCTGCTTTTTTCCTCCAGACACACACGGCATAAACTTCACGGTACTGCTGAGAACACGGCTTCCTTTCTGCAGCTTTTTCAGTATTTCCCTCCGGTGCCGACAGCACACAGACACAGGTGGACATCTTTAACCGCTGGAACGTTTTCACCGTTTGGGAACTGTAGATGTTAGATGGTTCTGCTTTTCTGAGCTGAGCACAAAAACTAGAAACAAACGTGGAACCAGAGAACGCGTCGGTTTGTAGATGTGAACAGAATCAGCATCGGCTGGAACCAGCTCTTCGGGTTCGATCTGGGTGACTTTCAGAAAATCATGCTTTGCTGCAGAAAAATCATGATTTACGGAGATTAATACCGAGAAATATGATTTCATTTATTTTATCCCAACTCCCTATTTGCATTAATTGTGGTTCTGATCTCTGTCTGGACCAGCTGGCCCGCCTGGTAGAAGCAAAATAACGTCCTGTTGGTAGATGGTATTAATTGGATGAGGTTGTGGAGAACAGGAGTCCAGTCGTCTCTGTGGAACCAAACGTCCTGCGGCGGTCCGCTCCATCTCATATCTGGAATCATCTTTTTTAAAAAGGACAAACTGGAACGACATGAGATGCTTAAAGAGCAAAATGACCCGTTTTAAGGGTTTTTTTTTTATCTTAAACTTCAGTTTCAACCTTTTTTAAAAATCTTATTTAAAATCATAATTTGAAGACAGATGATCTGGTGAAGAGCTCTGTTACCAGCAGCCTGTCAGGATTTTTCTCATATTTTATTAATTAGTAAAAATGCTTTAGGAAAACTGTCTGGTTCCCAGAGAGCTGTTTGCTGAAATAGTTTTTTGTCTGCTGCTTGGCCCAACTCTTCTTTGGTTTCCTCTTGCTATCTGAGGAATTTAACTACTTTTCATGATATTCCCAGAGATGAAGAACAAGAACCGGATCATAAAGGGTCTTAGAAGAACTTATGTTTAAAGGAGTAGAAGAAAGCCTGGTTTCCTTGGAGGACTGGCTCATTAAAGAAAACCAGTTTCCTGTTTGGAAGCAGATAAACTTTCCAGCACAGATTGCACAAAACCTTGATTTGAAAATTAGCCTTATGAAGGTTGCAGCTGTCTGACTCATCTGGACGGCCGTATGTTAGGAAAACGCACCTGCAAACAGGAAATCCTACAGGTTCTTTATTTTCCTGGCTCTCTGCTGCTCACTCATCAGTGGGATTTTTTATGTTTTTAAGTATTTTAACAGACAGGAGAGAAACATCGAGCATCTTGAGATGAACCCGACTTTCCTCTGGCTCCAGATCATCAATCTACCAGAATAATACTGTGAATTCAAACATTATTTGGGTGGGTATGTGGGTAACAACGCGCCTCTGGCCTCACAGAGACACATCTGTCATGTTGCGTACAGAAGAGAAAGATGAATTTTAAAAGTGTCAGGCTAGCAGTTTGCATCTGTTTTCAGTCTTTGTGCTAAGTTAAGCTAACAAACGGCAATTGGATCAGACACCTGCTTTGTCTCTTCAAAGAAAACAAGTTGAACGTTTTCTTTTTAAGGTACTTAATTAAATGAGCTCTCGTTCCTTTTCCTTTCTGACCAAATGACACTAAACCTTCCTGCTGGTCGCTTCATGGCCGCTGGGGAGCCGTCGTTGTTAGGAAACCGAGCCGTTCAGATGTGATCCTGTAATTCCTGGTGATGTTTCAGTGTGTGTATAGGGAGGAGGGCTGAACTGTAAGCAGAAACACACACCCTGCTGTCTTATTTTTACCTCTGCTGTGGCTTCAGGTCCTGTTCTCCCCCTGCTGGAAGTCTGTTTCTGTCTGCTTCACTGTGACAAACTGTTTCTAATGAGGGAAGTTCATAGGACCTTTGCGGCTTCAGCCCTTCATCACCATGAGATGTATTTATTTTCAGAAATGGGACCTGGTACTCTCCCTGCAACACGGGCTCCAGTAGATGGAAAAATGTAATTTTATTAGATTTTAATAAATGTTATGTGGTCATTTTTATTAAAATTGACTTTTGCCCTGACGAACTCTCTGTGTGGAACTAATTTTGAATGAAAATGTCTGATTTTGTGTAGAAATATATGGGATATGGATATTAATAAGGAAACTTTTCGGAGATCTGTTCTGTCAGCTTTAATGATGAATGAGAATAGGGCTCCTCAGATTCTGCCAATCAGTCCTAATAAAATCTGTTTTCCATTTTTATGGTCTGATCAGGGCTTCATGTAGTTCAAACCATCACTAGACTTTAGCAGGAAGAATTAAATTTCTCTGAAAGTGTCTGGTTTGTTTTTATAAAATTAAAGTAAGTAATTTTATGGATCTGACGGGATGTGATATGAACAGGAAAAATTTTTAAATTTGTTTTAACGCCATAATAGTTTCAGAAATAACTACAGATACATTTCATGGTCTACCTTTTATATTCGGATATTGATCTTATCCTTTCCGCTACATAAGCCTATTTTCTTAGTTTTAACCTAATTATTTTTGCAACACGCTTGTAAACATTTTACGTCAGTCGCAGCGTTTGGTGGTAACCAATGGGAGCCAATCAGAGCTCAGTTTTGGCTCCTCCTAAACGGCTTCCGACAGTATACCGGTTGACATTTCCCTGTGATCCTGTTATTTTCAAAATAAAATGTCGACAGCTTTACATATTAAGATAAAAAGCCGAGTTAAGCTTTGAATAAAGCTAGAGAAACATAAGAGCATTGACTCCGATTAACACTATGTCAATAGTTTTTCGAAAATATTATTTATTCGGTTATAAAACGGGAAAGCTGCTGCTTTTACTTTGAAGAGCTCATATCGGAACTGTCGGGTTAGCCTCGCCTCACTTTAAGCTAAACTTAGTTCGCTTCACGCTGCAAAACGAAACTTGCTGACCGAGTCCTCGTTTATAAAACAGTCCATTTTACTCGGAAAGCTTCATTATTTTGTTTGCAGGTTATCATTGAGTCCACCATGTCCGGCCACGGTCACGGCCACGGACACAGCCACAGCTGCGGGTCGGAGGGGCAGCATGAGCCCGCAGAGAGAGGCGTGGAGTTCGGGTTGTATCAACGCATCGACCTGGAGAGACTCCAGTGTCTGAACGAGAGCAGGGACGGAGACGGACGGCTGGTGTTCAAGCCGTGGGACCAGCGGAACCTGCGAGACAAGGTACTGGGCAGAGCGGCGGTCAGGCTGTGAGCGCGATAAAATATTAGACTAGTAGCACCTTTTACAGAATAAACGACGCTTAACTAAGACCTGACAAAAGAGTTTAATAGAAATAAAATAATGTATTAATTTCTGGACAGGCGTGAATAGTTTTCAGTCTGGCCATCGCCTTCCTGCTCTATTCCGCTCATTTCAAATCTCGTTAAAGGTTTAATCTGGACTTTCTCCCGTTCACTTCGACTCCTCTGGTAGTTTTTCTATCGGGCCAATCACATAACATCTTCCTGTTTGAAGTAGAGGATGGCTGTTTACAGTGCATGAAGTATAATGTAAGCTTCTTAGCGTCGAACTGGCGCATTACATATAAAAACATTAGCTTGCGTAAAGTTTAAAACATGAACACAGTCCATGATTCCGCTAAGATAACAGTCGAGAACTCAAACCCTCTGTAGGAAGCAAAGGGCTGTTTTTTTTTTTTTGTTTTTTGTTTTACCAGGCTACCTAGTTTCTATTAATCTGAAACTACCAGAGATTCACTGATCACTCATTCAGATTGGAATCGGTAGATTTTTCATTGATCAGCGCTGATCAGCAAATAAAAATCTGATTCCCTCCTCTCTCCTGATTATTTAATGCAGTGGTTCTCAAATATTTTCTGACCCCCCCCTATGGATTGTAATAAAATCCCCCCGCCCCCCCTAAAAAGAAAAAAAAATCAACTGGGTACACGTCGTTCAACCAGACATAAACCTAAACACTTATTTTGTTCTCAAACTCCACTGAAGTTTATTTCACACTTCAGGTTGCAACAAAACACACTATAAACCATCTGAAACACTTTTGTGTAACTGTTTTTTAAAAATTATTTTTATGCAGCCATACCTCCTCCCTCCCCTGCAATGGCACTGCACGCCCCCCCCCCCCCCTCCCCACACTTTGGGAACAACTGGTCCAAATTAAGAGCTCTCAGGATTGATGTAAAATTTGCTCTGATTTCTAGTTCAGAGTCGGAGGTCTGATTGAATCTGGTTAAGATGCCTCCATTGCGCCTCCCTCTGGCGCAATGGAGGCGCAATGGGTTTTCCATCCTTTTCTGGAAAGACCCAGAAAAGGATTGAAGCTTGAAGATTTGAAAATGGGTCTGTAAAAATCTTCACAGAGCAGATCCCAAACAAAGAAGCGCCTGACCATGTTTTTGTTTTCCTTTAGTATGTGGAGAGTGATGTGGATGAAGAGCTGCTGTTCAACATCCCGTAAGTCCTGCAATCACAATCATCATCATTACCCTGCTTTCTGTGTGCAATTTATCCGTTTAGCTTTTTTTCTGTATTTAGTTGTAAATATTGTTTCTTTAAACTTGAAAAGGTTAAAGTTCTTGGTATAAGCCCTTAGCGTCACCCTGAAGTCCCGCTGGGTGTAATTTCATTCGGTGCTTGTCTTCTCGTCTGTCCGCGTCCTCAGACTGACGCCGTCTCGTCTGTTTCAGTTTCACCGGCAGCGTGAAGCTGAAAGGCATCATCATCTCTGGAGAAAACGACGACTCTCATCCAGCAGAGATACGACTGTGAGTCTGTTGTGTCCCTGCCCCCCCTCTAGGTGGCAGCATTGTGATTCTGCGTCTGATTGCTGTGTGCAGATACAAAAACATCCCTCAGATGTCGTTTGATGACGCCGGCAGGGAGCCGGACCAAGCCTTCAGACTCAACAGAGACCCGCTGGCTGAGCTGGAGTATCCCACAAAGTGAGGAGTCACACTTCAGTTTCCAGACACTTTGAGCAGAAACATTAGAAATCAGAGGAGCTGCAGCCTTAAATTAAACTATTTTAGCTAAATGTATGTTTCTCATTATCAGTTAGGTCCATGTTGCCTTTAAAAAATGAAATCTATTCATTTAGCATTTTCCAACTCTGAATGAATAAGTAAAGATGCTTCCAGACTTCTTAAAGAAATCGCTCGGTAAGCAAAGTAATTTTCAGATTACCTACGATTATTTTTAGATAACAAATCAGTTTTAACTTAATCAAGCTCATGAATTCTATATTTTGAGTTAGTGTTAAACTGCTAGCTCAACAAATATTGCTTAAGATTTTTGTCTCCAACTGTTATTGAAATAAAATGAATTCAAGATAAAAAAATTCTCAAGATAATAAAATAAAAGCAATCAGGATCTTAAAATCTGGATTTAACAAGATGATGAAACTATTATCACATCAAATCAAGTAGGAAGCCCTTTTTTAATTTCATTATTTAGACAAGAGAAAAAACAAACTCGGTTTCAAATTCTTTCTCTTTAGACAATTAAAAATATTTTAGTGTATTTATATAACAAGATATTCTGAGATAACAAATTATAATGAAGCAAAATAAAAATCTTTAAATTCTGACTTCCTGAGATAATCAGTATTTTCGTGCATAAATGAGCTCAAGATGTTGCCATCTCAAGATGTGACATAAAGAAACTTCTAATAAAATAGATGTAAGATTGATATAAGACAATGAAACTGCTAAACAATCTCAGTTTAAAGAAATAAACACTTCCCACTAAAGATGTAATCTCAAGATACTGAGATAAAGGAAACGTAACATCTTTCATCTCAGTTTAACTAGAGAAGGGATCCGTTTCAGTGACACATTGGCTCAACAAATCGCTATCTTGAAATATGGAAATTAAATAAACTATTTTGACAAAATAAATCTTGAGATTTATGTATTTCTCTAATATGAGAAAATGAAGCTCCCAACAAAATAAACCTCTTGATATCTCCAGTTAATGTAAGATTTTTTAAAAATCTTTATTTCTTTTGCGAAATGAAGATTCTGCACAGTTAGATGATGAAAATATTCACCCTCTAACGAGGTTTTTAAGGTGTTTGTCTTCGTTTTGGATGAACGTTTCTCTCTGAAATGTTCACACAGTTATTTTTCCTTCCTGGAAGCCGTCATTTTGACTTGTTTTTCTGTCGCTTGTCTTTTGCAGGATTGCTCGTTTCTCCAGCGTCCATCACCTCTCCATCCACATCTCTAAAAACTTTGGGGACGAGAACACCCGGGTGTACTACATCGGCCTGAGAGGGGAATATTCAGAGGTTTGTCTGGCATAAATCTGTCTGCTCTCGTCTTCTGATCGGAGGAAGTTTAGCTCATTCTGCTGAATCTGCAGATTTAATGCACTGTGCCCAAAAATGTTGAGCTTTAATTATTCTGGGGGCCACAGAATTCTTTGTATTTTTCTTCTTTATTGTAATTGGAAAAACAAACCTCAACATTTGAATTAAATAAGTGGATGTTTTTTTTTTTGTCTTTCCACCAACAAAAACAGGATGTGGCTCACATGTTTAGTTTTGCCATGCCCAAGTCCAAATTTTAGTATTAGTCACTGGATGTTTGTTGTCCCTTTTTACTATGAAAATAAATTAAATTCAAAACAAAAACCTTACATTTTCTGTGGTAAGATGTTAAATTGTCTGAATCTTTTTTGAAAGGTCTGGCATCAGTGAAATTTGCGCCCCAGCGTTGTTTTTAAATGTGTATCAGCATCCACTGCCTTCTTAAATTCTGATCAAGGACCGCCAGAAATCATTCCGAAGACTGAAAATGGCCCCTGAGCCGCAATTTGGACACCCCTGGTTTAACATCTTTCTGCTCTGTTCCCTGTAAGACTCACAGACATGAAGTGACCATCTGTAACTACGAGGCGGCAGCAAACCCAGCAGATCACAAAGTAGAGAGCATCATCCCGCAGACCAACTTCATCTCCTGAGAACTGGAAGAGGAACAAGAGGAAGAAGTTTTAGCGGCGTTTGCTGAAGGCCCAAATGTCAAACAGGAAGTCCAGCGCTGCTTTTGGGCAGTGAGGAGGGGTTCAAGTGGGAGCGAGCGCTGAAATCTTGGAAACTGGTGTGCTTCTATTGTTTCCATGGCAACATGCTCAACAGCATTGGCAAAGATGCATGAAAGCTTTTGTGTTTTTTTAATCTTCTGTGATGAGTTGTGCTGTTAAATAAAGCGAGGAAGGGAGGAGGACAGGGTCAGCTATTTGTTAGGTGAACATCTTGGTTGCCATGACGACGGCCTGGATTCATTATTCTCTGCAACACTGGAACGTTTTCAGGTTTAAATCATGAACAGCTTTGCTTGATTCAGTGTTTCTGCACATGAAAGGTGATGAAGATCTGAAGCTTTTCCTCATCT
Source organism: Xiphophorus maculatus (assembly GCF_002775205.1). Taxonomy (NCBI): domain Eukaryota; kingdom Metazoa; phylum Chordata; class Actinopteri; order Cyprinodontiformes; family Poeciliidae; genus Xiphophorus; species Xiphophorus maculatus. The sequence continues at coordinate 13,641,560 of NC_036455.1, read as the reverse complement.
GTTCTGATGCTTAACAATAATAAATAAGATGCTACAATAACTTTGACCTTTCTGTGATTTTTTTATGCACCCAGAAGTGGCTGCTGCCCCCTGCTGGACGTTTGTACTGAGTTTATGTCTTCTGTAAATGTGTAACTGGCAAAAATGTTTCAGCAGATTTGGTGTTGGCAGAACCAACTTCAGGTCAGCATAGATCTGACCTGCTCTGATAGATCTACAAGCACTAGATCTACTGCAAAAACAGCGTACGAAAATAAAAGAATCCTGTTATATTTCAGTTCAAGAAATGTTATATTTTAGACCAAAAAATGAAATACAAAAAGCAATGTGTTCCCTTTTTGTAGTCAAAAACAAGTGAACTAAAAAAAATTTTTTTTTCTTCCATGACATCACTGTTGAAAAAAGTGCTTCTAAAAAAAAGACCCATAAAAATATATCATAAATACAGTTTGCTAGATTTGTATATTTTTTCGATGTCCTTGCTCATCTATGTCTATATGTTGTGAAAAAATAAAATATTTTTTTATTAAGCAACAAAAGAAAATATTTTAGTTAGTTTCAAATAAAAACACAAATTATCAACATGTACACCGAGCCAGACCGTTTATTCTGGTTATTTATTTATTTTACCGGTTTTGTGGTTAAAACAAAATGAACTCAGAGAAAAATTATCTATATATTGTTAGTTTTTCTTGGTCTTTTAAAAAGACAAATGACCAGAATATACACGGAACCGGACCGTTTCTACTGGATCGTTTCTAGTTATTTAGTTTATATTTTTAAAAGTCGATATTTAGTTTGTTTTTTTTAAATAAAGCATTAAAACCCTAAAACTGTTTTTTTTAAACCCTAAAACGTAAAGGTGGGCTGTGGTTTGTGTGTGACGTCACTTTCCGGCCCCGCCTCCTCTTACAGTGCGCAGAGTACCGGAAGTTCCGTCGTGAACTGGGACAGCAAGCGGTGAGTGTGTGAATCTGAGCGGGCTACGGGCTAATTCTGTGTTTTTAAACGCTTTATTCTGGTTCAAAACGAACCTTACGAGATATTTCATTGTTTAAGGGGTATTCTGTGCTGCTGGTCAAAAAAGAGGTCAAAAATTAAACATGGTTCCGGTTCTGGGGACGGAGGGGGGATGGAAGAAGCCACCGGCAGAGGACAATACACTCGATATTGTGTGTTTGTGTGTAGCGGATCTTCCTCTGGCTAACCCGGTTTAGCAGTGTGTGTGTGCGGCAGATAAAGCGGGATTAGAGCCCGCAGTGGGGCTGGGAGTCGCTGCCAGTGGATTTTTGGGGCGGTTGGGGCTTTGAGTTCCACCTCCAACGAGAATTAAAGCCGAACTGCGGCCGTTCATTGTTTCTGCGCCCCAGCGACGGCCGTTTCCTCCTTCGATGCTAACTCATTCAAATCAGATGAAAATCACCTTTAACTCGCTAATGGTGAGGCCAGGGGCCCCGCAGCTGCTGGAGGAGCCGCAGGGGCCCCGGACCCGGGATGGCGGAAACCTGCCGCTATGTGCCGCATATCGATGATCCTGCTGCTGATCTGGGATCAGCGTTGGACTGCAGCACCTCTGCTGTGTTTTTCTGTTCAGTGTAATTGAAGTCACGCAGGAAGGAGAGACCTCGTGGTTTTCTGATCTCTGCTGCGTTTATTGGATTAAATCAGATCAGTGAGAATAATTAACACATTTAGAGATAAAGTAAAACCAATAAAAACAATAATGGAGTATCTTCTGCCTAATTCTACATCATTTCCTGTTGATGTGTTTTAGATTCAGTTCTCCAGATTCGTTTTCTTCTTAATTTTGCTAATTTATCCTCCATTTAGATCAGGGGTCTCAAACTCCAGTCCTCCAGGGCCGCAGTCCTGCAACTTTTAGATGAGCCTCTGCTGCACCACCTGAATATAATAATTAGGTCATTAAGGCTCTGGAGAACTGATCTACCCCAGGAGGAGGTCATTAAATCATTTCATTCCTGTGTTTTGTACCTGTGGCACATCTAAAAACTGTGGGTCTGCGGCCCTCGAGGACTGGAGTTTGAGACCCCTGATTTAGATGAATATTTTTCATATTTTTGCACTTTTACTTAAATAACCTACTACTTCACTACTAGCTTTAGTTCAACTCTCTCCTCTTCCTCACTCAGAGTTGCACAGATTTCCTGGTAAGTGTTGGAAATGGTCTCTGGTGGATAAGCGGCTGACTGAAGGCTTCTTCCTCTCCTGTTAACCCAGAAATAAACACAACAGTCTGTTTTTATCTGGTTGTTCTGCATGATGCTATAGTTTCACTCAGTGTTATTGTTCAGTCTGAATGAAATTATTTGGGTTTTCAAACTTTAATACTGTTCCATTACCTAGATATTATGAATATCCATTTTCTTCCATTAATTATGTTCTTTCTTTCACCCTTTCTTTTGCTCTTTCACTCTTTCTTCCTGTCTTTTTTTCTTTCACTCTTTTCATTTTTTGCTTTTTCCTTCTTTCTCTAGTTCTTTCTTTCTGCCCTCTTGTCTCACTTGTTTTTCCGTCTCCTTTCCTTGTCTCCTTTCCTTACTTTGTTTTTTGTATTCTTTGCTTATTTCCTTCCTCCCTTCCAGTTTTTGCTTTTTGCCAAATTCTTAATTATTATTTAAAACTTGGTTCTTGTAGAAATTTCTGCAGTAAATTTATAGTGAAGTTTAGTAATTTAGATTTTAAAATGATGAATATGAAAGTCTGGAAAAATCTGGAATTTTGGAAGGAGAAATTGCGTAGAAACGCCGTTGACATTCAGATGAAAACATGAAAAGCATCTGTCTAGTTTACGAATCGATCCACGTATTATTTGTAGTTATCTCTGGGATTCTTATGAAATATAGATAATAATTTAAAACAGATCCTCCTCCAGCGAGAGGATGGTAAAAACATGTCAGCTGAAACATGAAGCATTTGCGGAGCAAACAGAAAGTCCATCAGATCCGGTCGGTTTGAGAGTCTGAATCCCAGCAGATGCTGAGGCTATTTTTACCCACCTTCCTCCTCCAGAAGCTCAGAGCGATCCGATGTTTCTTAGAGAAATCCCACACAGCGACGACAGACGCCATGAATCTGCTGACCAGCGCCTCAGTCTTTCACAGCCATTTCATTCTTCACTCAATTCTATTTGTTTTTATTCAGTCTGAGTCTCGGACCAGAACTCTGCCGAGCCGAACTTTCTGCCGTTTAAATCAGACTGGATTTGTTCACCGAAGCTTAAATGTGATGCCTTTCTAATAATCTCAAATATAAAAAACTGGTTGATTTAATATTAAGTAGGCATAGTTTAAGTCAGGTGAGATTAAAATGAAATATTTTATTAAGTTTTGTCACACTTTCTAATTAAATTCAGCTTAAAATATTTAAACTTTAAGTTTGAAATAGTGTTTATTTTCTCACAATGGGGAAATTTAGATGTAACAGTAGCATAAAGTATGTAGGTCCACACAAAAGTTAAGTGTTAAAACATATATTTAAAACTGGATTTAGATCAATATACTGTAATAATTAGGCCTGTCGCAATAACAATTTTTAGTAAATTGTCCCAGAAGTTATTGCGATAAATGATGTTGTTTTGAGAAATATAATGGAAATGGCTTCGAAATGCAAAAACGTATTCTCAAAGATAAATAAACATTAAACAAAAACTAACAAATATTTAACTAGAACTGGAAGACATTTTGAATATCCAAAATAAATAGAAAATAAATAAAATAAATTATGAAGTCTCTGTAAACAAAGTTGTCCTTAAAAAAAGGTTAGTTGAGACCAAAACACCAGATTGAAGATTTTATCATCCAGTTTTTTTTAAAGAAAAAAATTATAAATCTCGATTTTATTGAGCTCATTCTAACCGATTATTGCTTATTGCGCCAGACCTGTTGAATAGTTATTTTTAGGGCGCTGATGTAGTAAAGAAAAGATTGCTTTTGTTTGACAGAGAGTAAGCCGACGGGTGATTAAAGGATTATATGTGTAATATTTTCTTTGTGTTTAGTATTTTTGCTGCGGCTGAAAAGATTCAAGTAGATGGATGTTGTTCTTGTCAACTAAGGTTGCTTGAAGCGTTCTCTCTATTCACCCTGAATTAAATATTGAGAATTAAAAACATTTTATCCCCAGATCAAGTGGTTTCAAGCCAACTGAGAATCTAAGCCACTTGATTTTTATGTCCCAACACTTCCTCATTCTTTCTCTTTGTATTGCTCATCTATTACTCATTTATCCAGTCACATGTTTCCAGTTCTGCTTCAGAGCAGCCATGGAATTTCAACAGCGAAAGGTTGAACATTAAGCTTGGCGTTTGGGACATTCCTTCGTCTCCTCGTCGTCTGTTTACTGATGAGGCAGCGCGCCGTCCGACCTTCCTGTTTTCCTTCCTTTTTGTCCTCACATCATCCTAGAGCTTTTACCGTAAAACATCCTGATCGCTCAGACTTCCAGGCACTTCCTAACTGCTGAAACCTTCTTGTTTTGTCACATTTCAAATGCAAAAATAAACATAAATCAAATTATAATGTATTAAGTAAAACTTTTTTTTAATATTCAGCCCCTTTTACATGAATCCTCTTAAATAAATTCAATCTAAATAAGAAATGCATTCCTGTAATTTGAACTTTTATATTAATAAAGCTTTCCTGTGAAGATCTAAGAGGTTAGTTGTTTTCCTCATGATGCAAGCCTTAAATTACATGTATAACAGTCTTTAAAAGTCTTATGACAATCCCCTCTAGAGACACAAAGGCCAACAAGATGGAAATAAACATTGATTATTAATATTGGCCCAGTTTCACTTATTAGAAAACGTCAAATAGCGATCGATGCTAATGCCGATATATCACAGGGGTGGGCACTCCTGGTCCTCGAGGGCCGGTGTCCTGCAACTTTTAGATGCATCTCTACTTCAACACACCTGAGTCAAATAATGAGGTCGTTAACAGGACTCTGGAGAACTTGACTGCACTTAGGAGGAGATTCAGCTGTTGGATTCAGGTGTGTTGGACCAGGGAGACATCTAAGAGTTGCAGGACACCGGCCCTCGAGGACCAGGAGTGCCCACCCCTGATATATCATGACGATTCCTGATGTATCACGTATCTCCAGTGTTTTACCCGCAGGCTGCTGATCGCTGTGTGGTCTCCTGATTACAGCACCCCCTACAGTGTATGTGTGGCAACAACATGTCAGTGCCGCTGCTCGCCGAGGCCGTGACGGTGTCCGGGACACAGAAGGAGACCGCGGCGGTGAGTCGACCAATATGTTCCTGAACTCTGCTTGACTCAGCACTTTTCTGCTGGACTGGCAAGTACAGACACCAAGGAGCAGCTAGAAGCTCCGATAAATCAAATATTGACATATTTTCTCCATTGTTATTACTGAATTTGACATCACATGACTGTCGTTCGCCACGCATGCGCCTTGCTATAAATCGAGACTGACGGCGAGAAAATTATATAATCACGCAAATAATGTGAAAAAGTGACGCCATGTTTTACTATTAATTGTCAACACTACAACAGTTGGATAACAAGAGCCAAGAGTGTCGCATTTCACTGGTCAGTAAAAAGTTTTAATTAAAAATGTGGAGAAAGTGGAAAGTAGGTCAGTCATGCTAGCTTAACTTTGACAACCGGAACATAAACATGCTCTGTGTGTTTCGGTTAGGCGACCCACACATCTACTCCCTTCTGACAGACAGGAAGTGGATCAGGTGTTTAACCTAGCTAAGTAACCACCGCGCATGTTCATTCAAACACTCATCAATAATCTCAACATAAACACCAAGCTTGAAAACATGACAGTGTAACGGACTGGATGTTCAGTTTTGGGGGGTTTATGTCCATTTTTTGTGTGGGGGGGAAATATTTGTGTGTTTTTAGGCGTTGGTGTTCCTGTTGCATTTGAACGTTACTACCTCTGCTCGGTTGGCTGGCGGTGTTGTTGTCATGCAGTTGCCAGGGCAACGGGTCTAGGTGTAGCGTAAAGCCGACGCAGAGCGAGACAGAAAAGGAATGATTCTGAATGGTTTGACCTATTTTTGATGTTATTTTCCCTTTTTGTGGCATAATTACTATAAGTTTAATATGCAGAAAAAACTGGACTACTCGTGATTCATGATTGTTATAAATATGGCGATATTGATGAGCATGATTCAATGCATAGTAATACCTGCATAGTAATACCTGTGGCTAGTAGGCGATGTCCAATCCAATGTTGATGGTTTTATCTGCTAGGAAGCTTAAAAGGTTACAGTTTGGGATTCAGGATGTTTTTCTGTCTGTGCTGCAGGTGATCTTCCTTCATGGATTAGGAGACACAGGGTGAGCACTTCACATGTTTTTATCCTCTAATGAATTTCCTTTCAGCCTGACCATTTTAAGTCCCTTCAGGCATAGAAAGGCTGCAAAACCTCTCAGGGTGGCAGCACCTTGAAGTAACTCTGTTACAAATTAAAAAATAAAATATTTTTGTATTTGAATACATCTCTTTAATCTTTGCTGATTGATTTAATAATTTAAAGACAGACTTTCTCACCAGGTCATATCTGCTTCATTAAAGTTAACAATGCTCCGTTAACAACAGCCCACCTCCCCACTGTTGAAGCTTTGCAACTTTGTTGCAATAATTATCGACTTTTCAGAAAAAATCGATATCGGCCAAAATTAGAATCAGCAAGTCAGTCCGAAAATTGCAATCAGTTCTTTCCTAGTTTCTGTATTAATATAATTACGTATTGTGATCTTGTACACCATATTTAGAGCATGCTTTAAGTAATTGCAGTAAGAAAAACAAGGTCTTTAACCAAAAATGGCAAAATATCCAATTAGTTTTTTTGTGACTCTTTAATGCTTCTTTTTTAAATTAAAATTAGCTGGAATTTATGAATAGGAAGAAAATCAAATTTATTTTATTTATTAATTTGGTTTATTTGATGGAGACAAACACACAGCCGTCCCTTGCCTGCATCATGGTACTTATTATATAATTTGCAGCACTTGTCCTTAATGAGTTTTATTAAAAACTTTCTAAAAGCTATTAAGAAGGAATTGTAATAATGTAAAACAATAAAACATGATATTGGCAACATATGAAAAATCATATAGAAATCATAAGAAATTAAAAACATGACAATAAAAAAGAAACATTAATTAAATATTATCTAATTTATTATCTAATTATCTGTGAGAATTATTTTCATCTTCTGACTGTGGCTTTGAGTCGATTTGTCTAAAATGTATTCAGTGTTTTCCTCAGTCAGACCTCTGTACAAATTTACAAAACTGTAAAAATCCTTTTTCTTTTTTATGAGCCAGGTTTGTTTGTTGTTGGATTTATTTTTTATCTGCTTCCTGTTTTCCATCAGGCACGGGTGGGCCGACTCTCTGACGGGGATCCGGCTGCCTCACGTCAAGTTCATCTGCCCTCACGCGTAAGTCTGCTGCCGTTTATCTCACCTGAACTGCTGTTCTGCCCCCCTGACGCCTTTTTGCCCCGCAGGCCTAAAATCCCCGTCACTCTCAACATGAGGTCCCTGATGCCTGCGTGGTGAGTAGCTCTGATGAACGCCACCGCCTCTCAGCTCAAAACTGGCTGCCTTTGTTTCCCTGGAAACCACAATAGGCTCCCATGTTGCCTTTGATAATAGTGCGATTGTGAGTATTGATCTCTTGTTGTGTGTTTTTTTTTTTTCTTGACTCCGGTTTTGTGTGCGCAGGTTCGACCTCATGGGCCTGAGCCCCGACGCTCCGGAGGACGAAGCCGGAATCAAAAAGGCTGCAGAAAACAGTGGGTTTGAACGCAGCGTGCCATTTGAAACAAAACGGCCACATTCACCTCTGAAGCCAGCCTGAAATAGCTCGCAAAGAGGCGCTTTCTGCCACGCATCTGATTGGTCGACTGCAGCAATTTAATCAGGGGAACTGGCAGCAGTGGAAAGAAGATTACCTCACCACAACACTGCAGCAATCATAACCATAATAATAATAATAATGAAGTGATGGGCTGAATTATCAGAGTCCAGGCTGGTTTGTTGTGCAGAACTTGTTGAAATGAGCAGCTTTCCTTACAGTAGTACATGACAGATGGTGTTTTAGAAATGGGTCAGAAACTTTGTCTATTGATTTAAAGATTGAGTATTTCGTTTCCCTGGCACATAGTGCCTTTTCATACCATAATTAAGAAACTGTGTTACCTTCAGTTTTTATATATGTATATGTCAAATATGACTTAAAAGAAATTTCACTTCCTGATTTAACTTATTGAAACTGGGCCACTGTCTCTCTAAAAACTCTGCCTCAGGAAGTCATACCAACATGGCTTCTCTGATTTCTCACTGAGAAGTGGCTCCTATCATGAGCTCAGCAGTTCCACCAGGCGTTTGCTAATTGCTGCTGGCTAGTCTGAAGGAGCTCAGTGGGGGAGTGGTGGCGGAGGGCTGCTCTGCTCTGAACTCGTTAGCTTGGAGGCCTTATGACTATTATCACGTCTTTATGCTAGTACGTCTTTTTGCCTTGTAATATTATGACTTTATTTTCATATTATTATTATTTTATTCTTGTACAACTTATATTATTATGACTTTCTTCAGGTAATATTATGACTTCATTCTTGTACCGTTTTATTCTCATATGATACAAATTCTTGTATTATTACAACTTAATTCTGGTATTATTTTGACTAGTTCAAATTTGACTCGTTCATTTCTTCCATCACTAAATGGTTTCGTTTCTGTCTCCAGTTAAGGCCATAATCGAACACGAGGCCAGAAACGGGATTCCTCCTCACCGTATAATCATCGGTGGATTCTCTCAGGTCAGATAGCGGCTCACATTGATTCTGTGTTTGTTCTTAAACCAGACCTGGTTTAAAAAAAGTAAACGTTTTGCTGTTGTTTCTCCTCCCCACCTCAGGGTGGCGCTTTGTCCTTATACACCGCTCTGACCTGCCAGCACCAGCTGGCCGGCGTGGTGGCCCTCAGCTGCTGGCTCCCTCTTCACAAGACTTTCCCTTCGGTAGGTCGTGGCTCCGGCTGGAGCCGCCCCGTCACGTTCTGCGCTGGTTCTGTTGCTCAAGTAGAGCCACTGTGGGTCTTCTGTTCCCTCAGGCGTCGAGCGGCAACAAGAACATCCCAATCCTGCAGTGCCATGGAGAGATGGACATGATGGTGCCCGCACAGTTCGGCGCCTTGACGGCAGAGAAGCTCAAATACATAGTTAACCCTCAGATGGTCACCTTTAAAACCTACCCAGGCGTTCAGCACTCCTCCTGTCCTGAGGTACGTCTGCATCTTATTGCAGTCTGGGGACGCACCGATTTACTTTTTTTACCTTTTTCACCTCCGATACCGATATCTAAGATTTAATATCAGCTGATCCGATACAGAAGAACACCTGTTTGTGTTTATTTTAAACACAAACATAAATGTACTGAATTACAAATTAATTTGATAACTCTGCAGTAGTACAGCACATTGAAAAACACCAAAGGCTTCACAAGCTTGATCAAACATGGAAAAACAACTTTAATTTGTTCAGTCAGTTAAATTAGGAGAAAACAGTCAATGTAAAATAAATAATAAGTTGACAAAAACAATAGATTGGAGAAAATAAACTTTTTCTCACCTGGTTCAGAAAGTTCAATCAGGAATTCTAAATGTAAAATAAATAATAAAGCAATACTTGGCTCAGGGCAGAAAGCATAGAAATAGACTGAATAGATCTTTTCTTATGGATCAGACTCATTGTCACTGATACCTGATCTAGAATGTTCTTCAATATCGGGCCGATACAGATATTGATATCAGATTGGTGGATCTTTAATCCGGTCGTCATCATCAGGAAGGTCACTTTAATGTTGGCTTTTTAATGACTCTTTGGTGTGATTATGAATCATAAAGCCGTATGTTAGTAAAATATTATTGAATTTGAATTAAACTTGAGCTCTCAGTTCTTGTTCTTATAAATCTTTGTAGACGTTTGTTTTGTGATGGTTCCACCCTGGAAAAGCGGAGAACAAAAAGAGTCTGTCGTTCCTGCTGGTGATGATCGGATGGAAACGAATGTTAGAAGCTTTTACTTCTGTGAAATTATTATTTATTAATTGATTATTAATCTGTTCTGATTTCTTTTAGGAAATGTTGGCTGTAAGGGAATTTATTGAGAAGTATTTGCCCCGGATTTGACCTCACCTCATTCCAACTGTGACGCCCTCCGAGACACTGACCTCTGACCCCTGATCTGCTCTCCTGCAGGAAACAGCCATGAGAACCCCCACCCCTCACACACACACACACACACACATTTAACAGGCAATTTAATCCGCAGAGCTGAACAGCGCTCTTCATACAGTCCAACTTGTCGAGTCTCGGCGTTCGGAGGGAGAAACTGTCGCTGCACATTCCCCCTTTTTTAATTTAAATCCTCCATCTGTTGCCTCTCTTCTTTTCACCTCATCTTGTTTTTTTGTATCAGCTTGTATCAGTCATCGCCTCACTGCCACACTTCCTTTTGAGTTACTGGAAAACCAGCGATGAGTCTGAGTCGCATCATCTGACCTGCTGGGGGCGCTGTCAGACTGGTCGGATGTTTACAAACAGCTATTGCTTCTCCACCTTTAGCACATTAGCTGCAGGTTTTATAGGAAGTGAAAGGATGTAGAATCTGTTTTAACTCTTTTCAGACATCTTGGTCAGACATTCTGACAGCCTTTATAAACAACTAAAGCTGTTTGCATTAAAAAAAAGCATATTTTTATTTGAAGGATGTAAAATTGGATCAAAATCTGATGAAAACCATTTCGGGTATGAAATATGCAGCAATGTTGGTCACATTACCACATCAAATCTGCAGTATTCGTTTGTAGATCCTAAATTTGTCCAATTTGAATACCTGCAACGTTGTGGCAGAGCAACAGTAAGCAGCAAACTTATGACCCTGACTGTCTCCTTCGAGTTTGATCAGAAACAGCAGCTTGGAAAATAAAACTTAAACTCCTTGTTAATTTATTTTGATTTTAATAGCAAGAAACGCTGCAGGTTTGTTAAAAGGATTCTTAGTGGGATCCCTCTGGGCATCACAAATCAGTAAATGTGAGATCTTGGCTTCCTTTTGAGAAATGACAAAAAATAGTAATGAAGAAAATAAAATAAATGAAAAATACCAGAAAATAATAGATAAAACAACATATTAATTCTTGTTTTTGGTACCAAACAGAACTCTCTGTTTGACCCACCCAACAGATTATTTAGATTTTTTCATTCTGCTCATAGATAACTACAGCAAAATGTGATTAACTGACTAATAAAGACCATGTACCAGAGGTTTGAGCAGTGGTCACTATCTGTCCTGTGTAACAACAGTCAGCTGACCCAAATGGGCGATACGATCAAAACAAAACCAAATTTGAGTAATCTTCTTCTGACCTTTAATATCTATCATTTTTTAAAATACTTCTCTACAAATCAAAAGCATAAGTCATAGTTTAAATAGATTATTTGGAAGTGGTTTGTTTACAGGTTTGAAAGAATCAAAATGTTAATGTATTTGTGTGGATTAATCTGTTTGCGTATCATTTGACCTCTGACCTGTTAGCTTAGCGGCTAGCCAGGCGTGAATATTCTCGTCTGCATTGTTCCCGTTAATCATGTCTGAAAAGGCCTTTTATAACGAAACTCTTCTGTGTCCGACTCGGTTACTGGGAGAGCTGGTTTTCCACCATTGCATCCATTCCACATTCTGCAGCCTGTCCGGGTCTGTTTATGGAAACACGCACACACAGAATCCCAGGAACTGATGCTTTTCCTATTTTTAAATGTGAGAAAATTAAGTGACTTGTGTAAAACGTAATCCAAGTGAAATAAAGCAAATGAATGACTGTTCCTGCCAGCCTGTTTCTTTCAGAGCTGTAAAACCTTTGTGTTGATTCTGTGTCAGACTTTGATTTTTCCAAAAATCACAGGAAAACAGGAACATGAGACCCGCACAGACTGCATATCACCAGTCGTTTCACTGCGCCTCCCATCATTCCCAGTTATGTTGGAGCAGATTTTATCCTCCCTCTTCATATCCATCCATGATGCCAAGGAGTTCCAGAGTTCCAGACCTTTTAATCCCAGAGAAAATCCAGAAATTCTCCTTTATCCTCCTGCTGTAACCTGCTAACAGAGAGACAGATTAAAGATCTCAAGTTAAACTCCAGTTAAGGTTTTTAGAATTGGCCTGAAGCTCATTCATTTCTGTTTAGAGGAACAGTTTAGGTTTCAGCTTTTTCTGGTTGGATGACGTCTTCTGATCTCAAAGACGTCAGTTTTGATTGTTCACAAGTCAATGAATGTTTCTCGTGTCCTTCAGTGTTTCCATATTTCCGTCTCAGTCTTTGATCCCAGCCGTTTTTTTGGAATCTGTTCCTGTTTTTTTTTTTTTATGTCTTTTCTTTCTCCCCCTTTGATTGTTTTGTTAATGTTGTGTATCTTTTTCATCATCATCTCATCCTCTTTTTGTCTGATGATGATGATGAGCATTAAGAAGACGTGTTGAGGTGAGGCTGATGGTCTCTCCGCTCATTTTGTTCCCTAAACAGTTTTCTGCGGAATAAACGATCCCCAAAAAATTGAAATAACAGAGAATATCTGAGTTTTTGTTTGATTTAAAAGAGTTTATTCAACAGCAACAAAAAATACACAGAAGAAAAGTAAATAATGAAAACGTTTCCACTCTTCCTCAAACAGTCTGCCTTTAATTAAGCTGATAGTTCCAGGTTGTATTTTGGCCCATTTCCTGGAATGAATACATCAGTTCCAGCAAATATACTGGAGGAAATACTAGATTCCAGTATCTATACTGGAGGAAATCTTTGAATCTGTTGGATGTGGAGCTGGAAGCTAGGAAGGACAATCAGAATAAGGCTTTATTTCGATTTACCGGTTATCAATATCTGCCCATTATTTTCATATCGGTGCATCCCTAAAATGGTTTGCCAATGCAATACTACAGCGCCTCCAACAGGTGGCGTCTTTTTGCCTACTTGGCCTTGAGTTACAGTGTTACAGTGATAAATGACGCAGTTTAACAGACTGCATCATTTATCGTATCCAGATATATTTAACACTTTTGTATATTACAGACACTCAACGTCTAAGACAAATGGTAACAAAATATATATTTTCAAAATGATACCTTTCAGGTCTTTTGTGTTTCCTTCTGATGCTTTAACAGAAAAACATAAACAATGAAGATATACTGTTGTAAAACTCAGCCATTTTAAGTTAAGATGTGATTTTATTGTTGTACATGGAGGAAATGTATGCTTTACAGTCACATTAACACGGGTAAATTAAAAATGAAGTTATCAAAAAGCATAGACCAATATCACTACATATTTACCAATACTCAGTCAGATGGCCCAAAATGGTGAAGCAATTTTATTTTATTTTTTACCCACTCAACAATGTACTCAGTTGGAGTTGTGGTGTTAGTTGAGCCATTTTTTACATAAAGTGATTTTAAAACATGTTAAGGCTTCAAACTGAAATGAAAATGACAATAGTGCCCCAACAACTCAAAAGATATAGTATAATACAAATTATCTATTCTATAGTATTGATATTCTATAAAATATATTTTCCAACAAAAAATTATAAAAGGTACAATTTTCTCCTCTGGAATGGGAAATAAACACAGATATCTGCAATGTTACTTACATTACAGATAAATGTAACATATAAATGCTTTTGTTTACATATAGATGTAAGCAAAAGCAAATATTTTGTTTTAATAAATTACTACAAGAAGTGTTATTTACATTTCATATGATTAAAAAGACTGAACTTTCAAAATGTTAGAAAATATTAATTGAATAAATGCATGAAAAAGTCTTTTCTCCTTTTATTATCAAAACAAATGTACAAGAAAAGCAGAGAATAAGATGCAGCTATTTTCTACACATTAAAATTACCCCGAATAATAATAATGACTAATAACTATAACCGTATCTGCAACGCAGCAACTGAAGGCTGGTATTTGACACTTTATTTTTAGATAAAATAATTTATATTCAACCGGAACAAATGTGAAGAAAGTAGGCTCTTGAAAATCTGGGGATTAATTTCCGTGCTGCTCGAGCTACATCAATAATGTAGCGACGGACCAATCAGAGGCCCTGGGTGAAGATGGGCGGAGTCATCATTTTCTTCTGAGAAAGAAAGACTCATTTCTGCTCGACCGTTGGTCGCCATTTTGAGGACCTTTAAGGAGCTGTTACAGTTGTAACTACGCAGTTAATTTTTGAGTTTTTTTTTTAAATAGTACTTTCGCTCACTTAAGGATAAATGTCTCGATTCAACAATAACCGTGGTGGGTACGGGATGAATCAATTTCAGCCACGCCGAGGCGGTGGTCCCGGTGGCCCTATGCGTGGCGGCCTAATGGGAAACCCGCATTACCGAAACCACCCTTTCCAAAACTCCAACCAGAACCGTAGGGGAGGCAACAACAACTTCAGCGGATCGAATAGCCAGAATTCCCAACAGAAGTCAGCGCAAAACCAGTCGAAGCCAATTATTCCTCCACCGAGTCCCGGACCGGCCCTCACCATGAAAGGCCCGATGGACCAACAGAAACCACCGGCCCAGCAGGAGCAGCAGAAACAGAACCCTCCTGCGGACCAGTCGAAGACCCAGACTTCAACTCCAAAACCGGACACGACCCCCGCTCAGGCCAACCAGAACCAGCAGATCAAGACTCCGGCTGGGAATGCCAACGCACAGCCACAGCAGACTCCACAGCAAAACCCGAAACCGAGTCCACAACAAGGCCCGAAACCCGCACCGCAACAGAGCCCGAAACCCGGTCCACAGCAGAGCCCGAAACCCGGTCCACAGCAGAACCAGAAACCCGGTCCACAGCAGAACCAGAGACCCGGTCCGCAGCAGAACCAGAGACCCGGTCCACAGCAGAACCAGCGGCCTGGACCCCAACAGAACCAGCGACCTGGTCCCCAACAGAACCAACGGCCCGGTCCGCAACAGGCCTCTAGACCAGGCCAACAACAGGGCCAAAGGACTGGTCCCCAACAAGGCAACAAGACCGGCCCAGTCCAGGGTTCGGGCCCTAAGCCGCCCCAGAGGGCGGAACCAATGGCCGAACAGAAGCCGAAAGAGGAGCCCACCAAGAGCGAACCAGATGAAGCAGGGGTGAGTCTAAAACCGGTCAGATTAACAAGACTTAGCAGCTAATGGCGTCAGACACGGTGAAGAAAAGCTAGCTGACGTTAGCCCGCAGCCATCTTGTCTAACAGTGATTCACTTTATTGAGAGAGGTTATTTTTATTTCATTAAACAGAAATCAAGGCGCTGAAAATTAGTATTCGTATTTTTTCGTTGCAAATGGGTTTCTCGAGAAGTACTAACTTGTTTCAATTTACAGTAATTACTTGACTTAAACCAATATTAGAACTAAAAGAATTTAAAGCAACGATGAAATGCTCCTTCATCTGGGCTAGATGGGCTCAATGTTAGAGAATAAATAACCTTCCTCGGTTGAGAAATTCAGGTTATCAGCAGCAATGTGTCAGAAAAGAAAGCCAAATCATGTCAATTAATACAAAAATTGAAATATAAAAATAAAATACAAGCACTGTACAGTAAGGCAGAATTTAGAATATAATAAAATACTGTTATTAAAAAATTACATAGCCCAATTCTATGAAACATGCAAAAATAAATAAATGACAAAAGTCTGCTTTGGTCTCAACTAGCTTTTTTTTTTAAGGATATTTTTGTTTACAGAGACTTCATAATTAATTTTATTTGTTGTTGGTTTTATTTACTTTGGGTATTTAAAATGTCTTCCAGTTCCAGTGTTAAATGTTAACTAGAATTTAAAGTTTATTGATCTTTGAGAATGTGTTTTTGCTTTATTATGCCATTACCATCATATTACTTTTAAATGGTTTCAAAACAACAATATTATTGTTTATTGCAATAAACAATAATTGCAATCTGGGACAATTTATTGTCCAGAAAAATGTATTGTGTCAAGCCTGGGCATGAAAAAGCTCAATATAAGTTGAATGGTAGTCCCGTTGAGTTTGCCCCTGAATTAATTGACTTGATTTACTGTGAAGTGTTTTATCGTTGACAGATGTTCAAGGCAGCCTTGTCCATGTTGCTGAAGCCTGGAGAGAAGTCCTACACACAGAGATGCCGTCTGTTTGTTGGTAACCTGCCAAATGACATCACAGAAGATGATTTCAGAAAACTTTTTGCAAAGTATGGAGAACCTTCGGAAGTCTTTGTCAACAAAGGAAAAGGGTTCGGCTTCATCAGACTGGTAAGAGGCGATGCTCTGAACTGTAACACCAGCTGAGCATGAGAAACTTCTCCAACTGAATCCGTTTCCTGTTTGTGTTGTAGGAGTCGCGGGCGCTGGCAGAAATTGCTAAAGCTGAGATGGATGACTATCCGATGAAGGGCAGACCGCTTCGCGTTCGTTTTGCTACACACTCTGCTGCGCTGTCTGTGAAGAATCTGTCTCCGTTTGTTTCCAATGAGCTCCTGGACGAAGCTTTCTCGCAGTTCGGCCTGGTCGAGAGGGCTGTCGTTGTCGTTGATGATCGCGGACGCTCTGCAGGGCGCGGCATTGTGGAGTTTGCTTCCAGAACTGCTGCTAAAAAGGCTCTGGACCGATGCAACGAAGGCGTTTTCCTTCTCACCGCGTAAGCTTGTTTTTTAGTTATGCACACAAAACTGAGACCTGACAGTAAAAGTTCCTGAATGATTTCACTGATTTATTCATCTCTCTCCAGGTCGCCCCGTCCTGTAGTTGTTGAGCCTCTGGAGCAGTTTGATTGTGATGATGGGCTTCCTGAGAAATTTGTCCAGAAAAACCCAAAATTTCAAGTGTAAGTTTGCTAATTCAGTTGCTGGTATTATGCTAACCTGCCTCCATAATCAGTCTGGTCTAACATGCTGGATGTTTGTGTTTCAGAGCGCGTGAGCAGCCTCCTCGCTTTCCCCGCCCCGGCTCCTTTGAATTTGAATATTCAAAACGTTGGAAGTCTCTGGATGAGATGGAGAAGCAGCAAAGGGAGCAGGTGGAGAAGAACATGCGTGAAGCTCGTGAGAAACTGGAGAGCGAGATGGAAGATGCTTACCATGAGCATCAGGCCAACATGCTGCGGCAGGGTGAGTCCCAAAGCTGCTAAAGCAAAAACATAAGGCAGCAGCTTTGTTGTGTATAGAAAATGAAACAATATCTGCCAGTATACTGTTCTCTGCTTATGTGATCATGAGAATAATCATTGTTTTTGTTTTTCTGCAGAACTGCTGAGGCGGCAGGAAGAGCTGCGGCGCATGGAGGAACTGCACAACCAAGAAATGCAAAAGAGAAAGGAAATGCAGCTCAGGTATGAGAATGATCAGGGTTTTTTTTTTAGAATGATTTTGTAACCATATGGAAATATAGTGTCCCTTTAGGGTAATGCTGAATTAAAACAAGCACATCACTCTGAGGAACTTCTGATTTTTATTTATGTTTTATTAAATAAACAGACAGGAAGAAGAACGGCGCCGACGGGAAGAAGAGCTTCTCAGAAAGAGGGAAATGGAGGAACAGATACGGCGTCAGCGTGAAGAAAACTACCGAATGGGAAACTTCATGGATGTAAAAGCAATTTTATGTTCAACTGAACAACATATGATTTAGCTGGGTTTTTTTAAAAAACCTGTTTGATAACTATTTCTGTTTCACAGAGAGACGTTGACATACGGATGCACAACAGCGGCTCCTTAGGCATGGGAGGTAAGTTTCACTGCATTGATAGATGGAGTTTAGCCACAGATAAACAGCTCAGTTTGATGTGTAATTCAGTTTTTAAGTCACAGTTTTGAGAGATTTTCAGTTTGTTTCTATCAAGAAAAACACAAAGACTATGAGTTGTTTTTAACTCTGAGGTGTTTAACGTGTTGTTTGCTCATCAGAAATGGCCTTCAGCGGATCCAACCAGAACTTTGCGATGAGTGGCCTCGGCTTTGAGGGTCAGTCTGGACTGGGATCATCTCCAGGAGGCATGATGACCAGTGAAATGGTAATGTATCCCACTTTGGGAATATAGTTCACATGTGGCTGTTTATCTTTTCTTTTTCTTTTTGTGTTAAATATCTGATGATGATTGTAGACATGGAGGCCAGCTGGGCCAGCAGCAGCGTAGAACACAAGTAGCTTCCGCTCTTTTTAAGACTTTGTGGTTGGTGAATAGTTGGAATATGAAAATTTATAAACATTGTTCTCCATGGCAGCTTTGTCCCCTGATTAATCCTGGATTAATCACATTTAGCTACAAAACCTTCATCCTGCACTAAATCACCAGATAAATCTGTCCAATGTTCCTTCTGCTCACTCCTAGTGTATCATCTGTGTTCATAGAGGATCTTTGCAAGTCCTGTCTCTTGTGAGCGTGACAGGCACTTTGTTTTGTGGACACCAGAAAAAAAAAATTTTCTGTAACTATCGGCAGCGCTCCAGTTGAAACTTTTGCTCCATTTTTACTTTAAGGCATAACTTTGATGAACCACAGAAATGGGAACTTGTGTTTTTGGGTGGATGTGTGGAATCTATATACCTCATCTCTATACCTCTGTTGTTTGAGCAACTTTGAGACCTTTAGTATTGCTGTACTCGGTCTGCTCCGCTACCTTCACTTTCTAGTTATTTTTTTTTTGTAACTGCAAATTTAGAATGCTTTTAGTGCAGGATGATGGTATAAAACATAAAGGACTTCATCAGAGGGGTCAGGCCAAAATGGAGACCATTTGTGCTGTAAACATGTTGGAGGTGTGTGCTGGAGCGAAATATGTTTTTAATATCTTTTCTCTGGATTGAAGAGTTTTTCGGCTGACAGCTGTTTATATGCTGTTTATATGCTGCATATGTTTATATGCTGCAGAACTGACCATATTCATAGTTTGTCTGATTTCAGTGGAGATGTCCCAGTCAAAACCTAATCTGATTCTGACTCTCCATCAGCGTCTCATAGATCTGGGGCTTGAAGTGACTTTTATCGGTTTATTTTGGCAGCAACAATCTTGCAAAGCTTTCTTGACCAGGTCAAAGAAGCTTTTATAATGCTCTGTGTAGGGCTGGGAATTTGTCATTATTTATTACCATAAAAAATATTTCTGATCAGAATAATGCAGATTTATCGTGATGATTTATTGATGTTTTAATACCCCCTCCATTTGCTTCACATGAGCAAAAATAAAGGTCAAAATGTGATGAAATGTAGTTGCTTTGGGCAGATTGGTGACAGTAATTCCACTTCATGTAAGTGGTGTCCTTCAGAAGCCTGATTAAAAATGGCTCTGTCTTTGACAGCTGTGTTTGTAGCGCCGTCTGCCAAAAACTTTATTTAAAAAATCCTCCAAGCTGCCCTGACTGAGCGTCTGGACTGTTTATAGAGAGTCTCTGACTGGACATGTCCAGCTACAGGCTTTGTTACACTGGTGTCTTTATCCTGGTAATGGTGTTTGAAATGCTGGTTATATAGCATGTGTGGTTATATCTGATAACTCTACAATTAGCTGAAGCAGCAAATATTCTCCTTTTTTCTGTGATCTTCAGGTTAATGAGTTAAAAACTGTGATTGTTGGGTTAAACCCAGACTCATAAGCTCATAAAGCACAGAATCTCAGATGATCATAAACTCTGATCATTTCCCAATCCGATGCTCTGGATCAAATCGAGACATTCTGTGACTATCATCCATCTACAGAACTGTTTCTCTGAACTTTGAACTGCCGTTAGGTTCTGTTATTCTTGTGATTAATGAAAAACTGTTTCTTCTTTGTGATAACTTTTGAGTTAATGTTTTGTTTTTGGCTCTTCTTTTTTATTAATGTACATTAAGGTAAGTTAGGGATGCACTGCTGCAGTGCCTGTTAAATTTTTAGCTCCTTTAGAGACGATCAGAGGCTAAATGATCAACGCCGAACTATGTTACAGTAGCAAAGGCTCTTCTTTAAAATACAAGGGATGATCCATCAAAGTTCTCATGCTGTTTATGAGAGAGCAACAGTTTAAAGACTTCAGATCTTTTAAGATTTAATGCTCTCATAATCCTGATTAGAAATGTGGCATTTATTTAATTTCACTGTTGTTGCTTTAAGTAAATGTTCAATGATTAGAATAGATTAGTTCTTTAACATGAATTCACTATGAATATCAGCTGGTTACTCTCTATAGTTAAGTTATCCTTAGTTTAGATCTTTTGAGATCAGACTGTCACTCATGAAATGGTGCAGTATTTATTTATAACTTTAGGTGTTATTTTAGCATCATTGCAACTCACACCAGTTCATTCCTCGTTTTCTAGTTCTGACACTTTTTCTGTCTGGTTCTGAGAACCTCAGGCTACGTTCACACAGCAGGTCTTGATGCTCAATTACAATTAGCAATCATAGAAACTATGCAATTAGTTTCTATGACTCAACATTATTTTTTTGCATGGTCGTTTCAACTACTACTTAAATGCGACCGCAATGAGACTTCTGTGTGAATGGTTTACGATCCCAAATCGACCCGAATGTACAGGAAAACATAGATGTCACACAACAGCACTCTGCTTACAGTAGTAATAATGGACGCTGCTGTGTATGGATCAGCTTGAGAATTTTTATCTTGAGCAGTGAGAGCCAACAGTGTCCTCATAAACTCATAGCAAGACCAAGGAAGCTAAAGGTCAGGCAGTAAAAATTAGAATATGTCCCATTTGCCGGCTGTGTGAACGTAGCCCAAGTTGACCTTTAAATAATTTAGTATAGGAAAGTTTTTACTCTTTATTTTTGCAAGAACTAATTAATATTCTTACCTAATATGTATGCAACAATTCATCAGAGTTTCCAGGTCTATTGCTGTCATCCCTTGTGAAGCTCTTGATTTATGGTTTTAAACTGAGGGAGGATAATTTCATACTGATTGAAACGATGGTTGAAACATATCAGTTATCTTTCATTTTATATATTCATTCATATAATATTTCTGTGGAATCCATGAAGGTTTGATCATTTGTCTACAATATTTTAGTTGGACGTCAACAAACTTCCTGTCGGCCATGTTGGAGGACACCCAATAGCTTAAAGGGGCAGTACTGTGTAAAATTGACTTTTACATTTTTGTCATGATATAATGATATTCCCTCATTAAGACATGCCTGGAGTGTTCCCTTGATTTGTTCATGCATGTTTAATCTCCATGGCAACCAGTCAGCTGTGCAAAACTCCTGGGTGGATCTAGCTCCACCTTCAAGGCACAGCTCCTCCCCCTACTCAACTCCTTCAGACTAGCCAGTAGCAATTAGCAACACCTGGTGGAACTGCTGAGATCATAACAGGAGCTACTTAGCTACTTATCAGAGCAACGCTGGTAAAAATGTTACGTCATATTTAATATATAGAGCATTAAGGTTCAAGGAAAGCACATTATTTAGACTGGCTGTTCACAGACGGATGTGTTTAGGTCTTTATTTTTATTTATTTGATTTCTGGATTTACTTCTAAAAGACTATTTTAAATAGTCAGCAACACACTTTCTCAAGCTCAGAAATTATTAAAATTTTATTTACAGCTGACTAAAGTTTAAAAAAATATACATTTTTATTCTATTGTACCCAACACATTGAACTTTAAAACCGAGGTTGATACTTTCATGAGAGACAGATCTTATCTGCCACCAGGAAGGTCTGAAAATCAGCTGCTGTTTCCGTTTGTTCTGTTAGAGGTTTGTCTGACAGACGTGCCCACCAGCTCACGTCTGCACTGTGATTAGCAAACGTCACGCCACTGTTTCCAACTGTTCCCTTTTTTCCCACCACAAACATTTGCGGCATTGAAGCCCAAACTGGAAATGTTTGGTAAACTTAGCTGTCCTTTTTGCTCCTAGTCCTATGATTGAGATTCTTTTTTTTCTGTTAAAGAAAAAGACTCTCTTTGTCCCGAATTTTATTTTGATGATCGCTTTCTTCAGTTTTTAAGCTAATTGTTTGTCCTCCAACATGGTGCTGGGTATTTCTCAGTGGCGTCTATAGAAACTGTGTTGCGATAAGACTGATTAGCAGCTGGTGAATATGGTCTGTATTGGACCTTAAGAGCATTATGTGCTGTAGGCTAGCATGCACTGGAGAGCAGAAGACAACAGGAAGGCCCAGACTAATGAAAACGTTACCCTCTCTTCCTTCTCTGTATGTAACCTGTGGCACCTGTGGACCTTCTATTGGAACGAACGTTTCTCCGGATGCGTCTCCTGCTGATTGTTTGATAAATCTTCACACAATACACACAACCCGCCTGTTTTCCACACATTCTTTCACGTCTCCACATGGACATGAACTGTGTGCCGCTTTCGCACCGACTCCTTCCCCTTACATTAATCCTCATCTCCCTGCAAATTCCCACAAAAGCAGCGCAGCGAGCGCTACGTGCAGGGCGGCCCTAGAGGAATGGGCGCCGGTGCCGCAGCGTACGGCCGCGTCCGCGAGGAGTTTGATGGCCCCATTAAGAAACCCCGTTTTTAAACTGCGTTTTGTTCCAGCAGCAGCATTTGCAAAGCTACTCCAAGACGAACATGTTGAGTCACAATTATTGTATTTAAGTTGAATCTGTTGCATCATTTTATCCATTTAATTGATTAGTTTTATAATTAAGTCGATACTTTTTTCTTTTTTTACTTTGTATTGCCATTAGTGTAGAAAGGTCACCCCGGTGTGATCCAGTTGTTCTTTCAGACCATGTATCCTTTTCATTTCTAGATGTATTATTCTGTGAATCGTCGTGAAGTGATAACTGTAACCTTTCTGAACCTCCTATGGCTTTGTTTGTGCCATAAAATACTATTTGGAGTTGAAACGTGACTATAATAAAGACAAACTGGTTCCATCAGGACAAACCTTTAACGTTTATTCCTAAACTTTAATTCTGACTCCACCATTTTCCTACAGCAAGATGATAACAGAAGAAATACTGGCAGTAAACCAACCACGTTGGGTCTGTGAGGGTTTCATGGGTTAAAAGTTGGGCTAATGACCACATACACATGCAGTTCAGTATTCAGTGAAGTTTCTCAGTCGGTCCGGCTGTTTGGTCACACTCACTTCTCTTTAGTTCGCTGATTGGTGTACAGCAGATCACTCCATTGAACTCTGGTATCTCCGCTTTCAGAATCGCTCATTCCCAGTAGGTCTGTGATTGATTGATGATGGATTGACTGTAACGCTTCGTTTCATTGTGTCAGTGTTTGCTGGAAGAGCTCAATGCCTCTAATGTGCTTGTGACCTTTTCTGCACATTTATGAAATGTCTCATGATCTCTGAGTCAGAGCAGTTTCAACCAGCTTACTTTTGCCTGAATGTTAAGAGTTTATTATTCTCCTCAGGAGGCTGTGGTTGCTGTCAAAATGGGATATTTTATTCCCCCAAAAACATTATTTTTGTTCTTTGAATTTAGTCACACAAATTACAGCTCAACTATCACTTTACTAAATTACTGCCATCTTCAGGGCAACAAGCCCGACCAGCTGCCTCTGGGTGGCGGCAGACGCATCAAACTGTGGTGGCTTGTCACTAGTTTTGAATCTGTTTTATTCAGAAGCATCACAATTATTCAGAAAACTGTCCAAGTATGAACTCCAGTAACCAGTCCTGTGTTAAGACACTCCAGCACGGTCCGTGTGTTAAATCCCCCTGATGTGACCCTCTGCAGCGGGTTTTGTCTTTAGTCTACCTCTTATTTCTCTGACATTCAGTTTTAAATGCACAGGAGTGAATGGATACATTTTCTTTTTGAAAACTTCAGTTTGTTCTTTTAATACAAATTTTTATTGCTTAAAATAGAGTACAATTCAAAATCACTTTGTCTTTGTATGAAAACTTTAAGTTCACAAACAGATCAGAAATAAAACATTTCACATTAACTTTTAAAAATTGAATAGAGGCGTTGGTAAACCCCTTCCTTCTATGTTGCACTTCACTTTCAGTCTCAAGTTTGAAGTATAAAAGAATTTTCATAAAATAGATGTTTCTAATCTAAAATTGTGTATAATATGCCAGATTCTGTACTAAAAATCATCAAATGTTTGTCTTTTGCAAAAAGGGAAAATTTTACCCTTTAGCAGCTGAGTGAGCTCACTGCATGTAGTGGATGCATGTAGCACTTAGCATTTGTCAACAGCTCATTTATTAGCCTTAGTTTATTGATTTTTCTGGATCCCAACAACAGACTTGATGACACTTTCTGTGTCTGGACTTGCGGACTTGGACTTGCGTTCTTTGAGGATCACCTGTGTCTCACACCAGCTGGTTGCCCTTCTGTGCTGCGTCCATCTTTTCTTTCTCTTACTGTGAGAATTGCTTTAGTTCTGATGTTCTCCAGTTTACATGAACTCAGTTTGGTCTTTTTCTTTTCACCAAGTTGCCATGTTGTGACCTGTTGTACACGCATTTTTGGTACTCAACTTTTATACGGTTCTGCATGTAAATGTTGTTATTAGTAAATTTTGAGTTTGAATTGATACAATAAGAGTAATTTATCAAGAAGATTAAGTTTCTTTACTTCAGCAAATTTGCCTGAAAATGTCAAACAATTTGTTTCAAAGGCAAAACCACTTGATCACAGTCAGCGTCCTTTAATGAGCAGCGCTGAGTTCTGTCTGGATAGATGGTAGAACCCATTATATATCAAGTTTGTTTTTTTTTTGTTAAAAATTCTCTTTCATTCATTGCTGAGTGGTCGTACCTTAAACATTCAAACAAAACCATAAACAGAAAACTCAGTATGATGTTTTTAGTTACTGAGCATCCTGGTGTCAGTATTTTATGAGGAAGTCTCTTTTTGCACCCCTAGTTTCTTACTGCCAGACTTTGCCTAAATAATGTCGGATTCCTTGGTTGTTTGTGTGACACCATTTTGAATATCTGCTGGGCAACACTGCTAATTTCTGGGGTGATAATGTGCTTCTTGTAATGGTCTACTCCGACGAGGAGAAAAGGACGCACAAATATCAGTTTCTCAGCAAAATATTTTTCATTTATTTTAGACTTTGTTCCTGAGGGATAAATTATTCTCTCTGGTTAAAACAGCAGATGTCTTCTCATTTAAGAACAGGCATTGTTGTTCTTCTGCTCATGATCTGGCACCTTATGTGTTTAGCGCCGCCTTTTGAGTGGGAGGAGTATTGTCCTTGCTGTTTGGTACCGTTATAAAACTCTGGACTGCAGTCGGATCTTCACAGGGTCCTTACTGGCCGTCATGTCCAGAAAACAATCTTTATTTCACTCAGGTTTCAGAGTGGAGTAGACTAGAAGCTGGCGTCTCGACTGCAGTTTCCTGTTCGTAGTTTAACATCCCAAATAATTATATGGTCAGAATATAAACTGAATAAATCCAGACTGAATTTATAAATATTGAAGAGCAGGTTGGATTTTAACTTTCCACCCTATGTGATAAAATAATTTTACTGCCAGCTTTGGCCTCTAAGCCTCTAATTATGAATTAACGGTCTTCAGAAAAAGGGTTGTTAATTTTTAAAGAATCTGAATCTCATCTTTTACTCAGTTTAGACAGTTGACCACTGCTGAAGAGATTTTTTATTTTAATTTTTTTGTGAAAACCCAAACTTGGTGGGTTTTTTTATTTTTTGGCATGAGGATCACCTGTGATGGGATCCTTGCTTGAAAACCCAGAAGTTGGAGAGGACATGTAACCAACCTGTTAACATCCTGGTTTTTAAAAAGGTAATGTATCTTTAAGCTTTAATATCTAAGGAAATATTAAAATCCCATAATAAATGTGGTATTTATCAACAATTATTGGAGATCTAAACTTGACATTTTTTAGCCTTTTAGTAAATTGTGAATAAAAACAGTGTCATTTTTAAAAATTAAAATAAATGTATCACAAATCATCTTGTTCATATTTCAAAAGTGTTCTGGATAATTTTTGACACTTTCATAACTACTGACAACTTTTGTCAGAGCCTGAATAACAGAAAAGTACATTTACAGCTAATCCAAAAACTATTCAAACCCCTGGCAGTTTTAATGTAGACAGAAATCTGCTTCTGTTTGTAAATCACTCAAAATCATCAGAATGCGTCACCAAAGGAAAAAAAAGCATGTTATGGTTATTTCATGATGAACACTAATTGATAATACAGCAGTTATATGCTTCCTATAATTGTCACGCAGTTTGCATTGTTTACTCTGAGCAAATGTTATTACTTCCAGTTGGTACAATTAAGATTAACCCTGAATCTTAATCTGGCTGGGGTATGAATAATTATGGACCTGCATGCGCTATGGTAAGCTTTTTTCCATATTGTACTTTCTGATTGATTCCCATTTTGTACTGAACCCCAAAGGGAACTTTTAAACTGATTCAGATGTCAGTTTTTGGACCTTTTTATTTTGTCGTTTTTATCCGTCAGACTTTTTTTCAGCTTTTTTTTATTTGATTGAAGCTAGAAGATGAGAAACACCAGTTCACAACACGTCGACTCAATGCACTTTACCAAAAAAAGTCCTTTCAATTCAATCATACACTTTCCAAGTCAATTAAATCCAATCTAGTTGATCCCAGTTATCAAACAATCCACCAAGTTTAGATTATTGGTTTTCTATCTAAGGAAATTCAACAGATTGGATCAGATTGACTTCCACCATTCACTCCTCCTGGATGAGGATGTAGCAACAGTGAAGAGGGAAAAACTCCCCAGGAAGAAACTTCCAGCAGAACCAGATCCGGACTCACTGAACGTCCGTCTGCGACCGACCGATTGGTGGTTTGGGAAGACGGAACACACACAAAAACACATGAGCACTGATTCAGGAGAACTTTCTTCATCCATCCATTATTTTACATAATCTTCCCTATCTGGGTCGCGAAAGGTGCTGGTGTCTATCTCCAGTGGTCAATGGGCGAGAGGCGGGATACACCCTGGACACGTCGCCAGTCCATCGCAGGGCAATACACAGAGACAGACAGGACAAACTACCAGGCACACACACACAACCACACCTACAGAGAGTTTAGAGACCAATTAACCTGACAGTCATGTTTTTGGACTGTGGGAGGAAGCCGGAGAACCCGGAGAGAACTCACCATGCACAGGGAGAACATGCAGAAAGACCCCGGGCCGGGAATCGAACCCAGGATCTTCTTGCTCTAAGGCAACAGTGCTACCAACTGCACCACTGTGCAGCGGAGTGCTTTCTATGTTGGAGAAAAGTAAGACATTAAGTCAGCAGTAGCTCATTTAGAGGCTTCATCTGGGAGAGAAACAGCCAAAGAGAGTTTAGCGTTCAGAGCTAAACTGAACACAAGACCAGGTATAGCTTATTTGAATAAAAAACAAAGAATGTAAAGTTTAAAGCTGACATGACAGCAAATAATGCAAATTGGAGAGTAGTAGGAGAGTGAGGTCATTTTGACTGCCAGCAGCCTCAGTCTGCAGCAGCATAGCTACAGAGAAAGCCCAGGATAATCTGAATCAGACCTTCAGCTTTATTGAGAAGGAAAGTTTTAAGCCTCCACTTCAAAGTAGGAATTGAGATGTATAAGAATCTTTAAATTCTGCATCCCAAAGATTAAATCAACCTTGGAGTTTATAACGGGTAAGAGATTATACATTTTTTCAAACATAATGAAGGCCTTATTTTCAACCTAACTCAAATCATAGGTAACATTGGATAAATGTGGCTTGTTCTGCTTGGATGTTACATGTTTTTGTTGTATGAATGTTTTCTTTAACAGGTCTGACCAGCTGTAAAGGTTTTGGACTGTAAGACATTGTAACATGGATTTAATTTGTAGATCCAAGCAGCAGACGTGTTTTATTTTATAGTATTTCTGTTTATTTCAACAAGGACGAATAGCTTTCTGGTAAGATGATGTTACAAGGTCAACAGCCTTGCTGGGATTTTTCTCCTGATCTCTCCTCAGTGAAATGATTTCCTCTATTTTTGGGGATTTTTTTTATATATATATATATATATATAGTATCACAAATATTTAGTGGCTTATAATTAAACATATATCCAAAGTTTGAAGAATATGCTACTTGTTTTTTAATGCAATTTTGAATACAAGTCCATTTGTTTGGTCCAATGTACTTGAATCTTATTGGCTCAAAAAGCTGAAGTTTGAGTTTCTGGATGAAGTTGTGGAAAAGTTGTGGTGATAATTTTCACTTCCTTCTGTTTGAGTAGAAATCCTCATTTATCCCCACAGCGTTAATTATTGTTTGCAAAATGAGTTATGTAAATATTTATGATTTAATCTGGTAAATTATGTAAATTTGGCATCACCAGATTAATACTTAAGATGACTTGCAAAATAAAGGTTATTCCTACATTGGAAAACATTTTAAAATCCTTTCATATAATTTTCTAATTCTAGAATAGGCATTGATGCAGTAATTGAAGGATGTTTGGACATCTTGGAGTGTTAATTTCTAAAAGGTGTCTTGAATCACAAACTGAAAAGCCAAATAAAACTGCATATATCAATGTTTAGCTTTTCTTTTTACAATAAAGCAGAAAACTATCATGCATAGCAAGACGCCAGTCATAGTACTGATTTAGCTAAGTTGTGTATTTGTATTGCTGTGTCTCTTTGTTGGTGTTGTATACAATTTGTTCTTCTTTAACAGGTTTGATCATCTTTAAGATGTTGGACTATGGAAAGGAACCAAGAAAGTCTGTAGGTTCTGCTGGACCGTATTAGTTTAGTCTGTATAGTGAAGAAAATAGAACCAAGCACTGAACCCTGTGATACTCCATAAGTAATCCTGATGTGTGAAGATTTTTCAACATGAACGAACCGTAATCTGTCATGTAAATATGATCCAAACCAGATTGGTGCTGTTCCCTGGATCTCTGCAGCATGTTGGAGTCACACAATGAATATTGTGATCTAAAGCAGCCCTGAGATCTAACAGAACCAGAACATGGGTCCATTATCTGAGGCCATGAAAATATCTTTAATTTTAAATGGTATCTCAGAAGCTTCTGGTATGAACATTATAAATGAAAGCCAGGCACTCCAATATCTTCCTGAGGTATTACTGGTTCTTTGGTCATGTGTTTAGTTCAGGCTGTCCGGTTAACCCAGGAGGAGCAGAGTTCAGCAGGACACGTTGCTCACATGTAGCTGAGCTTTTTAACCTCAAACAACAAAAATAGACGTGAAAATTGTTGTTTTTTGGCAGTAAGAGCTATGCTCCAAAAAGCCCTAGGGAAGTTTGAAAATAATCGTCAGGGACATGGACACAAACTCCCAGAATTCCCCTCTTTAATAAAAAAAAAAAAAAAGTTTGAACTGTTTTGTTCTCCATAGCTTTTTATGTGGCCTTCTAGTCTCTAGATAAGTTGTTTTATCTGTAGACTGCCGAATTACACCAGTGTAAAAGGTGTGAAATATTAATTTTAAGTACTCATGTTTCGTTAAGTCTAATTCAGGGACCGCTATTAATGTTTTATCAGTTTATGTAGTTTATGTATGTTTTCATTCTGCCACAATCGGCCCTTTGAGGACATTTGTGATCTTGATGTGGCCTAAAATCAAAGACTTTGACACCACTGATCTATAGACCTCAGTGGATTTTAGTAAGTAGCCAATAATCAGGCATAAAATGACTCGCTGACATTAATCACCTGTGTTGGAAAAATGCATTAAGTGATTTTTATCAACAGTGTAAGAAACCGGACTTATTTTACATCAGGTTTGATTTGGGTTCAAAACCCTGTAGTTGATTTTTACTAAGAATTTTCTGCAGTTTTGCCTTTTGATTATTATGAACAAATCATTTTGCCGAAGTTTTTTTTCCACATTTCGTCTTATAAATCTGCTTTAGTTCTGACATTCTCATAGTTTTACTGTAGCACTAACCTGGAGGTTACCTTTGGTCTGAAACGATTTAATTTCTGATCTTAGTGGAAAATTTTGCACAATTTGTGCATTCTACTAGTTTAAGGAAAAATGTCAGCATTGTCACCCGTCAGTTTATCATTAACTCCTGTTTACCTCCTTTGCAGATGCCCTTTCGTTGCTCATGTGCTGCTCTAGTAAAAAATAAACTTGCAGAGTACGTACTTCCCTCGTTGATCATCTAACATTAAGTACTGCCATAGTTTGGATTCCTTCGAGCGTTGAAACCAACGTTTTCTCTCAACTCTAAAGCAGATGCTTTATCAGCCATGGTTGTGTTAGAAATGAGCTTTGTTGAGGTTTCTCTCCACACAGAGAAAAACAAAGCTTTGGGTTTATAGTCATTTATACTATTGACGATATCTAATGTCATGACTACGGTTCATGGCAGCTGTTGTAATTGACTGTTTTAATGCAATTTTAAGTATACATTTACATTTTAATTTCATGTCCATTAAATTCAGTTTATATCATCACCAATTCTCAACTCAAGACACTTTGCAAGACAACAGATTTAGCTCAGATCAAGAAATGCATATTCATCTCACTGTAATCAAATGGACTGATTGAAATTCATTAACAAAAACTCCCATTTGATCCTCATTTTACTGCAGTGCAATTTAGCTTATTACACCCAACAGTAAAAGGTTATTTATCCAACACACCCAGCCAGTTGGATCAAGGAGCAAACCTTCCTTCCAACTAATTGATTTGAGTCGATAACGTTTCAGCAGTTGCCTGTCATAAACGGGTCTGGGATGATGGTGAAAGACGATGGTAGTTAGAAAAAGTAAGCAGTCGCTGCCTAAAGCAGCATAACTACAGAGATATTTCAAGATGGTTACAACTAGCTTCTCAAAAAGGTCAAGTTTTAAAAGTGTGTTGGGGAAAAAACCTGGGTGATAAAAGATCTGCCTCCCATTCTACTTCATTACTGCACTTTGAAGTGCTCTGTTGGGAACATATGGACCAATCAGATCTCACTTTTATGATGAGTCTTCTGGATTTTATGGATCTGCTTCAGTTTTTTAACTTTGTGGTAGTAAAGAATTACAACAGTTCAGCCTTAGAGTAACAAACACATGGACTAGTTTTCCTATGTCACTGTGGTATGAGATGTTTTTCATTTTGTAAAATTGTGCAGGTGAAAGAAGGAACCTGTCCTGGTCAAAGGTGATGCGAAGTCTTTGTACGATATTACTGGAGATCCAAGTTAAGTACGGCGTTTGTTTTTCAGATGCTCTGCTCCAAAGAGCTTCCACATTGTCTGAATTTAACAGCAGAAAACTGAGTCATTCAAGTTTGTATGTCTTTAAGAAGTGTGTGTAGTCTGCTTAATTTATTGGATTCATCAGGCTTTGAGTATATCATCTGCATAATTGTGGAAATATACCCCATCCTGTCTGATAATGGAAGCACATATACAGCGAAGAAAAGGGATCCAAGCACACAACTCTGTGGTACTCCATAATGAACGTGAACTAATTATCTGTAAGATGAATATCTAAATCAGCCTGATGCTATTTATCTCTCTTTGTAAGAAAAAAATTGTGATCAACTGGATCAAAAGCTATCTGATCACTAGCTGCGTTTCCATTGACTATAAAATTGTGTAAATTGGAATTACGAAAATAAATTTGCTTAGTAGAAATGCCAATTTAGAAAAAAAAAAAAAAAACGCAGAGTTTTTGTGCTAACTTGACATGGTAGTTATTCTACTGCATAAAAATTAGTGTACTCCGTAAAACGGCAGTGGTAAGCAATTTTATTTTTCTTGCATCACTTGAATTATGTGATCAACAACAGGATGTTGCAACTGACAGAAATGACAAAGATGACAGGAAGTGATGGGAGGAAAATGGCACGACATGATTTTCAATGATTTGTTGCGTGACCAAACTTAATCACATCTGATTTTTATTTCATTTCCTATTTAATTGAAACACTGCAGTTGTAAAATTGTCTTGCTTTTTTCTCCAACATTGGCAGAATATACCAATGTTGACAAATTCTTGTGCCTATTTATAATGGAAATGCAGCTACATGCTGCATGTTTGGCCGTAATCGTGTTACTCACCTGTAGCTGAGCTTTTAAAACCAGAAACAGACATGAAACTGTTTCTTGAGATAGAAATCTTACCCAGAATTCCACTCTTCAATTGTGCTGGTAGAGAAAGTTTGAACCTTTTCTCCTCATGATTCAAGTAAATAAAAAGTTTTAGATTCAGGACAAAAGTTTTAAAAATGCAGTATAATTTATTTTATGTGAAGATTTGTGCATCACCTGGATGTGGACGTCTGATCCACTGCCTGAACGTTTTTCTAGTTGCATTGCTAATGCAGTTAAATGTAACAAAGCAATGATCCTTTAGTTATGAAATGTTGCTTTAGCCCTGTGAGCTGGGAGACTTACTGATGCAAAACCTGCTTCAAGTGGAGCAGAGCTGAAAATGTTTCCGCCTGGTAATCAGGAAACCCAGACAAGTTTCCATCATAGAAGAGATATTAAACTATTACTGAATGTTTTAATGACTTGAATTATCCGGTCAGTAATAAAAATATCAGACTGACTGCATCAGAGTTTATTGAACTCTAGTAGGAAGGTTATTTACCTGGGAATCTTTTGTAGCTTACCTACCAGGAATCTGCTTTGATCAGCATGAAATATTAATGCTAACGTTTCAATTCAACTCACAATAACAAGTCAGCCTTAAGGAATCAGACTCGTGTTCCATCGCTACTTCAGGCTGGGATTTTTATGAATATGGTTTTAGATTCAGACAAACATTCAGTTATTTTTCAGCTGAAGCCCTTCCTGCCTGAACACCCACTGCAGGCTGGGTATAAATAGGCCTGAAACAATTAATCAGATTAATTATAATTGATTATTGACAGTCAACTAATTTAGAAATCAATTTATTGTTAATTGGCACTGAAAGAAAAACATTCAGTGCCGTATTTAAGCCAAAACTGCTGAAAATGTATATTTAGGATAAAAACACTAAACTCAAGTGGCATAGTTTTAGCTTCACCTGGTCCAAATTCACTACAGCATTGCTGTTATTGAATTTTAGGCAATATATTTATCATCTCTTCATTTGCATTAATATATCTCTAATATTGAGTGAAAAAAGGCTTAAGTTGTTAAATGAAAATTCTGCACAATGGGCCAATTTCTTTTCTTATCTGAGTGATTAATCATCAAAAATAATAACTGAAACAATTGTTGGTTGGAGCTGTAGGTGCAGATGATTAGGGTCATGGTGCATAGTGCAGCATTCAGTGAGTTCTCAGTACAATTGGCTTTATAACTGAATATTTCAGACCAGAACTGGCAGCACGCAGCCTTACCTGCTGCTCTGCATGTGTTCAGTTAACCGCTAGCATCACATTCATGTTCATTACTGGTGTTGGCCGTGTGTAGGGTTAGCATCTCAGTGCACATTTCCAGTAGAAGAACTGGACCTACCCAGAGAGGTGTAATCTGACCTCTGACCTCCGTTGCATCCCAACATGAAGTGCCTCCAGTGGCAGCTTAACGTTTGCAGGTGGACCCTGTGTGTGTGTGTGTGGTTGTGTGTGTGTGTGACGTTGGCTACCTGAGGTGCGTTAGCTGCTGTCAGAGGCAGGCCGCCCGCCTCTCCATACACACATCTCCTCTGCAGTTGGGTTACTATGACGATGAGTAGTTCTGCAGAGGTCAGTGGACAGTAGAGCCTGGACATGTTTACACTGCAGCCAGAGGTATGCTAACACAGATGATCTGAACAGTAAGGTAAGTGTCCCCTCCCCTCCATGTTTCTGATTGCAGCTGTGCTTCACTCAGGAGCGCTGAGGGCTTCTGGCATCACACTGACAGGCTGGCGTCACAGTGCAGAAACGGGCCTGGACCGGGGTGTGTGGGTGGGAATGCAGCACCATGTTGACCTCTGCTGTATGTGTGTGTGGCCAGTACTTTACTTTTCTCCGTATGTTTGCAACAATACACCCGTGTGTGGGTCAGAACCGGAATCAGAATGTGTGGAGTAACATGTTGAGTATCTCCAGGCAGAACCAGAAACAAGGATTTTAGCTTCAGTTGAACTTCTTTCAACTGAAGTGAACTGGGTGGTGGGAAATAATTTTTTTCTTTTATAAATGTAAAGACATGGTGCTGATCTGGGAATGTTACATTTTAAAGGGGCAGCATTATGTAAAATAGACTTTTTTAGATTCATACCTGGAGTGTTGCCTGGATTTTTTTCCATACATGTTTGAGAAATCCTTTAATCTCCATGGCAACCATTCAGTTGTGCAAAACGCCTGGATGGACTTAGCCCCGCCTTCAAGGCTCAGCTCCTTCAGACTAGCCAGCAGCAATTAGAAAGCACTGCTGAGCTCATTATAGGAGCTGCTGCTCAGAGCAACGCTGGTAAAAACGTTGAAGGGTTGATGGAGGAGCCATGAAGTCCTGAAGTCGTCCCAAGCAGAGTTTCAGAAGAGCAGGAGTTTTTAAAAAGACAGGCCCAATTTAAAGACGTTAAATTAGGAAGTAAAATTTCTTTTGACATATTTGATGTATAGCATTTTTGTAATAACTGAAGGTATTATAGTTACTTCATTATATGCTTTGCTATAAAATGGCACTATGTGCCTGAAAAATTCATAATACTGCCCTGTTAAGGTTTTTATTTACTTAAAATATAAACAACAATTTGAAACGGATTCAGATTTTATTCTTATTCATGGGCTGCTGATTTTCTCTTGGCTTTGTTACTTTTTTCTGTTAGAAAAACATCAGGCAGGTTTTGTGTACAAGCTGCTGCTGGATCTGTTTCTGCTCCATACATGACAAACTGTGAGGAAATGTTTTAGTAGAGCTGATCCCGGAGTATTTATGGTCCCGTATGGATGGAAAATATCCAAATCATCTTTGAAACTGTTGAAGTTTGATCTAATTAGCTCCAATAAAGGATAGAGGTCAGGAAGATCAGTTGGTTTCTGTTTATTCTCTTATGTTCATTTTAAACCATGAACTGAAGGGAAGGAAATCAGCTTAATGCTAGTTTGTCTCGCTGCTGTAGCTCCTTTATTTACATTTTTACTTCCTATTCCACATGAACATCGTTCCTGTCTGGAACTACGGAAACCTAAACGTTGGCAAAGCAACTTGAAATAAAATTCTGACTAAAATTAAACAGAAATATAAATGTCTCAAAGTTAGAATATTAGATTTAAACTATATTTTACCATAAATGAAGCATACAGTTTAATTTTTAAGACAAATGTCTGAAATTTAAACCCCATTGTTTTATATTTGATTCACAGCGAATCAGTGAAAAATGGAAATAATTCCAGAAACAGGTTCAGTGTTCCTTAAAGGGGTCCTGCTGTGCAAAATTCACACTTTGCATGTTTTTGTACTTGCGTTTGGATCTCTGCTGTTTGTAAAACCATCCCAGGTGCTTGAATAATCCATCCTGCTGGTTTTTGGCAGCAAGATGTTTTTTAGTGTCTAGAAAAGGAGCAGTTTCAAAACCTTCAGATTAAGTCACAATCCATGGCATGGCGCCGGTACCCAGCAACCCAAACTGAGTTACAACACATTTAGTTAGCTGGTTTTACCGCTGTATGCTCTGTACAATGGCTGCTGGAGAATACATGGTTTTTTTTGTTGGCTTACTATGCAGAAACCACTTGCTGCATTCTTGTTGGTTGTACAGGAGGCTCTACTTCTGCTTTTCAAAGATGTATGGTTGGAAGATTGTGCATCTCTTAGAAGCCTTTCTGTGGCATTCAGAGTTTCTGTTGGGTTGTATTTAATGAGGTTTTCATTGTGGGAGTTAACCTAAGTGTAAATGTGAAACTCAGATATAATTATATTTAAATAAGATTAATGTGAAATGATCTGAAATGTTCAGAACTCCTGTTTGAACCCAGAACCTCTGGGTGGAACAGAGATGAGATGAAGGAGGATCTGCTGTGAACTCCTTCAGCAGGTGGTCGTTTTTATTTATTACATTTTGTAAATGTAATGCACATTTTTATGGTCAATAATTACATCTGAATTACAAAAGCTGGTTTTAATGAGTCAACATGAGACATTTTTGCTCTTTTGGAGATTTGAGTCATAAAGTTTAAATCAGATTCTACAAAATCCAGCAATTCAAAATGTTTCTTCTGGAAAATAATTTTCTTTTTGTTTTAAAAATATCTGTACAAAGTCAAACTGGCATTTCGATGATTAAAATCTTGGTATCTGATCCATATTTTATTTTTTCATTAATGAAATAGAATTGTGAATAGAAAAATATTAAGAGCAGCTTTTTGAAGTGGACATTTTTGTCTTTAATGACAAAAACGGCCAGTTTTTAATCTGTTGGAGAAAATAATCCAGTCAATATTTTCTCTGTTTACACATCAGTTTTAAAGTGACCTCATGTAACCAGACCAGCTCTGAAGGTTTGTTGAATGTTTCATAGTTTTGAGCACAACTGAAGTTTCATCGATTTATGCAGGAAAATAATTTTTTTTACCTTTTTTCCATATGTGGGCAATTTTTCCTTTAGTTTTATAATGAACTTAAGATTTCCAGTTTTTTAAAGTCGAACTAAAAATTGGGCCATGTGCTCTAATTGAGGAAAATGGCGGCTTAATGAAAAGAAAAATTTTGTCCAGATGGACAAAAATGTCAGTAAAATCAACCTTAGATTCAGAGTTATTGATATGAGCTGCTAAAGAATTACATTTTGAAAAGTGTTTCATGATGAAGCCTCACTTTGCTGCAGGAAATGCATAAACTGTTCAGGTTTTAATTCTTGGCTTCCTGCAAGCAGAACCCTGATGGGAAGGAAAACCAAATCCATGAATCTGAAAAAGTTTTTTTTTTTCTTGTGTTGTTTGGAGACTCAGTTATATTTTCTTAATGACTCACTTCCTGTTTACACTGTAAAACGTTTTTCTGCTGCAGTAAACCACCTGATTAGTCGTTTGGTCTCTTATTGCAGAATAACTGATGATTATTTTGTGTTTTACTTTCTGTTGCTCCTGAACTGGAGGCGTACCTCTTCATGTTGGTACTGGGAGCGCTGTGGTTTGGACCTGGTCGGGCTTTTTTTTTATTTCCTCTGCAGTTTTTCTGTGTCTGAGTTTAAACTTTGGGTCAGTCGATGGCCGTCTTGGTTCTGTTCACCTGATTGTTTGTAGTCGTGTTAGCAGGGAAATATTTCAGCCAACAGAACCAGAAGATTTGGATCAGAACCGGCCTGTGGTTGGTGTTCAGTGTGGAAACTTTTCTTCTCTGTAGCTCACGGAGGTTCTGGTTCTCCCAGATCCTCAGAGGAAGTTTTATCTGTCTGCACTGTGACCCATTTCTCCAAACAGAACCTTTTTATCCAATCGGCCCAAACCGTTCTCCCTCCCATCTCAGTGTGATGCCAGAATGTCCCTGTTGACCTTAGACGACCCTTTGTATCTAAAAGGGCGTCGGGTCTTAAAGTTTTGGTGCCGCTGCACCGGGTCGGTACCAGCTGCGGTACCAGGACCGCCTTCATGCCTGCTGACTCAAACAGCAGCTCATTCTAACTGATTCTAACACGACCATCCCGACACACACAGCTGCTGACCAATCACAGCCAGGCTCTTACTGTGTGTTCTTCTCACCTCAGGAGCCTCGACCAATCAGAGGAGGCTGACGGTTCCACCTGAGCAGCCACGGTAAGGTCATCATCTGCGTGACCTCTGGCCTCTGGATGCTTTCCCAGCTGACTTCCTGTCCTCCTCTGTTCTGGCAGGTAAAAATCACACCTGAAGTCTGAGAACAGGAAGCCATGGAGGCTGGAGTCTGAACTCCATCAGGAAGATTTAAAATGGTTCACAACTCGGTACAGGAAGGTAAATGTGAAGGTTTCTACTTTTATTAAACATCGTCTCTCCCTTTTCTTTGAACATAGATCTTCTGCTTCATGTGGTGTCAAACATGTCGTCACACCAGGCCAGTAGATGGGTAAACGGGGCCTTGGCTAACTGATGTTACGTGTTTGTTTGACTTTCTTTTTGAAAATTAGGTCAAAATATGAAAACTATTACATATTTCACCAATATGAACGTTTTCTCTCTAATGTATTTATTGGATATTCTATTGTAAAGTATTGTCTCAGTATTTATAAGCTCCTAGCAGCTGTCACTTCACTGTTCTGCATTCTATTTCTCAAAGATGTTTAAACAATATGGAGAAGAAAAGTTAAAGGGAATCATTTTGTTTTCTTTCAGCCAGATGCACGTGAAGCTGCAGTACCAGGACGCAACCAGCAGGGGGCGGACATCCAGCGACAGATTCTGTTTTTCTGTTGGAAAATAAATGAGCAAAAAACTGTTTTGTTCATGTTTGAGTTTATTCAGCTGAGTCATTTTGTACTTTTAGGAGTATTTTTACTACATGGTGCGTTTTACTTTTACTTGAAGCGTTAAGTTAAATGTATAAATATTCTACTGCTGTGAGTAACTTCACTGAATGAAGAACAAACTTGTTTTAACTAAAAATTCACCAGACATACCTGTAGTGTTTGTTTTAGTTTCATAAGCTTAATATTGAAATGGCAACATTTCCACGGAAATGTATATTTTGGTCCGTCTGATGATGCATTTATTAAATATTAAATTATTGTTTTGATCAGTCACCCAGTACTCGAGTAATCTTTTTATCATTTTGTTTACTTTTACTGTAGTGAAAATGTTGAAGTAGTGCTGCTCTTACTTGAGCTCAGTCACTTTCTGTTCTCTGTTGGGGAGGCGAACGTATGGCCTGTATTTGGCGGGACCGGGCCGATCCGTGCGGCTCCGCCTCGCTGCCTCCAGCTCTGATATAACTAAGGCTAGAGGTGCAAAGTTTCCGTCGCTGCAATACGCTCCCGTGCCCAGTGTTGGCTGTCAACCCTGGAGGAAGTCCAACCCGGACGCAGCAAGACGATCCGGACTCCATCTGGGTCGGGTTCGCGTCTCACCTGAGCTGCTGGCGGGACGATGGTCCTGGAAGTTTGGAAGCATCATTACACCTGGGTTCTGTTAGTAAAATAGATTTATAGAAAATGGTTTTCAGCTGTTTATGTAAAAATGCAGTATTAGAATCTGCAGCATCAGACAAATCAGATGGGAAATGAATTATTTTCCCCTCTGAGTTTGATTTTACATCTTTTGCTTACAAAAAACTGGAAGTTTACAAAAAGTTGAAAACCTGCAGAATAAAAAAAAAATCTGAATTGAACTGATTATTCTTAAATCAGCACAACTAAGATTATGAATCATAAACCAATAGTACGGAAGAGGATCAGGCCCATTTGGAAAAAAAATAATTCATTCTTGTTTTTCTCAGAAGTTTGACTTTAATCTCAAAATTCTGACTTTTCTTTTTCTTTTATCTCTTGAGAAAGAAGTTGGTTTTTTCAGTGGCCCTAGTCGTCTTCCGTAGATCGAGTTCATTCGAGTTAAAATGATTTAAAAATCATCGTTTGAATCATCAAGCTCTTTGTTTGTACTCAGATTATTTGAAGTTGAGAATCTGAATTTGGGTTCTGTGAACTTTTAGCGCCTTCATCCGCTTCTAGGCGGAATATCTTGGATTATTATATTTTTTTAATCCTGCAGTTTTCAGAGCTTTTCCCGTTTTGCCTCAGCAGCTGTTCGGTTGTAAACCGAGCCGGAGGAAGGACCAGTTCACCTAACGCCCAGCTGAGCAGCTCCAGCTCTGCATCATTAATGCTCATCTATCATTCATGCTGGTCTCAGTAAAACGCACACCTGTAACGGTACATCCACCATCCGCCCCCCTGGCAGGCGGCCTGGCAGCGGCCTGGCAGGTTCACCCCGCTCCCATCCTCATGACGGACCCAGCCGAGAAGTTTCCTGCAGGGGAAGCGTCCCGGATGACCGGCCCCGGTGCCGCCGCTCCCCCCGCGGCGCTCCTCAGCGGGCTGTGGCACTGCGGGTCCGTCCGGAGGAACAGCCGCCTGCTGCCCGGCTCTGTGCCGCCTGGACTCCGGAGCAGAGCCCCGCTCAGGCTGCCGTCCCTGGCGGCCAAAGCGCCCCGCAGGCGGAGCGGCCTGGCCCGCCTCAGGTAAAATCACCCCAACGATCACAACTCTGAGCCAAACTTCACCTTATGCTG
The DNA here is from genome assembly GCF_002775205.1 of Xiphophorus maculatus. Lineage (NCBI taxonomy): Eukaryota > Metazoa > Chordata > Actinopteri > Cyprinodontiformes > Poeciliidae > Xiphophorus > Xiphophorus maculatus. The sequence continues at coordinate 13,601,433 of NC_036455.1, read as the reverse complement.
CAGTTTATTGGATTAAATTAACATTTACTGCTAAATGCATAACAAAGATGACATTATATAATGTTGAAATACAACATTACTGCTATAAATTAATCTAAAATGTAACAAAGAAATAAGCAAATTGTAAGAAATAGTTTGATTTTTAAAGTTTGCAGGAAGTAATTATCAGAGTTGGGAAACTAGTTACATTTACTCAGTTACATTTATTTGAATAAGTAAATTTAAATACAATGAATTCAAGAACACCTTACTCATCTATATCTAATAAATTATACTAAGTACAGAGTTAAATATTTTTGAATAAATTAGATAAACCTTAGTTCATCTAAACCATGTTACATTAATCAGAGTGTGTGTGTGTGTGTGTTGGGGGTTGTAGTCTGAAAAACGTTGATGATCTCTTCTTTAAATTATGTGTACAACATTTAAATGTTAATCAACTGAGCTTTTATATTTCAGACACTAAATTTGAACAAATCAGAAATTAAATTAAATTTCCGTCACAAAATTGATGCAACATTTAATTAGTTTATTGAATTATTTTGCTCCTAAGTTTATTGTTGAGTTTTTAATTAGCTAAAAACGGTTCCGAAAGTGCAGAACAGGGTCTAAGGTGATCTGTTAAGATGTGATGAATCACCTCCACTCTCCTGCTTGCATCACTTTTCATTTCTAGTAAAAGCATCTGTCAGATCCCAGGCTGGCTGAAATTACACTCCGATTGTTTCCTCCCGGCCGTGTCCCAGTTTGACGGCTTTATGTGAACCGGTCCCGCCGCCGCCGGACGGGTCAGGTACCGGTGACCCGTAATTCTCAGTGGGGGGGAAACTGATCCGCACCTTTAATTGAGAGAAACCCGAGTGACACGGGGGTCAAGTGCTGCGGTTAAGCTAGCTGACGTTAGCTGCACTTCAAGATTAGCGCATACATGGTGCATTCAATCAATCAATCAATCAATCAATCAATCAATCAATCAATCAATCAATCAATCAATCAATCAATCAATCAATCAATCAATCAATCAATCAATCAATCAATCAATCAATCAATCAATCAAATTTTATTTGTATAGCACATTTCAGCAGCAAGGCATTTCAAAGTGCTTTACATCATATCAAACACAGAAACACAAAGCAACATAGAATCAATAATCAAAACACGGCATTAATTCAAGTTACATCAATAAATTAGTAATCGATTACGTTTCAAATACAATCCTAAACAGGTGGGTTTTTAGTGGAGTTTCATCCATAAAGGTTTACCTGTTACACTCCTACTGTGTTATATGGAACAAAATACCTGCTGCTGTTTTTATTCCCACTCACAATATATTATATATTCCTTTATTTAACCAGGTAAACCCCGTTGAGATCTAGATCTCATTTTCAAGAGGGACCTGGATCGTTTTAAACAATCACACAGTTTAAAACGATGTAAACAGCATTTTAATGGGCTTCTGGCACCAGGCGCCGTTCACCGCTCACAGAATTTACGGTATTACGGTAGTAGAGGAGTATTTGGCCTTTCAGGTTAAAATAATGAATGAATGAAAAATGAGACATAATTGTCAGAAGGGTAATAACCAGATGGTCCAAAATATAAAATATGTGTAAATTTTGTTACACTGATGAAAAAAAACAAACGTAAACTAAACTCAGAGTGGATTCCATGTTTTTGTGTCTCCAGCCTGAGCGAGCCGTCCCTCCTCTCCCCGGGTCAGGACCTCCAGGTGGACGGATGTTCTGGGTCTCGTCTCTCCAGCTGTTTACAGATGCAGCCTCCACCTCCTCCAACCTTCAGCAAACCCCCGGCTCTGCTGCCCTGCAGGAACTGCGACCAGCAGCACGACCAGCAGCTCCAGAGCTGCGGCCGACCGGCCTACATCCACTTCTCCCGGGCCATCCGGCCCGCCGCCCGGCCCGCTCCGGTGAGGCGGCACTCACACAACCCAGATGTGAGAGCGGAGATGCTGCAGGGTGACTTCTGGCGCCGCAACTCCTCTTCCTGCCAGGGAGAGACTCTGTTTGTGGTGGGGAAGCCATGTTTCCAGGGCTGCGGCCCGCGGCCCCCTGCGGCCGCCGGGCCTGCGGGTCGAGCTCAGCTCCACGTCTTTCTGCCCAGCGAGGCCGAACCGGAGGCGGACAGGGAATCCGTGGATGAAGGCTTCATGGATGAACTGGACTGCAGGATTACAGCTCTGAAGCTGCAGCACACCCTCACCAACAACTCCTAGAACAGAGTAATTTCTACCTTGATCTGACTACAGTGCTCCAACCAGTTTGTGGACCTTGACCTCTGACCCTACCAGGAGTCTGACCAGAAGAGTTTCCTCATCAGACGTCAGAGCTTATATGGAGGGATTATTTTATTTTTTATGGTGTAAAAACCATTGGATGAATATTTCTAACAACTGTCAGTGGCACAAAAAGTTTGTATAAGCTCGATATGCTATGTGGGCGCTGCATAGAGGGGGCGCCAAACAACGGCGTAAAATGAATTCTAGTCTGCATTTTCTGTATTTGTCAGCTGTTTATGGTGTTATATAACAGAGTCACGCTGCAACACACACCAGAAAGTACAAAGTTGCATCACTGTATGTTAGTCTTATACTGTATATTGTTATTATCGTTAGTATTAGTGTTAATCTTGTTTTTTAATATATTATTTTTAACAGTTTAAGAACTTTTTTGTGTGAACCTTCATATCCATTTTTCTGTTGCACTTTAATTTTCCCTTTGCTTAACAATAAAGGCTGTTTCTATTCTTCTATTCTAAACGTCTAAAACGTCAGAGAAGTGAACAATATTATACGATTTTTGAACTAGAAACTCAACTAATAATTAATATCGGATCTTGTGCTCATCTTGTCGACGCTTGTCGATCACAAGATCATCTTGTGATCAGATATTTAAATGAACCTTCAAAGTTGTGTGAAGAAAGAAAAGCTGAAATAAAAAAATACTTCCAAGTTTATAGTCATACTTTCAAAAACCCAGAGGAATCAGCTGCTGTCTCTAATGTGGGGCGACTTTTATTATTGACATTTAACAATATTAAACAAATAATTATTACTGACAGTAATAACACACATTTTTATACTAACACTAATATTTATAATCAGTGTTATAAGAACACAAATTTTACCAACATTATTTTAAAAATATGTAACTTTTTAAAAATATATATAATTTTTGATTTAACCAGGTGAAACATGGAGATCCAGATCTCATTTGACACCTGAGCTTCTCCAGCAACACAACAACCTGCTTACACTAAAGTAAAACAAATTACAAAGCAGTTTAAAAGCAATAATCGATTAATACAGTCACATTGTTTATTTAATAAAACGCTCAAAATAATTTCAATGAATTACTTTCTGAAAAAGTTTAGTATTTTTATTTCAATACTTGTTTAATGCATTATCTTTATATGATCGTTGTATATGTTATGATTTGTTTATTACATAAAGTTTTAGTGTGTTATCACACATATATATTTGTTTTATAATGAGAATTTAATGTAATGATAATAATGATCAAGCAGTTTCACTCTTCAAATAATATCTGAAAACACAAAACAGTCAAACAGCTAATCATGTTATTACCATAGGAATTAAACACTAAATGTAAACATTATTGGTGGCAAAATTTTATATAATTTATTTTTTATCACCATTTAATAAATATCCAGCCTTTGCACCAACCGGCCTGTCCTTCCTTTTTTAATTCTGAAAACCCTGTTTCTGTGTTCGCGTGCCACTCACAATATGGCGGACAGACACGTTCCCCTACTGAGCTCCGTCTTCCGGGTCGAATGGAAGGAGGCACAACGCTTCCTGCTGCTACCAGAAGTATCGTTGATACGGGGTCAGGTTCTGGGCTCAGCTGGGTCCAGACTGGGACCAGTTCGTCTCCACAGAATATGGTTTGCTCCTGCGCTTTCCCGGGCTGCGCTAACAGAGCCAACTCCTGGTCGCCGTACAGGTTCCACCGCATTCCGCTGGCGGACCTCCACCTCCGGATGCTGTGGCTGTCGGTGCTGGGGATGGATGTCAACACGCCGCCAGCCGCGCTGAAGCATCTCCGCGTCTGCAGCGCTCACTTCACGGATGATGATTACATCGGGAAGAGGGAGAATAATAAAGGACAGCTGCACCTGAAGGACCACGCGGTCCCATCCGCCCAGGTAAGACTCCACCTTTTCACTGGTCAATTTGACTTTTTTCATTTATTTAGTTTTGTTAGAAAAGTCATGTATAATGTACAAAACAATTCAGGGAAGTAAATCTGACAGAGCTGTTTTATGAACAGAGCTCATTTTGTAAAAAAGAAAAACAAACAAAAACAATTTCTATACATAATGTAGCATAAATAATACAGCATGATGTCGCTCAGAGAACAAAGCACAGAACTAGATTAAATAGATCTGCCCTAATGGATCAGGCACACTGTCACAATAACAGATCTAGATTTTTTTTCCAATACAGAGATATGGGATCGGTGCAACTCTGGAATAAGTTAATGCTGGGTTGCTGATGACGTATTATCGACGTCACGCAGTGCAGCTGGGGGTCATTACCCTGTTACACCTTTTCCTCTCTTTCTTACTTGTTTGAAACTAGTTTTCATTTATGAGGGCAGAAAACTAAACCAAACTCATCCTGTGTTAAAAAATAATCAACTATAATTAGGATAATTATGGTTTGAACATGACAAGTCCCTGTTTGATATCTGAAGTTTGGCTGTTATCAGTTATTATCAGTTATTAACACTACTGAATTGTCATTCGCTAGCAGCTGTAAATGTGAGTGAAGCTCAACAAACACGCCTGCGTTCATGCTCTACTGCTCTCCCAGCTTCCTGCAGAATCTCTGGCAGCCGATACTGACCCAGAGGTGAAAGGTCAAAGCGTCAACGACCCGCCTGTGTCCGTTCAGAAGCAAACCGTTACTCTGAAAAAACCGAGGACATCGAAGCCTCCAAAACCTCAGGTGAAGAATAAAGGTAAATAATTAGAACAGCTACTTTCTGACAGGAAGGCGGGTGACCAGAGGTTTTTTAATAAATTGTCTTTTCATATTGACTTTTTATTTTGCTGCTACGTTTCCAGGAGCCCAGAATGTCCTGTTGATTCCTCGGGATCCCCGCTGTGACGTCATGAGGCGCTGGCAGCTTTCGGTTCGAGCTCGGCCGTCGTCAGACCCGGTTCGTTTGGTTTGCTTACAGATTTTTAATTTTGCCAAACTGCTGCACATTTTGTCAGGTTACATCCTCCAACTTTAAATGGAAACTATTATGCAAAATGAACTTTTTTAGTTTCTTCTGCTTCTAGAAACAGTCCAATCGCCAAAAAAACTCCACCCAAAAACATCCTGCAATTTTCTGGCAACAATTTACTGCATTTTGGTGTCTGGAAATCAAGCCCTTTCAAAAACATCCCGATGCGGCCAGTACAGTCGGCGGCACTGACCCTCACCTAGCAACTATGGTGGCCTACAGGAGCAAATGTGGAGCAAACACACGAACGACGCAAACTACTAAACACACCAACAGAAAAAAGCAAATCTTAAAAACAAAAAAGAACATAGAAATAGAAACTAAAGGGAAAACATCACCAATAGCAAAAACAATAGCAAGTATGAAATGCCACAAAAAGGAAGTCCTCTTGGCCACTAGTGGGTAAATATGCTACTGTTTTATAATATTGTAAAAGACACCGAGAGTCTTGCATCGTGTGATTTAGTGGTCGACTCCCCCTGGTGGCCTGGAGGACTCTTGTTTTGTGGAATTTACACCTGCTGTTGTTTTGATATTAGTGACATTTTTCCTTTTGCTTCTGTTTTCTGTAGTTGCAGCATTTTTTTCTTTGCACTGTGTTTTGCTGTTTTGCGATGCGCACAGCGTCAATATTAGCTGCAAACACGTGAATGATGGGAACTCTAAAACACACAAATAATAAATAAATGCAGAAGAAGAACGCTAAAAGCACTTAAACTGGAGGATATTTTAAATATACAATATAAAATATGACAATAAAAAATAAAAAAACCCATATGCAACCAAAATCAGAAATAAAATGGATAATGATGTTTATAATAATGCATGAGTTTTCCTTCTCAAAGACTAATACACTTTAAACTTCTAAAGGAAAACTAACACTAAAGCTGAAAGATGTTGTAAATGTTCAGAATAATACAAAACAAAACTGATAAACAGACGTAAACACACAACCAAAACAACAAAATATGGATTATGAAATCTCCGTAAACAAAGTTGCCCTTCAAAAATAACGACCAGAAAGGAAATTCTGGAGTTCATTTTAATTTATTATGCAATTAATTGCTTAATTCCTTATTGCAGCAGTGTTATTGGCAGTAAGCAGGCCTGCGTGTGGCTAGAGATGGTGAACTCAGGTGTGACAAACCACTTATTTCAACAGAGTGAAGGAAATCACTTCTTCACACAGAGCCATGTTGGGATTTTATCCCTTAGTAATAAACACCTGAATCTAAAAACAGCATTTTGTGTTTAATTGTTTCCACTCTGACTGAAGTTTACATCAGAAAGGGACAAACTTTTCAGACTGACTACAGGCCACCAGGTGGCGGTAATTCTGGTTTAAGTTGTTTTCCAACCGGTACCGTAAAAGGTAAAGAAGAAGAAGAAGAAGCGTCCAGCTGTTTTCACCGCTGTACGATGCCTGGTGGGAAAGACAGGTGTTTCGTTGTTGACTGCTTTGACCAGCATGTCTCCATGCACGTCCTCCCAGCCGAGGCCAACAGAACCAAGTGGCTCCGCTTCATCTTTGACGGAAAGGTTCCGTCCCCAGGCTCACTGCCCAAGAAGATCGTAGTTTGCGCGAATCACTTCACCACAGACTGTTTTGAAAACTACCGACAGTACACGGCAGGATTCGCATTAAGGCTGAGACTGAAGAAAGGCTCCGTTCCCACTGTTCGCTTCAAATTTGAAGATGACGGAGATGTAAGTACAGCTTAACGCGTTCGGAGTGAACATTTAGCACAAGCTAACAATCAGCCGATGTGTCTCACAAATAACGTTTTACTTTATGAGCGTTAATTACCATTTATTAACAGTTTCTGCCCGCCTGCTGGTAGTGAACGAGGCTCCGTTGGTTCCGCTGCTGGGTTGAAAATGTGCCGCTGTCTTGCGCATCTCTTTGCAGTCATTTGCTCGAGTAGGAAGGGGGAGTTAAAGACATTGAGTTGGGGGGCGTGGCCAGCAACAGCTTATTTGCATAAAAGTGACAGAACATTAAAACAGCTCATTCTGATTGGAGTTTAAAAATAGAGAGAGAGACAGGAGGAGGTGAGGTCTACCTTCCTTCCTTCCTTCCTTCCTTCCTTCCTTCCTTCCTTCCTTCCTGACTGACTGACTGACTGACTGACTGACTGACTTACTTACTCACTTACTTACTGACTGACTTACTTACTTTACTGAGAGTCTGGCTGCATCGTTTTGCTGGTTGACTCCCCCTAGTGGTTTGGAGGACTTCCATTCTGTGGAGAAAGTTGCCAGTGTTTCAGACTTGCTGTGTTTTTGCTATTTGCATCATTTTTTATGGAGCTTTTGTTTGCATTGATTTACTGTTTGCAGATTTTAGCTACTATTTTCTGTGATTTCAGCATATTTTGTTTGCTGTGCATTTGTACCTGTCAGCCATAGTATCATCGACGCATCCTAACCTGCTTAAAAGGAAGCATAATAAACCTACTTTAGTGTGTTTTCTGCAGTAGACCAACACAGAGAAGTGCTTCATGTTCTGTTTATTCCAGACCAGGGGAATCCAGCACCATTTTCAGAACCTCAACAGCCTTCCTTTTTGTTTTACCTATTTATGAACCTCCATAAACTGCAGCCAGTTAGTGTGTGTTTTAATCCCAGTGTGAAGGCAGCCGGTGTGTGTGAAGGCTTCAGAGGTTTGTTAGAGAAGATTAGAGATCCACAGGTGGAATTTATCAATCCTGCGCTCCACAAATCGGCCTGCAGTTTATTTAAATCACAGTGTGCAGCGTCTCCCTGAACACAGCAACATGGTGGCAGCATCATGCTGTGGGACAAGGAACCCAATCAAAGTTGATGGGAAGATGGATGGAGCTAAATCCAGAATAATCCTGGAAGAAAACATTCTGGAGGAGGCTCAGCTTTCAACAGGACAACCAGATATATTATGGGATGGTTTAGAGAGTAAAAGTAAATTATGAGTTAAAAAGAAAGTTTTAAAATTCCACATTTTTGTCCTCTCACTTCAACTAGGTTGTGTTGATCTGGAGTTTGTTGCAATGTGACAAAATGTGTAAATTCTTGATTATTGTCACCATCTATAATAACGGAGGAATCTTGAATTAATATGAATTACAACAATATTTAATATTTAGATGGTATTTTAATATCTCAACTATGAATTCATTGATTCCTATTTGGATTGTTTATCATTTTCTAATCAACAATAAAAATAAACATTTCCCTCGCCCTATTATTTGTTTAAATAACGTAATTTGTGAAATACTGTGTGTATACAGTACACTGGGAATCCTGGATGAAAGTGTTATGTTGTTTTATTGATTTTATTTTAAAACACAATGAAGCTGTCAGATTCATTAAGTTTCTACAAATATAAAACCAAATATATAAAATACATAAACTAGAACATAGATTCCAACAGTAAAACACATTAGGGGATAATTATTATTATTAATTAATAATAATTTAATATTATTTATTAATTAATACATAATTACTATTTAATTAAAACAATAATACCCCATTTTCAATCATTTTTTTGTTGTATGTAATTATTGCTTATAGCATTACAATTATTTTATACAGTGGTGTTATGATGTGAAGGTTGTGCACAAAATACACTTAGAAACCCTGTTGGCCAAAATGTATAATTATTAAATATAAATAGTATTTAGAAATATTCTGCTTTTTATTGTCTCAGTGGGGAAATTCAAGTGTAAACACAACAAAGTGACAGGAAACAAAGTCTGCAGGTTCACACAGTTAAACATGAAAAGACAGAATAAAGAATAAAACCGTATAGGAAGGGCAAAATTACAGCATGAAATACTGTACAGTTATTAAAAATATACTCTGATCCAAAGGGATGTGCAACTGAGTAGAATAACAAATCTACAAAATGTGCTTGTGGATTTGTGCATTTTAAAAAAGCGAAAATAAAAATGGCAACAACAGAGATGTTACTGAAATGAAGGATCTGCAGATCCAAATAAAAAAATTATTAGAAAAAAAACAACATTTTCAGAAATTCAGGGTTGATGTTTTTTTCACCTCTGGCAGAAAATGAGTTTCCACATTTTTGTTTCTGAAAAGAAAAATTGCAAATATGATAATAAAATTCAACATGTGTTCAAATTCACAATTTCCAGAGTTGTGAGAGCAAATAATATCCTAAAATTATGAGTATGTAATTTTAGTAGCAGGAAAAGTCAAGCGGATATGTCAACAAAAAAATAAACGTGAAGTTGTTTCTAAGTTTTTTATTTTTATTTTTTAAGTGCGGGAGTCACTATAAGTTTAGCAACAATACAGTTCCCTGGATACCTTTTATGCAAATGTTGCTTTGTTAGTTTGTCTCCAATAAAATGTATTTCTATGTACAACACTGTTTTTTATATAAAGTCGCAGGCTTATGTGTTTATTAGTATTTTTTAAATTATCTGTTAGTTTAATGTGAGCGTGGGTAAAACTTGTGAATTCACCATAAGTCAAGTGATTCGATTTTATAAGAACCTGCCGTGACGTCACGAACATGCTGGTTTTGTTTGCTACCGCTTGGGGGCGGTAATGTGTAATTCCACAGCGTTACCAACCGACAATAAACGCCAAGAAGAATCCAAAAAGGCATTCTGCAAAAAGCCGTGTAGTTGGAATAAATGTGAAGCAGTTTTCCAGATTTACAACCGACCGGAGGAGAAAACGCTTCATCTCAGACAGTTTCTGGTGCAAACATGGCGGAAGCTGGAGACGGAGCCGAGCAGCAGGCCAGCTATCAGGTCCGGGTCAGCGGCGCGGTAAGCTACAGTCTGCACGCTGCGCTAGGCTGGAACAAGCTCAATCACAGCGGGCCCAGATACGCCCAGCGGGAGAAGGAGCGAGTCTGAGGGGGCAGAAACGGTTCACTGAGACCGAAGAGCCGAGATGCTGGTAGCTAACCGGACAACAGGAATGAACAGAAAGGCTAGCTTGGCTTAGCAGGCGGTCGGTTAGCCACAGGTTCTGCTTTCTATTGAACGGTTTAGATGTTTAGCAACCATGGACGAAACAAAAAATGTGCATTTCAGAGAGTGAAAAACAAAGCAATCATGCTCAAACTGACCCTGCAGCCGCTGCAGCAAGACGCTAACAAATATCGCGAGATTGCAAAGTGAAAAAGGAAAATAAAAACTCAGACAAATCAACACGACATAATTTATACTTTTGTTTATTTCATCTGCTACACAGCTTCTAATGTTTTGTTCATCCACGTTATCTTTAGCTCATTGATACCAGCTACGTGGTAAAGTTGTGTTGTAATCAAAGAGGGAGACATCGCGAGAGTTGCCTGGCCAGAGGGGATTTTTGATTCATGAATGTGATTAGTTGTTTTATGACCACAAGTTTAAAGAAAACCAGCTATAAAACATTTTATATGCAAAGATGATGTAAGTTAATATTTTTTATTACTGAAGTGTGGATAGATGAGACATTTACTCTTAAGTAGACATTTGAACCATCAAAAAAAGTGAGTATAAATGGTTGAATATTTTGTAAAAGATTCAGCAACACTGAGATACTGTTTAATAGATTCTCAAAGTTTCATAAACTTTAGTAAGAATAATTGTCATGTTGTTACTGTTAACTAAATAACAGTTTCTCTCTTCAGGCGACGCAGGAAACAGACAGCGACTCCACGGACGCCGTATCAGAACCGGGAACGTCAAAGGACGCCGGAGATCAGAAGTCCGTTGGCGAAGCTTCGCCCGTTGTGTCCGACCACGGAGAGGACGGCAGCGGTGGTGAGAACGAGACGGCAAGTCAGGAGGCCAGAAACGACGAACTTAAAACCGACGAATCTTCTTCAGAGGCCGCTTCTCCTCGCGATGTGCTGAAAATGGTTTACGTTGACGAATCAGAGGAAAGCAAAGAAAAACCGGAGGAGGAAGAGGAGGAAACGACGGCGGGAGCAGACATCAGCGAGATGGACCCCACGACTTATCTGAAAGAGGACGAGAAACAGACAAACTATGAAATAGAAGAGGAAGATGAGAACAGGAAGGAGGAACAGGAGAACAGTAAGGAGGAAGAGGAGGAACAGGAGAACAGTAAGGAGGAAGAGGAGGAACAGGAAAACAGGAAAGAGGAAGAGGAGGAGCAGGAGAAAACGAGAGAGGAGGAGGAGCAGAGGAACAGGGAGGAGGAGGAGAGCAGGATGGAGGCAGAGGAAGAGGACAGCAGGACATCAGAGGAGAAATCGTCGTTTGCTGCTAAGCTGAGCGCGTCTGCAGCCGACGACCTTGATGAGATGATGGACATCGGGACGGTGGACCAGATGGAGCAGGAAGCTCTGATGAAGGAGGAGGATGAGGAGCAGAACCGTTCACCTACAAACACAAACACAGGTACGCAGCGTAGTTTTACCTTTCAGTTTTGATATGGCCAAAAAAACAAAACCTCATCCATGCATCAAAACTTTATCAAAAACTGGGAATTTTTTTTAGAAATGGCTGTTTCCATTCAGAAAACGTGTTTTCAAAATGTCAAATTGTGCAGTTATGTGGTCAATGGAAAAGCAATCAATAACATTAACCATCGTAATCAACATATTATCAATATCAGTTGGAAATGCGTCTAATAAAATGTTCAACAATTTCACCAAACTCCGATCCAGAACCACAAAGCGTTCTGGGAGATAATAACCACTCAACATCTTGTGCGGCTGGCTAAGCTAGGATGGTGGCATCAACTAACTCTCTCTCTCTTTGGTTACCTAGCAACAACCTGCTGAGCTACTTGCACAGCAGCAGTTTCAGATTTTACCGCTGTGCGTCATAACTGCTTAAAAATAAAAAACAGCGTTTGGTGAAAGGAGAAAATGAGATAAACGTCTCTAGAGGAAAATGAGGGTAAAATAGGAAAAGCTGCATCTCGATTTGGCAATAATTCAGATATTTAAAACAAAAACTAGTTAATAATTATTGATATCGACTGAAATGAAATGTTTATATGGTGAGATATTTCTCAGCTGTATCGTCCTGAGAAAACAACCTGGATGTAAATGGTCGACATGCTGAGCAACAATGATGTGACTGGATGAGCAGCATGAAAACGGATTAAAGCGTCACCGCTTTAATCCGTTTTCCTAAACGGTCCGGTCCGGTCCGGTCCGGTCCGGTCCGGTGGGGAGGCAGGAATGCGTAATCGACCAAAACAGTGAACTCCGCTCCGCCTACAAACCTCTGTCTCGGTTCGGTTTGAATGCATATGTGAAAGCCAAGTGGACCGGAGACCGCTCCAAAAGCAAGAAGTGGACTACAGCGCAGGGCATTCTGGGTAAATACAACCAAGACAAATGTTAGCCTAGTTCTAGCAGGAGAGACGGATCGTGGTCTTTATCCTCCAACCGCTAAAATTTGACGTCTCCATTTTTGTTTCCATTTGGTGTGAAAGGAAGTTGTACTCGGTGTCTTCAGAGGTTTTTGTGTTTCCTTCAGTGGGTCTTTGGACAGCGCCTCCACAGGCGAGGAGGAGAACAGGTTGCTCAGATGAGTTGGTTGGCTTGACACAAAATGGAACAAATGTTGCAGTTTTGTTCCCAAATCAAACCAAACCTACTGATCTACCCGGTGAGAAAACCTGACAGCCATCGATGTAATGGACAGTTTTTCTATAGAAAAACATTGATTTGTGTGAGTGTGTTTTCAGACCTGATGGTTTGATAGACTCTGTTTGATTTGGGACCAAAACTGCAACATTTGTTACACTTTTCAGGTTTGCAGCAGTGGATTAATCTCTTTGTTTTTATTTCCCCTCGTAGTTTCCACCCTGGAAGACGGAAACTCCGCTGAGGAAGAGGAGGAGGGAGCCGATGTGAAACCGTCTGCTTCAGATTTGATGCAGTCGAGTTCGTCTCCGTCTCCGTCAGCGGGAAGCACAGGTAGGCGAGCCGACGGCAGCAAGCAGCTCCGCTTCGGCTGCAAGGAATGGATCTGATTTAACAAAAACTAAACGGCTCAGTGTTTGACTTTATGGGTCTGGAACAATAATCCAGCTTTAAAAACAAAAAACCTTTTCCAAAAATGTAATTTTCAAACTCCAAAAATTAATCAATAAGTTATTTTGAGCTCTTAAATGTTATGTTAAAATTTCTTTCGTACTCGACCCGTTTGTCTCCTCCTGTCTGCAGGCAGAGACAGCTCCTCCCCTGCTGCCGTGGTAAACGGGATGAAAGTGGTGAAGTTGTCCTTTCCCAGATCAGACTCTGTAAGTCTCTCCTTGGTTAAAAATATTTTTTTTCAGAGCTAAAACGTTCTTCCTTCTGGTCGTCGTTGATGTGTTTGAATTCTTTTTCCTGAAGCAGGAGGGGCAGACAGAGACCGAAGACAGGAAGTCGTCTCCTTCGCCGCCTCTGGCCAAAGTGAAGGACGAGCCGGTGGACGAGGAATACGAACAGGCGCTGATTTCCTCCACGTCTACGGCCAGCATCAAGGACGAACCCGCCAAGGTGAGTTCACGCACAGCATGGTGGTTCATCAAAACAAAATAAAATTAACTAATGAAACCAGACCACAATCAGACTTCTGCGTAAACGGTTCGCGACCTGCATGCGCAGAATGTAGCCGTCACCCAGCAGCGTAAAGATGGCCGCCACGATGGATGGATGGAAGTTTTTCAGTAACGAGCTGAAAGTATCGTCTCCAGATCAGAAGCAGATGAACGAAGCTGATATAAAGTCTGTGGAGTCGCCAAACTTTATATCGAAGACAAGTTTGTTTTTTTAGAATTGGCGTTTCAGTAAAGGAAATTTATTTTAGAAATATCAAATTGCTCAATTTTATGGTCAACTATTTGTAGAGACATTTGACTCTGAATTGAGGTCAAAGGTCACAGAGTGATGGAAGCCCTTATGAGAAGGAGAAGAAAATAGGCAGCTGTTGGAAGATGTTCTGAAATCCTGCAGGCCTAGTCAAAGTCACTGAACTAATCCAACCTTAACACAATGATTTCAAACCATTAACAGATGTTTGTTCTATTTAAGTCGGTGAAAAATCTTCAGTAAAATCCTTCAGAGAAACATTTATCCAGATCAAACCAAATCGATCTTATAAAAAATAATAATGCAGGAAAAGGAAAAAAAAATAATGGACTTATGTAATCTTTCTCTTAATTAATATTGAAAAATAACACAATTCATCAGCTAATCATGAATTTAAGAAGACAGTCAGAGAAAACAAAAACCATCCATACTCTGTCGTATAGATGGTCGACTGCTGTTTGTACATTTTGCTGCTGCTTTGATCCAAAACAAATAATTCGGTTGACATCGCAGCCCAACGCCACGCTGCTCACAAGGAAGATGGCGTCTGGTATTTGTGAAGTTGTCTCTTCACGGGGCGGTTCCTCTGTCGACAGGACGACCTGCGGATCGGCTCGGTGTTCTCCGTGTCGCCGTCTGGAGAAACGCTGCCGTGCGTCAACCCGTCCTCCGTCCACATGTCCTGCTCCAACTGCAGGAAGAACCTGCTGAAGGGACAGACGGCGTTCCAGAGGAAGGGTTCGCCGGCGCTCTTCTGCTCCACTTCCTGCCTCTCCGTGTCGCTGCCCTCCTCCAAAGGAGCCACCAAGCCCTGCGTCTTCTGCCAAAAGTAACGACACCAGCATGCTGCCGGGCCGGGCCGAAAATCTGATCTGCACTTTTCTAAAGAGAAATGACAGAAAATATTTTCAAAAAGTGTTTTTATCTCAATCTGGATTATATGACAGAGTATTAGGACCAGAATATGAGCATAGTCATAATATTAGCCGATTAAAGATGCAATTTAGCCAGAAAAACTTATTAAAATTAAGATAGTTTTAATGAAAAAGCAAAAATCTGTTTATTTCCTAGTTTGCTCAATTGTTTCAAACTTCTGCATATGATAATCATTTTATGCTAATGTATTAAAAGATAAAGTATTTAAATTAAGTATTATCTGTAAAACTTACAAAGTATAACTTCAGAACATTTCTGATTTAAATATTTTATTTTTCATGTTGAAGTTCTCCTAAATGATTCTGGTATTATTTTGTTTGTCAAACGTTATTCTTGTGATATTATGATTATCATAACGTTTTTCAATTCATTTATTGCGATAAATTTCTCATAAGATTTTGATTCACAACTGTCACAATAAATTCCCATTAATAATAAACACTAAAACTATCTGTATTGTTGGGATTGTTAGTTTTAATATTTTGCTTGACTGTTTATTCAATTAAACGCATCAATAAATGTGAAAATATGATTAAATGCAGTTTAGTGATAGAAATCACATTTTTTATGACTTGCGTCCTAAAGAGGCGTTTTATAAACGGGAATGTTTATCAAGAGCATAATTTGTTTGTGGGGCTAAAATTACCTAAAAAGTTGTAATAAATAGTTAGCATCACTTTTATTTTTATCACAAAATATGATAATTATAAACTTTAAGTCCAGATTTGATTCTCATAATTGAAAGTAAAAAAATCTTGTCCTGGTCCTAATATTCTGTCACAGAGGCGACTTGAATTAAAAGTCTATTAAATAGAAGCTTTAGACAAGATTGTTAAACAAGATGGCCGCCGTGGCGCGCCGACACTCTGAGCTTTAGAAACGAGAGGAGAAAAAAATCCAGATTCTCCAAAACTCTTTTTAGTGAATAAAATGATTTTAAGGCCCCTCCGGGTCTCGATCGGCTCTGTGACCCGGCTGCGCTGCTCTCCTGCAGGTTGATCCTCCGGACCCAGGATGCGGTTCTGGCTCCAGACGCCAACGGCGCCATGAAGGAGTTCTGCAGCCAGAACTGCGTCACTTCGTTCAACTACAAGAAACACACGCAGAGCATCCGCGCCGCCGGCGCCGCGCCGTGCAAAGCGCCGCAGACGCAGTCGCTCTGCAGCATGTGCTCCAGATTCAGCACCGTGAGTTCAGCGGACCAGAACCCGCTTCGCCCGGTTCTACGTGCTCGCCGCTGTGAAGCAACATTTTTCTGCTCTCTCGGCAGAGCAAACACGAGGTGATCCTGCGCGGCACCGTCCACAAGATGTGCAGCGACGCGTGCTTCAACCGCTTCCGCACCGTCAACAACCTGACGATGGCCGGCTGCGCCAGCTGCGGCTCGTTCTGCCAGAGCAAACCCGTCATGCTGAAGCTGGAGGACAGCAGCAAGACGCTCTGCAACATGGACTGCCTGGCCAAATACAAGGAGGTACCTGAACGCCTCGCGTTCCAGTTCACTGGAAATAAAATATTAACTT
The DNA here is from genome assembly GCF_002775205.1 of Xiphophorus maculatus. Taxonomy (NCBI): domain Eukaryota; kingdom Metazoa; phylum Chordata; class Actinopteri; order Cyprinodontiformes; family Poeciliidae; genus Xiphophorus; species Xiphophorus maculatus. Next base: position 13,584,916 of record NC_036455.1, on the reverse strand, counting down.
GCAAGAAATAGGAGACTGTTTCAGTAAATAATTGATTAAAAAACGGTTCTAGTTTCACAGGAAGATTATTTCACTTCTAACTTGAGATTTTTCCCACATTATAAATGAAATAATCTGCCAGTAGAATTAGTGTTTTATCAATATTAACAAATTATTGACCTGAAACTAGTTCCTACACTGCAAAAACACAAAGTCTTACTAAGTATATTTAGTCTGGTTTCACATGTTATTAAACTGGGACAAAACTAACTTAGAAGTACATTTTCAGAAAGATGAAGGATCTTATTTTAAGTAAATAATTCCTTAATATTAATACAGTAAGAAACTGTTTTCTGTTATTTACTTCTAACATGGGAAAATGTTTTGATAGTGAAAGAATCTGCCAGTGAAAATAGTACTTATTAAAATCAATATTAAGGATTTATTTCGTTTTTTGTCTTATTTTAAGTGTACTTAAATATTTTCTCTAAAATCTAAACCCAAGACACTTGATAAGATTTTGTTTTTTCCAGAAATTTTAGCACTAAATTTTCTACGTTTAACTAAGGCTCTTGAGAAATTAATCAGCATATTTGATGTGGATTGATGATTTTAACGATGACACTTCATTTTTCTTACTCTGGTTTCACAGCTGATGTTTGATGTTTGTATGTTTTCATGATGTAAAGCACCGAGAACGGCCTTTCTGCTGAAATGTGCAATACAAATAATCTTGATTGCTTTTCGTTTGTTGCCAGAAAACGAAGGTGATTCTGCCGTGCACGATGTGCCGCGCGCCACACATGCTCCCCCAGATGTTCAGCAACAAAAACAGCGACGAGTCGGTCAACATGTTCTGCAGCAACAGCTGCTTGATGGCGTTTAAAGTCCAGAGCGTCAGCTCTTCAGGTGCGGCTGCACACGTTTCCTCCTGCTGGACGTTAAAGCAGTGAGATGAAAACTCTCCGGTTATCTTTGATTCTCTGTGATCTTAAAAAGTCAATATTCTGTGATTCACTACTAGATTGTAAAACGATCTTCCATTTGAGAAACGTTGTTCCTGTAAATGATGAGTGTTTCAGTTTTCTTACTCTCTGATGTTTTTTCTGCAGAGATATTTTATGATCAGTTGAGATTGAAAAGCAGCTAATTTACGTTAACAAGACAAACGGTTTATTTTATTCTTTACATAAACAAGTTAAAAAAGACTGAAAAAATACACAAATGGATAAACAATATTTAAATTCCTGTCAACTGCAAGAACACAAAGCGAACTTGTTATACCTCCACCTTTTTATACATAAAGCATCATTAAAATCAAAGCAGCAGAATTTTCCTGTATATTTCTGAAACAGGAATTCTGAATATTTTAAAAGAAAACAAATAAACCTTGTATTTATTTAGAAAATTATTTTTATACATTTAAAGTTCTAATTTTGTTCAATATTGCAATAGTTTGATACATGAGTTCTTACATTATCATCACCTGAAACAAACAGTATTATAGATAATAAGCAGAATGTATGGACTGAACAGAGAACGCCACGTTCCTAATATTCTGGCAGCTTCATTTGTGACTGACATAAGACTGAACTTTGATATTTTTAGTAACGTTTCGGTTCTAACGTTCCTCTGCAGGAGCTCGGTTAAACTGTGACAACTGTGGGAAGAACACGGTTCCTTCGTACCACCTGGCCATGTCGGACACCTCCATCAGGAACTTCTGCAGCATGCCGTGCGTCATGACGTTCCAGGTAGAGACGCCACCAACGCAGCCGCTTCATTCCCTCCGCAGGTGAAACTCTAACATTTCTCCTGCATCGTTTCTGTTTCACAGGAAAAGTTCAAGAAGAGCCAGCCGCAGCTGAACGTTTTCACTAAGCTGCCGGTGGGGTCGGCCCAGGCCCAGACCGCCACGCCGACGCAGCTGGTCGACGCCCTGAAGCTCAACTGCTTCCAGTGCGGCCAGGTGGTCACCTCCAAACCGGAGCTCATCCAGATAAAGGTAGCAGGAAACGAGACGCCACTAAACCGTCTTAAAAGTTTAGTGGAAACTTTCAATAAAAGTTGAAAGTTTCCACCAAAAAAAACGTCATAAATTGAGATTAAATTTCTCCTCGAAACTCAGAAATTTCCAAGTTTTTTGTAGAAATTTCAGAGATGGCTCTCAAGATTAGATTTTTTTTGTTGGAAATTTTACAGTGATTTAATACTCCATCATAGATTTTGCGTGTTTGCTGTATTAAAAGAAAAGCGTCTAGTTTTCAGTTTCTTTTCGACTCGACTGAACAGATTTTCAGTAATAAGAACAGGATCCGGGCCGCTTCTTTCAAAGCGTTTGCTATATTTAGCAAACGTTTTATATGAATCATTTCAGTAAAAGTCTATAAATATTCATGGTTTCACCTTTTGGCAAAGCTTGGTTATAAAAAGACACATACTTTGCATTTTCCGTTGTAAGAAACTTACAAATTAAAAGCGTCTATCTTAATCTACAGGCCACATTTGTATCATTTTTAGAATTGCACTTTGGATCTGAACAGATAAATGATCCCAGAGTCGGGTTTTGTGATTGTTCCCGTGTTTCTCCAGGATAAAATAATTTTCCTCTGCGGTTCCGACTGTTCGATGGAGTACAAGAAGGCCAACGCTGTGATGAGTCTGTGTGAATACTGCAAGATCGAAAAGATCACCAGAGAAGCCAAGAGGATCAACAACAAGGACTGCTACTTCTGCAGCGACGGTGAGCGCAGCGGCTTTACGCAGTTTTCCACATCTGTAAAAAAATTATATTTTTAGACTTTTATCCTCTAAGTAGCAATCTTTACTCACATTCAAGAATTACTGAGTTAAAACAAGCTCGTATTTCTTACTGAAAAGTTACTCATAAGTTAGTTTTGTCTTATTTCAAGTGTACTGAGATATTTTCACCAGAAACTAGACCAGAAATATTTTGTTTTTTGCAGTGAATGACCATGACTACACTGCAAAAAACACAAACTCTTACCAAATCTAGTCTAGTTTCTAGTGCAAACGTCTGTTTTGTTTTATTTCAAGGATGGTAGATTAAAGGAAACTTTTCAGCAATGAGCTTATTGGTCAATAAATCCTTAATGTTGATTTAAAACATGTCCAGTTCCACTGGCAGATTATATTGAGACATTTTTCTCATGTTGGAAGTGAAATAATGTTCCATTGGAAGTAGCACATTTTTAAATCAACATTAGGGAAATGTTAAAACATTTCTTGCTGAAATGTAACTTCTAAGTTAATTTTGTCTTATTTGTCATATTTGGATATTTGAACTAGAAACTATTCAAAAATCATAATATTGTGATGCAGAACCGCGTTCTGTTGCTGTTTCCAGGCTGCAAGCTGCTCTTCAGACACGAGCTGAGTAAGAACTGGGGGAAGCACTGCCACTCGTGCGTCTACTGCCACTGCGTGTCCAAGAAGCTGGTGACGGCCCAGTACGGCGGCTCCATCGAGGAGTTCTGCTCCGAGGAGTGCCGCTCCAAATACACCATGCTGTTCTGCCACGTAAGCCGCCGCGATCCGCGCACCGAAGCCTCCGTTTGCTTTCAGCACGATGATGATGCTCTCACTGCGCCCCCTTCAGGTAGCAAAGTGCGACAGCTGCGGGCGCAAAGGGAAGCTGAAGCAGAGCCTGCCGTTGCTCGGAGAGGTCAAACATTTCTGTGGCATCAGCTGTTTGCTCAAGTTCTGCTGCGATAGGGTGGCGGCCCAGGGCGAAGTCATCAAAGGTCCAAATCACTTTTACCTTTATTCCACATTTACTGAGCATGAAAATGTTATTAAAAGTATTAAACAAGGTTTAACAGAAGGGATCTGCTTAATAGTGATAAAGAAAATAATGTAAACAAGTTATTAGACAGAAAGTGCTGCTGTTGCTTAATAAGGCCAATAAGTATTGATTTCACTGTCACTGATTATTTTAGTAATTCATTATTTTATTGATTAATCAGATAAAAATGCCAGATTTTACTTTTTTTCTTTTAACCAATTAACATATTTTTTATACTTGAAATGCATTAAAAGATGCAAATTTAAAAATTTATATGTATGCATGCAGTTATAGCTTAATTACTGCGCTAAGTACTTTTCTCAACAAATGTGTTTTTTTGTTGTAATTAGTGATTAATCAATTACTAAATTAGTTATTTCAATAATTGGTTAATTTTTATTTGATTAATAATTTCAGCCCTATATTTATGTTATAAATGTTTCTATAATTTTAACATGATCAACATATTACTACATAACAGTTAAATGTAAAACTAAAAATTTAAGAAATAGTATTTACTTTAATTTCCTGCAGAAGTGACTAATCATCTTTTTTGGTCTGTTTGATCCATAATTACATTTTAGGTAATTTTATGATGGATTGCAGCTCAGAAAACATGAAATGATTAAAACCTGAAATCAAATTGTTCATGTTTTTCATCAAATCAAGTTTTGATGGACATAATTAATAACATATTTTGTTCAAACGGTAGAAAAACGACCAAAAGGAAAACCTGCAGAAACGTTTCATGTCTGTGAATCATGTTGAGAAGCGACTGAAGAGAGTCCAGTCGAACTTTATTCACTATTGTTTTATAAAACATCTGCTGGACGTTTGGGTCAGAAGCCGTGGGACTCGGTTTGAAGCGGTTGTTTGTGTTTTGGTTCCTGCAGCTGCAGGCGAGGCCACGCCCGTCATCGCCAGCGTCATGTCGCTGGCAGACCAGCCGGCGGGGAGATCCAAGTCAGCAGACAAACCCACGCACCTCAGTACAGAACCCAGACAAAACCGATTCATCTGTCTGACCCGGTTCTTTGTTTCACATCTAAAGTTTCCCTTTTTGTCTCAACAGGCACCAGGTCAAAAACCAAGAGCTCTGGAAATGTCCAAACAGACACAGCGAAGATCCATCCTCCTCCTTCTCCTCTTCCTCCTCCTGCGCCGAAGTTACTGAAGAACAAAGCGCTGCTGTGCAAACCTCTGGTGCAGAACAAAGGAGTTTCCTGCAAAACGCAGACGGCCAGCGTGGAGGCGCAGACCGGTACGGACACAAACTATCAGTCAGTTTATCCTCACACATTTACAAAGTAAAGTTTATTCAGAAAGCAATTATCACAGGCAAAATCACAAAGAATTGTACAATAAAAATAAAATTATACAGAGAATAACAAACATAAAGTCATGAAAAAGAGCTTGGGAAGCGAATCCACCCGCGATTCTGGCTAAAATGTTTTCAGCCAGAATCTGAGTGAAGCCACTGATTGGCTGAAAACAAAATGCAGTAAAAAAATTAAAATGTTCTGATTCTGTAAATAAAATACAGAATTTTGTTGTTTATGATTAAAGTAAATTAAAAATTGTTTATCTAATTTTCTTTTTTCCCCCTTTTTTCCCAAATTGGTGGAATAAAAATACAACCAACAATCTTTAGCCACAAAACAATAAGCTGTAAATCAATTAAAGAAAATTTACAGAGCAAAATTTCAGCAGTTTTTTTTTAACATGTAAATAATTTTCTAGACAAAAATAAGCAGAAAAAACACGTAGCAATGTTTTACCTAAAAAACAAAGAAATTTCAAACACCATTTTTCTGAATTACTTCCATGTTTAATGATTTATATCATATTTCTAACATGTTTTGTTTTTCTCAGCTGTAGAGCAAACAAACATTTAATGCCTTTATTTATTACTTTATTTATTAGATATTTAAAAACATCCTCTCTGTCCTCACTAAAATGTCCTTCTCTCTTCCCGTAGAAGACGCCTTCCCCAGGGTCATGGTGTTGCCGGTTCCAGTCCCGGTTTTTGTTCCTGTTCCCATGAACATGTACAGCCAGTTCGTCCCCAAACCTCTGAACGTCCCGCTACCTGTACGCCTGATTATTGGTTATTGATTTCATCTGAACTCGATCGGCTCCACTCAGATTTATTTCTCGTTTGTCCGCGTTGCAGCTGCCGGTGCCGATGTTCCTCCCCGTGACGATGAACAGCGCCGAGCGCATCGTGGAGACCATCCAGGAGATCAAGCAGAAGATCCCGTCGGATCCGTACGAGGCGGAGCTCATCCTGATGGCCGAGATGGTTGCCGAGGGCGACGAGGAGAAGAGCAGCAAGACGGAGACTCGGAAAGACAAAACATCGGCGAAAGAGTCGGAAAGCAAAGAGGCTCCTGCACAAGACGGTGAGACTCTGCAGAAACAACCAAAAGATTACATCACATTTATTGATTATTGAAATAATCAACTGCTTCAGTAATCGATTAGTTAATTGACTTAAGAAAAGTTTATTTGCTGGGGGGAAAAACACCATATATTGAACAGTAACTGAGCCAAAACCAATGTATACACTTAGCTTTTTGGTTAATGTTTATATTTTGTGTTTATAAAAGGAATTGAATTGTTTCATTTTTTAATGCATTTCTAATATTGTCTAACAAAAGACTGAAGCAGTTAAGTCTAAAATATGCAAATAGTTTTATTTGATTAATCGTCAGAACAGAACAATCGGGTCAAAGCAGGTCAAACATAGAAAGGATGGAAGTGCATTAAAAGATGCAAATAAATAATTTAATTCCACTTTTAAATAAGAAATTAAACATTTTACTGTCTAAAAGTCCATAATAGCATCCTTTAGTGCAGTGGCCCCCAACCCGCGGCCCGGTACCAATTGGTCCACGGACCGGTACTTAATTAAATATTTCCGTTTTGTGTATTATTTGAGTCTGGAGGATCTTTTATTTTGAAAATCCTTTAACCGGATTCTCTCGGTTCCGTCTTGCCGCCAACATGGAGCCACAAGCAGCAAAATGAGTCAGAAACGGATCAGATTGTTTGGAAAGTTTCTTTGTGAAGGGAAAAGGCCCAGAGGAGAGACAGGAGGATGGATTTATCCCGGCAGGTGATTCCCACAGTCCAAGCTCTGCATGATATGGTGACCAGATGTTAATGAGGCAATGAGACCAAGAACCCTGAGCATCAGCAACACTTCGGGTCTCATCGTCTCTCATCTCTCCCAGATGGACCGTCTGGTTGCAGAGAAACAAGCTCAGGGCTCCATTAGTCATTATTGTGAAGTAAAATGTTCCTTTTGTCGCGCATCTGTATCTTATTTTGAAGGTGTAAACATTACCATAGCGACCAGAGTCAGAGAGCGTTAGGGCAGTGGAGAGACGAGATCAGAGGAGTAGAGCTTGTGAGTTTTAGGTTTGCTTTACAAACTGTAAATAGTTTCATTTGTTCAGGGAGCCTGAACTCCAGGTAGAATCTCTCTGTTTTGCTTCCCATTAAAATGTTTTCAGTCGTGATGTAAACTTTGACCTCTGCTGCTCTTTTTCTCCAGATCATATCAGCAACTACAGCGACGACCTGGATACGGACGACCTGGCCAGTTTCCTGAACAACTGGGAGGAGACGAGCTCCGACGCCGGCCTCAGGCTGCCGGGTCGACAGTACTCCTCTGAAAAGCTGAACCCGGTCCTGGACGCCGCCGCCGCCGTCCCGTCTCCAGAGCCGGATCTGGAGCCGCTGCCGTCGCAGGGCCCGCCGCCCCTGGACATCGAAGCGGATTTCTCCATCGGTGAGAGTAAAACGCGGAGCTGGACCTGCTGTGAGATGTTTTTGGTTGTTTCTCTGATGTTCAGCGCCGCTTTCAGAAACCCTGGAGAGGATGGCCCGGCTGAGGGAGCACTGCAACAGATCCCCGAGTCCGACGCCGGCGCCGAGACGGAAACAAGCCCACAGGAAAGCCCGGGACAAGAGGGTGAGCGAGGAGAGCCGAGTCTCAGCAACCAGCAACCAGCGTTACGCAAAATCTAAAACTAGAGGAGCAGCAGAGGGAGATACTGAGTGATACTTTTTGGGGAGAGAAGCCAGGGAGATTTTTTTTTCATTTTTACTTCATAAAGCCACTATAATAAAAAAAAAAAACCAGATATAAATGTATACAAAATCACACTGTTTAATCCGTCAAAGAAAATACAAAATGAATAGAAATGTAACCAACAAAACCAGGAGGCGGCGGCTTTTAAAACGTTTTCCAGTTCCAGTGTTAAATGTTCTTTAGAAGCTGATGTTGTTGAAAATGGGGAAAAGTAAAATCTAAATTAAAATGTTGGGTTTACTTCAGCCTGGAGCCTCTGAAGTGAATCAGTCGGGTTGGATCGGGCTTGAACTCATTGCCTTCATTCTCTGTTCAACTTGTTGAATGGAAAATTAAATGCAGTCGAACAGCCTATGTCATCAGCATCATTCTAGAAATTGACTGGTAAAAATGGAGAATTATGGGATGTTTTTGGCACAGACCTCTCCATGATCTTCTGCCTTTAGGGTCGTAAATCCCAGCGGTTGTCTAAAGCAGCTGAAGAAAGTTCGCCGAGAAGCTCCGCCAAGAAGTCTGTGTCTGCCGAAATCCTGAAGCTGAAGAGCCAGTACGGCATCGACGCCTGGAAGTCCTGGATCCAGTGGAGGCAGACGCAGCCCAACCTGGAGCAGCGCCGCTTCGGCTGTGAGTCCGGCCCGCCGCGGGACCCGGCCTCCTTCAGAAACGCCTGGTTTCCATAGTAACGTCCGCTCTGTCCGCAGCACGGCCCCTGGAGCTGAAGGAGGATCTGCTCCGCTGCACCACGGCTGAACTCAGCTACGGTCTGTGCTGCTTCATCACCGAGGTGAAGCGACCGAACGGAGAGCCGTACCCCCCCGACAGCCTGTTCTACCTCTGCCTGGGAATCCAGCAGGTGAAGCCGCTGAAAAACAAAAACTCTGATTTAAAACGATGTTTTTAGGCCAAATGTGTTCCTGCTAGCGGTGGGACTCCATTAAAAATTTAATCTAGTTTATTGCAGAGTCTACAGTGAATCAAACGTATTTTAATCAACAAAATAAGCAACATTTTTACTAAATTATTGAATAGATACAACAAAGATATGTATTGTTTTTATTCTGCTGTTCAGGTTATTTTATTTCTGAAGCAGAAATTAACCCCCAGTAGCCAAGAGAAGCAGCTTTGTTGTCCGTCGCTCGCGCAGCAGGTTTACAGGCGTACCAGAAACGCACAAAGCTAAAAGTTCCAGCCGGAAAAAATAGTGCATTTCATCAAACATCTGTAAAATGTGACAGTGTATTGGGGAGGAAAGGTGAAAATTTGAGTTTCAAAAGTTATACATTTCCTTGTTTTCCTAGAAAGCTTCTGAAATTAACCTCAAAACCTCCAAAACCTTTTTGTTTTTTGGCAGAAGTATACTTTTTTTTAATGGGTCACCTTTAAGATTTCTGCTCTAGGACCTCCATTGTTTTCCTTCCACTCAACTTTCCACTAATATGCTTGGATACAGCACTCTCAACAGCCAGCATCTTTAGCCTTGACCTTTTATGGCTTACCATCCATCATCATCATAACAAAACATTTTTCTAGTAAAAATCTATATATTTTTATTGGTTTTATGCAAGATTACATTTTTTAGAAACTGACTTTGTTTGTATGGCATAAAGAATTGGTACATGGAAGTTTTACTGATCAAATTAAACAGTTTGAAAATGAGGTTTTTGCTGCTGATCTGCACCAGAAACTCTGTAATCGACTCCTCTCTCTGCAGTATCTGTTTGAAAACGGTCGAGTGGAGAACATCTTCATGGATCGCTTCTACAGCAAGTTCTCCACAGATTTCACCAACATGCTGAAAAGTTTTCAGCCCACCATCACTCCCAGAGGTGAGTTCATGTCAGACACAGCAGTCGCTAACTTTGACGTACATTTGTTGCGATTTATCGGCGTTTTTCCCTCGCAGGTTATGTGCATTCCCGCGTGGAGGAGGAGTTCCTGTGGGGGTGCAAGCAGCTGGGGGCGTACTCCCCCATCGTCCTCCTCAACACGCTGCTCTTCTTCTCCTGCAAATACTTTGGCTTCACCACGGTGGAGCAGCACCGCCAGCTGTCGTTTGCCCACGTCATGCGCTGCACCAAAACCAACCCGGACAACAGCAAGACCACCTTCCTGCGCTTCTACCCGCCCATTCCTGTAAACGAAGCAGAGTCAGGTATATTTCACATAACAATTGGTTTGCACTGCAAAAACCCAAAATCTTATTTCTAGTGCAAATATCTCAGTACACTTGAAATAAGACAAAACCAGCTTTGCAGTAACTTTTCAGCGACGTGTAGGAGCTCGTTGGAAGTAAATAATTTATTAACATGAATAAAAAGCAGCAGTTCCACTGCTGGATTACTTCATTTTTAACTTGTGAAAAATGCCTTTATAAGTTAAATAATCTACTAGTGTTGAAACGATTAATGAAATTAATCATCAATAATTGATTATTGAAATAATTTTTAACTAATTTAGTAATTGATCAGACTCGCTAAAGGAACGCTACGTTGTTGTGTTTTAGGGCAAAAAAATGCTTTTCTTATTTTAAAAGGAATTAAGTTGTTTTATTTGCATCTGTTAATATCCTATATTTTACAGGAAAGGCTTTTGGTGTTGATGTGAAATCTGCCCTTTTTTTTTATCCAGTTAATAATCAGATTAATCGATGACTGAAGTAATCGTTAGTTGCTAGTGGAACTAGCATTTATCAGTACTAAGGGATTATTGACTTCAACAAGCTTCTGTATTTTACTAAAAAGTTACCTTTAAGTTAATCTTATTTTATTTTAAGTATACTAAAATATTTTCACTAGAAACTAAAAAAATACTTTGCAACATTTTGTGTTTTTGCAGTGTAGTTATGTTATCCTTTTTATTGATAAAACCATAACTGAGCCTCATTTATAAAAAACTACAGCAGATTCAGGTGCAGAAATGATCCACATATGACTGAATGTAGAGAACGGTTCATAGAATTTGTGACATTGATAAACCAAAATAAAAACAACACCAATAGCTACAAAATGCTCAGTTTTACAGTTACAGGCTTTATTCTGCACAGAAAGATGCAAAATAAACGACTTTCTCTACAGCTGAATAAATAAAACCCAAGAAGGCATCAGGATCAGTTTCATATTCACTGATCTTTTCAAATTCAATGAATGAAGAGCTGAGTAATTTAATTCAGTATTTTCTTCCTTATAATTGAGCAGGCCTGTGGTTACCGATTCTGTGGTTTATTTTTGCATTTACTTTCTCTAGCCTTTAAAGTGATGGAAAAACTCAAATATAATCCATAGAAAACTGAGTTTTATCCAATTTATTCATATGTTTTTGCTCATTTCTAGTACACTGTATTTCTTTGTGCAGGAAAGGTGAGACATAAAGATGGTGACAAACCTCAGTGACGTGGCTCTGCTTCTCCCAACAGTTGACTGTAATTATTGTGTTCAGATCCAGATGGAGTTCCAGCAAAGAGGCGTAAAGAGGAAGAGAGTAAAGAGGAAATCCTGGAGATGATGGAGAACACGGAGAACCCACTTCGCTGTCCAGTCAGGCTTTATGAGTTTTACCTCTCCAAGTGGTGAGTGGATGATGCAACCTCACCTTTTGGTTCTTAATTTTTTCCGTCTATTAATATCAGCATCATCAAGGCTATTTTGCTCCTAATTTGGTTCTTTAAACCAAATTTTCTTAGACAAGTTTGTGTAATCTCTCTTGTGTGCATTGTATCTTAAAAATAAGTAAACAAAAACATCATACCTAAAAAACACACAAAAAACCCCAACATCTCCAGAAGATAAATGTTAAGCAAAATGAGGAAGAAACAGTAGAATATCCAATAAAAACCTGACAGATGCATCATCCGTGAACTGAGTTTGTAGCCAATAAATCTTTGGGAAATTTTCACATTGGAGCTAAAATCCTATATTCAATCAAACTATTACATTTTTGTTGTTTTTTATACACATTCAGCTATAGAAATTTTGTTTTTGCAGCAAATGTGTCTTAATTTCCCGAATAATTGATTTAAATATTAATTTTTACCAAGTTTTTGTTTACACAACAGTTGTCCGTCCCTTAAATTTTAAAACCTTTCCATTTTTATTGTGGGGTTAAGATGTTTAACAAACTTGAAAAATAGTTCAAAAACAATCTGTTACTGCGAATTAAAATGATGGGAAAAGCCGAAGCAAAGCTTCAACAGGAGCTTGGAAAGCTGTTGATCAAGGTTGCTGTTAAATATGACAGAGTAAAATGTCCTCCTCATCCTCGCTCTGTTTTTTGTATATTTCTTTTCCAGCTCGGAGTCGGTGAAGCAGCGCACCAACATGTTCTACCTTCACCCTGAGCGTTGCTGCGTCCCGAACAGCCCTCTGTGGTTCTCGTCCACACCTCTGGACGACAACACCATGGAGTCCATGCTGATCCGCATCCTCACCGTCAGAGAGCTTCATCTCAGGACCAAGAAAGACCAGCCAGTGGTTTCTGACCCGCCTTTTATACCTGAAGAAGAGGATGAAGACTCTGAGTGATTTAAAAAAAAAAGAACCGAAGTGACCTTTTCGTGGTTTTGCAACTGGCTGTCTAAATGTAAATAAACGTAAACGTTCACTACAACTTGTTCTCGGTAACTCACGATAGCAGTATGCTGAGCTGGAGAAAAGTTCCTTTCCTAAACTCTGTTGAGCGAGAGTTGCACATTTTCAAACGCACACTGTTTCTGCAGACTGTTCAGCTCGCAGACTGTTTACTGCTGCTCAAAGATGAAGACACAAAGCTCATCGGTTTAGTTGCATCTTGTTGCTTTCGGTTTCCTTCCAGGTATTATGATTCCTAACATTTCAGTGCACGCAAGTCTGCTGTGTTTTTTTTTATTTGAAAGGTAAATAATGAATGGTCTGCAGTAAATCTGGAAATATACAAAACCTAAATTCTGAGTTTGTTTCTGGAGCTGTTGGCCCAGTAACAAGAACTGAAATCGTCTATGATCTTTATTCACTTTAATTGCATTAAGGTTTATTTTTAACTCCTGAAAATGATGTGATATCTTTAAATCTAAAGATGCATGTTAGATTTTAATTTTGGAGTGATGGTGTCCTGGCTGTTTTAGATGTGAACCTGCTGCAAAATATCAAATTCAAATTTCTAAACTAGTACAAAAGCTTAATCATTTAAATCAAGTAATCGAGACCATAAAAGTCTAAAACATGCAGGGTACCAGCCACAAAAAAAAGAAACAATCCCAGAGGCCTTTTCACACAACTGTCAAATTTTGTTGTATTATAAAAACTAAGCCAGTATCACAGGCTGAAATGAGACCATAATGACAGATATTAATGAGGGTACTGGGAGCTAATCCAAAGATGTTTGTTCTCTAACATCTTGAGAATAAGAAGCAATTTGAATGTAACTGAAGGATTGGTCAATTGTAAAAGGAAGAGCAAATACTAACCTGAAACACAATATTTTTGCCATTTTGATATGAGTTTTTGGTATTTTTTGGAATATTGTTGAATCCAAAATGAGTCCGGGGATCATAATGCTGGGTAACTGAAGCAAGCTGTTATTTTAACCTCCTGTCCTTAGATTATAGTTGTCTGTTTTATATTGTTTGTTCTCTTTTTAATAAAATAATGTCTTAAATTGAATTTGTGAACCTGAATTATTTTTCTCTCGTCTCTGATAGTTACATTTTAGGGTTATTTTTTTAGTGTGGTTATGAGGACTTTGCCTGTCCTCAGAATGTCCCCATAAGACACGTTCACACGTTCTTCACAGTTCTCAGCTGCTCCTTGCATCTGATTCGCTCGTTCAAGTGTCAATCACTGACATCGCACTAAGCTAGTGACGTTACAGTCAATGATTGGTCAAATTTTCTGCCGTGCGCGTTGACTAGTTATTTACTTCGGTCACGTGGTCTTTCAAGACGGGAATGAGAATAAAAATGACTGCAATGGTTTCTTTACACTAAAGAAAGCTATTCTGACACTAAAACGAAGGTAAGTGTTGCTCATTGTGAAACGTATGTCCCAGTAGTCTTGCTCCAATGCCGTTTAGCAAAGCAAGAAATGGAGGACATAATTTAAGAAAACAAAGTAGTTTGAATTTGTTGTGATTAGCATGCTAACTACTCAGGTTTGGGAGCAACCCAAAGTTAGCCACACGTAGTGCTAGAGCTTTCTGCAGCACCAGTCAGAGCAGTAAGCGTGGTAGCCAGGTAGAGAAGCATTGCTAAAGTCACATTGGTTACATTTCTATTTAAACTATCAGTATTCAACTGCTAATAAAACTTTTATTTGAGGTCATCATTATCTTGCAGCATTTGTCTTTACCCCGTTGCACTTAGGTGGGATATATTTACTTATTGCACCATTTCATTTAGCATATTTAAGTGGCCTGTTAAAAGTTATAACTTTATGTGCAAAAAATACACAATATTTATGATGGGACTTGTTAAATATACAGTAATTGGCCAAAACGTACCAAGAAGGAATGGTTTAGTTTTGGTTTCATGTGATTGTTGGATTAGATTATTCTTTTACCATATTATTGAACAGATTGTACTTTCTAATGAAAGCTGCAGCTTTGAGTAGTCCAGTTTAGTATAAACATACATGTATTGATGCTATTATAATAATATAATTGTTTTTGTTGATTAGTTCTGTTGATGACCAGAGGGCTCATTGTTCTAGTGTTGGTGTGACAAACATGGCTTTTATTTACCTCAAAATTGACTTAATTTTTAATTAGCCTGGTTGTCTGTTAATCTTTTATAGTACTTATATTCCAATAATGGGCTAATATGCCATATAATTAGTCTAGAGAGGATCAGGTTTTCATTAAGAAAAGTAGATTTTTTTATAACAAGTTGGGAATTCTAGTCTGATTATTGTAATGAATAAGAAAGTAAGAAGAATACATTTTTATAATGAGATTTAAAGCATTTTTTTTATTATGACCCAGATTTGTATTGGTTTTAGTTTATTTAAATTACCACAGATTTTCAGCTGTTAAAATACTGTAGTTGTGTTTATTTTTAAGATACACACATGGTATGTGGGTGTGTGAAAGTATTTTAATGCTGTCAGATTAATATTTTTGTCTTCACATATAACTCTTACAACATTACATTAGTTAACATACTTATTACCAATGGTTAAATCAATGTGATACAGGTCACACTGTGTATATTAGCGGACCAACACAGGGCTTCATGCAAACCCACATTTGGACCCTATAAAATTCTTTTAAATTATAGTAATGCTTTCTGGTGTTTCCTGAGACAAACTGTGTGACATTACTCACTTTTTCAGGTCACTGACAGGTAAATCTTGATAACACTGTTGTTCCTCTTGTGATGCAACCACTTACAACTATATTTGCCTATTCTATCAATTGCAAATCAAGTCATTTATTTAGATTAAAATTGATTTGCATTCATAATTCTTCTTGCATCAAAGTATTTCAAATATATACATTACCCCAAGGTTTTGTTAGTTGCTGTGTATTTCAGTCAAATGTATTTATTTTCAAGCACATATGCTCGAACTTGCTAAAGTCATATTTAGAGCTGTCACTGCTGAAAATGTAGAAAACATTATGAAGAAAACAGTCAGACTTTAACAAAATGATAATTCGGAAATATTTGATTTAAAATAGATTATTGGAAAATACCTGCTATTAAATACTTCTTACTGGCATCAAGACATACACTTAAAAAATTATATCAATTTGTTTGTTTCCATTCTTTTATATGATTGTATGAAACCGTTCAGTATAATGTTAATAAATCTCCAGTTCCCAACATTAAAAAACCCATAAATCTTATTTTTAAATAGTCATGAAAGAGCAGAGAGGGAAACAGACCCCTGAGCAAGATGCCGTGGAGCACATTGCTGCTTGTAAAGACAAACCCTTCCTGGAGGAAAAGTTCATTGACTCTTTTAAAGGTAGGAGCTGCATTTCTTACTTATTATTTAGGTCAGTCTTTAGCCACACACACAGAGTCTTCTGAACTTGGGCCACAGCTTCATTTACTGTAAATACAAACAAATAACCACTGACTGTCAGTTAATCAAATGTTCTCGGTCTTCTTACTCTTATGTAAATGTAATTTTATATGTGATATTATTCTGAATTTTATCTTGAAATCACAAGTTCAACATTTTTGTAGTTTTATTTTTTAAATGAAGAATCTTGGTCTGATTTTAGTTATTGAAACTAAGGACTCTGAAAAACCCAAATCAATACATTGTGACTTGAGTTGATGACATATTTTCTAGGAAGAGGCGTGTTCACTAATGAAACCATCAAGCCGTCTATGTTTGTTGTGGAATATCGTGGGAAGAAATTCTCAAGAGGCATCAGATCTGAGGAGAGAGGTGGCGATGCTTTGAATGGATTTGTTTTTGAATTTTCATGGAAAGGAGAGCGATGGTGGTAAGTTAACTTTCATTTGATTTGAAAAGTTGGAAATCATTGTCCAGAAGGAACACAGTTATGATATGATGGTGGTTTTCTGGCAGCATTGATGCTTCGGAAGAAGACAACACACTTGGCCGACTTGTGAATGATAATCACATAAGTCCAAACTGTGAAATGAGGAAGGTTGTTTGTGAAGGGAAGCCACACTTGTGCCTGTTTGCAGTTGAGGAAATTTCTCCAGGCGAGGAAATAACATACTACTACGGAGAGTCCAGTTATGAGTGGCGCTCAAAGGTAGGTTCATAACAGTTAAAGCAGCTTTTTAGATTTTTTTTTTTAAAATGCAATCAGCTAGATTACAATCTTATGGTTTGTCTACTTAAGGTATGCCAAGCTTTGTCTCATTAGTTTAAATCTATTCGTAACATTCTCACAAGGAATATGAATGGAGCTCTGTGCCTAAGAAGACCAACAATGTTCAGTTGATCTCCACTTTGATAACAAATGTGTTAGAAAATCACTTTACTGATTAAAATTAATGTTACTCAAAGAAAAGTTAGAAGGGATTTGAAATTTCCTTTTTTCATTAAAACGATGAAAAACCAGGTTCCAAATACCTTCCAAAGGCACTGCTGAAGAAGAAGAGCGTAAAGCTCATGCAAATTTAGAAACCAAAACAGATTTTAAGTGTTGGGTAAGGAAGCAGACATAACTACACTTATATATTTTTAAGGTTATGCGACCGTAAATGCACAGACATAAAAAATACTTTTGTTGTTATAGATGTGTTAAATTCTTTCTGAAAGACTTTAATGTTGGTATTGTAAGGCTGCTTTAAATAAGTTTAACTTTTTAACTTTTTTTATTGCTGTGCAATAAAAAAAAAAGTTTTATTTGTAGTATAATTTTTAAAAGTTGAAAATTGCTGTTATTTTGTCAAAAAGGAATGACTTTAATACTATTTTTATAACCATTTATATATAATGTCTTTCTCATTGCATTTGCAGGAATTGTACTGTGGGTTGACTTCTTTAAAGAGAGACGGCTGTCCTTCCTCATCAGCACCACGGCCTAAAAGGGTTTGTGAAGAATGAAATAAATCTGAAGCCTTTATTGAATTTTCTTTCATTTCAGTTCAAATTTTAGTGTCAAGTTATGCATATTTGTCTTATACCCCTCCAATTCTGTATAAAGATAAACAAACATCCTAAATTTAATATATTTATACAGTTTAAAAGAAAGCTTTTTTAAAAATCATATTATTTGTCTGAAATAGTTTATCTGAAAACTATGAGTCTATGTTTATCTTAAACCTGTTTGCTGTAGAAATGTGTTTCAAATCTATATTTTAAATTTGAAGTTCAGTAAGACTGAAAAAAACAAGATTGGAAAAGTGTATAATTTAAAGATGGAAACACTGACAAAAGATTATTCATATGTAACTCTACTTTGGTTCTAGTCAAAGAAGTCACAAATTTTCTACGGTGAGGAATCTTCTGACAATGACGATGAACAACCTGGACCAAGTCGTTGTGTTCGAGCGACTTCATGTTCAGCTGATCGGGAATCTTCTCCGGACCTTACCGACTCTTTCATGGAGCCATCAGAGGACTCTCCTGATGAACACAAGACCAAAAAGGATTATGAAATCTGCAAACCCAAACAAAAACGCATGAAAATGTCTCCCACAAAAGACAAATCTTTTACTTCCAAAAACCATTGCTTTGTTTGCAGAAAAGCAATGCAGAAAATTTCTCGTCATCTCGAAAAGCACGCTAAGGAACAACCTGAAATCGCAAAGGCGTTTTCATTTCCTCCAAACTCAACCGAACGCAAAAGGCTGCTTAACATATTAAGAAACAGAGGAAATTTTGATCACAATCAGGAAGTGCAGAGGAGCAATACTGGAGAATTGAAAGTGAAAAGGCGACCAAAATCTGGCAACATGAGTTCAACAAGCTTTATGTACTGTCCGTATTGTAAAGCCATGATGACACAATCATTAATGTGTCATCATGTACCTAACTGTATTAAAACTTCACTTTCTGTAAATAATAGTGTCATAAATGGCACTGAGGAGGTGAAGTCAGTGCACAGTATCCCTCCTGATGTGAAGAAGATACTTTCAGGGATGGAACAAGACGAAGTCAAACTTGTGATTCAAAATGATCACCTTCTGATCCAGCTGGCAAAGAGTTTATGCAGAAAGTACAGAAACGACCCATGCAAGGAGCATTCTGTCCAGGAGAAGCTGAAGGAAATGGGGACACTCTTGTTGAATCTGAATAAAAAGAGAATATTAAGCTTTGAAGATGCAATACAATCCAAGAAATTCTCCAGCATTGTCAATTCAGTGAAAAACATTGTGGGTTTTGATCCCATAATGCAGACTTACAGCAAGCGAGGACTTGCTTTCAATTTGGGAAATTCACTAAAGAGGATCGCCAAAATCATTCTTAATGGGGAAAATATCAGTGAAACAATGAGGAGTTCTGCTAAAATATTCCTAGAAATGTGTGAGAAAGAGTGGGGTGGACTTGTGTTGGACACCACATCAGTGAGAGGACAAAAAGTTTGCAGTCCAGCTGCAATACCTTTCACACGTGATGTACAAGCTTTCCATTCCTACCTGGAAAGATTATCAGCTTCTGCCACTGAAAGCTTGAAGACATCTGACGATCCTCAAGTCTTCAATGTACTTTCCAGGGTCACACTTACACAGATTTCGGTTTTGAGCAAATGTACAACTGAGGTTTCAGAAATGACACTGAAGTCTTTCGAGGAGAGGGGCGACTCCACCAAGGTGTTGTCCAAGCACTTTGTCAAGATAAATATTCTGAGCAAGAGTGGCCTGAACGTCGCCATTCTATTGACCTCTGAACTCACCAGCACCATAACTTTGCTGATCAGCAAGAGGCTGGCCTGTGGTGTCCATGAGGACAATCCTTTCTTGTTTGCAAAGCCAGACTCTTCTGTCACAAGCCACTACCACGGATCTCACTGTATCAAGTCTTTCTCAAGCCTGTGTCATGCGGAGAACCCTGAGAATCTCAGTTCTGCTCATCTCTGCAAGCACATGGCAAGAATATTCCACATTCTGATGGAGAACGACGAGCTTGAACACCTTAGTGAACTGGTTGGCCTTGAGATCCAGACCAACAAGGAATACTACCAGTCCCCAGAGGCGGCCGTTGAACTTGCTAAAATCTCTAAACTCCTCCTGGCAATGGAGAAAGGAACTCTGGACAGATTCAAAGGAAAATCTCTGGCCGAGGTTGAGATCAATGGTGAGTTTCCTTTGTGACACTCGGCAGTCAGCTTGCAAATGAAGAACAAGTGGTGAAATATGCTTTCTGTTGAAGATGAGCTGGAGTCAGATGAGGGGCAGAGCAGTGGTGGAGAAGATGTGGAAACGTCCATTGAAGAGTCAGGTTCTCCACTTCAACATTGTGGTATGTTATAAAATATTCTTCTTGACATTTTTGGTATTTATGCTGTACTCAGCCTGAGTTTTGTAGTTTTATCTTGTAGTCATCCAGACAATGACGCTCTGAACAGACTTATCTTTCTACTTTTGCTGATTTATTGAAGAATGACCACTGGCTTTCTCTTTGACCATCATAAAACTGAAATATACAAGGCTTGGCATTAGCTAAGTAACACTGCAAATTCGCCTAATGCACGCTTACTGCAAGCTAACTAACTTAAACGTGCAAAACATGTTACCACTGTTACACAAAACAGAGACAATTGTTATTTTTCACATTATTTGTACTTGCGTACAAATCTTGTTAAAAGCAGCGTTTTAAAGTTTATATCAGCTTAACTTATGAATGCTTCTGCATTATATTCGGCCATCTTGGATTTATCTGCTTCCTGTGTTTATTTCTCAAGGTAACCAAAACAGTGTCACAAAACAATCATCAAGGGAGTTGTGGAGTGGTTTACTAAATGTGTTATCTAGTGTAACTTACAAAAGGCAGAATATTTTCCTTTATTGATATTAGCAAGTGAAATATATATTTATCTTCTGTTGACTTTAGGTACATTTCAGGAAGCTGTGGTGTTCATAACTGTTGCAAAACAAAATCATTCAGTAACTTAAATGAATTGCCTGTGTTCAGGGACTCGTTTCAGATCATTGAGCAAATTGGAGAAATTAGGAGCAACAGCTTCCATGAACTACTTATCAGTGATTATTTTACATCACTGAGGAATAATGTTGGAATAATATCTGAAGAATAGAAAATGTATCTGCAAGTGTGTTGAGGTTCATAACAGTGATATGAACCACCAGGTTTACAGGAGCAAAACTTTAATGTGACTAACATGCTGATGTTTGCAGATGTTCCAGAGCAGCTGGATGGACAGCTGACTCCGGCTGTTCAGGATGCTTTGGAGCACATCAAGGCTAAAAGAGACAAACCCTTCCTTCAGGAGAAGTTCATAGACTCTGCTAAAGGTTTGTTGTCATAAAGAATAATCGCATTTTTTTTTTAGATAAATCTGACATTAAAATAATTACACCTGATGAGACAAACCTATTAAAATCTCATTAAGGTGTTGGCACACCTCTGCTAATGTGCAAATAGCTGAGCTAATCTTTCCTTTAGCGCTGCAGTGTTTTTGCTAACTTTGAAAAGGTTTGCCACACTTAGATTCCTTGAAAACATTTTTTCTGGAAAATTCTAAAAATGTTGAATTGGCACTTTTTAAAGCCTTAATTTACTTGCCTGTTTTGTAAACTTTCAGTTGAATAAAGTTTGACATTTGTGCTGAAGTTTTATCTACTGTTAAGAACTCTTCAAATATTTAAATGTTTATATTCATGCTCTTATTTTGAAGTGGATGAAGACTGTTTATGCAGCAGTTACACCGTTACACTGTGTTTTAACTCATCATTGACATTCACTGGATGCCATCAAATATTTAGTGCTTTAGCAGTAACCTTTGCTAAATACCATGTTGGTATGGTTCTTTAGTATTAGCATTAGCAGAACAAATTTTTATTATCAGTTCTTTAGGGTTAACACAACTAACTTCTAGTTAGCAGCACCCACCACTGTTAAAATCTTTTTCTGATTTTCCAGGGAGAGGTGTGTTCACCAAGGAATCCATTGAGCAATCTTCTTTTGTTGTTGAGTTTCGGGGGAGGATCTCTACTTGCCAAGAAAGCTCTGAGAAGCAACCTGGAGATTCGTTAAGCAATTATGTGTTTAACTTTTCATGGCAAGAAACAAACTGGTGGTGAGTTTTCTGCTTTTCCACAGCTAAAAACATCTTTAGGCTGAAAACCTTTGCCTTCTTTCCAAGATTTTTTTTGTCACTAGTCATGAAAACACAAATAATTAGATAAAACACCAAGTAGAGCAAATTAGCTCTGAAAATAATAAACCGGTGTGCTTTTGCTGAGAATAAATCTTAAAAACCCACATGTAAACTTACCTTGGTCATCTTTCACTGGTGGCCTTCAGCCAAATTATAACTTAGAGAGGCGACTGAAAGTTGCCACAGTACCTTTGACCTCTAGAGAACCTCAGGAAACCTAAGTGGTTGAGATGATCTGAACAAGAACTACAAATTACAAACTTTCACCCTTTTTCAGTCCAGGCTGCTTTCACTCCATTACTTTCACTCCGGCAATTAAACTCTGCACTTCTGCCACTTTTTTTATCTGTACATCTCTATATACTTATATGTAAACATATACATTCTCAGTTGTAAAACGTTTTACGCTATATGTCTAGTTATTGTACATCTATTTATTAATTGTTTAGGATAATTTTAGTTAGACTGTGTCTTTTATTGTTACTCAATGTTAGTAACGCCCTGTCTTGTATCACTGTGGGATAGTGAGAAATGTCATTTCGATTCCCTTGTATGTCTGGACATGTAAGAGGAATTGACAATAAAGCTGATTGATTGATTGATTCATTGATTGATTACTGCTGGAGCTCTGAGTTTAAGCAGAATATCAGAGGAAATGGAAAATGTTCCACAGCCCAAATATATGAGAACGGAAAATTTAGAATAGGATTAGAAGTTGTTGACAAAGTGGCAAACTGAAACTAACCCTGTTGGTTTAACTGTTTCTTAGTGTTGACGCTTCAGCTGATGATGGGAGTTTGGGTCGGCTCGTAAACGATGACCACCTTGATCCAAACTGCAATGTAGTGAAGATTACCTATGAGGAGAAACCACACCTGTGCCTGTTTGCACTGAAAGAAATATCAGCTGGTGAGGAGATAACCTTCGACTACGGGGGATCTTCGTACTCGTGGCGCCCAGAGGTAGATTCACATTGTACAGTGACGCATACGGTTCTCATTTCTGTACGTTTTCTGGTTTATCGCTCATCTCTTCTGGAAAAAAAAACAAGACAAAAAATGTTGTTAAATTACTTTGTGTTTATTTGGTCATCTGTGTTTTGACAGGATCCCAGCGAGGATGTAAATATTCCTGAAAAAGGCTTGGAAAAGGATCCAGCTGTCCCCATTGATAAAAATGTATGTTTTGTACAAGACATAGATGAATATTTATGCAAAAGAACAGCAATAGAGTACTTACAATAAATATAAAATCTCATGGTTATAAAATGTTAACAGCTGCTGGGAGGAAGAATCAGCTTTTGTGCACATAGGATGCTGTAGTTTGTCACCGATAAATTCCCCATGACTCTGTAACTGATTCTTTCTTCACATTTAAAACATGAATTTGTTGGAAAAACACATCCAACTATGTTTTAGGATTTAAATTTGCTTTTTTAAAATTCATTCCAGCTTGAAGACTCTGCAGCAGAATCCTTCAGCTCTGCTGAATCCTCCGGAGATGAATACGTCTGCAATGAACAACCAGACAGCGATGACAGTTTCTCAGAGTCTGAACTGCCTGGCGGGGCGTCATCCACCGTAGAGGGGGACGGGTCTCGCTCCAGCTCTGACGACTGGGACTCCGACACGCCGACCAAAGCTACTTCCTTAACGAGGAAGAACTACTGTTACGTTTGTGGAAGACCTCAGTCAAAAATCTCCCGTCACCTCTTAACCCACAGAGCGGAAGAGCCTGAGATCGCTGAGGCTTTTAAGATGCATCACAACAACAAGGAGCGAAAGAAACTGCTTCAAAAGCTGCGGAACAGAGGAAACTACAACCACAACCAGGAAGTGCTGAGAACTCGAAAAGGAAAACTTAAAGTGAGGCGAAGAACAAACACGTCCTCTATCAAAAACACTGCTACCTGCATCTACTGTAAGCTCTTGTTTATGCGAAAGACTTTATGGAGGCATCTTCAGAAATGTCCGATGAGGATCCCCTCCCCTCTAGAAGGCAAGTCAGGGATTTTAGCATTAGTTGCATCTGGGCTAACAGAACCTGAAAACAGGTCGTCAGGTGTGAGGAAGATTTTAAAAAAACTGAAAGAAGATGAAACTACCTCCTTAGTTTTGAAGGATCCTTACCTTTTGCGGCTGGCTCGCTGTTTGTACTACATGACGGATGGCAAGAGCAAAGACTATGAACTCAATCGGAAACTGAGACAAATGGGGAAACTGCTCGCAACCTTGAAAGAAAAGTCTATAATGAGCATTGAGGAGGCTTTAAAACCCCAGAACTTCAATGTCGTAATGGAAGCAGTGAGGAAAGTCTCAACCATGAGGAAAAACATCAACGCCAAGCCACTTTCAAAAGTAATCGGATACTCACTTAAGAAAGTGGCTGATATAAAATATGCTGTAGCTGTGAGCAACAAAGCGGATAACGAGACGATAGAGGAGGCGAAGGAGTTCCTGAAGCTGTGTGAGAAGGAATGGGCTTCAAACGTACCAATTCGACAGTCTGTACAGGGAGCACCGACTTTACCCTTCATCCAGGACGTTCAGCTGCTGTTTAAGTACATCCAGAATTCGGTGAGCTCTGCAGTCTCAATTCTGACCAAGTTTCAAAGCCCACCAGTCTACATTGCCCTGCTCAAAGGGATCTTCGCATATGTGGGTATATTAAGCAGAAATTTTACTGACATGTTGTATGTGACCCTGGAGTCGTTCCTGCAGTGGAGTGAATCTCAGCCTCAGGAAAATGCTGACACCAAGCAGCCGCTGCTTGACAAAGTTCTCTCCAAACGGCTCGTTAAGATCAACATTGTTAACGAAAAGAACCAAAACGTAGTTCTCAGTCTGACCCCAGAGCTGCTCTCTGCAATCACCATGCTGGTTGAGAAGAGAAAACAATGCGGTGTGCCTGATGGTAACCCCTATCTCTTTGGATGGCCGGATAATTTGTCCATGAACATCTGGAAGTGGCAACGGGTCATCTCCATGTTTGTGGGTTTGTGCGGCGCCAAAGGTGAGAAGAACCTAAAGTGTCCGTTCTTCCGTATTCACACGGCAAGAATTTTCCGTATTCTCATCCTGAATAATGAGGAGCTCGGCCAGTTAGCCACACTGCTGGGGTGCGATGTTAAATCCGAGAGCGAGTTCTACCAGAACCAGGAGGCGGTTGGAGACATTGCAAAAATCTTGGTGCTGCTGTCGGCTATGGAGACCGAATGTCTGACCATGTATCAAGGAAAATCTCTGGAGGAAATTGAAATTCCAGGTATGTGTCCTCCCACCTACCAATGGAAGTAGAATGATAGTAAAGATTATGCTCTTTGCTTACTCAAGAGGAAGTTTTTGCTTGATTACAGCAGACGTCCAGGTTACTCAACTGTTGCTTAAATGACTTTCTTATTCCAACGATAATGTCAAATAAAATTTACTCTAGCTTTACAACCAGATGAACCAATACTTGATTATAAAATATAAATCAATTATCATTGCTAAAATACAACACAAAAATGAGCTTGAAGAGATTCAAGAGGCTTAAAGTGTAACTAAGACCCTGTGAAAGCATAGCCCCGCCCCCAAATTGAGGCGGAGCCTAGAGACGCAAAGAGGCGGGGCCAAGTGTGGGGACGAGGGCAGCACTGAGATGGTTTAAGGCCAAAATTGCAGCAGAATTAAACAAATTTACACAAAAATGTCCAAATTTCAATAGTAACATACAGATAGCAGCCTTGTACAGTTTACTGCAAAAAAAAAAGTTGATTTGGCATTTATTTACTCTTAAAATTTCAGAAAATGCTTGAAATATTTGGATGTAGGGATTAAACGTGATGTGATTTTACTGGTCGTTCTGAACTTAGGCTTTGGGTTTTGTTGCACTCAATGAATAACAAGTTTTCAATCTTTAAATTTGGTTCATTTACAAATAAGAGGCACAAATCCCTATGTGGAAAAAGTCAAACTAAATCCACCTCAGATTTAAGGTGGTGGTATTGTGTTAGTTTGCAGCTGCTGTGGTATACAGCTGCAGAACGGAGCTGCAATGCTAAATAGTAAATATAATCTTAATCCTGTCCAATGAAACATACAGTTTATATTTATGTTTTAATTTGAGAGAACCTGCTAAAAATATATATCCTGCTCTTTAGTGAATCAGTATGTTTATTTTTTTATTTTTATTTCAGCACTAGTTTATAAAGAGGCACAACATTGCATAAATTCTGAACTGGACCTAAAGATGCTCTGTTAAGTTTATGGGGTTATAAAATAATTTACATAACGTAAATAAAACCTTTATTCCACTTTCTTGTGCAGAAGCCCAGCGCTGATTGCTGCTGGTTCTGGTTGAACTCAGACTGACAGATTCAGGATATTAAAATTGATGATAATAAATTTTTACTGCCTAAACTGTAGACAATACATGAAGGATTCCAAATGCAACAACTTTATTCATCTTTTTGATGGAAAACAACTAAATCTGGTGTTGTGAGCAGCAAGTAATAAAAATGTGAGATTTTTTTTGTATTTAGTGTGAGAGGATTTTGGTAAAACATTGATGTTTTTCTCCAAGATGAGCTGCCGGCGGTGATGGAGAACAGCAGGAGAGCCACTGAAGCTTCTCGTCAGGCGAACGGTGGGTAACACAACATTCAACTGCAGGTTTTTCTTCCTCTTATTGTTGCAGGCACATTAAACATCCTCCTGTATGTTGTTAAGCAGTTGTATAGCCGGCACTTTTTTAGAAGGAAAGTTAACCTGCAGGTGAACGCAGAAGGATTTACCTTTTGGCTTTACGATAATAATCCCAGATATCCTTAACAGCAGCTTCCTTTTAATCCATGTTTGTTGGTCTTTACTAAACTCCAGCCTTGTTTTGCAGCTTTTTGCTTTCATGCAGAAAGCACTCCTTTGGAGACGTCTCACAGTCCATATCCCTGGAAAAGTGCAGAACTTCAACCACAAAAGCAAATGAAGCTCAGATTTACTCCAAACACTCCAAACTGCAGAATTGATGCATCCACCTTTTCTTATAGCTGAACTTTCTTTCTTCCAGGTGGTTCTCCCTCATCGACAAAGAAGAAAGGCAAAGGTTCTTCCAAGAGGAGTCGAGTCAAAAAGAAGCAGGAAGATGAGGAGGATCGGACTGAAGTGACTCATGAGAAAAATGAAGCGGAGAAAGAACCAGAGCAGAGCAACGAGACTCAGACCAATAATCAAACCACTGCAGCTCCTGACAAACAGAACGAGAGTCAGATTTATTTTAGTGACGACGACGAAGACATGAATGTAGATTTTAATATTGACATCGACATAAACGATGATGACGATAAAACTGAAGAAAATGAGACGAGTGAGACTCGGAGGGACAACTTGTCTGAAGACACGATGGGACAAAACAACAAAGACGATGATGACGATGTCAGAAAAGAGGGGAATGAAGCTGATGATGACTCTGGAGCAAACGCTGGAGTTCAGGATAAAACAGAAGAAGTCGAGACGATGGGACAGAACGAAGAGGCAAACGGTGAAGATGATGATGATGGTGATGAACAGGACGGCTGGATGGGAGCAGAAAGTGGAGGATCTTCTCCTGTACGCACAGGTAGGATCTGCTGGAGTCTTCCTGTCATGTTTCAGTTCCAACGTTTAATTTCATTTTCATTTTGCATCATTTACAGAAGAGAAACGCAGCAACTTTGAGGCAGCAATGAGAAGCATGAAAGTAATCAAGATTTTGATCCGCAAACTGAACATGGTGAGTTTATTTTATGCTTTTTATCAAAGTGCAACATTTCAACTTGAGATTTCCTTGCAGCCATCTTTGTTTTGTTTTACGTAGGAGAACTTGCAGATTCCTGTCCGGGTTTCACGGTTTCCTCTGAGTGAGAATCAGTCGGTCAAAGATCAGCCGTCACCGGTCGCTGCAGACGAGCGTCGATCCACGTCCACAGAGGAAACCAACAGACAGACAGACACAAAGGTGAGACTACTCCGTGTCAGACTGAATAATGTCAGTGCAGAGGATTGGAGAGCAGAGTGAGGAGCGTTAGGAAAGTTACACAGTAAAAAATTAACGTTTATTTAGCCGGAAATAAAAATGTTCACCATGTTGGTCATACATTTATAAATGTCAAAGCAACAAACTAAATGTTTAGTTTACAAACTAAACATTTAGCTCTGAACAAAGTGTTTAATTAAGAACTAAATATTTATTTGCAAAGTATTTTACAAACTAAACATTTAATTTGAAATTAAGCATTAAATGTGTGAAATAGTGAAACTTGATTTATTTAGAAGAAAACCTGCTAAATAAATGTTACTGTAGTAAGTCTAAAGTGAGCAGGAAGACATGAATGAAATGTTTTTCTCTCTTGTTTGGTTTCCAGGCTGTGAAGATGAACTGCTCCCACTGCCACAGGATCATGACGAAGGGACAAACGGCGTACCAGAAGAAAGGCTTCACTGACGTCTTCTGCTCCAAGCGCTGCCTGTTTGAGATGTTTCCTCCCAGCAAAGCAGCTCGGAGGAGCTGCTACTACTGCTTCAGGTTAGTCTGAAGAACCTGCAGCTGCAGCTCTGCACATCTGAACTGATTCTTTCCTTCCACAACATTTAAACTACTTAGTCTGGAATAAACTGAAGTAAATAATCTGCAGGAAAAAGTCTTTCACAAAGAGCTGCTTGGTTGAGTTTTTCTGTCGGATTCAGGTCTGAAAACATGGAAGAAGGTTGATTTAGTTTCTACAGTTCATCCTGCTGAAAGAACTGATTTTTAGTATTCTGCATTTTTTTAATATAAAGTCATAGATTCTCCACTTCTTAACTTTTTGTTTTTCCATGTTTTCTCCCTTGGTTTCACAGCAGAACCACCTGGGAGTTTGTGGTTAAAAAGCTCAAAGATCCATTCAAAGTCCAGGAGAGTTTAGAAAATGTTAAAACGTTTGTGATGGTAGGACAGTTTGTGATGATGTAGATGTAGGTTCAGGCCAGTTTTCTTGTTGCCATTTCTTGATTTATAAAGATCAAGCCACATCTTCCGTACATGGATGACACGTTCTCTTGTCTTTTCTACTTATATCAAAAAAGAAAATCAAGAAAATTTTACTGGAAAATCTGATCAACTTTAAAAAGTATAGATCAGGGTCACCTCTGTTTGATTTGATTTATTTCTAAAGAAATGTTTTTCCAAACAGGATGTTTTTATTTTTATTTAACTTATAATAAAACTAAAATTTAAGTTTGGGTTTTTTCTGTATTTGCTGCCTTCTGGGCTTCTTTAGCAGGATTGGCTGGTACATTTCTAATAACATTTAATAAAACACAAGATAGCTAAACTTTAATCTTTCTTATCTTCAGTAAATATCGAACCGTTTTCTGATTATTTTGACCCAGAAATGATTTCTGTTGAGTGTTTAATGTTTCTGCTCTTCTGAGATGTTTTCTGTAAGCTTCGTGTTTTTTAATAATTGCTTCTCCTTTCAGGGAGAACCTGCAGCCGCTGGAGCTCATCATGGCCGCCGTGGACCTTAAAGGAACCATGAGAGACTTCTGCAGCACCGCCTGCTTGTGCTCCTTCAGATCCAGCTCTCCTTCTCTCCAGAGAAAGTTCACCACCACATCCACCCAGACGCTGTCATCGCTCTGCAGCGCCTGCAGGAAAACCTGCGTGGTAGGATGAGCGATTCTGATTGGCTGTTTGATAGGGCCGCATATTAGAGCCGATGTAGGTAGAAAAAATAAGGAGGAGTACATTTCTGCCAAAGAATCTCAGAAATGTTCTAGGAAAAACAAGGAAATTTCTATGTTTTAAAAGTTGAAAATTTACTAGAAAAAGCTCAGAAATTTTGAGGTTAATCTCAGAAATTGTCAAGAAAAATCGAGTTTTTAAAGTTGAATTTCTTTTACTTTTTAAGCTGAGAAATTTTTAAATTTTTTAAGTAGACAAAATGTAGAAATTTGTCAGTTTCATAAGTTGCAAATTTACTAGAAAAAACTCAGAGCTTTTCTACAAATCTTGGAAATGTCAAAAGTCAAAAATGTTTTTTTAATCAAATTTTCAATTTTTCAAACTCAGAAATTTCCTTGTTTTTTTCTCAAATAATTCTGAGATGAATCTCAAAATCTGAGTTTTTTTTCTACCAAATTTTTAACTTTTAAAACTGAGAAATGTCCTTGTTTTTTAAGGAAATTTCTGAGAGTAATCTAAAAATGTTTTTTTTCTGCCTCCAGCGGCACAAATACGCCGCTGTAGATCTGAGTGTTTTCTGTTCAGTGAAAGCATCTTTTCTGTGGTTCTAGAGCGAGCTGGAGTTGAAGCTGGATGAGTGCCTGCACCGGTTCTGCAGTGTCATCTGCTTGGACGCGTTCTGCAGGGAGAACCTGGGCATCTGTGAGAACTGCAGCCAGTCCTGCAGGAAGAAGCCGCTGCAGCTGAGGCTGGAGGACGGATCAAAGACCATCTGTGGTCCGGACTGTCTGGAGGAGTTTAAAAAGGTGAAGAGGGTTCATCAGGCATTAGATTTAATTTAGAAGGGTGGTATGGCTTGAAAATAAAATCTCCAATATTTTTCACACCAGATCCGATTTACGATTTTAATCCATTTTTTATTGCTTTCTTTTCTCAAAAAATAAATTACAAGTATTATGTTAGCTGTATGATGGATTCTTAGGATCAGACCATGATAATTTTTCCTTATTTACAAGAATATATTTATAATATTAGCCAAAAAATGCATTTGTACCAGAAGAACGTTTTACTATGAAGAGAAAAAAGCTTCTGGACTTTTCAGGATTTGACCTGACAGGCTCAGTTTCTCAGTCGCTTGCATGATAGTTTTAAAATAATAATTTGATGCTGATTAAGTATTTCTATCAAGTATTATCTGTAAGACTTAAACCAAAGTATAACGTCACAAGATGTTAACATTCATCCCTTTAAATTTTGCTATTTTTCTTGCTTGAATTCTCATAAAATTACTTTATTCTTATATTATGACTTTATACTCATAATTAAAAGAAAACAAATCTTAGGTTGGCTGTAATACTTTGTGGTAGAATTGACTTGATTTCAAAGTCCAGATAATTAGAAGCTATAAAACACACTTGTCAAACAAAATGGCCGCCCTGGGTCCCAAGGAGTTTATTGGTGGAAAAAAATCCAGATTTTCTAAAAATCAAAAATTGGCTTTAGTTGCTGTAAGTTCCTGTATGAGCATCGTTCCGTCCTGCGCGCTGTGGTTCTGCAGAACTTGATGGCGGCCCAGGAGTGTCCCGTGTGTCGAGCTGCTCAGCTCCCGTCAGACATGGTCAACCACAAAAACAAGGAGAACGCCGTGGATCTCTTCTGCTCTCGCTACTGCGTGATGTCCTTCAAGGCGCTGCCTGCTGCGGACCAGAACATCAGAACCGTGAGTAGATTCCTGTACAGTTAAAATACGTGTCAAACCTGAGGCTCTGGGGCCAAATCCAGCCCGTCACAGCTTCTTATGCGGCCCTAAAGACTCCAGAGAATAATTATGAAATGGTGACTTGAATATTATTTTATCAGTCAGATTGAAGCATTTGTAATCTGTTTACTACCAAATAACATAATCAGTTTTTTCACACAAAATCAACAGATCCCAGTAATTATTACCACTAATGCATAATTGCCAAATTTTATGCAAAGCGATTCTAACTCCCACCAGCAGGTGGCAGTATTTTTTACTTCTAATGCACTTCTGCCTCAGCCCTACTTGATGTTAAGTTTGATTGATGTGGCGAGTAACAAAAAGTCACATATACTGTCGTACATAAATGCAAATATTTCAAAATTTGCTCCACAAAATCACAAAAAAAGTTGTTCAATATTATTTAGTTTAAAGAAGTACTTATTGAATGCAGAGATAGCTATTTATTAATATTTTAAAGGGTTTTATTAATTCATTCTGACACAGCCGGCCCTTTAAGAACATTCATGAATGAATTAATATGAGTTGCAGCAATATTTAATTCCCTTTGGGATCAATAATGTAATTGAATTTGAATTTGAATGGTCTTGATGTTGCCAAAAATGAATTTGAAACCTGTGCATTAGAGGTTCAGGCGACTTTAATGTGAAAGTGTTTAATGTGAAAGTGTTTAATGTGAAGGTCTTTAATGTGAATGTCTTTAATGTGAAGGTCTTTAATGTGAAGGTCTTTAATGTGAATGTCTTTAATGTGAAGGTCTTTAATGTGAATGTCTTTAATGTGAATGTCTTTAATGTGAAGGTCTTTAATGTGAATGTCTTTAATGTGAAGGTCTTTAATGTGAAGGTCTTTAATGTGAAGGTCTTTAATGTGAATGTCTTTAATGTGAAGGTCTTTAATGTGAATGTCTTTAATGTGAATGTCTTTAATGTGAAGGTCTTTAATGTGAATGTCTTTAATGTGAAAGTCTTTAATGTGAATGTGAAGCAGCGTTCTGCGGACGACACGGCCAGACTCATCATCGCCAGCGACGCCGCCGCCTGCTGCGGCTGCAGGAAGGAGCTGAAACGTGCGTCTGCAGTTTACCACCTGAAAAAAGCAAAGCAGCTGTTCTGCTCGGAGGCGTGCGTCACTGAAATGCTTCCCCACGTCCAGTTCGACACCAGGAAGTGTTACAGCTGCCTCCAGTAAGTCCAGGATGCTTCAGTTATTCTCAGATTTATGCTAAAGTATTTAAGATTAAATATGACATCAGACCAATTAAAACTAATTTAATACAGAAACAAAGAACAATATATTTAATATCTGCTTAAATGTTGTTATCAAAAAGTACACGCCTAATCTGAATGCATCTACTAGTTTACAAGAAAATACTAATATTGTCTGGACATTTGAATTTTTTTTATTTTTTATGATACATCCAGGAATTTACTCAATATAAAATGAATAATTAAAACTTCTGAGTTTCTTTTAGTTCCCAGAGAAACAAAGACAACAGTAAGACAATGTCACATCATAAGTATCATAAATATGAATGTATTTTTACTGATACTAGTGATTATTGTAAATAAACATTTCCCTGATAAATCATCTTCCTGTTTGCCCTCAGGTTGATTTCTCCATGTTTGCCCTCAGGTTGATTTCTCCATGTTTGCCCTCAGGTTGATTTCTCCATGTTTGCCCTCAGGTTGATTCCTTCCTGTTTGCCCTCAGGTTGATTTCTCCATGTTTGCCCTCAGGTTGATCACGCAGCCTCAGAAAGTGATCCTGGCTCCGGTGGATGATTCAGGAACGATGAAGGAGCTCTGCAGCGACACGTGTCTCACTTCTGTCAAATCCAAGATGCTTCTCTCCAACTGCAAGCTGTGTGGCAAACATTGTCCTGTAAGGAAACGCTGCTGGCAGCAAACAAAGCTAAACCACCTACTGGGGAGGCAAACAATGGATTGTCAGTTAATGGTTTACTAGATTAAATTTAGTTCTGATCAATTAATTAATTAAAGATGGCAGCCATGCCAGAACGGGAAAGAGAAACAGTCCAAACAGAGTGGGATGCAAAACGCACTTTATGCAGTTCTCCAAAAGTTTAAAATTTGGAAGAAAAGAACTCAGAAATGTTTATATCTATCTCAGAAATCTACTTGAAAAGTAAAAAATGATTTGACTTTATGATCTCATAAATGTTCATGTTGTTTTTTTTTATTTCTTAAATTTATTTTAAAATGTTTGAGTTTTTTCTTGCAAATTTTCAACTTTTGGATCTCGGAAATTTCCAAGTTTTTTCTTGAAAATTTCTGATAATTGTCTCAAGTTTTTTTGGCGGATATTTACTCCTTTTTTCCTTTAATGGCCCGAATATGTCATTGCAAGGCTGTGATGACAGAAAGAAGAGATTATAAAAAAGAAAAACTAAACAAAAACATTGTGCCAAGAAGTGAGGTTGATTTTGATGGCTGTTGTGAGTAAAACCACTTCATGGAGAAAAGTTTTAATTTTCCTTTAAGAGGAACTACAGACTGCACTCCTGCATGAACATCTCTCTGTTTCACATATTTTATTCTTTTATTTTTTATTTCTCTATTGAGCAATCTAAGAGGTTAGATTTTATACATTTATCTAAGTTTAATAATGTCTGAAAAACACATTTTTATGCTTATTTAATACAACTGATTAAACATAAAGTTAAAATTTGATTGTGTTTTTTAAAATTCAGCATAATATGAAACATTAATTCCTTTATGTTATGGAAAGATGGTTGACCCTCATGATATGAGAAAATGCCGCTTTTCAGTTAATCACAAGTTGATTGATAAGATGTATCAACTTTAGATTAACTCATTTACTGATCATTTCATCCTTGTCACCTGTTAATAAGACAGAGAGCATCATAAACCAGAGAGATCTGTGTGAAGAAGAGGATTTTATCTTCTTCAGATGGGGCTCATCTGTTGCCATGACAGCGTTGTTCTGATCTTCTGTTTCTCCGTCAGTGTAAGCTCTCCATGACGGTGGACGGTGAGGTCCACAGACTCTGCAGCGAGTCCTGCGTCTCCGACTTCCGCATCCAGAACCAGTCCTCCTGGTCGTCCTGCGCAGCCTGCGGCGCGCTGCGCTGCAGCCTGCGGCTCGCCCTGCAGACGGACGGCGGCGTGAAAACCGTCTGCGGAGACGAATGTCTGCTCAGGCTCAAAGAGGTGCAGAAACAAAACGTCCCCCCGTTAGAACCTGAACAGTAACGAAATAAACGCCTCGTCTGTTTTCCTGAACTGGTTCTGCAGAAAGTGAAAACCCTGCAGCTTTGCTCGACGTGCAGAACGCCGCATCAGATGTCGGACATGGTGGAAAGTCAAAACGGCGAGGGGCAGCTGGATCTGTTCTGCAGCCACAGGTGCATGACGGTTCACAAAGCTCAGACCTTCACTGTTCCAGGTACAATCCCTCCAAACCTTTAACTCTGCAAGTTAAAACCAGGAAGATCTAATTTATAATATATAAACAAGCTATAAATATAACCTGTTCACTTCAAAAACACAAAATATCATCAGTTATGTTTGTCCTAGTTCCTAGTCACTTTAATTAAGACAAAACTGACTTGGAAATAACTTTTCAGCAAGTTACAGGAGCTGGTTTTAGGTCAATAATTCTTGAATATCAATAAAACTGGCAGAATGTTTCACTTATAACCTCGGAAAAATAATCTGCCAGTGAAGCTGAAGGAATTATTTACTTAAAAAAACTCCTATTTCCTGCTGAAAATGTACTTCAAAGCTAGGTTTGTCTTATTTAAAGAGAACTAAGTTATTTGCAATAATTTGTGTTTTTGCAGTGCTTCGGTTTTCTGTAAAAATTGCCTTTGGTCTGTGGCTCTCTGCCCAAGGCGCCACTGCGTCAGGGGCGGCTACAAGACCAACACTTTCATTTGAACCCCAAATTAGTTTTCTGCTGCAATTTATTTTTCTTTAAATAAGGAACAATTTCTAAAGACATGTAATGGGGGTTGGAGTGAAGTAAGTTTATACATCTGTGATGGTTTATCAGGGTGTTTGAATGTGAATATATTTAAACTAAACATGTGCAAACTATGCAAACTATGTCTTATTCTTATATTCCTGATCTTTGCATCTTAATTTCCAAAGAAAATTATGTTAAATTCCGATTAACTTTACTTTTTTTCTCTGTTTTAGCAGAAAACAAGTCCGAGGAGACTGACGTTAAAGACGTTAAAGACGTTAAAGACATGAAGCCGTCTCTGGCCAGTTTACCCCAGGTGAGTTTTTGTGTGCAGTTACAAACTCCAAAGCCTCTCTTCTGATGTGAAATAAAACTAAACGTCGGTAACAGAGCTGATATTTTAACTGTTTGCACTAGATCAAAGAGGAGCCGGAGGACCTGGAGGTTTTTCTGAGCCGCTCCGTCTCAGTTTCTCCACAGAGCATCAAGGAGGAGCCGGGCGCGCCCAAGGTCGGATGCTCTCACCCAAATGTTGCTTTTCATGATACAAAAACTAAATCTGCTTCTCATTTAAAGCAAATTCACACAAATATGTTTATGTTTTTATTCATCAGCCAATTTATTCATTTTATTAATATTGATTCTGTTTGATTACTTAATTTGATCATTTTTTGTTGTTTCTCTACTGGTTTCATTCTTTTCCTTCTGTTTTTTTAGACGTATATGAATAGAAACTCGGCTCTGTTAAAACATCTCTGATTCAGACAGGTTACTGAGCTGGTTCTGGTTCTGGTTCTGCAGGAGGAGCTGAAGATCGGGTCTGTTTTCTCCCTGACGGAGGACTCCAAGCCGCCCCGGCCCGCTCTGGCCCACATGGAGCTCCAGGCGTCCTGCTCCACCTGCCGGAAGGTGCTGCTGGACGGAGAGACCGTCTACCAGAGGAAAGCCCATCCGGATCTCTTCTGCTCCACTTCCTGTCTGCTCCGGTTCCACCAGCTAAAGTCCGTGAAGAAGACGTGTCACTTCTGTCTGCGGTGATTCTGCTTCCTGACTCGGTTCAACTGGGGACCAAAACTTCAGCGTTTGATCCATTTTCATCTGTTCTCTTTCACACTGCACTTTGTCAAAACAAACTCTGAAAAACATGTTCCCCTCCTGGCCTGTGGGGGCGCTGCGCCAAGAACCACTGAAGGAAACAACAGAAACCTCTGAAGAAGACATTTGTCTGCATTATCTTTCTTCGCTAAATGTAAACAAAAATGGAGTGGTGTCAGATTTCTCTTTTGTCTTTGGTAAAAAAAAAACCCAGCTATTTCTTCCGCTAGCGCTAGGCTAAGGTGTTTGCTTTGGTTGTATTTACCCAGAATGCCCTGTGTTTTAGACTGCTTCCTGCTTTTTGAGCAGTCGCCGGTCCCCTAGGTGTTAACATACGAATTCAAACTGCACCAGAATTCCCTTCAACTGGACTGAGTCCGAGGTTTGTATTCGATCTAAGCTGTTTGGTTCACTTTAATCGAACTCCAATCGGTTTGTCTAGATGTTTTGGTTTGTTTGGGGCGGTGTGAATGCGAAATTGGACCACGAAAGAGGTTTGTAGGTGCTCCTACAAACCTCGGTCTGGGCTTGGTTGAAGTGATCTCTGATTTGGTTCAAATGTGTATGTGAACACCAAGTGAACCAGAGACCGCTCCAAAAACAGGAAGCGTACTACAGAGCAGAGCATTCTGGGTAAATACAATCAAAACAAACGTGCTAGCCTAGCGCTAGCGCAAAGGTCATATGGTCTTTTGCCAAAGACTAAACAGAAATCCAACAACCGCTAAAATCCACTCCATTTCAGTTTCCATTTAGTGAAGAAGGAAGTTGTGCTCAGTGTCGTATTCAGAGGTTTTGTGTTGTTTCCTTCACTGGTTCTTGGTGCAGCGCCCCCACAGGCCAGGAGGGGAACAGGTTGCTCAAAGAGTTTGGTTGGTTTGTGAAGGAGAACCGCAGCAGTGAAACTAAATCTACCAGGTTATCTGTTGTAGATGAACACCAGGTAGCGGTGCAGCTTCTGCAGATTTAGCATGAATCCTTTTGGTTTCCAGGGTGATTGTGAAGCTCCCGTCGGTCCTGCAGGCTGCCGTGGATGACGCGGGAACGAAGAAGGACTTCTGCAGCCAGTCCTGCCTGTCGTCCTTCAGCTACAAGAGGATCATGTCCACCAAGCTCCCCATCCTTCCAGCTGGGTCGCAGTCCCAGTGCAGCGTTTGCAGCAGATTCTGCATCGTAAGCCTCCCAGCTGCTGTGTGACATCCGCGCCCCGCTCCGGATCTGGCTCTGATCCGCTCCTGGTTTTCCTTCCTGCAGAGCAAACATGAGGTCATCCATCAGGACGTGGTGCAGAAGGTCTGCAGCGATCCCTGCTACCACCGCTTCTGCAACATCAACAACCTGACTGTGTGCGAGAACTGCGGCTCCCGCTGCAGCGCGCCGCTCAGCCTCAAGATGGAGGACGGCAACAAGCCGCTGTGCGGCGCCGAGTGCCTGGAGCTACTCAAGCAGGTCGGTTCCTACCGACTGACCAACCGACCAGCCTATCTATCTGTCTATTCTACAATGTTGAGTTGGGAGTAAAACTGAATCCTGGAACATAAATTTGGCCTAAAATCGGTTTAAAATCAGATGTTTTCTTCTTCTCTGACAGAAAATCCCGCCGTTGCAGCCGTGCTCCATGTGCAGTAAATCTAAACTCGTTTCTGAAATGGTTGAGTATAAAACCAGTGAAGAAGTCGTCGAGCTGTTCTGCTCCAGCAGCTGCGTGATGGCGGCCAACATCCAGGCCGTCTGTTCATCAGGTAACAAACTGTTTTCTCTTTTCTCTCCTGATTCTTCTTCTGGTCTCAGACGTTTCCAGAAAACACAGATCGGTTCTTCACGTCCTCCTGATCCATCCTTCCCTCTCTGATTCTTTCGCTCCAAAGAAACACAGCTGGGTTCTGGGTCAGAAGTTCTCCAGGATTTCTGAAGGCATCCAGGACTGAACCTGTGTTGTCTCTGCATAGCCGATAACTGGAAACCATTTTAAGAGAAAATTAGACGTTTTGTCACAAAATAATATTTGTTCCTATTATTACTGAAACGATTAATCGTGATTAATTGATTATTGAAATAATCATCAACTAATTTAGTAATTGATTAATCATTAACTGGAGCATAGAGACACAACAAAGAAACAACATATTCAATGTTTTACATTTAAGATTAAAACCTTTCTTTGTCTGTAAATATGTTCAACCCAGAATTCCTCTGACATAGTTTGTACTTGTAATGTATTTCTACTATCGTGTGTATATATATACTGTAAATATATATATATATATACACAGTATATATATATATATATATATATATATATATAGAACACCAAAATTATCACTTTGAAAGATGGAACATAAAATTTAATCCAATAAAAAGATTTCTAAAGAGCCATAAACATGAAATAAATGGATTTTATGCAGATATTTCACAACTGATCTGAAAATGAGTGAAAAAAGAACCAAAATATCTGAAAAACCTCACAGGAAGCGGATCTGTTGATCCAGATCAGATCCTGGCTGACCTGAAGGACCGGAACCAGAATTGAAGGACGAGCAAAAGACGCTGACCCTCTCGTCCTCCTCAGGCGTCCCTCTGACCGTCTCGTCCTCCTCAGGCGTCCCTCTAGCCGTCTCGTCCTCCTCAGGCGTCCCTCTGACCGTCTCGTCCTCCTCAGGCGTCCCTCTGACCCTCTCGTCCTCCTCAGCGTCCCTCTGACCGTCTTGTCCTCCTCAGGTGTCCCTCTGAGCTGCCATAACTGCAGGAAGGCGGCCGCTCCGGCGTGTCACCTGGCCATGCCGGACGCCTCCATCAGGAGCTTCTGCTGCCTGTCCTGCGCCGTGACTTTCAAGGTAATCAAGGCTTAAATCTGCCTCGTTTGTTTCAGCCGTTTGAATCTTAAACCTGCTGTTTTTTGTTTCTCTGCTGCAGGAGACGCATAAAGACGAAATCAGCAGAACCAGGGAAGCAGAACCCGGCAGACCGGCGCCAGACGAGCGGCTGTGTGCTCAGTGCCAGGAAGCCATTAAAACGGCTCCCAGAGTCATTCAGATGAAGGTCAGCTGGGCCACAGTCGTTTTAGCTACCGATTAATCGATTGTTCTGACGATTAATTGATTAATCGTCAGAACAAATTAGGACTTCCTGCCAATTTTTCACTTATTTGATCACTAAATTAGTTGACAATTATTTTCATAATTGTTTAATCACTATTAATCCTGTTAATTGTTTCAGCCCTGGTCTGCTGCTTGTTTTAGATACATTTATTTTGGCTTTCCTCCATTTAAGCAAATAATTTCTGTTTCTTTCTCAGGATGAAGTGATTTTTGTCTGCAGCCTCGTCTGCTCCAAGAAGTTCAAGAAGCTCAACAGCCTCCTGGGTGTGTGTGAACGCTGCAGGAAGAAAACCGTCATCCACGAAGTCAAGAGGATCGACAACAAGGACTGCAGCTTCTGCAGCAACGGTCGGAAACAGATCCGAGTGATCAGATCTCAGTGATCAGATCTCAGTGATCAGATCTCAGTGATCAGATCTCAGTGATCAGTGATCAGATCTCAGTGATCAGATCTCAGTGATCAGTGATCAGATCTCAGTGATCAGATCTCAGTGATCAGATCTCAGTGATCAGTGATCAGATCTCAGTGATCAGTTCTCTGGGCTGGACTGGGTTCAGGAACGTTTTTTTGTCTCTGCTCAGGCTGCCTGCTGCTGTTCCACCGTGACCTGGACAGGAAGTGGGGGAAACACTGTTCGTCGTGTTCCTACTGCCTCTCCGTGTCCAGAACGGCGCTGTCGGCCACGGCGGCAGGCAGGCAGAGGGAGTTCTGCTCCAAACGCTGCAGGTCCAAATTCAGAACGCTGATCAGCCACGTAAGGAGAGCAGCACTCTGGGAATCAACTTCACAATGTTGTCCAGATTCAATCTTTAACTTTTACAACTTACCTGGAAAACAAAACATTTCTGAGAAATGTAATAAAACCAGAAGAAACTCCAACAAAGTGTTTATTTGAACGTGTGAACAGATGAGAACATTGATTTAGTTTCTTTTTTGCAGGTGCTTGAAATCCTTGAAAATGCTTGACTTTCCATTTAATTTTTTCCAGGTTTGGAAAGTACTTAATATTCAAGCTGCACAGTTTTTTAATAAAGTGAAATCTAATGTTTGATTAAAAGTCTAAATTTAGAAACGTTATTTGTAGATAAGTCAGATATTTTCATGCACCTAATAAAAAGACATATTTTATTCCTTAATGTTTAAAGTTAAATCAGATTAAACCTTTTTTTGTTTCAGCTTAATTAGAATTAGCAAAATTATTTATATTTGCTAAATGCCAGAAAACATATCAAAAACATTTTTAGAGATTTTTAAATATTTTTTGTTCTAGCGTTTAATTTGAGCAGAATGATAATTTACATGAACACGATGTGATTGGATTGTTTCACGGTAATAAATATTTATTATTCCTAACGGCTTAATGACTTATTGATCATGTCACATTTTCAATGTTATGGAAATTGGAGGATTTTTTTGTTATATTATTCAAAACATAATATTTTTTATGTTTTAATCTGCAGCAGATATAGAATGTAAAATACTGTCACAAAAATATTAACAGTAATAAATGATGACACATAATAGGGAACTGAAGCTGTTTTTTAGTTTATTTGTATTGTTTTATCTCCAAAGTTTGGTGCTGGAAAAGCTTGAAAACTTACCTTGAAAGTACCTGAAAAGTGCTTGAATTTTACTGAAGGAAATGTGATTGGACGGCGAACGTCCAGTTTAAATCTGAAATAATTGATGCTCTTGTTGCCTGACGATGATGAGGATGAATCTCTGAGGTTTTGTGATGCAGAATCTTCTTCTTCGTCTCAGGAGGCGAATTGCGACTCATGCGGCCG
This sequence comes from Xiphophorus maculatus, assembly GCF_002775205.1. Classification (NCBI taxonomy): domain Eukaryota; kingdom Metazoa; phylum Chordata; class Actinopteri; order Cyprinodontiformes; family Poeciliidae; genus Xiphophorus; species Xiphophorus maculatus. The sequence continues at coordinate 13,543,922 of NC_036455.1, read as the reverse complement.
GCGAGGGAAGCTGACGGAGAGTCTTCCTCTGCCGGGGAACGTCAAACGTTTCTGCGACCTGAAATGTCTCCTGCGCTTCGGGAAGAACGAGGAAGAGGAGCAGGATGAAGGTAACGTGATGTCATCCTTCATCTGAGGCTAAGGCCAGTCAGGCAGTGGAGAAGGAAAAGCTCTGATTGGTCAGAGAGGCAGGAAAACATCAGATCTACTTCCTGTTTCCAGGACCTTCTCCGCCTGGAGGAAGCGTGGCGTCTTCGCCGGTCATCACCAGCGTGGTTTCGCTGTCCGGCGGCCCGGCAGGACGGACCACACCGCTCGGTACGACTCGGACCTCCTCCACGTCAGAGCTAAAGATTCTGGTCTATTTGTGGAATAAAAACATAAAAATTAATCTTGAAGCTCATTTTGATCAGAATAGCTGTAAAAATGTTCAAGATAAAAAAAAAAACCTTAACCTCCAACCGAACAACAAAACTTATGTGATTCTGTAAAAGAGAGTTGCTTTTATTCCTAATGACATTTAATTTCCTTAGGGATTAATAAAGTATTTTTAATTTGAATTAAATGAATTAAAAACAGACTAGCCAGCCTGCTAACTGCAGAATCACCGTAACAACACAAAATCTTTACAAGTATTTTGTCTGGTTTGAGTGCCAGTGTGTCAGTACAGATGAAATAAGACAAAACTAACTTATGAGTAACTTTTCAGAAAGAAACAGGAACTTTTTAAGTAAATAATCCCTTAATATTGATTTTAAAAAAAGTAACTGTTTCACTGGCCAATTGTTCCAATTATTACAAGACATTTTCCAATGTTATAAGAGAAATAATCAATATTCAATGATTGTTTATCTAAAACAAGCTCCCTTATTTTGCTGAATAGTTATTTTTAAGTTGGTTCTGTCTCATTTAGATGAAGGTTTTTGGTAAAATCTGGTGTTTTTGCAGTGATGTGGTTGAGTTTCAGCTCTGAATCCTCATTCTGCCTCTGCAGGACTTTTCTCGGACATCCAGGCTAAAGTCGTCGGCCATGTAAGTTGACAGGAGGACGGATCTGATCTGAAATGCGACCCGAATCGTTGCTGATGGATCTTTGCTGGTTTGGTCCTCAGGCCAGCGTCCAGACGGCTCCCAAACAGCTGAAGAACAAATCCATGCTGTGCGTTCCTCTGGTCCACAACAAAGCTGCCTCCTGCTGTGTTCAGACTGTGGAAACGGCGTCACAGACAGGTGGAACAAAAACCCGACTTCTGACCTGGCAGCTCAGGTTAAGGATCTTCATTAAATCATTTTCTTCTTCTTCTGTCATTAAAGTGAATTTTAAGCAGAAGGTCCGCCAGGTGAGCGCGGCTGTTCCTGTGCCGGTTCCCGTCTACGTCCCTCTGCCCATGAACCTCTACAGCCAGCTGGCTCCAGCTCCGCTGGTTCTGCCCGTTCCGGTACGGGATCGGCTTTTACTCTCTAAAACGGGTCAGGAAATCAGGCACAGTTTGACCAGGGGATGGACGTGTGCTTCCCAACAGCTGCTGGTTCCCGTGTTTCTCCCAGAGGGGAAGAAGAAGAAGGAGGAGGAGGAGGAGGAGGAGGAGGAGGAGGAGGAGGAGGAAGAGGAAGATGGCTCTGAGGCGGCGGCGGAGGAAACACCGCCTGGATCTCTGCAGGAGGAGCTGAGCTGCCGACCACAAGGACAAACGGAGAAGCAGGAGGAAACTCAGTCACTTATTGGTATGAAATCAGTTTAGTTTAGTAAAATATTTACATTTTGGATATTTCCAAAAACAAAACACAAACGACTTCCACACAGATGAAGCAGGTTGTAAATATTTCCTTAATATTGATTATTTAAAGTACTGGTTCCACTGGCAGATTATTTCACATCTAAAATTACATTTTTCCCATTTTATAAGTGAAATAATCACTTTTTATTTTAGCAATTTGTTTCATCACAGAACATTTAAATATACAGTAGGTATAAAAAGGTCAGATCAATCACGATTAATCGATTATTGAAATAATCATCAACTAATTTATTAATCGATTAATCATTCATTTTATTACTCTGACTCAAAAAAGATAATTTGCTTAAAAAACACTCTAAGCTAAAATTGTACTAAAAATCTATACATCTTGCATTTAACATACATATTTTTTTCTGTAAAAATGTTTTATCCAGAACTGAGGTTTCAGATTCTCTAACATTTTCTTATTAAGCTCCTTTTGCTTAATCATTTAATTAGTTAATTGATAAATCAGCCAATCAGCCCCCTGCTGTTCAGTGACTTTAAATATTTAGTTTTTTTTGCTGCAGATGCATCATTTGCTACAAATTACCGAAAGTTTTTATTAAATGAATATAAATATTTATTTTCTTATTTAGAAAAAGGAATTGAATTATTTGTTTGTTTGCATTTTTTAATGTTTTTACTGTTGTGTAAAATAATAAGTGATTAAATGAAAAATAGAAGAATATTTACCGACGTTTTCTCTTAATATTTTTAATTTCTGTCTGAATGTCAGAAACCATCAACAGCTACATGGACGGTTTGGGGTCCGATTACCAGCCCAGTTTCAACCACAAAGACTTCGAGTCCGACTGCAGCCTGGAGTTATTCAGTCAGAACCAGACCTGCTGCATCCCTCCTGAACCGGAACTGGAACCGAACCTCCACACAGGCCCTGACCTCCCTCTGCCTCCTGCTGGACTAACGGGTCCAAACCTCCAGAACTCACTGGATTCTTTAGCAGCTGCAGGTTTGGCTGACGAGACTCAGGAAAACATCCAGAATAATCTGAAGGTAAAAAGCTGAGATGGTTCTGGTTCTGGATCAGGTTCTGGATCTGGATCAGGTTCTGGATCAGGTTCTGGATCTGGATCTGGTTCTGGTTCTGGACCTGGTTCTGGTTCTGGTTCTGGATCTGAATCTGGTTCTGGATCTGGATCTGGTTCTGACTCTGGATCTGGTTCTGGATCTGGTTCTGGTTCTGAATCTGGTTCTGGATCTGGTTGTGGTTCTGACCCTTTTTCTGGATCTGGATCTGGTTCTGGATCTGAATCTGGTTCTGGATCTGGTTGTGGTTCTGACCCTTTTTCTGGATCTGGTTCTGGTTCTGGATCTGGGTCTGAATCTGAATCTGGTTCTGAATCTGGTTCTGGTTCTGAATCTGGTTCTGGATCTGGTTCTGGATCTGGATCTGAATCTGGTTCTGGATCTGGTTCTGGTTCTGGGCGTCAGACTGACTCCTTCCTTCTGCTTCAGGGAGTTCTGGACAGTCGGGTTGGAGTTGATGCCTGGAGGAAATGGATCCAGTGGAGAGAATCTCAAACCAGTTTGGACCTGCTGCCCAGTATGTCCGTTTCATTCCTCCCATAAGTGTCAAACCCAAGGCCCGAGGGCCAAAAGTGGCCCGCCACAGCTCCTTCTGCGGCCCGTAAACTCAAAGGGGAGCATAAGAAGAACCTGAGAGCTTAAATATTATTTTATCAATCGGATCAAAATGGTTTTTATGAGTTATGACAAGTTAGAACAATCAGTTTTTTTTCCACGATTATGGAAACTTGCGTAACATCAGCAGATCCTCGTCTTTTCATGCTGATGCAAAATTTCTCCAAAAATGGTCAAAACATTCAGTTTAAGTGATGCTAACTACAGCGGAGGACCAGGCTGCACTGAAAAACTGAAAATGTGAATTTTTTCTCTGAACTCTGGGAAAAGTCAAAATTTTGAGACTCGCATCAGAATTCTTAGGAAAAACAGAGTTTTGAGAAAATTCTGCCATTTGTTTGAGAATCTTCTTCCCTCCAACTCCCGCCTGCAGGTGGCAGGATTTCTTACTTCTACTCTGCTGCCTCCGCCTGACTTGATGTCAAGTTATCTGTGAAACAAAAAGTGACATTTACTGTCATATAGAAGCGCAAATATCACAAAATTACTTGTAAATATTTCTAAATGAGCTCAACAAAATCAGTGGTTTTTATCGCAAAATATCACAAAAGTCCTGGAGTGACTGACCAACGTGGCCAAAGGTTCATTATTTATCAGTTTAAAGGGTTTTATCAATACATTCTGGAGCCACCGGCCCTTTAAGAACATCCATGATGATTTGGTCCAAAACAAAGATCAGTCTAAAGGCTGTTGCCATGTTGCTGACCCGTCGTCTCACTTCCTGTCCCATGTTGCTGACCCGTCGTCTCACTTCCTGTCCCATGTTGCTGACCCGTCGTCTCACTTCCTGTCCCATGTTGCTGACCCGTCGTCTCACTTCCTGTCCCATGTTGCTGACCCGTCGTCTCACTTCCTGTCCCATGTTGCTGACCCGTCGTCTCACTTCCTGTCCCATGTTGCTGATCCGTCGTCTCACTTCCTGTCCCGTGTTGCTGACCCGTCGTCTCACTTCCTGTCCCATGATGCTGACCCATCGTCTCACTTCCTGTCTGGCAGCGGCTGCTGGCAGGTCGGACGTCCTGCGGTGCTCTTCCTCTGAGCTGAGCGACGGCCTCTTCCTCTTCATCAGGGAGGCGAAGCTTCGTGAGGAAGACTCCGGCTCTCCAGACGGCCTGTTCTTCCTCTGCCTCAGCATCCAGCAGGTATTTTCCGCTCAGCTCCTGTTTTTACCTCCATCCTCAGACCAGGCGCCTCAAATCCTTGAGTTTAATTCAGAGTTTTCAAGGTTTGGAAACTGATTTTCTGTGTAAAATCCTTGAAAGTGCTTCATATTCAAACGGCAGTTTTGTAATAAAGTGAAATCTACTTTTATGTTCCACTGATCAATTTAAGACAAACTGTTTTGAACATTTTTAAAAAACAAAATAGTAAATTAAAAAAACAAACGTTAGCCTCAGACTGTCATGGTGGCAGTTTTTACTAAATAAATTATTGAGAATTTCTAACATTTTAAATGTTGCAAATGCCAAATATATTATTTCTGTTTCTGCAATGCTTGTAAAAAAACTAGTTAAGCAAACATATTTATTTGCTCTAAATACTATAATTATTAATCCAGTGAAAACTTGTTTGCATAAAACCTTTTTCTTAACAAAGGTCTGAGTTTCACTTTATTCTGTAAAATAGGAATTTTAAATCTGCTTTTATCAAAATGGCTTTTTCTGCATAAATTTGGGTCTAAAAATGCCACCAACATATGAAACTTCCTGTCTCTGCAGATTGTTCTTCCTGTCATAATTTATTGTTGGAAATGTTTTTTTTCTTGTTTTTTGCAGTATTTGTTTGAAAACGGACGACTGGAGAACATTTTCACCGACCAGAACTACCAGAAGTTCTCGTCTGAGCTCACCAGAATCCTGAAATGTTCCCGACCTTCCCTGTCCGTCCACCGTAAGTCGTGTTCCTCCATCTTTGTTCCTCCATCTTTGTTCCTGCAGCTGTTCCTCCCCTTCCTCCGCAGGCGGCGCCCCCTCCTGGGTGGAGGAGGAGTTTCTGTGGGAGTGCAAGCAGCTGGGGGCGTCCTCCCCCTTCGTCCTCCTCAACACGCTGCTCTTCTTCTGCTGTAAGAACTTCGGCTTCACCGCGGTGGCGCAGCACCGCCGGCTGTCCTTCGCTAACTTCACCAGCTGCACCAGAACCGACGGCGAGACGAACGTCCTGCGGTTCTACCCGCCGGAGTCCAGAGACGATGCAGAGACCGGTACCCATAAATACATTTCAATGATCAATCACATTTCATTGGTTTATTGAATTTGATTGATTTATTAAATATTATTGATTAGTTGAATTTTTTTGATAAACTTTGAATTAATGGAATTTTATTTGATTAATCAAAAAATTATAGAATTTTATTTTCTGAATTTGATCAATGAATCAATTGTATCTATTAATTCAATATTATAGATTTACAGAATTTTATTGATTAATTGAATTTGATAAATTTTTAGAAAGGAGCAAAAATTGACTAAATTCGGCATTAGTACAAAAAAATCAAAAATGTAAATTTTAAGTGATGTTTCTATAAAATGTTTAAACTTTTTACGTGCATGTTGTTGCTTTTGATGTTCAGGTTCTGACGGCGTCCCGGCGAAGAAACGCAGGTTAAACGAGGATTTCCTGGAGATGAAGGAGAACCTGCAGAACCCGCTGCGCTGTCCAGTCCGACTCTACGAGTTCTACCTCTCCAAGTGGTGAGAACATCCCGACATTGATCCGCCCGCCGTCAGCTCAGGCTGTCGTTAATGAGAGAAACTGGAAAAGTTTTCTTAATATTCTCATTTATTGAAATTCATCTGCATCAATATTCAGTGAAGTTCCAGTTCAGTTTTCTGTTTTCGGCCTTTAGAGCTCGTTTCTCTGCAGCCGATTGTAAAAGTGAGACAGAAGAAACTTTAATCCTGTGCTGAAGAAAACCAAACACATGAATAAGTTGCGGGAAAATTTAGAAAATAAATGTATTGTTTTATTTATGAGTTTGGATCGTCACACGGTGTCTCTCAGTTAAAGATTAAAAAAAATGTTAATAGTATTAATTTCTCTGTGTTGCCACCTGCTGTTCAGGAGGAGAACTGCAGTGTCTGCACATCAAATCCTCATTTTGACTATAATTTATACTGTGAATAACTTTAGTGGGACTAAGGAGCATCTTACAACAATTTATTTTAGTTTAAATAGATTCTTTCATCTTTTGTATTTTCAGACATCTGGACTGAAAAAAGTAGCAGCTTTATAGATATGAGTTTATACTTTTTTCTGCTCCTTTTTATTCATGATTTCTTTTAGTTTTTATGTGAACTATTAATATTTATTGAGGAGTGGATCTAATAAAAAATATTAAATTAATGAAAAGTGATTTTTGAACATTCTGTTTGTATGAAGGAAGAAAAAGTATTAAATGAATCCAACCCAAAAACTTTCAGTATTTTAGTTCATTTTGTCATTGAAACATCAGGAATATTCTGTGATGTATGAATAGGAAAAGTTTATGTTCTTCATTTTCTGTTGGGTTTAAATCGACCATCTCTGTGCTCCGACCTGCAGCTCAGGTTTCCTCTTTTATTTGTTGCATTTAACAGAAAATCTAATTGAAGGTCAAATAAAAGCGTTCCCGCTGGTTGTTTCCTGTTTTCCAGCTCCGACTCGGTGAGGCGGCGCAGCGACGTTTTCTACCTGCAGCCGGACCGCCGCTGCGTTCCCAGCAGTCCCCTGTGGTTCTCGCAGGCGCCGCTGGACGACGCCACCATGGAGGCCGCCATCGTTCGATCGCTCGCCGTCAGAGAGCTGAGGGAGCGAGACGGAGGAGGAGCCTGAGGGAACGAGACGGAGGAGGAGCCTGAGGGAACGAGACGGAGGAGGAGCCTGAGGGAACGAGACGGAGGAGGAGCCTGAGGGAACGAGACGGAGGAGGAGCCTGAGGGAACGAGACAGAGGAGGAGCCTGAGGGAACAAGACGGAGGAGGAGCCTGAGGGAACGAGACGGAGGAGGAGCCTGAGGGAACGAGACGGAGGAGGAGCCTGAGGGAGCGAGACGGAGGAGGAGCCTGAGGGAACCGACGGCGCCAGGATTTCTTTTCTAGGTTGGATTTTCTGCTGTTTGGTTTGGAAAAAAAGTTTAAATGAGAGAAAACTGTTTGTTTCATTTCTTCCTTCAGAAACTCGTGTTCATCATTTTTACACAGCAGGGAATCAGTGTTTACTTTTATCAACTGGATGTTTTTGGATTGAAAATCATTTTTATTATTTTTACATAATAAGGCTGAAACAGTCGTTCTAAACTGGATCTGTTTGTTTTTGTCCCGTTTGACTCAATTAAATCATTTCATTAATAAAATCTTTGAACAGTACTGAAGAATTTGCACGTTTGCCTTCATTTTGAACATTTCCTACAAAGAAAAACAGACATTCCCTCCTCAAGTTTGCATAAAGTTGGAAAAGAAAATATTTTTTCCACCAGATATCAAAACTCTGAGCCAAATTCTGCCTCTTTTATATCCTAATATTTCCTAACATTAAGAATGACTTATATATGCTTTCATTCATTAACTGAAATGCTCTGGTTAAATTGATAATTGCTCTTTTAACATAAAACATTTGTCATTTCATGAATGTTTAAAATTTTAAGTTGTTAAACTAAATAATGAGTTAAGCTGAAGGTTTTTATTTCCAGGCTCAGAAAATCTGATCAGTTTGTTCTAAATTCAAACATGAAGGAATCAAATCGACTCTCGTTTGGCAGAAAGTCAAGAAAAATAAATAAATGTGAAAGTGAAATGTCTGCATTTTTCTTTCCCACCAACAATCTCCAAAATTTGGCTCGGGGTCCAAGAAGCAAAACCAAACATGAATATTTAGATCATATGTAGTTTTTATTTAAAAAGAATCGCTTTTCTTTATCCGGAGTTTCTCTTCTGGAATTTCTCTTAATTTGTCCTTTTTTGCTTCCTGTCTTGTTTTGCTTCTGGTCTGGTTCTTGTTTTGTGTCTGTCTTGGTTTGAGGCTTGTCTTGCTTTCGGTCTTGTCTTTCGTTTGGTTTGCTTAGACCAGATAAATGTGTGGATGTGCCAAAACTTTCTCCAGCTGAACAAAATCAAAACTGACGTTATTTTTGGACCTAAAGAGGAACGATCTAGAGATATAGGTCTAGAGTTATAGATCTAGAGTCAAAGCAATCAGGCCCGAAACCTTCAGAGCCACATAAAGACAGTTACAAAGTCGGCCTTCTATCACCTGAAGAACATTTCCAGGATTAAAGGACTAATGTCTCAGCCAGATCTAGAGAAACTCATCCATGCGTTCATCTTCAGTCGCATTGATCACAGCAGCAGCATCTTCACATGTCTGCCTAACAAATCAAACAGCTGCAGCTGATCCAGAACGCTGCTGCTGGCGTTCTCACTAAAACCAGGAAGATAGAGCACATAACACCAGTTCTAAAGTCCCTCCACTGGCTCCCTGTAGCTCAAAGAATAGACTTTAAAATACTGTTGTTAGTTTATAAATCACTGAACGGCTCAGAACCACAATACATTAAAGATCTGCTGTTGTTGTATCAACCTTTCAGACCTCTCAGGTTCTGGTTCTGGTTCTGATCTGCATCCCCAGAACCAGAACCAAACAAGGAGAAGCAGCTTTCAGCTTCTATGCACCACAAATCTGCAACAAACTCCCAGAAAACTGTAAAACAGCTGAAACACTGACTTCTTTTAAATCTCGACTAAAAACCCACCTGTTTAGGATTGGATTTGAAACGTAATCAATTATGATTACTGGTTAAAAAGTAACCTTAAGCAATGCCTCATAAAGGTAGGAGGGCTGATCTTCAGCTATTTGGAAAGTCTTCCTCTTAAAGGGAAGTTTCTTCTTTTTCAAAAATCTTCCTCTTAAAGGGAAGTTCTCATGTCCACTGTCACAAGAATCCTCAATATGAGGATAAGGTTACTTTTTTACCAATTTACATCATTTGTGCAGTTTTAGAAAAACACAGACTACATAAAGGTAGGAGGCCTCCTTCTACATCCGGAGTCCAGAGGATGAGGAACCTGAGGAACAATATGTTCCTGTTATCAGCCTCCAGGCCCAGTTTGGATCATCTGTCAGAACAGCAGCCAGAGGTGAGGACTGTCTGTCCATTTCCTGTTAGAAATAAACTAACAAAATATGAGGAAATACACAATAAACTGTTGAACTGGTTTCGCTGTAACACCAGAGGCCAACGCCTTGTTTTCTTTTATTTACAAGCTCGTTGTCAACGGATCATCAGTAGCAGAGACAGACATGTTCAGCAGCACCTCTGGTAAATTAAACTCATTTGTGTTCTTTTCTAGGATATCTATTTTTTTAATTAGAAATTGACTTTCTACTGATGCATTCTCAGATGATCACCCTTCAGGTTTTGACCTGGGCCCCCAACCGGGGGACAAACCCTTTCATGGAGGCGCTGGGGGTCATGGTTCAGACCAGGGACAAGATGGCCGCCGTGGAGGAGACAACAGAGATCATGGGGACAAGGGATGGGACATACCTGACAAAGACCGGGACAGACGTGACCGTGACAGACATGATGACTGGGACCAGAACCAACACCATGACCGGGACAGACGCAGTCCTGTGAGATGCAGCGGCAAGCGAAGCGGCCCTGGGGGTCAAAACGACACCCAGCGTCGTTTTGACCCCCAGGGTGTCGTCTGTCTGTCGGGCTGAGAGTTGAGAGAACTGGAAACTTGAACATTTTCTCCCTGCAGCTGCAGCAGCAGGTCTGGTTGGGAATATTTTAGCTCAGGTGATGTTTGGTGTAACGCAGCTCCTCCTCTTATAATCAACCTTTTCAATTACTGAACAGCTTCCTGTCATGTTTGAATGAAACATCTGAGAAAATGTTTGTAGCCAGAATAAATGTAATATTTTGTTCATGTTTACATTGTGCTTTCATGTCAGGACAGATTTCTATGTGGCTGATATATTTTACTCAACTGTTTTGATCAACTCTGATTTCTGCATTTCTACTACACTTCCCAGGATGCAATGGGTAGTTCCTCTGAGTACAGCACAAAAAAAGGCTCAAGATACCAACCCTTCAAAACAAAGAAGACATTTTAAAAGTTTAAGACAATAAAATTAAAATAAAAGTTGTATAAAGGGAGTCCTGCTGTGCTAATGTTTGAACTTGAACCTGCAGTGACTGGTTGGACCAGCAGGTGGCACAGGAGAGCTGAAACCTGAAATGTGACTGAAAACATTTCCGCTCCTGGATTATTCCAAGAAATTAAAATATTTCTTGATGAAAAATTATTTTTATATCCTGCCTCACCAGTACACTCATCATCTGATATGAAATAGTTATTATGCTACATTCACAAAGCAAAATGTTCCCCTAAAAACGTAAAGTTTGAACTTAAGACAATAAAATGCTGGCAGATTGTTTGAAACTACATAAAATGAGACAAAGTCAATATTTAATATCTTGTTTCACTTTTTGGATTGACATCAAAATGTAAGTAAGTTGGTTTGGCTGCTCCATTTATGTTTATGATTTAATCTCTGAATGTGGTCAGACTTTAGTTCAGGTTGTTAAATAATCAGAGGGAAACTTATGCATAAAAGAAAAATGTCAATTTTCTTTGTTAGGAAACTTTTATGTTCTGTAGATGCTTGCTGTGTTTCCAGTATTTATTAAGATAATTTGTATCGTAGTCTGGTAGGTAGTTATATTTATGCGAGTTACTTTTTTTGGGGAAAAAAAAAAATTTTAGGAGTATTTTTACTATGTTGTACTTTTTAAATCCCTCAATCAAGAAATGTAACTTTTAAGAGGAGAACTGAAGTCTTCAGACATCTTTGGGGAAAAATCCAGGATTTTCCTGCTGCCAGGTGGAAAACGTTTCCTCCGGATCTCCAGATTTCTGTAAATGAATCTACTCTACATTTTTAAATCCCATCACTCAAAGCTTTAAGCTGCAGAAACTTCCTGCTGAGCTTAAAGGAAGAGGAGGCTTCCTCTGTCTGCTTCCATATGTTGATGTTGAAGAAAACTGGAAATTATATTCTGTAAAATAATGTAAAATATGCTTTCTTGGTCCCTTTTTATATTATTATTTTTCCTAAATATTGTTTTTTATAGTCACATTTTCTCATGGCAGAAGTTGTGATGTGCTGCCCTCTAGTGGTCTGTTGTTTTCTCCTGGTTTTTTTGTGCAATTTGACATAATTATAAATAATTAAAAGTTTCAGACAGAGCAGATTTACTTGTAAAATTCCATTCATACAAAATATAATTCAAAATATTTCACAGAAAAGAAACTGAAATTATTTTAAAAAAGAGAAAAATTCTGACCAAAATATTTTAAAATTTCACAATAAAGAAGCCACAAAAATCCAAAGCAAGCGGCTAACAGTTGATGGTAGTTCTAGTTTCTGTCCTGTGATGCAGTAAACAAAGTTTTCGGTCCTGATTTAAAGGAGCCAACAGTTTCTGGGTGTTTCAGGTTTTCAGGGAGTTTGTTTCTGAGTTCAGATGCTAAAGGCTCCTGGTTTAGTTCTCACTTTGTGAACATTGTTTATGGTAGAAAAAATAATGACATTTTTCTTTTTGATTCACATGGACTGTGATCATGTGAAAAAATACAAAGTTGTCATCAGCAAACTGTCGCACAGTGAAATCTCAGCCATGCATTAAATAAAATGTACCGAGGAAACAGCCTGGAGGAATCCCAACTGTGAAATTTGTTTACTCAGATTTAAAATCTACAATCTGATTAAAGTTAGTTTGGTTTAAGTTTTAATGTTTTCATAAATGGCCTCACAATTTCCTCACACTTCCTCTGATGGCTGATAAAATCCATGAGTCCAGGATGATGGAAAGAAGTTTTTGTGTCTAAAGAATTTAAATTTCCAAAGAACAGTACAGTCTTCCTTATCGCCGCTCTTGGAGCAACAACCAATCAGCAGCAAGGAAAATAAACGTCAGTCCTTAATTGGTTTATTTGCAAATGCCAGCCAATAGCATGATTCAGGATTTTTATTTATGTTCTTTCTGGTTAATCTCAGTTTGACCTTCATGTTTTTCTCTCAGAGACCAAAGATAAAGATAAAACTGTTTTGCTTTGTGAAAATTAGCTTCTTTCTGACTGCAGAGACATGAACCTTAACATCTAGAGTAGCATGAGTCTCCTGAGAACATGTAAGCAGTTTGCAGACTTTGTTTAGCATCTTGCCATCTTTAATCAGAGATTCTACCAACACGGCCAGAACCGGACATGTTTAAACGTCCTCCACTTGCAGACTGTTTTTTGTACAGTGGAAAAGCTGATTATAAATGACTCTCTTTAAAATCCCCTCCAGATTCATGAGCTGCTGTCTATATTCATCTCTCTAAAATCCCCAGAGCGATCTTTATTCTCACCTCGCTGCTCGCTCTCAATTCAGCCAAAATAAATACTGGAGGTTCAGAACAGGACAGAACTCCTCCATGGTTCTGAGTAATGATGATGTCATCATGAACTCCTGATGTGGATCACCTTGTGTGCAATAAATAAAAATAGAATAGAAAACCCCTTTTTTTCCACAGGGGAAATGCCAGAGCAACTGCAGAAAAGTGACAAACTGCAAAGCAAATAGACTCATAAAGAGAAGAATGAAAAATATATAAAAACAGTAATAAGAATAGCAAATTGTAAAGTGAGAGTAAAATTACAACATAAAATACCCTGCAGTTACAGTGAGGTGAAGGAATGAGAAACCGATTAGGATAATAATAAAAGTCCAGCGTGTGAATGTATATTTATGCATTAAAAACAACATGAGGCCAAAGCAGAGGACAGAGAGGTTAAAGTTCAACATGTTAAAGCTGGAAGTAGAGGGACAGAATTAACTCAGTTTGATCTGCTGATATTCACATCATGTTGGGATCTGGAGTTGTTTGATTTGGTTTTGGGTTTTTGTCATTTTTGGTTTTCCTTAGGTTTTTCTATTTAGATTGCCCTGTTTTCCACTTCTGTTTGTTCCTTAGTTATTTTTCTGTTGCTCTAGTTTATCATGTTTCTTCAGTCCCAGTTGTTCTCTAATTATTTTCCTCTCTCGCCTCAGCAGATCATCAGCTTGCCTCTCATTTTCTTCCACAACTCTCTGGGTTTTCAGTTCTGCTCGCTTCAGTCCGCTGTGCTTCCCTGTATTTTCCTCGTGTCTCCTGGCTGGATGTTTTTTATTTTAATGTTTTTGTTGTTACCCTGGTTCATGTATTTTTCTAAGTGTTTAACATTTTTCTTCCTTTACTGTTTGAACATGTCGGGAAGAGAAGCTGAAATGTTTGTGACGTTACGTTTACAGAGGCAGAATCTTGTTTTGTCATTATGATCAAAAAACAAGAAAAAGAAAAACTTTAAGTCGTCCAGCCATCATATAATCCAGACAGATTCTCAATTCTGTAGTTTAACAAAACTTTATTTATAATCTGTTACATTAACAGCTGCTGTGCTTGAAACTGATAATATTTTATAAATCAGACACCAACTAAAACTTATAGAAATAATACAGAAAGTGGAGAATTTGATCTTTTAACACGTCTGGAAGAAAAGTTTAGATGTTTATAGAACCAGAATCTCTGCAGCTTGTTTTATAGACTGAGCTGAACTTCAGACACAGGGACGACCTGGTGCTGCTGGTTTCTCACAGATACTTTTAAGAGAAACATTACAGGCTTTATCAAACCAACATGTCAGATCATGACTTCCTCCTCTCTCTCCCATCCTCACACAGTCTTCTCCAGCTGGATTCTCACCTTTCCAGTCATCAGGCTCATTCTGACTCCAAAAGCTCAAACTAAGAGACAAAGAATAGAAAGAAGAAAAATAAGAACTGTGACTTGGATTCTCAAAATAAACCAAAATGTTTTCATTTGTTGTTTCCAACCTTTCATCCAGAGGAGATCCGTCCACCCAGAACCATCTGCCTTCTTCCACCGAGTCCGTCAGTCCGATCCAGAACTTGTCATCATCTTCCACCATCAAGCCTCTCAGTCTGCTCTGCAGGAACAACTGAAAAGGAAAAGTTGATGAAAATGAGATTTTTCTGAGTTGAGATGAAGAATCATGATGATGAGATGAAATCAGAGAGAAGCTGAACCTGCAGCAGAGTTTCATACCTGCTCCTCTCTGCTGTCGATCTTCACCAGGTCTGATCCATGATCAGCGCAGGAACGTCTGCTGTTAATCCAAGAGGATTTAGAGGTGGAGAAATAATAACAGTTTCCTCCATGTTTCTCCCATCCTGCTTCACACTTCAGAAATGTTTCCCCTTCAAACAGATCAGAACAAAGACTTCAGTGAACCAGGAGGAATAAATCTCTGTACATGTTTGTGTGATCTGGAGACAGCAGGAGGCGTCTTCTGTCCTGCAGCTACAATCTAACTTCCTGTCTCTGTCAGTCCATCAATGTCTCTTTAACATCATTAGAGGACAGAAATGAGACAAAGATCAGATCATGGACTTACTTTTTACTGCAGGAGGTGGAGGACATGTTGGACATGCGGTTGTAAAAGTTGTACTCCCAGGTTTTATATCTTTAAAAGATAAAAGTTGTGTTATTTCAGTGAATTCTGTTTGTGCAAAACAGAAGAAGAAAACAAAAGTGAAACATTTATGAAAAATAAAAAGACCTCCATCAAGTGTTGGACATCATTTTTAATCAATTTGTAAATAATAAAAGTTTTATTTCCACAAGAAAAACTCAAATGTTTCTAATCTGAAGGCTCTGAATGAGACGTTCATAGGAAACCTTTAAACTCTGACTGTCTCACCTGACAGATTTCTCCTCAGAGCTTCATTCTCCTCTTTCAGGGTTTGGAGAATCTGATTGGTTCGTATTTTATCAAAAGCTGATTGGAGAAACAAAGTAACAGTAAGTGAAGCTAAATAAATGTGATCATGTTTTTATGAACCTCGCTTTGTAATTTTTCTGCTGACATCTGATAAAGTAAAATCCAGCTAAAGTTAATCAGGATGAACTCACAGAGTCTGTAGATGATGATGAGAGCAGCAGCCAGCAGACCGACCAGAACCAGCAGAACTACTCCCCCTGCTGGCAGCTTGGAGGTTCTGCTTGGGTTTTCACCTGAGGAGCATTTAGAGCAGAACCGGATCAGAACCTGGAGACTCTCAGAAACTAACATCAACCTGATTAAACTCCCTCCTTTATGACCATAAATCTAAAAGTAATGGACTGAAAGTGATTATTGTCCTTTACTGTTTCTTCTAATTTGGCTAAAAGTAGTGATTATAAATTAACTTTTATATCATTGCTGCTTTTTTCCTGCTAATGTGTCTCAGTGTCCTGACAGACTTAAAGGGGAAATATTATGCATTTTCCAGACAGTATAATTTTTTAGTACAGTTATGTAGCTCCGCTACCTTCAGTTATAAAATGCTCGACATGTCAAATATGATTTAAAAGAAATTTTACTTCATAATTGAACGCCTTGACATTGGGAATGTGTCTCTTTAAAACTCCTGCTCTTTCTGAAACTCCGCCTTCAGGAAGTCGTCACAACATGGCTCCTCTATTAACCCTTTAACAACGTTTTGACCAGCGTTCACTGAGAAGCAGCTCCTGTTAGCAGATGTTTGCTAATTGCTCCTGGCTAGTCTGAAGGGGCTGTGTGAGGGAGGGCTGCTGTTTGAGTAACTGCAGTTCTAAGGAGGAGCTGAGCCTCGAAGGCGGAGCTAGGTCCATCCAGGCGTTTGCTCAGCCGAATGGTTGCCATGGAGATTAAAGGATTTCTCAAACATGTATGGCAACACTCCAGTGTGTTTTTAGCTTTATCACATGATGGAAAGCCTTTAGAGCTCTTTGTGACGGGAACATGAGGGATTAATTAAATCTGTTAGAGGAGTTGAAACATGTTTGACCTAAAGACTGACTGGTACAGATCAGGTCATTTTCACACTATTTTTTCACAACCGTTTAGTTTGTTTCCGACCAAAGGAAACAACGAACCAAGAAACACGGATATAAATTTAAAAAAATCCCTACACCTGCATAGTTCTCACCTTGCTGCAAAATAGGTTTGGTCATTCTATCACGTTATTTGCCTTAAGTGGTAATAAATGTTGTCACTAATCGGCTAAAAGTGTGAAAATGTGTTTTTAAGCTGCTTATCTTCAGCAAAACTCATCAAAACGTTGCATCCATGTTCATTTTGTTTGCTTCTGTTCAGTTCTGTTTGTTTTGTGGTGAAAGAAACACGAAGAAAACCTTTAAGATCAGGACAAAACTTTATGTTGTTATTATGTTGAATCCTCTGCAGTTTCACTGGTGGTAAAAAAAACTCTGATGGATCCGACAGCAGATCCAGAGCAGAGTGAGACTCTGAGTGTGTTATGATCACTGAAACATTATTACAGGACGCAGGAAGTTCAACTTTTTCTCTCTTTGTCTAAAAATATAGAGTGATGCTTGGTTGAGTGAAAAAAAAGTATTTTAAAGAGGAAGCTGTGGATATTTGTAGCAAGGTGCAAACACTTCCTGCAAGCTACGGATTCAGTTTTAGAGGTCAAAGAAGGAGTTTGTCAGTTTTTCATCTTATTAGTCAGTTTTGCAACATGATAGGAATCAGTGAAGGAGGAAAAACAACCCACTTGACTCATAAACACACACATGCGCACGGACACATCCACACACACACACGCACACACACATGGTTGAGGATTCTTTGCCACATCCCATATAATAAAGTAAATAATAATTTAACTGTCAGACGTCCATAAGTCTCTGAATAACAATAAGAAAACGTTCTGAACCAATCAGTGACATCCGGCTGTGAAACAGACATTTAGAGACTCAGTGAGTTTAATGAACAGAGACTTTGTTTGACCAACATGTCTAATAAAATGCTAACAGAGAGAAATATGTCTGTGATCTGTTCTGGACAGTTTCATAAACTCAACTTGCTGCACTTTTTACTGACACTTTTGCTAATTTAGCCTGTAAATGTTTCAGTCCAAAACCAAACTGTTTAGAGAAAATAAAACAATCAGACCACCGAGTTCCTCGTCCTACCGTCTTCACCGGACAGCGGACGTCTCATCATGGAGACGCTTCACGCTGAGGACAGAAACAAAGACGATTTCCTTTTATATCTTTATCTTTAGTTCAGTCAAAATAAGTGAAAAAATTAAGTGTTAAAAATACAAAACATTAATAAATGATTTATAATTTTTATACCCTAGAACAACAAACTCTCAATGAGCCAGAAATTGACATTATTTCTAAAGCTAACATTTTAAATGTTTAGAGTAAAATTCTAATATTTTCTGATTTAATTGAGATTTTTCTTTGACAGTTTCTTAGATAAAAAAAAAAACAACCTAAACTCACATCAGGGTGTCTGTCTCCTGTGAACCTTTCAGACAAACATCGTCACCTTCCTGTTTCACGGCTCGGTGTTGAAGGAACTTCCTGTTCGACTTGAAGGAAGGGGAGGAGCTTCTTCTTATTTAAATGTTTGTAAAATTGATGATTAATTTAATCAGCATTAATCATTTTGCATGTTGTGCATGTTTTTTTTGCATCAGTTTTCTTTATCAAACTTTTTCTATATCTGTAATATTTCCTCTTATTGATTCTTAGTAAACTAATGATGAGTTCAGGTGGAACAAGACGTGTGAAGTTTTAGTATAAATCCTGAATGTTTCCATCAGATCATTTTTATTTTGTCATTATGATCAATAAACAAAATAAAAGACAGATTAAAGTTTCCCATCCATCATATAAACCAGACAGAGACTCAGTTCTGTAGTTTCTTTATTTATAATCCGTTACAATATTTGGTAACTCAGAGTTTCTGAGTTTTTCTCTTGGTGGTTTCTGCTGCTGCAGATCAGAAAACAACTAAAGATGATAGAAATAATATGAAAATGGAAAAAATGATGTTTCAATGCAGCTGGAAGAAAAGTTTAGATGTTTATAGAACCAGAATCTCTGCAGCTTGTTTTATAGACTGAGCTGAACTTCAGACACAGGGACGACCTGGTGCTGCTGGTTTCTCACAGATACTTTTAAGAGAAACATTACAGGCTTTATCAAACCAACATGTCAGATCATGACTTCCTCCTCTCTCTCCCATCCTCACACAGTCTTCTCCAGCTGGATTCTCCTTTTTCCAGTCATCAGGCTCCTTCTGACTCCAAAAACTCAAACTAAGAGACAAAGAATAGAAGGAAGAAAAATAAGAACTGTGACTTGGATTCTCAAAATAAACCAAAATGTTTTCATTTGTTGTTTCCAACCTTTCATCCAGAGGAGATCCGTCCACCCAGAACCATCTGCCTTCTTCCACCGAGTCCGTCAGTCCGATCCAGAACCTGTCATTATCTTTCATCATCAAGCCTCTCAGTCTGCTCTCCAGGAACAACTGAAAAGGAAAAGTTGATGAAAATGAGATTTTTCTGAAACATGATAAAATGAAATCAGAGAGAAGCTGAACCTGCAGCAGAGTTTCATACCTGCTCCTCTCTGCTGTCGACCTTCACCAGGTCTGATCCCAGATCAACGCAGGAATCTCGGCTCTCAGTCCAGGAGGATCTCTTGGTGTTAAAATAATAACAGTTTCCTCCATGTTTCTCCCATCCTGCTTCACACTTCAGACATGTTTCATCTTTAAAGACAAAGACTTCAGTGAACCAGGAGGAATAAATCTCTGTAGATGTTTGTGTGATCTGGAGACAGCAGGAGGCGTCTTCTGTCCTGCAGCTACAATCTAACTTCCTGTCTCTGTCAGTCCATCAATGTCTCTTTAACTTCATTAGAGGACAGAAATGAGACAAAGATCAGATCATGAACTTACCTTTTACTGCAGGAGGTGGAGGAGGTGGAGGACATGCTGGAGGTTTTGGACATGTTGGAGGTTTTGGACATGTTGGAGGTTTTGGACATGTTGGAGGTTTTGGACATGTTGGAGGTTTTGGACATGTTAGAGGTTTTGGACATGTTGGAGGTTTTGGACATGTTGGAGGTTTTGGACATGTTGGAGGTTTTGGACATGTTAGAGGTTTTGGACATGTTGGAGGTTTTGGACATGCTGGACATGCAGTTGTAAAAGTTGTACTCCCAGGTTTTATATCTTTAAAAGATAAAAGTTGTGTTATTTGAGTGAATTCTGTTTGTTTTTACAGAACAGCTGAAGAAAACAAAAGTGAAACATTGAGAAACATTTATAAAGAGAAAAATATTTTGAGGAAACCTTTAAACTCTGACAGATTTCTCCTCAGAGCTTCGTTCTCGTCTTTCAGGGTTTGGAGAATCTGATTGTTTAGTAGAAAAGCTGATTGGAGATAAAAACAGACAGAGAAGCTAAATAAATATAATCATGTTCATATGAAACTCACTGTATTTTCTGCTGACGTCTGATAAAGTAAAATCCAGCTAAAGTTAATCAGGATGAACTCACAGAGTCTGTAGATGACGATGAGAGCAGCAGCCAGCAGACCGACCAGAACCAGCAGAACTACTCCCCCTGCTGGCAGCTTGGAGGTTCTGCTTGGGTTTTCACCTGAGGAGCATTTAGAGCAGAACCGGATCAGAACCTGGAGACTCTCAGAAACTAACATCTGATCTCATTAAAATCACTGAGTTTCTGTATTTTCCATTAAAGTTTATTTTACAGGTTTTTATCTCACAACAAAGAAACTTTTTCAGTGTCTGTGAATTGTGACTCCTAAGCAGCTACTGAGATGGTTTGTTCAACAAATTAACAAATATATGGCAGTGAAATAGAAGTAGAGAACACGCCCACGCCCGTCACTAGGGGCAGTGGGATGAGAGGAAGTGAGGTCATCTGTTCCTACTAACGGCTTTCTGCTAAAAATTAACAAGGAGGGGAAAAACAGCGGAAAACCACAAGGATTATTTTCAGTCAGAGTTAAGGCGTCAACATTGGCAGGACTAATCTAATGCCTACAAGCAGACTGGTGATTAAAGCCAAGAACGAACGACCGACCAACCAACCGACCGAACGAACGAACGAACGAACGACCGACCGAACGACCGAACGAACGAACGAACGACCGACCGACCAACCAACCAACCAACTGACCGACCGATCGATCCTATCCAGAACTTGGATCGGATCGGACTGGGCAGATGATCATCAGCAGTTAAAGATAAACACAAAGACTCAGGACAAAACTGAGGACAGTGTTTCAACATTTACTACATTTTAATAAACTCATGTAATTGTTAAATAATTTAAAGTAGGCAATTTTTATTAAAACTATTAAGGATATTTTCATAAAATATGATCATGTTTAGATCAGATCCTGCAGTAAACATGTCCGGTTGAGGTATTTTCTTCCACTTCATATATAATAATAATAATAATAATAATAATAATAATAATAATAATAATAATAATAATAATTTGTAAAGCATTTTTAAACAAAGTGCTGAACAGTTTGTATTCAGAAAACAATCCAGATCAAACCAATAAAAACACAAATAAAAACAGAATCAAACTGAATTTTCTGCTTTTCTACATTTTATCTACAGTTTCTGGTCAGATTCTCGTTTATTGATGTCGTCTAAAGAATCAGTTTGTGTTCAGTCGTCTAAAGAATCAGTTTGTGTTCAGTCGTCTAAAGAATCAGTTTGTGTTCAGTCGTCTAAAGAATCAGTTTGTGTTCAGTCGTCTAAAGAATCAGTTTGTGTTCAGTCTGCTGCTGTTTGTCTGATGAAGAGGACTCACCTCTGACTGCAGCTTCTTCATCTCCTTCCTGCTGATTTACCTCCAGACTCTTCATCTTCATCTTCAGCTCTTCATCGCTGTGAGGACGTCTCATCATGGAGACGCTTCACTCTGAGGACAAACACAGAGACATCTCAGAAATACAGAGGAAATAAAGTCTTTTTGTCTCTAATCTTTCTTCTATTCATCAACACGTTGCTAAAATTAATAAATATAAAATGTGAAAAACAAGTCATTACTAAGGATCTATTTTTATACAGGGAGGTTCTGAAGTAAGTCATGAATTATTTACCAAGTCCATAGATTTATGTTTAACCAAGAATTATATTTTAATAAATCAAAACGAGACAAAATTAATTCAAACAGAAGATATTAAATTACAGACGACGGCTGGAGAGCAGCTGCTTCTTATTGAATTCAATGTATTAAAAAAAAAAAATAATAATAATAATAAAAATTAAAATAAAGGAAGAACAAGTTGGAAAAAAATCTAATATTTTTATTGAGTATTTTTTGGAGAGAAAATCATCTGAACTCACCATCAGCGCGTCGTCTCTCCTCAGACAGCAGGTCTGTCCGCCAGCTTCCTGTTTCACGGCTTTATGTTGAAGGAACTTCCTGCTCAGCTTAAATCTGAACTGAAGAGGAGGATCTGCTTCTTTCCTCTTTATTTAAGTGCTGGTAAAACATTTAAACACATAGTTACATTAATTTTAAACACATTAATCACTCTGCATCGATCTAAAGTCAGTCAGAATAAAATGTTTTTGTTTCTGCATCATTTTGCTTTATTGAACTTCTAAAACTAACCAGATCTTTATCTGTAACAGTTCCTCTTATTGATTCTCTGAAGCTGAACTGATAATTAGTCCCAGTTAGATGCAGACGTGTCAAGTTGGAAGTTTTAAATGTCAAATGTTAAAATGTTTACAGCCAAGTTCAGCCTCCACTGGCTGCAGATACAAAAAGATTCCAGTTTATTAATAAGTCGTTTTTCGGCACAAGAATGTAAAACCTCAGTGCGTCGCGTCGACACGTCTCCTCTCCCCTCCGTCAGACGGAGCCCTGACCTGGAGACGAGGCGGCAAACAAAACCTGTGTTTTCAAAATGGTGTTTGGAGGGACATTATTATATAAAATCCACTCTTTAAGCTTTCATCATGTTATCCCTTCATCACAAACAAACCTGGAGTGTTGCTTTGATTCTTTCATGCACGTTTGAGAAAACCTTTGATCTCCATGGCAACCATTGAGCTGAGCCAGACGCCTGGGTGGACCGAGCCCCGCCTTCAGACGCAGCTCCTCCTCTGAGCTGGAAGCTTCCACCTCACAGAGCCGCAGTCCCACAACTCCTCCACTCAGCTCCTTCAGACTAGCCAGCAGCAATTAGCAAACATCTGCTGAGCTCATTATAGGAGCTGCTGCTCAGAGCAGAGCTGGTAAAAACGTTGTAGAGGGATTTTAGAGGAGCCATGTTGGGACGACTTCCTGAAGGCGGAGCTTCAGAAGGAGCAGGAGTTTTTAAAGAGACAGAGACCCAATTTCAAATTGTTTAATTGGGAAGAAAAAAAAAGTATTTTATATTTGATATGTACAACATTTGATTGTGTTATGAAATTTCAGCTTGTGTCTGGGAAATACATAAAACTGCTCCTTTAAAATGTAACATTTAGATTAAATTTAATTTTTTGAACAAATTCAAATGTATCTCATAGATATAGTTATTACATTGGCAGTAATGAACCCTGATGACTTCTCTTTGAGTCTTTTTAATGCAAATACAGTAGATAAGCTCCCTCTGTCTACTTACCATTTAATTTAAATACATATATTAAACCAAGTGAGCTGGATAACATTTCACCATGTCAACTGGCAGTGAGATTTAGAAACATCACAAACCTGCTGGCAGCTCCATCAGTGCAGCAAATGTTTTCTGCTCCATCAGCTGCTCTGAATCGGATCTCGCTTTGCAAACCGTGAGAATCTGAAGTGAACCAGAAAAGCGATGAGATCGTCTGACGCCTTCAATCAGAAACTAACTAACATCTCAGTTCCTGACTGCAGCTTCTTCCTGTTCATCCTCCACAGTTTCTTCATTCTAAATATCCACTCATATAAACCAGACAGACTCAGTTTCATGCAGTTTAAAAAGTTTATTCATGATCCTGACAGCTACATGAACAGCTGCTGCTTTGATAACCTGACAGCTGGAGCTCTGATGGTGGATCTGATCTTTATTTTTCTACATGGAAACATGATGAGTCATGCTGCAGAAACCATCATCTTATGACATCATGCAAAGCTTTGTATAAACTGATGAAACAACAGGAACTACTTTATGTTGGGAGTTTGAGTTCTAGATGTCCAGGAGGTGAACTGTGAACATGAACTGGTTCAGTTTTAGCTGCTGTTAAGGAGGATCTGAACCAGTCAAACCAGTAGAGATGTTCTGGTTTTCCACATGTTCTGCTCTCTATGATGGATCATCAGAAGCTGCAGAGCCTCAGAAATGTTCTGACCCGAGTCACATGTGGGATCCAGAACCGTTAGAACCAGAAGCAGAAATAAATCCTCAGTTAAACTCTGATGGAAAAGTTCTGCTGCAGGTTCTTCCAGGTTCCTGTTTGTAACTCAGAGCTTCTGAGTTTTTCCTCTTGGTGGTTTGCTGCTGCTGCAGAGCAGAAAATAACTAAAGATGATAGAAATAATTATTAAAAATAATAATTTGATGTTTCAATGCAGCTGGAAGAAAAGTTGAGATGTTTATAGAACCAGAATCTCTGCAGCTTGTTTTATAGACTGAGCTGAACTTCAGACACAGGGACGACCTGGTGCTGCTGGTTTCTCACAGATACTTTTAAGAGAAACATTACAGGCTTTATCAAACCAACATGTCAGATCATGACTTCCTCCTCTCTCTCCCATCCTCACACAGTCTTCTCCAGCTGGATTCTCACCTTTCCAGTCATCAGGCTCCTTCTGACTCCAAAAGCTCAAACTAAGAGACAAAGAATAGAAAGAAGAAAAATAAGAACTGTGACTTGGATTCTCAAAATAAACCAAAATGTTTTCATTTGTTGTTTCCAACCTTTCATCCAGAGGAGATCCGTCCACCCAGAACCATCTGCCTTCTTCCACCGAGTCCGTCAGTCCGATCCAGAACTTGTCATCATCTTCCACCATCAAGCCTCTCAGTCTGCTCTGCAGGAACAACTGAACAGGAAAAGTTGATGAAAATGAGATTTTTCTGAGTTAAGATGAAGAATCATGATGATGAGATGAAATCAGAGAGAAGCTGAACCTGCAGCAGAGTTTCATACCTGCTCCTCTCTGCTGTCGATCTTCACCAGGTCTGATCCCAGATCAACGCAGAAACGTCTGCTGTTAATCCAGGAGGATTTAGTGGTGGAGAAATAATAACAGCTTCCTCCATGTTTCTCCCATCCTGCTTCACACTTCAGACGTGTTTCCCCTTCAAACAGATCAGAACAAAGACTTCAGTGAACCAGGAGGAATAAATCTCTGTAGATGTTTGTGTGATCTGGAGACAGCAGGAGGCGTCTTCTGTCCTGCAGCTACAATCAAACTTCCTGTCTCTGTCAGTCCATCAATGTCTCTTTAACTTCATTAGAGGACAGAAAAGAGACAAAGATCAGATCATGGACTTACTTTTTACTGCAGGAGTTGGAGGAGGTGGAGGACATGTTGGACATGTTTTAGGTTTTGGATATGTTGGACTTGTTGGACATGTTGGACATGTTGGACATGTTGGACATGCCGTTGTAGAACTTTTACTCCCAGGTTTTATATCTATGTTGAAAAGATAATAAAAGTTGTTATTTCCGAGTGAATTAGTTTGTTTTGCAGATGAAAACAAAAGTGAAACATTAAGAAACAATCCCTCTCTCCCCATAGATTTGTATCATGTGCTAGAAATACATTTATCAATCTGTGAACTATCTAGAGTTTAAAAAACAAACAAACAAAAAAACCTAAATGTAACTACCGGTAATCTGAAGGCCCAGTCTGAGCCTTGAGGAAACATTCAAACTCACCTGAAAGATTTTCCTTCTCTTCTTTCAGGGTCTGGAGATTCTGATTGGTCTGAACGACTGATCAAAGAAAAAATATGAGTTAAACATATTTATGAAAACCTGACATGTTTCTTCTCAACATGAAGATCGTGTAAGTCAGAAAATCAGAAAAAGATTGAACAGGTCTGGGTTGTTGGACAGTTTGGAGGAGAAATGATGATCTTTATAAAGAAAGGTGGCAACAAATCTACAACAAGGTAGCTGAAAAAGCTGGTCTAGTCAAAGTACAGATCTAAAACTGATCTATAGTCTGTACTGGGATCAGAAATGTCTGCAAACCTCAATGAACTGAAGAAGAAGAAACAGGACCAAGCATCATGCAAATGACCTCAGAGGCACCAGAGGTCAACACGGGGTCAGAGTTCATCTACCAGGAAAATGACTGACAGAGATAAAACCTGCTGGTTGAAGTAAAACATTAAAACTCACAGGTGACACCAAGAGCGATGAGAGCCGCTGCCAACAGAACAATGAGACCCAGCAGAACCAGACGCTCTGGGGTGACCTTTGACCTCCTGCTGGACCCAGACTGTTGGATGTTTGCTGAGCAGTTTGAACAGACTGGGATGCAGAAGGAAATGTTGGTGAAATGAAAACATGTTTTAATTAAAACCAGATTGAAACTTTCAGACAGAAGTCAAACTGAGAATCTGTTGTGACTCTAAAACTGATATTCTCAGATGTTTTCCATCAATCTGATCGATCATAAGCTGATTGGCAAAAAAAAAAAAAAAAAAACATGGCGTGAACAAAGCCAAACGTCCTGAGCTTGTTGTAACTTGACAAAATGTCCCAGAGTTATGAAGATATTTGTCTGTCTGTCTGTCTGCAGAGGGCCATGTTTCTAAGGTCTGTTGCCAATAAACAGCAGAAGAAGAAAACTCGTCACACTGAAATAAACACTTGAGGTTTCGCAATCCAGTTGTCAGAAATTGTGTCATTTTTGTTAAAAATAAATTCTGCTGAGAAACTTCCTCATTTCTGCAGCAGCTAACCGCTCCTTAGTTCTCCATTCTCAGAGAAACACAATCTTATCTCAACTCAGACACAGGCTGAGGTGAGTTCATAAAACATCAAACATGAGTAACTGGAATTATGATTAAACTCATAATCACAGCCTTCTGGTCATTAATTCAATCTATTTTCCTATGGCAATCAAAAAACTAATAACAAATAACACCAAAATCTAAGAACGTCTCGTTTTTCACATTTCTCAAATCAAAAATATGAATTGTAAACATGTTGTTTGTGGTGTTAAACTATTTACTCATTATTTCAAGCAGGAGAGACACAATGAACTCTCTTTTTCCCCAAAAAACTGTAAAATAAACCTATTTCCTCTTTTTGCTGATTTAAATAAGTTTTTCTACCAACCTGGTTGCTGTTTGTTAGAGATCTTCACCTCAGAGTAGGTGCTGTTCTCTGCTGCAACATTACCTGCACAGAAACACGAAGCTGTGATGGAGATTTGTTCAGATGGATGGATGGATGGATGGATGGATGGATGGATGGACGGACGGACGCTCACCTCTGGACCGCGGCGTTGTGAACTTCACGTCAGCGTACGTTACATCAGCTTCAGTCATGTTGTTGCTGCTGCGAGTCTGAAGGAGAACGAAGTTCCTGCCAGTTTTTTTTTAGCTTTAGCGTCAGAGAAGGAACTGACTTCTCTGACTTGAAGTGAGAGGCTGGGGGCTGGGCATCCCAAAGTAAACCAGAAATAAAAAAACTGAAGTTTGAAGGAAGTTGTTCATTCTCTCCATTCAGTGAAAAACAGATGACCCACCCACATATTTCTGTTTTCTTTTTTGGCTTTAGTCACATCTAAATATAAATGTAATATAAATTGTAATACTAGATCAAAACTACCTGAGTAAAGACAAAAAGCAGCTTTGAAATTGCACAACAAAATAACGATTTTATTAATTTATGGAAATAAATCTATGCAAACCAACCTGAGTCTCTGAACTGGAAACACTTGTGGTGCTTTTTCCCCTCAATAAATAAAATCATGATTTTAAAACCTCTTTTTGTCTTTATCTGATATTAAAATTATTTTGATCTGAAACATTTTAGTGAGATAAAAAGTCAAAAAGAAGAAATTTGACAGTGTAAAAGCTCTGATGTCACAACAATTTAACCCAGGAGGATTATTATTGTTAATTACCAGGAAATCAGCGATACAACTTTAAATGTGCTAGTGGTAAAATAGTAGTTCATTTATTTCCTTCCTGTTGACTTTAGTATGATTAATATTCTGTTTCTGTCTCTGGGAGGATCAGGGAATTTCCTCTGAAAAGGAAAATCTTAAAACTTTAAGAAAAGTTCACATTAAACCAATCCTCCAGTTTTTGGAGTTCTGTAAGTTTCTTTAATAAATTTAGATTAAATCTGAGCTGATTTCATATAAAGTGACAGAGTTTGGTGAAATAAACCTCTCGGCGTATCTTTGAGCATTTAAATGTTGAAGCACTCACCGTAAATGAGTCCGCTCTCCTCTGCAGGCGGAACAGAATTATATTTATCAGAACTTATTCACGCTTCTAATCTACTGAAACTTCCTGCTTCTAGTTTTTTTTACTTGACTAAAGCTTGTTTATGAATATTTTACAAGAATAACCTCCATCATTTAACTTATTTGGACCTGCTGTCTGTGTTTTCTTTTTGACATTTCTAACTTGATTTTTTAAAACGTCTTCAGGAATAAATATTTGGCGTTTTAAGTCAGAGATCTTTATCAACACTTAATGTCTCAAGTGAGAGAAGAAACAGGACGTCCCAAAATAATCCAGAAGCAGAAATAAAAACGGAAGTTGTTGATTCTCTCAATTACAGTTGAATAAAAAACAGTTCGTCCCCTTAAAAATGTAGTCACTCTTAATTGTGACTTACATGTTTAATAAATCAAAATCAAATAAAATTTTATTTGTACAGCACATTTCAGCAGCAAGGCGTTTCAAAGTGCTTTACATCATAACAAACACAGAAACACAATGCAATATAGAATCAATCATTAAGTCAAGTTCCATCAATAAATTTGTAATTGATTATGTTTCAAATACAAACAGGTGGGTTTTTAGTCTAGATTTAAAAGAAGTCAGTGTTTCAACTGTTTTACAGTTTTCTGGAAGTTTGTTCCAGATTTGTGGTGCATAGATGCTGAAAGCTGCTTCTCCTCGTTTGGTTCTGGTTCTGGGGATGCAGAGCAGAACCAGAACCAGAACCTGAGAGGTCTGGAAGGTTGATACAATAAAAGCAGATCTTTAATGTATTGTGGTTCTGAGCCGTTCAGTGATTTATAAACTAACAACAGTATTTTAAAGTCTATTCTTTGAGCTACAGGGATCCAGTGGAGGGACTTTAAAACTGGTGTTATGTGCTCTATCTTCCTGGTTTTAGTGAGAACGCCAGCAGCAGCGTTCTGGATCAGCTGCAGCTGTTTGATTGATTTGTTGGACAGACCTGTGAAGACGCTGTTGCAATAATCAACACGACTGAAGATGAAGGCATGGATGAGTTTCTCTAGATCTGGCTGAGACATTAGTCCTTTAATCCTGGAAATGTTCTTCAGGTGATAGAAGGCCGACTTTGTAACTGTCTTTAGGTGGAGCTGAATGTTTCGGGCCTGATTGCTGGCTTTTAGTTGTAATAAGTGAAGCTGTGCATTGACTCTAGATCTATAACTCTAGACCTATAATCTCTAGATCTATAACTCTAGATCGTTCCTCTTTAGGCCCAAAAATAATAACTTCAGTTTTGTTTCTGTTCAGCTGGAGAAAGTTTTGGCACATCCACACATTTATCTGTTCTAAGCATTTATTCAGTGATTGGATGGGGTCAAAGGTCACCTGGTGACATCGTAATGTAGAGCTGTGTATCATCTGCATAGTTATGGTAGCTAATATTATTTCCTGTTATAACCTGAGCTAGTGGGAGCATATAAATATTGAATAAGAGGGGTCCCAGGATTGAACCTTGGGGTAACCCACATGTGACCTCTGACCTCTTTGATGAGAAGTTTTCAATTGAAACAAAGAAATCCCTGTTCTTTATGTAGGATTCAAACCAGTTGAGTACTGGACCGGAGAGTCCGGACCAACTCTCCAGTTGATTCAGTAAAATGTCATGGTCGACACTGGGGTCCAACAGAACCAGAACTGTGGTTCTCCCACAGTCCGTATTTATATGGATATCACTGAACACTTTGACTTGTCAGGATCTGTGTTTTCTGTGTTCATTTAGAGTTTTTTGTGTCCTTGAGTCTCTTCGTTGTCCTGTCCTCCCCTTGATTGTTCCCAGGTGTGTCTCGTTCTGTCATTACCCTCCCATGTATTTAACTCCACCTGTGTTCCTTGTTCCTCGTCGGGTCCTCGTCAATGTCTAGTCTATTCGTGGTCAGTGTGTCGATGTGCCTGCTGCTCGTTGTTTGGACTGTGTTCCCGTCATTAAAAACACCATTTACCTTACCTGGGTCTGCTGCGTCTGCCTCACCATCCCCTACACCACCCACACTTCATGACAGAAGGACCCGACCAGACCGATTGGTGAGGCTCGCTCATGACGGACCCAGCTGTATTAAGGAGGTTCCCTCCAAAGGGGCGGAGGGGATCGAGGCTGAGATCCGGCAGGGGGGAGAGGACACTGGCTGAAGCTCTCTCTGACCTGCAGCGAGAGCTTTTCCGGGGAACAAGGCTGGTGTTGGCACCTCCCGGATTCGGCCCCCGTCGATACCTCCATCCGGGAAGTCAGCAACGTGAGCCGCCGGCAGACCCGGCCCCTCGTCGCTTTCCGGAGCTGCCACCCCCGCTGTCAGCGTGGAGACAGCGACGTGAGCCGCCGGCAGACCCGGCCCCTCGTCGCTTTCCGGAGCCGCCACCTCCGCTGCCCGCTCGGAGACAGCGATGTGAGCCGCCGGTGCACCCGGCCCCTCGTCGCTTTCCGGAGCCGCAGCCGGCCCCGAGGCTTCGCTCCGGCTCACCTCCGCAGCCAGCCCCGAGGCTTCGCTCCGGCTCACCTCCGCAGCCGGCCCCGAGGCTTCGTCCCGGCTCACCTCTGCTGCCGGCCCCGAGGCTTTGTCCCAGCTCTCCTCCGCAGTCGGCCCCGAGGCTGCGCTCTGGACTTCCTCCCGAGATTCCCAGCGTTCCTCCCGAGACCCTGACCCTCAGCGTTCCTCCTGAGACCCAGACCCTCTGTGTTCCTCCCGAGACCCAGACCCTCTGTGTACCTCCCGAGACCCAGACCCTCTGCGTTCCTCCCGAGACCCAGACCCTCAGCGTTCCTCCTGAGACCCAGACCCCCTGTGTTCCACCTGAGACCCCAACTCTATCCGTTCCTCCCGAGACCCAGTCCCCTGCGTTCCTCCCGAGACCCAGACCCCCTGCGTTCCGACTGAGACCCCTGTGCTCCGACCGAGACCCCGACTCTCTGTGCTCCACCAGAGACCCTGCCTCGGGGGGCTCGTCGTCGCCGTCTGTGGGCGGCCCCCGGGACTCCTCATCGCCACCTCCAGCGCCGCGGACGGCCGCCGGACCGCCTCCGGGGGTCCCGCCTCCGGGGGTCCCGCCTCCGGGGTTCCTGCCTCCAGCGCCGCGGACGGCCGCCGGACCGCCTCTGGGGGTCCCGCCTCCGGGGTTCCCGCCTCCAGCGCCGCGGACGACCGCCGGACCACCTCCGTGGTTCCCGCCTCCAGCGCCGCGGACGACCGCCGGACCACCTCCGTGGTCCCCACCTCCGTGGTCCCCACCTCTTTTGCCTCCGCCCACCCTGTGGGTAGTTTTTGTTTATCTTTGGACTCTTGGCCCTTCCTGTGTTTCCGCCCACGTTGGTGGGTTGTTTTTTGTTTCTCTGGACTCTGGCCCCCCGTCCAGCGCCCCTCCGCCCACCCTTGTGTTTTTTTTTTTTTTGTGGGCGTCTGGTAGCCGCCCTTGGGGTGGGGGGGGGTACTGTCAGGATCTGTGTTTTCTGTGTTCATTTAGAGTTTTTTGTGTCCTTGAGTCTCTTCGTTGTCCTGTCCTCCCCTTGATTGTTCCCAGGTGTGTCTCGTTCTGTCATTACCCTCCCATGTATTTAACTCCACCTGTGTTCCTTGTTCCTCGTCGGGTCCTCGTCAATGTCTAGTCTATTCGTGGTCAGTGTGTCGATGTGCCTGCTGCTCGTTGTTTGGACTGTGTTCCCGTCATTAAATACACCATTTACCTTACCTGGGTCTGCTGCGTCTGCCTCACCATCCCCTACACCACCCGCACTTCATGACATGACTAGGCCATTCTCCGTGCTGTGATGAGCACAAAAACCAGACTGGAAGGAGTCAAAGTGGTTGGTTATCGTAAGGAAACTATTAATTGTTTTAACAGCTTTTTCAATAACTTTGCTGATGAATGGGAGGTTGGAGAATATTGTATAAAGATAACCTCAGTAAAGATAAAAAGCAGCTTTGAAATAATTATTTCATTCATTAAGGTGAAAGATTCATCCAAACCTCCTGGGTGTCTGTGAACATTGTGATGAGTTTCAAGCTTTTTCCCCCTCTACAAATAAAATCATATTTGAAAACAGCGTTTTGTATTTCCTAAAATTTTCTTTATCCAAGATTAAAATTAGCTTGCTGATCTGAAACATTTTAATGAACAAAAGGAGCAAAAACAGAAGAAATCTGTGAGGGGTGAGTAGTTTTAGTGCAGCAGGAATGTTATTATTAAAAATCAGGCAAACAGCGAGTAAATTTTGAAACAATTAAACATGCTAAACGTAAATTAGAAGGTTATTATTTCCTGGGAATTTATTAATATAAATATTCTTTTTCTGTCTCCATTAGGGTCGGGGGATTTTCATTCACATCATTTGTTTATTTAACAGAGACTAAAGAACATTCATAATTTCCTTTTAAAAAGAAGTAGATGGTATGTATGCAGGTTTCTAGCACTAGATCATTTGGAAACTATGGCCCTGAATACACTTTCAGGATTAAGACAGATTCTAAAAGTAAGGTTTTAAATAAAGTTTTAAATACATCAGTAAAATGAAACATCGAATTTTTAAAACATTACAAAAATTCACATGCTTTTGTAACCAGGGTAATTTTTTCCCATTTCTGTTAGATTCACTTATTTTATTCATTTTATTAATTTAAAGATTTATTTTAAAAAGTCCTCCTTTCCTTAATTTCTTTTGAGCGCAAAAAGAAACCAAACAAGAACTAACACCATTTATTGTCTCTGTTCTCACGTGGTTTCAGTGTCACATGACACTAAAACCACGTGAGAACCCTAATTCACAAGCAGAGTGAATTACGGAGTACGTCAGTGTCTTAATAGACAGCTGCTGCTCTTATGGATGATGCTCACCTGGCCAGGTGGGAGACGCTGTCTGTCGCTGCCACAGATGTGTGGTTGTGGAAAAAAAACCCTCTACTGATATCTGGCCAGGATCCTGTTCCAGATCCTGTTCCAGATCCTGTTCTAGATCCTGTTCTAGATCCTATCTGTTGCCAAACGGACCAAACTGGCAAGCTCACCACCCATTAAACCAAAGAACTGTCACTTCCCTGCAGCTCCTTCCAGTCTGGTAGGAGGTGTTCAAGCCTACAGTCTCATTCTCACTCTGGACTGAACTGAATTCAATTGGATCCTTTTCCATCATCCCTGTCACTCCATCAGGGAGTTAAACTGTTAAATGTTGCATTGGATAAATGAAAAAAACATGGAATACATGGACTATTTGAAGTACTTGTCTGTATATATTATTTTATATATTATTTAATACACTTCACTAATGTTGTTACTATTTGGTTGTCTCTGTGTTTTTACAAAGTACCACTCCCTCCAGCAGTTAAACCAGGACTGTTCTGATCTGACCTCATTATTTAACTAACTCAATTAGTCATTCTAATATCAATATATGTAATATACATTACACATACACCCCTACACAACACACACGCCTACACACACACACAACACCCCCCACCCCCCAAAGCATACTTGTACTTCCATCTCAATGAGGATTTTATATTGACTTCCATTTATTTTAGTAATTGCATTTATTCCAAGACGTTTTCCTTGACCTTAACCTCTATTGGTCCATTCCTAACCTTAACCAAAACTTAATTCACACCACACCTCTAAATCTGACCAGCAGAGAGAATTAGGGCTGGGGAAATAGTGAAGACCAGGAAAATGATCCACTTCCCACAATGACCTTGTTTTGTGGGTGAAAGAGTTAAACATTGTCCTCTATATGTAGTAAAAACAAGTACACACACACACACACACACACACACACACACAGACGTAAAGTTAAATACAGCAGATAAAATGGAGACTGCACAACTAGTGTTCACAGGCTTGTGTTATTATTAACCATGTTCTTGTGTGTAATTTACACTTTACACACAAATACTGGTATTTCAGACACAATGATACCAATATGCAAGTCATGCTCCAACCCTCTGAACCAATTCTGCTGCTTTTTTTTCAAAGTCCTACAAACAACTTACTGCACCTGGCATGAGCTGTGGATCTCTGCATTTGGTCCAGAGCCTCTTAGCTGCATCTCTGTTCAGTGCTCCTTGTTTCACCTCTAAATTTAGGTGGACGGCCTTGTCTTGGTAGGTTTACTGGGCCATACTGTGAGATGTTCAAAGTTTGAGAAATCTTTTTATAGTCTAAACCTGCTTTAAACCTCTACACAACTTTATCTCCCAATGTCCTTCTGTCTGGTGTATTTTTTGGACTTGATGCTGCTGCTCCCCTCTCTGAACCTCAAGACGCCACAAAGCAGCTGGATTTTTACTGAGATTAGATTACACACAGGTGGATTATATTTAGTCATTAGCAGTCAGCTTCTGAAGGCAGTTGACTGCTTCAGGCCCTTTTTCTCAGAAAAAAGGGGGCTGAATACTTTTGCACACCACACTTTTCAGTTTTTCATTTGTAAAAAAAGTTTTGAATTATGCATAATTTTCTATCTAATTCACAACAGCATTCCACATTGTGTTGGTGTTTCAAATTAAATTCCAATGAAATATATCTATGTTTGTGGTTTAGTGTGTGGTCTGTTCTGCATCCCCAGAACCAAACATGGAGAACCAGGATTCAGCTTCTATGCACCAAAAATCTGGAACAGACTTCCAGAAAATGTACAACAGCCAAAGCAGATTCTTTAAATCTAGACTAAAAACCCACCTGTTATGTTCAGAGTTCCTGTAGAACCATAATAATTGGAACATTGACACACAAATTTGATGTGTATTGATGATTTTGACGATGGCCCTCGATAAAATGTAATGTTTGTTATTGGTTTCTTGATTGGTGACTGTATGATGTTTTTATGACTTTTTATTTTTGTGTTTTTATTACATAAAGGCCTTTGAACTTTCTTGTTGCTGAAATGTGCTATACAAATAAACGTAATCAATTGATTGATAATGTCATAGTGAAAATTTGAAATCTAACCAGGAGTATTTATTCAGAAACATTTATTCTTTGGTCAAAACCACCTGTGGCATCTTCACTAACAGATATTTTTACAAGCTGTAAATAAAATTGTTTGGTTTGGGCCCAGAACAACGACCACAACAAATATCAGGATGTGGAAGATGGAGAGCAACTGCGTCTTCGGCACGACTTTTGGAGAGGGTTCTGACAGAGGTGGTTTCCAAGGCGACCCTTTTCAAAGATTCAGTCACCGACTGACCGAAATGCTCTGTGATGTAAGAGTAGAGGAAAGAGTAGAGGAGTCCCCAGTAAAATCCTTTTTACTGGGGATTGTTTCACCGACAGGACCGTTTAGACAGAAATCTTTCATATCCTGGAAGACATGGATGGTGATGTCACAGAGAGCGGAAATGTAGGATGAGTTGGGTTGCGCACGCTAATCCAGTCAGAGCAAATCACAGGAAAGCCAGTGGGTTGAACATCCATGGTCCCATAACTAAAGGTCAGGGAATCGGTCCAGTTTGGCAACAGGTCAGAGAGAACAGTCAGAACCGATCCAGAGACGGAGACGGTAATGAAGGTCCAGGTACAGGAAGTAAGATTCAGAGCCAGAATCAGAGGGAGCAGCCAGAGGTGAAGTTCAGGAGGCAGAACGCAGGTCAGGGATATTACAGGTGCATGGTCATGAAAATGATGAAAGGCTGTGACATGGACGACGACAGAAGATCTCGCATTAGGTGAGTTTATTGGAGGAGTTAATAACAAAAGTAGCACAGGTGGTATTTATCAGCAGACAGCAGAGGCAGGAGGGGCAGAGCAAAATCACCACCTGGTTCTCCACTGACCATATAATTGACACTTTGAAAATTAGATTTATTTCTCTATCTTAATGAGCTGTATTAAAAATGTTTTCCCTAAATGGTAGATTGTGATAAAAATGTGGATGTGCTGCCCTCTGCTGGTCTTTATTTGTTAGTTTTGAAATTTTTCCTTGTTTTAGTTGTGTTGGGTTTGATAACTGGAACATTTTGTGAATAACAAGGAATCTGAAGCATTTAAAATCTGGAGGGAAAAATCCCTTAAAATGGTCCTAGTGTTGGAAAAGGGAAGAAAGGAGAGCTTAAGGATTATTTATATTTCAGCTTTATTCAGAAATAAAGAATAAATGATGGGGATGATGGGAAGAGGAAGAATAAAGATCAGATTACATTTTCAAAGAAAATGATTTTTTGTTCTAAAAGCAAGTTTTAAAGTTAACAAAGGCGGGTGAAAGACAGGAAAACTACTATACTATACTAAAGTACTTTTACTATAGGAAAAATACTTTGTAATCTGGGGTAGTGAGATAGTAATCAGGTGCTTCACAAGGGATGGTAATACTCTGATTTACTGAAAACATGACGCTCAGTTGTAGAAAGGTTTGTTGGTTTCTCACAGATGCTTCTCCGATGAAGATCACAGAACTGGTCATACCAACATATCAGATCATCAGCTCCTCCTTTCTTCCCCATCCCTCCACAATCCTCTCCAGCTGGATATTCTGCTTTCATGTCATCAGGCTCCCAGGGCAACCAAAAACTTAAACTACGAGACAAAGAGCAGCAAAGTTCAGGAAAAACAGGTGACTTTGATACAGATCAAAATGTCCCCAAATCACTCAAACCTTTTATTCAGAGGTGATCCATCAACCCAGAACCATTTGCCTTCTTCCACTGAGTCCGTCAGTCCGATCCAGAACTTCTCTCGATCGTTTTCCATCAAATCTCTCACCCTGATCTCCAGGAACATCTGAACAGGAGAAGTGGATGAAAATGACTCAGACTTTTCTGAGCTGAGATGAAGAATCATGATGATGAGATGAAATCAGAGAGAAGCTGAACCTGCAGCAGAGTTTCATACCTGCTCCTCTCTGCTGTCGATCTTCACCAGGTCTGATCCCAGATCAGCGCAGGAACGTCTGCTGTCATTCCAGGAGGATTTATTGGTGGAGAAATAATAAAGGCTTCCTCGATATTTCTCCCATTCTGGTCTTTTCTTCACACATCTCTCATCTTCAAACAGATCAGAACAAAGAGTTCAGTGAACCAGGAGGAATAAATCTCTGTACATGTTTGTGTGATCTGGAGACAGCAGGAGGCGTCTTCTGTCCTGCAGCTACAATCTAACTTCCTGTCTCTGTCAGTCCATCAATGTCTCTTTAACTTCATTAGAGGACAGAAATGAGACAAAGATCAGATCATGGACTTACTTTGTTCTGCTGTAGGTGGAGGACATGTTTGCTGCTCTATGTATTTTAGTTCTGTTTAGAGAAATAAAAACAGTCAATTATTTTCTTTTTCTGAATCTGAACTGATGAACAAATGAGTTCACACTTTGGTCACTTATTAAAAACAAATACTTCCATTGTGCTTTGGTTTCGGTAGTTTCTCTGTTTTGAGAAATCAAAGAAATATTCTGTGTGAAACAGGAAGAGCAGTTTCTTTGAGTGCAGATGAAGCACTTCAATTTGTGATCTGTGAGCCCGAGTACAGAAATCATCTGGTTCATTAAAGTAGGGATGAAACATTTTCTCAGCTTCCCATTATTCCAGGGGATTCCAATCTCTTTTCTTTCTCTCTTTTTTTAGTAATGATTTCTATGTATTTATATTAACAAATACACACAATTTCATTATAAAGCTGTGTTTTTACAATAATAAATATTAGATCATGCAGAAATCAATCTTTCTACGAGCAAAAAGGCAAAAATAAATTGTTCTAGGAGGCCCCCTGGTGGCCGCAGTAGTTCTCGCTTCACCAGTAATGTGAGCTGCTGTGCAGAGCATCAAACCTCCAAACCACTGGTGGAAGATAAGTTAGCAAAACCATGTCGCAAAATAGGACTTATCCTTCAGGGACAGAGAAACTTAGCGTGATCGTGACCTTGAGCAGCAAAGTTCAACAGAAAATCATTTATGCTAGAATGGCTGTATTTGTGTGAAAATGAGCTTTAACTTTAAACCAGTTGATTCTCGTGGTTGGCCCTAAACGTTTCTGAGGTTTTTGGCTTCATAACGCTTGATGGCAATAATTAAAACTTCTTACTGTCTAGCAAAATGTTTTTACATCAGGCTAAATGGCCTCGGCATTAATAAATCAATGAGCTGCTCTAAGCTGCAGTTGGAGATATGTTGTTTGCTGCAGAGCATGATCAGTTATGTGGCTAAAACAATTATTATTGTTACATAAACTTATAAGTTATTAAACTCCTCCAGGAGCCGTTAAAATGATTTGAAGGCTCAGAATCAGCCCGGTGCTCGTCCACAACCTCAGGTGAGAAAGACTCACCTGGCATAAATAACATCTTTAGCTATTGGAGTTACGCCTACGAGAAATTAATTTAATCAAAGTATGTTATGAATATGTGTGCATGTATTCCATCTTAAGTCCAGCGCATGCTAGTATATATATATTTTTGTTGTTGCCACTAGATGATATAGGATCTAACAGCTGTCAGAGAGGCAATGAGTTGAGCACATGTGTGAATAATCTTATCATCTGACTGTAGATTGCAGCAATTCACATTATTAGCACAGAGAGAGGGCCCCAACATCAGGGCCCCATGGAGGCCTGGGCCAGCCCTGGTCAAAACAGTAACAATGTTACCATGGTTTTTACATGAAACATCCCAAAATGATCACTCAGCACTGAATGAGACTTTCAGACTGGACCTTCTGGAAACCTTCTGACTCTGACTGTCTCACCTGAGATATTTTTCCTCAGAGCTTCATTCTCCTCTTTCAGGGTTTGGATGGTTTGATTGGTTCGTATTTTATCAAAAGCTGCATAAAGAACAGATGGAGGTCAGAATTTAAAGACTCTCATTGTTCTCCAACATGACAAACGCTGATGTAAAAAAGAGAAAAAAGTTCTAGATAAAATTCAGTCAGAGTGACCTTGACCTTTAAGAGGTCAGTGAACACAACGACCCATCAGGATGAACTCACAGAGTTTGTAGGTGATGACAGCAGCAGCCAGCAGACCGACCAGAACCAGCAGAACTACTCCCCCTGCTGGCAGCTTGCAGGTCCTGCTTGGGTTTTCACCTGAGGAACATTTAGAGCAGAACCGGATCAGAACCTGGAGACAAACTCACAGAAACTAACATCAACCTGACATCTATAAAACTGAAACTCCGATTAGATTTTCTAATTTTATCTGATGAATGCAATAAAAACGTAACTGCCAGTCAGCTGGCCTCATTTTAATCTTCATTATTATATCAGCTGATATTTCTGACGTGAATTTCTTCTGCTGACCTCGATGCCTCGGTTTCATTTAACTAGGGTTTTTTTTTTTTTTACAAATTTACTAAAAGAAAAAACAACGGATGTGCTGTAGTGGTGCAGGGGTTAAGCACAGCCCACATAAGGAGGCCTTAATCCTCGAAGCGGCCGTCGCAGGTTCGATTCCCGGCCTGGTGACCTTTACCGCATGTCTTCCCCTTCTCTCATTACCCACTTTACTGTCAATTAACTATCAAATAAAGGCCAATAAAACCTTTGACAAAACTAAAAATTTCATATTTCTAATAATTAAATTCTATTTTTTGTTTTTATTTTTACTTGGTTAAAAATAAACAAGGATCATAAAACGTCACTGAAGGATCTGTAGATGCAAGATGAAAAGATTCTGCTACACAGAAAGTCTCTGGATGTTTATGGTTTATTTATTCTAAATCATCTCATCATCATCTTCATTTGACATATTTATAACTTCAATTATCAGATTTCAACAATTTTGAAAATGGTTTGAATCTAAATATTTTCCATTTCGTGTAAATTAGCTGCTAGTTCTTTTTTCTCTCTCGAAAGTGAAGCAACATGTTGATCGGCTGTAAATGTTCAGGATGTTGAGCTTTAAGAACAGGAAGTCACTCTGACGCCACAAAGATCTGATGATTTTCATCCCTCCTTAAAGCTGCTTGATGCAGCAAACAGAGGAAAAATCCAGCAGCCATTACGCTCTACACGTTTAGCTGCAGCTCATCCTGCTCAGTGTTCAGCTGCTGAACCAACATGGAAATAATACGAAGACTTTATTAATGTTCAGCGTTTATTGGTTGATCTTCTGTTTCTTAAGGTTTCAGGTCTGGATTATTCTTGTGAATTATTAATATTCACATCCTGCTCTGCCTGGGATTAACAGTAAACATCCTTTACCTTCAGATGAAGCTGTTTGGTTTTGTGTTCAGTCTGGTTGTTGATCTGATGAAGACCACTCACCTCTGGCTGCAGCTTTTTCATCACCTTCCTCCTGATTTACCGCCACACTCATCATCATCAGTTCTTCATCGCTCTGTGGCGTCTCATCAACTTCACTCTGAGGACAAACACAGAGACATTTCTGGGATTAATATTTCAGCCTTTTTCATGTTTTAGCTGAAGGTTTAAAGGGAAATGTAGATCTTTTCATCTCAGATGTTTACTGTAATTTTTCTTCAAGTTTCTGCTTTATTTCACTCCTAACGTTTGTTTTTCTGTGAGTAAAATCGATGAATATATACAGAAACAAAAGTTTAAGTTGAAAAATCAGATTGTAAATAAAGGTTAAAGTTCATATGTCTGAGTTTAACTTAAAGTTTTCAACATATAAAAGATACTGGAGGAACAAAACAGGTTTAAGTTTTCAGTTTTTAAATAATTGTGAAAATAAAAGCCTGTAGTGGATTGTCTACACAGAAAAGATCAGTTTATTTATCATTTTTTCACACTTTCTGTGTTTACACTTGAATCCAGTATTTTTAGATCAAATCCTAACTATTTTACATAAAATGACAAAGTTTGGTGAAATAAACTCGTCATATTTTCTGTGTTGGACAGAAATCGATCAAAACTCACCAGAATGATGTCGCTGCTCCTCTGCAGGCTGAACAGGCAGAAACTAATCAGAACATCTTTCTGTCTCACAAGATCTGAAAAAGCTTCCTGTTGATCTCAGAGGATGAGGAGGAGACTTCATCTGAGTGCAGCTTCCTCATGATTCAAACTTTCATCAAATAAAACTCAACACTTCTGGACTCAGCAGGGTTTGTCCTGCAGTTACAGTCCAACTTCCTGACAGAAACATTTAGCATCAGGATGTGGTGGATCTAGCAGGTTGATCACATGAAGGAATGAGGGACGTTTTCTGCTGATTTGTAGTTCCTGTAACAGCCACTAGGTGTCCTCAGCTCTCACAGCTCACCTGTTTGTTCTTCTACATTGAACACAAATGAAGAAGAAACAGGTTTTGCCTTAAAGAGCAGCGCATCACAACTGATGACAAGATATAATGTATGAAGAGTTCATAATGA
The DNA here is from genome assembly GCF_002775205.1 of Xiphophorus maculatus. Classification (NCBI taxonomy): domain Eukaryota; kingdom Metazoa; phylum Chordata; class Actinopteri; order Cyprinodontiformes; family Poeciliidae; genus Xiphophorus; species Xiphophorus maculatus. The sequence continues at coordinate 13,502,889 of NC_036455.1, read as the reverse complement.
GAAAATCACAGGATCAGGAAATAGATATATTTAAAAGAAATAATACAAAATAAAAGAATCTAAGAAAAATGAAAGAACATAGAAAAAGTAAATAAGTTAATAATTATAAAACAAATTAGTCAGAGATTTTGGGAAAATATTTCTTAGATATCATAAGCAAAACTTATTAAAACTATCAAAAAATGTGGTAATTTTTCTAGATTCTTTCCTAATTTTACTAAACGTTGAAGTTCAACCTCAACTCATCCATTAATTCCTCACAGTGGAGAGAAGTTGATCAAAGTGGAAGGACAGATGTTGATACAAGCAGCATGAACATCCTAACATCACGTTTTAATTCTGCTGAAGAAACATTTTATGATCTGGCTTTCTTCTCTTTTTGCTTTGGTCATTTAAATTGTTTTAATGATTGTTCGTCTCACTGTAATGTTTTTAGTTTCTGTTTTAATTTGAGGCAGCACAGCTGATAAAACCTGTTGCCTTGGAGCAAGAGAGTCCTGGGTTCAAATCCTGACCAGGAGTCTTTCTGCATGTGGTCTCCTGTGAATGTGTGGATTTTCTCTGGGTGCTCTGGTTTCCTCCCACGGTTAAAGAACATGACTAGTTTAGTTTAAATTACATCATGTGTGTATTGTTGTCTGTCCTGTGTCTCTCTGTTGTCCCATGGTGGACTGGTGTCCTGTCCAGGGTGTCCCGTCTCTCTCCACTAGATGGCGGTAGTCTCCAACCCCCTGTCACTCTGTAGTAATGAATGAATGAATGGAAGAAGACATCATTGATGACAAACAGAAACCTGATGTGATGCTGAAACGGGAAGTAAGTTAATCTGAAATTATAAATATTAGCAAACAAAACAAAAACATGGTGCAAAATTACAAATAAAAAGCACATTTAATTCCAGTGATATTTCTAATTAATTGTACAGAATTCACCAGGCAAGATTATATCTCAAAAAGAAATAATAAAAATACTTTATTCATGAGTTTAAAACATCAAATATAAACAGGAAGGTCAACAAAACAAACATGGTGAAATTTCTATAAAAATAATTTTCTTTGCATCAAAACCTGCTGCTTTTTAAAACGTTACATAAAACCATCTTAGTTAGATACTTACAGTGACACACATTTTGAATATTGTTTTCATTAGTTATGTAAACAAATTATACTTTAATCTCACCATCAATGTATTGTCTTAATATTAAGTTGTTTTATTTTTGAGTCATTGGAAATATGATGAGAACTGAGAGAAAAAGTTTAAAAGCAGAAAAGTATTTATCTTTGAATGAATCTAGGATTAAACTGTAAATGAACCTGACATTATCTAACATAACTCTGCACCTCTACGTCTTCTAGATCTGGAGTGTCAAACTCAGTTTCATTTTGGGCCACAATCAAAGTTAAAAGGCCTTTAAAGGGTCAGTTGTGGCCGAATGTGTTGATTAAATTACCTATTAACGAACTGTTAAAATATTAATAAACAGCTATCTCTGAGTTCAATGGGAACTTCCTGAAAGTAAATAATATTAAACACCTTTTCACCTTTATTTCATTTGGTACAATAGAGATAAAACTGTTGATTTGACTAATGAAATAATATTTAAAAACACAACCGTAGTCTTGAAGATTCTATTTTTAGAGTCTAAAGGGCCACATGAAAACTTCTGGTGGGCCGGATTTGGCCCGAGGGCCTTGAGTTTGACACGTGTGTCTCAAATGTTTCACTCTGGTTGTTTTGCAGCCTGGACTGAACCTCACACACAAAATGTTTGTCCAGTTTCTGGAGATTTCTCACAGATACTTTTTTGAGAAAGAAAACAGAAAACATCAGCCCAACATTTCTGTTTTTCAGGTTCTAATTTTGTCCCCATTGTTGCGCAGTCTTCTCCCTCTGGATGTTGTTGACGAGAACCTTTCCAGTCATCAGGTGTGTAACTCCAAAAGTTTAAACTAAAAGAAGAAAATCAGGAACAGGTGTGATAATAAACACGGCATTAATTGTGAAGAATCGACTATCTTTCCACATCAGTCACACCTTTCATCCAGAGGTGATCCATCGATCCACGACCATCTGCCTTCAACTTCTGAGTCCGTCAGTCCGATCCAGAACATGTCATTATTGTACTCCATCATGTTGGTTACTTTTCTCGCCAGAAAAGCCTGAACAGAAGAAAATGACTCAGTGTTGTATTTCTGTCCTGAAATCAGAGAGAAGCTGAACCTGCAGCAGTTTCATACCTGCTCCTCTCTGCTGTGGATCTTCACCAGGTCTGATCCCAGATCAGCGCAGGAACGTCTGCTGTCAGTCCAGGAGGATTTATTGGTGTTAAAATAATAACAGTTGTTTTGGTTCAGCTCCCAGCCTGGTTCACACTTCAGACACGAGGATTCTGTTCACACAGTGAAAATAAAATCCTCATTGAGTCAGGAGGAAGGAAGTTGTTGATATTCCTGTGATTGTGTGACTTACTCATATTTACTGCAGTTGGATTAAACGCAGGAGCTGGTTGACATGTTGAAGGAGGTGGAGCTGGAGGACATTTAGACGAATTAAAACATTTCTTCACAGCAAAGTCACAGTAAATCATCATCCTGTGGAGAACGTTGCTAATATTATGAGCTTGATTCACAAACAGTCTCAAATTAAAGCCAGCTGTCGGCTCTGAACTTGGTGAACATTTTCCAACCCTGACAGTCTCACCTGACAGATTTCTCCTCAGAGCTTCATTCTCCTGTTTCAGGCTTTGGAGAATCTGATTGGTGTGAATCTTATCAAACTCTGGTTTTAGATGAGAGAGCAGTTAGTTTGGATGAGTTTAAAAATCAGAGTTCTTGTGATGAAAAGTTCAAACTCCACTTAGTCCAAGAGGCATCAATACTTTTACAAGCAACTGTACAAACCATCAATAAGTCTAGAAATTAAAAGACGACCTTTACATGTTTTATGTTCAAATTTCTGTTTGCAATTGATGACATTTAAAACCTAATTAAATCAAGAACAGATCAAAACTCACAGAGTTCACCAGAAGGCAGGTCATTATTGATCATTTATTGGAACAACAAGGTTCAGTCTGAACTGTGAGGAAACTTTAAGCTCTGACTGTCTCACCTGATTGATTTCTCTTCAGAGCTTCATTTTCCTCTTTCAGGGTTTGGACGGTTTGATTGGTCATCAAAACAGCAAAAGCTGATTCAAAAAAGACAAAAGTTATTTGATATTTAGTCAAACATAAACCTGGTGTTGGTTTATGACACCAGGCTGATCATAATTTAAAATTCAGTGAAAGATTCAACCAACATGAACTCACAGAGTCTGTAGATGACGATGAGAGCAGCAGCCAGCAGACCGACCAGAACCAGCAGAACTACTCTCTCTGCTGATATCCTGCAGGTTCTGCTTGGGTTTTCACCTGAGGAGCATTTAGAGCAGAACCGGATCAGAACCTGGAGACTCTCAGAAACTAACATCAACCTGAAAGACTCTGAACATCTTCCTTTTTATGGATGATTTATGTGTTTTTATTGTCATTTTCTCCTCTATGAACAGAAATTAACTCGGACTGCAGCTTCTTTATGACCTTAACTTCACACTTTGTGATCATGTTGCGTTTCCATGGAGACATCAGTCTTCATTTTCTATGCAACTAATAATAATCATCAGAAAAAGATGCATTTCTCACTTCTAGTGTTTGACTTCCTCATTTTCTGCAGTGATGTGGTTTTTATTTTAATTTTGAGTTCCTGGTTATGATCTCTGTTTCCTCTCAGTCTTTCATACTTTGAATTCTTCACACAGGATTAGATCAGGTTTCATCCTAAGTTTTCATCTATAATTAAAATTATGTTCAGTAAAATAAAGACTAAATAGTTTAATCTCAGCTCTGCTGATCTAAAGAATCAGTTTGTGTTCGATCGTTGACTTTCTGATGAAGACCACTCAGCTTCTTCATCTCCTTCCTGCTGGTTTATCATAAACTTCATTGTCTGACCTTCTCTGCAGCGCTGAGGGCGTCTCATCATGGAGACACAGGTCAGAGTTTCTGCAGCCGCTGAGAAACAAACATCTGTCACTAAACGTATTTTTCTAGAACAACGAAATACTAAATCCAAAACATCAAGTTATTAAAGTTTGGCCAGATATGAACCTTGTATTTTCTTTGAATATTTGGTGTAAAGAAAATCATCTAAATCATCATCTGACCTTTCAGACTGAAGATCTGTCCGTCTTCTTCTAGTTTCAGCCTTGTGCTGGAGAAACTTCCTGTTGAGCTGAAAAGTAGAGGAGGAAGACGAGGAGGAGGAGGAAGAGGCTTCATCTCACCTCTGTTTCCTCATTTTGACTTAAATGGTCACTTTGAGTCTGTGGCTAAATATATGTGTGTTTAATGAAAACAGAAAAGATTAAATGAAACAGAGACAGAAAGAGACGCTGAGGAGAAATGATCAGAGATCAGAACAACTAAAACTGATCACATTTCAATATGACAGAGAATAAAATACAAAGATTAAAGCAGCCAGAATAAAGTCAGAAACAGGAAGTAAAGGCGCTGCAGAAGGTGGTGAAAACTGCCCAGTATATCGCCGGGGCACCGCTCCCTGCCATCAAGAACATCTACAGGAAGCGGTGTTTGAAAAGGGCCGGGAAAATCACAAAGGACTCCACTCACCCAGCACACACACTCTTTTCCCTCCTGCCCTCTGGGAGGCGCTACAGAAGCCTACGGACCAGAACCACCAGGCACCGGAACAGCTTCTTTCCCACAGCTGTCACGCTTTTGAACGCCTCCTGACATAAAACATAAACTATAAGGACTGTACTCCCCTATCCTCTCATACAACAATAACACATGGACTATCCTCACACACACACACATCACGGACTGTTTTCTTCACACACACATACAACCTGTAAATTTTATCTGCCATTATTTATCTATAATCCATTCCCTAACATTCTTGTATATTCTGTATAATCTGTGCATATAGCTCCCATATTTATATTTATACACAATATCTATATCTCTTGCTATAACCCCTTATAGTCCATACATACATAGTCTTGTACATCTGTAAATAAATATCTATATCTCGTAGAGCACTTCTGGATAGATGCAAACTACATCTCGTTGCTTGTACTTGTGACAGTGCAATGACAATAAAGTTGAATTCTATTCTATTCTATTCTAAAGCGAACACAGAGCAGGAAGAAGCAGGCTTACCAAAATAAAACAGGAACTACAATACAATAAGACAACAAAAGAAAACATAAAACAGGTTTTAAAAATTAATTTAACAAAATGCCTCTAGAAACACACTGTAGTTCTGCTGATTTAATCTATTTGGTTTATATCTGCAGCTCTGCAGGCAGATGAAGATAATTCTGAGATGGACAGATCTACACTAACTTTATTCTTACTGATGTTTTATTAGGACAACGTTAATATTTTAATGTTCATCTATCAGGAGTCATTATGCTGATCAAAAACAACATTTCTTATTTACTAAAATGTTACAATAAACTTAAATTTAATCAACTGATCATAAATTATTGCATCACTTTAATATTTTAGAAATGACTCAAGGAACTCTTCAACTTCTGATAAAGTAAAATCCAGCTAAAGTTAATCAGGATGAACTCACAGAGTCTGTAGATGATGAGAGCAGCAGCCAGCAGACCGACCAGAACCAGCAGAACTACTCCCCCTGCTGATATCCTGCAGGTTCTGCTTGGGTTTTCACCTGAGGAGCATTTAGAGCAGAACCGGATCAGAACCTGGAGACTCACAGAAACTAACATCTCATCTGATGTTCTGACCTTCTTCACCGTTTTGTGGACGGCTCATCATGCAGATGCTTCTGTTCAACTGTCTGAGGTCCAAAAACATTGAGTTTTACATTTTATTATTATTCATTTTATTATTTCACCTCTGATTACAGTTCATTTCAGAAGGTTGGATTTATTACAAATGATTGATGAATGTGAATAATTTTTTGTGTCTCTTACTTTCTTAATAGCAGGGCGTCTCCAGGACGTTTTCAGCAAAGCTAAAACTGCTGAAAGAGATTTATATTCTTTCACTGTTACTAAAATATCCTTCAGTTAGAGAGTATAAAGGCTGCATATTTTATAAAATATTTTAAATCTGAGCTTATTTCGTGCAAAGTGACAAAGTTTTGTGTCTTGTGTCTCACCATAAATGCGTCGTTTGTCCTCTGCAGGCGAAACAAAATGACTTTTTCACAACATTTTCATGCTTCATATCTAATAAAACTTCCTGTTGATCTTGAGTAAAGATGTTCTTCATCGGCAGCCTCCTCCCAACTGCCTGTTTTTATTTATTTCATTAAAGCTTAAACAGATTCTGCAATAATAACTTCCCATCATATTAATGTTAAATTTTTATTTGTTCGAATATGAGAACCTGCTGTCTGTTTTCTTTTTGAAATTTCAGGCCTTTTGTTGTTTTCAGATAAAATATTTGGTGTTTAACTTCAGAGATCTTTATGTTCTCTTAATGTACACACAGAGTCGGTCCGATGATGCATGAGGTCCAAGTTCTAGTTGAGCTCATCCCCCACCGGTCACCACAGAACCACAGAACCACTTTTTTTTTTTTTTTTATATATTATTTTTATTAATTTTAGATTCGTTACAATATAAAGAACAAAGAAGACACCTGTGCCGCCACACACATACACACATAAAAACAAACAAACAAAAAAAAAAACTACAACAAAATACCCCACATGCAGGAGAAACAGGGTGTGAATCTTCTCCTCCAGTCCACGTCACCCTGAGCCATCTAGAGCGGAGAAACAAAAGCAGGCAAGAATAAATAGAGCAGGTTAAATTTAAAATGGTTTAGAAATCAGATATTTTTTGGATATTTAGTCATTCTGCCATCATTTGTTTTTTCTTTCTTTTTTGTTTTTTTTTGCCAAAATCATTTTTGGTAAAAATATTACTTAGGGTATACCAAAAGTGATTTTGGCAAATACTTAAAAAATAATAATAATAACAAAACAAATCAGCCAAGTGAGGGATTGGTGACCTGTCCAGTGTGTACCCTTCCTCTTGCCCTTTGACCCCTGGAGATGGGTACCAGCACCCTCTGAACCTGAAGTGTGCTAAATAAAGTAGGGATGGAAATAAAAATCACTTTTGGTAAAACGTGATTTACACTTACTCTGCTGCCAGCTGGAGAGGAACTGCTTTAGAGTTTACCACAAAATATTAAAACACATGAAATAATTTAATAAAAACTTGTAAATTGGAGGCTAGGCTTCAGTTTTCTCAGCATTTATGCAATATAGTTAAGTTGAAATTGTTTGCCCCTGTCATCTTGAAGTTCTTGTTCAGTAATAAACCTTTAAATTTAAATTCTGATTTTTTTTTCTCTTTAAGCTTTTGGTCACAATTTTTAATGGACAGAAATGTTGAATAACTATCAGATACTGGAAGCTGAGGTTGTTCTGGAAAAAAGAGCAAAAATACAGACTCAATGCACATTTTATAAGAATTTTACAAATTTTATGGTCATAAGACGGTTAAGATAAATAACTTTATTTTATCAGATTTAAATAAGTGACCCAGTGTTGGCTTTGTTATTAAGTCTTACTGTTAAAGGGAAATTTCTCCTCTCCACTGTCACCAATTGAATCCACAATATGAGGCTTTGCTCTCAGTAATCTTTAACCAATTTACATAATTTGTGCAGTTTTAGAAAAACACAAACAACATAAAAGTCTGTGGCCTTAATCTTTTTCACAGCAACACAAACAGATCTTAGTTTTGCTTCACGCAAGAAAAACCCGTATTGACTGATCTGGTTTTGCTTCCTATCTGGTCAGGTCTTTAGTTTGGTCTTGTCTTGGTTCTGGTTGGTTTTTCTTCCAGTCTGAGGACACCTAGTGGCTGTTACAGGAACTACAAATCAGCAGAAAACGTCCCTCCTTCCTTCATGTGATCAACCTGCTAGATCCACCACATCCTGATGCTAAATGTTTCTGTCAGGAAGTTGGACTGTAACTGCAGGACAAACCCTGCTGAGTCCAGAAGTGTTGAGTTTTATTTGATGAAAGTTTGAATCATGAGGAAGCTGTATTCAGATGAAGTCTCCTCCTCCTCCTCTGAGATCAACAGGAAGCTTTTTCAGATCTTGTGAAACAGAAAGATGTTCTGATTAGTTTCTGCCTGTTCAGCCTGCAGAGGAGCAGCGACATCATTCTGGTGAGTTTTGATCGATTTCTGTCCAACACAGAAAATATGACGAGTTTATTTCACCAAACTTTGTCATTTTATGTAAAATAGTTAGGATTTGATCTAAAAATACTGGATTCAAGTGTAAACACAGAAAGTGTGAAAAAATGATAAATTAACTGATCTTTTCTGTGTAGACAATCCACTACAGGCTTTTATTTTCACAATTATTTAAAAACTGAAAACTTAAACCTGTTTTGTTCCTCCAGTATCTTTTATATGTTGAAAACTTTAAGTTAAACTCAGACATATGAACTTTAACCTTTATTTACAATCTGATTTTTCAACTTAAACTTTTGTTTCTGTGTATATTCATCGATTTTACTCACAGAAAAACAAACGTTAGGAGTGAAATAAAGCAGAAACTTGAAGAAAAATTACAGTAAACATCTGAGATGAAAAGATCTACATTTCCCTTTAAACCTTCAGCTAAAACATGAAAAAGGCTGAAATATTAATCCCAGAAATGTCTCTGTGTTTGTCCTCAGAGTGAAGTTGATGAGACGCCACAGAGCGATGAAGAACTGATGATGATGAGTGTGGCGGTAAATCAGGAGGAAGGTGATGAAAAAGCTGCAGCCAGAGGTGAGTGGTCTTCATCAGATCAACAACCAGACTGAACACAAAACCAAACAGCTTCATCTGAAGGTAAAGGATGTTTACTGTTAATCCCTGACAGAGCAGGATGTGAATATTAATAATTCACAAGAATAATCCAGACCTGAAACCTTAAGAAACAGAAGATCAACCAATAAACGCTGAACATTAATAAAGTCTTCGTATTATTTCCATGTTGGTTCAGCAGCTGAACACTGAGCAGGATGAGCTGCAGCTAAACGTGTAGAGCGTAATGGCTGCTGGATTTTTCCTCTGTTTGCTGCACCAAGCAGCTTTAAGGAGGGATGAAAATCATCAGATCTTTGTGGCGTCAGAGTGACTTCCTGTTCTTAAAGCTCAACATCCTGAACATTTACAGCCGATCAACATGTTGCTTCACTTTCGAGAGAGAAAAAAGAACTAGCAGCTAATTTACACGAAACGGAAAATATTTAGATTCAAACCATTTTCAAAATTGTTGAAATCTGATAATTGAAGTTATAAATATGTCAAATGAAGATGATGATGAGATGATTTAGAATAAATAAACCATAAACATCCAGAGATTTTCTGTGTAGCAGAATCTTTTCATCTTGCATCTACAGATCCTTCAGTGACGTTTTATGATCCTTGTTTATTTTTAACCAAGTAAAAATAAAAACAAAAAATAGAATTTAATTATTAGAAATATGACATTGTTAGTTTCATCAAAGGTTTTATTGGCCTTTATTTGATAGTTAATTGACAGTAAACTGGGTAATGAGAGAAGGGGAGGACATGCGGTAAAGGTCACCAGGCCAGGAATCGAACCTGCGACAGCCGCTTCAAGGACTAAGGCCTCCTTATGTGGGCTGTGCTTAACCCCTGCACCACTACAGCACATCTGTTGTCTTTTCTTTTAGTAAATTTGTAAAAAAAAAAACCCTAGTTAAATGAAACCGAGGCATCGAGGTCAGCAGAAGAAATTCGCGTCAGAAATATCAGCTGATATAATAATGAAGATTAAAATGAGGCCAGCTGACTGGCAGTTACGTTTTTATTGCATTCATCAGATAAAATTAGAAAATCTAATCATAGTTTCAGTTTTATAGATGTCAGGTTGATGTTAGTTTCTGTGAGTTTGTCTCCAGGTTCTGATCCGGTTCTGCTCTAAATGCTCCTCAGGTGAAAACCCAAGCAGAACCTGCAAGCTGCCAGCAGGGGGAGTAGTTCTGCTGGTTCTGGTCGGTCTGCTGGCTGCTGCTGTCATCACCTACAAACTCTGTGAGTTCATCCTGTTGGTTCGTCTTTTCACTGAATTTAATTCTTAGATCAAGACAAAAACTACATGATTTGTATCAATCAGTCAAGTTTATTATTGTCTCACATTCAGCAGTAAGACAGTTTAAAGTGTTTTACATCATAAAGACACAATATGAATGTATGAGCATCTTTACTGTGGCTGAATTCTGTCCTCAACATTTTTCTTTTTGCCAATGAGAGTCTTTAAATTCTGACCTCCATCTGTTCTTTATGCAGCTTTTGATAAAATACGAACCAATCAAACCATCCAAACCCTGAAAGAGGAGAATGAAGCTCTGAGGAAAAATATCTCAGGTGAGACAGTCAGAAGGTTCAGCCTGAACGTCTCATTCAGATCTGATGGATCAACTTCATTTGTAACGTTTCATGTAAAAACCAGGTCAACATTGTTCCTGTAACACATCAGTTATGATGCATTAGTGGTGAAACTGCTGAGATGTTTCTGCTGAAACAGATCAATGTTTCTCCTGTTCTGCAGAGTCTGAGAAACGTTCTCTTCCTGATGCTTTCTGCTCTTTATCCAACAATGTTTCATCACTGAGACATCATGACTGTCAGTCTGATGAAGCTGCTGACTCTCAACACCTGCACAGATGTTCATGCATATTGTATTATATAAACATGAGGTTTCCATTTTACATGTTGAATTGCAGAACACGAGTTAATTATTTGATCATGTTGGTTCATCAGTTCAGCTTTAGAAGAAGAAAATAACTGACTGAGATTAAAACTGGTTTTATTTCTCTGAATAGAGCAGCAAACAAGTCCAACATGTCCAGCAAGTCCAACATGTCCAACATGTCCAGCATGTCCAACATGTCCAACATGTCCTCGACCTCCACCATGTCCTCCACCTGGGTGGATCGCCGGTATTGATAAATTAGTGTTTTGTTTTTTGTTTTTTTATTACTAAAGGTTTAAAATCACATTTCTTTATTTTAGTTTTGTGTTTTTTCTTTCTTTTAGATTAAGTTTCTGGTATGAGGGAGAACCAAACAACTGGACCGGACAGAACCCAGCAGGAGAGGATTGTGTGAGGATGGACATGAAAGAAAACATCAAAGATCTGAATAATTGGGATGATCATTCCTGTGATGTTCAACTCAAAAGTGTCTGTGAGAAACCAGCAGAAATGTGATTGTTTTTATCAGGTACAAACATTTAAGACGTTTTCTTTCTGTCTGGACTGAATTAAGATGCAAAAAGTCAGATTTAAATTTAGGCTTTTAATTTACTTTCACATGATGTGTTATTGCTGATTGGAGATTTATAAATAAACTAAATAGAAAATAAAATCCTGCTGCTATAAATGTTATTTATCCTTCATTCCTTTAGTAATGTGAACATTAAGCTTCAAAATCCAAACAAAACATTTATCATAACTGGACACCAGTATGGAGGAGTGACTGGTGCAAACATGGGAACTGGGTCAGAGCAGCTGGTGGAACTGGGAGCTGCAAACTGGAATAACTGAGGACATCTAGAGGCCATTACAGGAACTACAGGCTAAACAAACAGGAAAACAAATAAATCTAAATCAGGGTGTCAAACCTTTTGTCACATGATGAAACATTGTGATGGCAGAATGAGTAAATATCCAAACAATATCTGATTTCTAAACCATTTGAAATGTAACCTGCTAAACTATAAACTAACCATACAATAATAATAACAATAATAATAATAATAATAATAATAATAATAATAATAATAACAATAATAATAATAATAATAATGAAAAAGTACTTTGCACATTTGTCTTATTAAGAGAAAGGCACCCAAACTCTGCTTTTTTGGTAAAATATAACTAAATAATAAAAAATGGTCTGTCAGCTATAAAAACGAGATTCTAGTTACTTTTTGTGTTAGATTTTGATTTATTTAGCCTTAATAAATTAAAAGTAGATTTTGGTACCAAAGTCTAATTAAGCAGCTCAGTCTAAACATTAGAGCTACAGAACTTTTAGTGCCTAAAACAAACCTGTGAGCCTGTAAATGAAGTGGAAGTGGACAGCTACCAGGAACAGGAAGAGACTCGGCTCAGAGATATGATGTTCTCTGATGCAGCTCATAAACTACCGAACAGGAAATATGATTTCTATTTACCAGCTTATTGATCAGATCATGGCAAACATTGCAAAATCATAACCACTACAAATACTAAAGTAAAAGCTGGAATATGCGCCATATTCACACAGTGTAAATGTTCTCACTGACTATAATAGGTTCATATTTACTGCAGAAGCCGCACTGTGGTGGAGCGGAGCCGGACACTGTGAATTAACCCTTACCTGTAACACCGAATCGGTCCAGCTCTTTGTCTCTTTTCCTATAGCTCAAAGTTTTGTCTCCTGTTTGCTTCAGTTGTCTCAGAGCATGTTTCACAGTAGTCCAGTATTCCAGAGTTGGATCTTTCTAAGCGCTGCAATAGCTTATTTACAGCAAAACTCAAATCTGGTTGTGTACGAGGCCCAGTAAATAAGGTTACCTGCTGTCTCTGCCTGTTATTCATTTTCACAGCATCATCATTGAATCTATTCATAGGGAGTTGATCTGGGTTCACAGTCTTGTCTTTGAAATCTTTCCAGTATTTTTTTTCCACCCATTCCTCCTGAGACATTTTTACACAATCTTCAGTTTGATCAAAATCAATACCAGGATTATGTTTAAGTTTACCCACATCTTTCATGTTGTGTGACTTTCAAGAAATGAAAGACACCAGAGGAAAGTCCAGGAAGGATCTCAGGTAAAAATCGTAGCACGGTCAGCATGGCTCTACTAGAATAGTTAAGCATGAGACAACGGGTCGACGTTTGTCAGCCCCTTAAGAAGAGCATCCAAACGAAGGATTACTGTCAGATGTGTAAGCAGCAACAGGTGGAGCTCATCTCCAGTGAAGATCTTTGAAAATCACATTTGCAGACAAAAAACACTGATACTCACATAGATCCTGACAGATAATCCAATACAAAGTCATATAAACATATAAATCTGCTTATTATTAATTTATCTTGGTTTTTCTATGGGTTGTTGGCTCATAAGTTATTAAATTAGTTTATTGTGAAGCACTTTCTGGTTTTTATGTCCTGAAAGGTACTTACACGGTTTTACTTACAGACATGTACGGACTTTCACCATAAATACCAGAATACAAAAATACATTTGCTGCTACATTCTGCGTGCACAAACAAGCGTTATTGTAGATCCTTCCTCCCAGCAGCTGTCAGACTCCATAACCATCACTTGTCCTAACAAACTCAAAAGGTGTTTGCACAGTTTTACTCATTTTAAATGTATTTTCTGCTGGTATTTGCAGTTTTATTGTCTATTATTTTCAGTAGTTTGTTGCTTTTAATGAACAAATACACATGAACATTTTATTATATCCTATTCAGTTTCATATTCCTTTCAGTTGGAGTATGCTTTTCTTTTAAAAGAATTAAGGTTTTGTTGGCTCTAGTGGCTTTTATTTGAAAGTAGTTTGACAGGAAAGAGGTTAATAAGAGACGGGGAAGACATGCAGCAAATGTCACCAAGCCGAGAATCAAACCTGCAACCATCGCCACGAGGATTAAGGCCTCAATATGTGGGTTGTGCTTCGCTCCTGAACCACCACAGCAACCTGGAGTATGTTATCTTAATAACTGCTCAGCATTTTAAGTTGTAATCTTTCTCCACTGTACAGGACCTCATTCTTAAGTCTGTTTTTATGTATTTTATGTTTGTGTATTATTTTGTCAAATAATGACAAACATTTTCAACAGAGAAAAAGTTTTATTTTTCCCCATCTAAGGTTGATAGAATGGGTCTACCAACCAATAATTTTGGCTGCAAATATCACAAACTCTTGTAAATCTGGTTCGCTGGCCTCAGTTGTTTGCCTCTCATTGCCATTAGATAAACGACTAATTACAATGAACCCAGTTACATTGGGGGCGATTAGGATCTGGGAACAGCTTAGGATCCATTTCAAACAAAAACAGGGTCTCCTAGCAGCTCCCATAGCAGCAGAAGCCTTGTTCCCACCTTCTTTAACTGATTGAACTTTCCATGCCTGGGCAAATAAAGGGAAAACTACTGTGGGAGATCTGTTCAGAGACGGTCATCTTCTGTCCTTTCAACAGCTGCAGTAATCATTTGGCCGACCTTCTTCCAACTGTTTTAGATATCTGCAGCTGCAGAGTTTTGTTAAAAATATTTCTCATCAATGATTCAGACTTCAGCATACAGATGGATTGATGAATGGCTGGAGGTGGATCCCATACAGAGAGGGGCCACATCAACAGTTACACATGAATCCAGACAGCAGCAGCATCTTCATCAGACAAAATTAAAGAACAGGGATGGAGAATAACTGAGTCACAGTGGCAGCAGGCAGCTAGGCTTATCTACACATCATCAATATGTATCAGACATATTGATTTACATTGTATCCCTATTATTATTATTATTATTATTATTATTATTATTATTATTATTATTACTATTACTATTATTATTATTGTATGCTTAGTTTATTGTTGAGCAGGTTAAATTTCAAATGGTTTAGAAATCAGATATTTTTTGGATATTTACTCATTCTGCCATCACAATGTTTCATCATGTGACAAAAGGTTTGACACCCTGATTTAGATTTATTTGTTTTCCTGTTTGTTTAGCCTGTAGTTCCTGTAATGGCCTCTAGATGTCCTCAGTTATTCCAGTTTGCAGCTCCCAGTTCCACCAGCTGCTCTGACCCAGTTCCCATGTTTGCACCAGTCACTCCTCCATACTGGTGTCCAGTTATGATAAATGTTTTGTTTGGATTTTGAAGCTTAATGTTCACATTACTAAAGGAATGAAGGATAAATAACATTTATAGCAGCAGGATTTTATTTTCTATTTAGTTTATTTATAAATCTCCAATCAGCAATAACACATCATGTGAAAGTAAATTAAAAGTCTAAATTTAAATCTGACTTTTTGCATCTTAATTCAGTCCAGACAGAAAAAAACGTCTTAAATGTTTGTACCTGATAAAAACAATCACATTTCTGCTGGTTTCTCACAGACACTTTTGATTTGAACATGACAGGAATGATCAACCCAATTATTCAGATCTTTGATATTTTCTGTCTTCACCATCATCACACAATCCTCTCCTGCTGGGTTCGTTCCGGCCGAGTTATTTGGTTCTCCCTTATACCAGAATCGTAAACTAAAACAAAGAAAAAACACAAAACTAAAGCAAGGAAATGTGATTTTAAACCTTTAATAAAAAATAAAACACTAATTTATCAAGACCTTGGGTCCAGAGGTGACCCGTCCACCCAGAACCATCTGCCTTCTGTCTGTGAGTCCATCAGTCCGATCCAGAACGCGTCCAAAGGAGTATTCATTTTCTCCTTCAGCTTAGATTGCAGGAACATCTGAACAGGAAGAGACGATTTAAAAAGCTGCGTTTCCAATGACCATGATGGCAAATTGGAAGCAAAAAAATAAATTTGCTCAATGGAAACTCAGCAATTTAAAAAGAAAACTCTTGTTTTGGGATAAAAAGCTTCTGCACTAGGAGAAGGTGGTTTTTCAGGTGAATGGAAATTAAAGGATTTTGCAAAACTGCAATGGAAACACCTTTTTCTATAATGAGTCACATGACCAACAACTGGATGTTACTACTGGAGGAAACGATGAAGAAGACGACAGGATGCTGTGCCTTGTTCCTCCTACAGGAAGTAGGATAATCATTTTTTAAAGTCTTATTGAGTGAACCATTTTATTCACATGTGATTCTTTTGTGGAATATGGACAAAGTTTTGCACACATAATGGAATTTAAAAAGAAGATTGGTGACTGAGATCTTTCTGTGCTGAGATGAAGAAACATGAATCAGTAAGAACATGAACCTGCAGCAGAATCTGTGTTTCCATTACAAATGAACTCAAAATTTGTCAGTATTTTGCTCATGTTGAACAAACACTATTTTCTACTGCATGTTTCCATACAATAAGAAAGGAAATTAATATCAGGAATAAGTTTGTTCACATGATAAGTTAGTAAAAAACATGCTGTCATGATGCTCCAGCTACTTCCTGGTTTCTTCTTCCTGGTTTGCTCCACTGGCAACAGCCGGTTGTTGATCATGTGACTTATGTGATGCAAACAAAGTCTTTCTAGTCTGGTTTTGTGAAATAAACTAATTTTGTTACAGCAAAACAAAACATGATCCTAAAGCAAAAATTTTATCTAGAAAAAAAAGTTTTATTAAGCAAATTTATTTTGAAAGTTTCTCATTGTAAAATTCTATGATGAATAGAAACACAGCTGGAGTTTCATACCTGCTCCTCTCTGCTGTCGATCTTCACCAGGTCTGATCCATGATCAATGCAGGAACGTCTGCTGTCAGTCCAGGAGGATTTATTGGTGTTAAAATAATAACAGCTTCCTGCACGTTTCTCCCATCCTGCTGCACATTTCAGGCAAGTTTCATCTTCAGACAGATAAGAACAAAGACCTTAGTGAACCAGGAGGAAGAAATCCTGCATCTGTACGTCCATCAATGTCTTTAACATCAGTAGAGAAATGGGAGAAATAGTAAATCCTGGACTTACGTTTCACTTCAGGATGTGGAGGAGATGTTGGAGGTGGAGGACATGTTGGAGGTGGAGGACATGTTGGAGGTGGCGGACATGTTGGAGGTGGAGGACATGTTGGACGTGAAGGACATTTTTCCTGCATTGTTCTGCTCAGATTAACTCCTGATTAAGGAGACATAGATTCGGTCTCACCATGTGTCACAACAAGAAAATGAGAGAACATTTTGCCTCTTGCTTATCAAACAAAACATAAACATTAATAACAATAAACTAAAACCAGAAGGCAGGTCATTATTGATCATTTATTGGAACAACAAGGTTCAGTCTGAACTTTGAGGAAACTTTAAGCTCTGACTGTCTCACCTGATTGATTTCTCTTCAGAGCTTCATTTTCCTCTTTCAGGGTTTGGACGGTTTGATTGGTCATCAAAACAGCAACAGCTGATTCAAAAAAGACAAAAGTTATTTGATATTTAGTCAAACATAAACCTGGTGTTGGTTTACGAGTTTATAAATTAAAATTCAGTGAAAGATTCAACCAACATGAACTCACAGAGTCTGTAGATGATGATGAGAGCAGCAGCCAGCAGACCGACCAGAACCAGCAGAACTACTCCCCCTGCTGGCAGCTTGGAGGTTCTGCTTGGGTTTTCACCTGAGGAACATTTAGAGCAGAACCGGATCAGAACCTGGAGGCAGACTCACAGAATCAAACAAACTCAACCTGGTTAAAAATCTCTATGATAATAAAACTCAGATCTGGCTGCAGGAATCACTGAGTTCATGTATTTTTCATTACATTTAAATTTAGATATTATCTCACCAATATGAACTTGTTTCAATATTTTGTGACGTTTTAACAACGTACAACATGTTTGACTCTGGTAAAGCAGTTAATGTGATTAGTTTGGAAAAAAATTAAAAATAAAACAACAAAAGTGTGATGGAGAAATTAAAGTATCCAAGAACTTTCAGCAAGCAGCCAACATCTCAACCTGACATCAACTAAATGAAACTTAAACTCTTAAACGTTTCCTCGGCATGGATCAGACTTCATCTTAATGCTCTGGGCTTTTGGCAACCATTCTTTTTTCTGGTTTTAGTGTTTGTTCTTCCATTTAGAAAAAAAAGTCAAATAAGAGTTTAGGTATGTTTAGTAAGTTACTCAAAATAAGCTAATTTTGCCTGGTTAAAAGTGGCCTATTATGCTTCTCTGAACAGGTTAGAACATGTTGGCCACGCCCCCAACTCAACCTTGACCCTCACACGTGAAAATGGCTGCAAACAGATGCGCAATTATACACATTTGTTTGCATCTTTGAAAAGCAGAAGTGGAGCCTCCCGCACAACCAACAAGAATGCAGCACGTAGTTTCTGGATGGCAAGTCATCAAGAAAACACACTTTTTCATTTCCAGCAGCCATTGTACAGAGCATGCAGCAACACAAACTGCTGCATGCAGCAGTAAAAAAGTTACTACTAGCAGGTGCTAGTAGTAACTTTTCATGTCAATGTTCTTCTAATGAGCCATCATTTGATCCAGGTGCGTTAAACCAGGAAGAGAACTAAAACATGCAGGATGCCGGGCCTTCAGGATCCACTTTGGGCCCCACTGCTCTAAAGGCTTTACAACTATATGAAGGTAAAATGCTTTACCTTCATATAGATGTGAAATGTCAAACAGCAAAAAACCAAGATCTCAACCTGCAGCATCACGTGAAAAAACCCCCAAATTTATTTGTGACTATAAAACTGAGAAACCACACTGACCAACAGGAAACATCAACCCGTGTTTCAGTTTGTTTGTCACTTCCTGCTTGTTCTATGTGATTTTTCTTATCTACCATTTTCATTATTTGTAAAATAACTTACAAATGTTCTTTTCTGTTTTAAAAAAAAAAAAATTGCTAAAGAAGCCAATTTTAAATAAGATGTATATTGTGATTTTTTCCAGCCAACCAACTGTGATGGTTTCTGTCAGAGAAACTCATCGTGTCTATTTTTGATCATTTTTATTTTTAATGTCTAAATCACCTACACTAATCATTATTCACACCAATCAGTGGTTCCAGTAAAAAGGTTACAGACAGATCATTTAATATTTAACACTTAGAAAAGATTTTATCATTTAGTTATTAAAAATCAGTTTTTGACTGTTTGTATTGAGGATACATCAGGACAGACTCCAGATGCTCTTTTCTTTTATTTTACATTAAAATATTTTTATTTTAATCTGTTAATGACCTTACAGCAGTTCCTACCCATCGTGTTTCCTTGTCGTCGGCTCATCATGTCGGCGCCTCAGTTTGTCAAAATTCCAGAACCAGGTTTATGAATCAAACCTTCTGGATCAGGTGGAGCTTTGTTTCTAATTTAAAGTTGATGTAAAGACTTGGTAAAAATGCATCGTTGCTCCTCTGCTGACTGGACCAGAAAAAATGTTCTGCAGTTCCTGGATCACAGATCTGAATAAACTATAACAGAAACAAGGAGGAGCTTTCTCTTCATCTCTCTGGTTTGACGGTTTGCAGTGTTTCCTCACAGCAGGTTACTGGTCGAATAAAACATTTTCTTTCTCTGTAGTTTCTCATATTATTATATTTGAGCTGGAATCACAAAAAGCTATAGAATTAAATAAGAATGTTTGGTTATTTGATGATTTGTGTTTTTTTCTGTAGGTCTGATCATGTTGTTGCTCTACAGCAGCAACAACATGATCAACATGATCAACATGATCAGACCCATTATGTTTCTCACCTGATGTCCTTTTCCACTGGTTCTACTTCACCAGCCCAGATCGACCCGGCTCTGGTTTAGACCTGATTCATCAGTTACAGAATATTCTGTGGCTTTATTCTCATAGTTTGATAGATTTTACCTCACCACCTGGATTCATGAGTCTCTTTCTAAAGTCTCTTTTTTATTGTTTATGTTGTATTTTGCTTCCTGTTTTATTTTGTTAGTTTTTCCCTGAAAATGATTTGATTAATTTCTGTTTCTGCTTCCAGTTTCTAATCAGCTCACCTGCAGCCTCTCCTCTCAGTACTGCAATCGACTTTGACAACACAAATAATAAAAATATAAATTTTTATTTAACACAGAACACACCCTCATTCCACAGAGAGGAGAAAGTGCTGCCCTCTAGTGGTGCACTGCAAACAGCCCGTCTGCAGTAAAAACACTTTAAATCATCTGGTTTTATTTTGATGTTAATTCCTGCTATTTGCTGGAACATATTTAATATATTTCGTTTAAAAACTAAATATTTAGCTTGACTAAATATTTAGTTCCAAAGTAAATATTTAACTTGGACAACTAACTAACAAAATGTTTAGGTTATTAGTTAAATATTTAGCTAAGACGTCAATTAGCTTGCGGTTAAGCGGAAGTGGACTTTTAAAATAAAAGCTGAATTTTGAGGATTTTCATATAAACGCATGCTACTGCTAGATAAATACTTCAGTTTTAAATGAAAGAAAAAATAGTTTGGAACTATGATAGAATTAAAATAATAACTTATATAAATACTAATCATTATATTTAAGGAGGCCCCTGAAAGGAGAAGTGGAGATGAGTTCATTGCAGCAGGTGGCTGTTCGGCCAGGTGCAACAGATAAACGCTTGGCTGGAGCCTCTTGTCCTCCTTGGATGCAAGGCAGAAGAAATGTGAAGTGAAGATTGTTGAGCTCGTTAGATGATATGTGACCCTGACTCAGGCTGCAGCTGTGTGGTTAATTTGCTTCTTCTTCTTTAGAGCTGCAGCGTACATGTAACTTAGGGAATGTGGGAAATAAAAAGAGAGCTGCAGCAGAAAGTGTTTTCAGAACAAGTAGAGATTATAACTGGAACACATCTCTGTTCTCCTAGCGAGTAAAAAGAATCCAACTCTCTTTGTCTTTAATTGTGTCTGTATTTTGACATTCTAGGTGCATAAACCTGACAAACTATGACATTTATAAATATATGAATAACATGGTAAAATAATATGGCTAAAAATGTACACCCATTTCTTTTTTGTCTAACAAGGAAATGGATTAAATAACTAAAATATTGCTGTTGATATTTACTGTGTAACTTTACAAATAACATCACATAAAGTATGAAGAGTTTATTAAATATAAATATTGAGATACGTGGTCAGTAAACTGGAATAAATTCAGTTAAATTCATCTAACAGCACAAGACAAATGTATTTCATTTATAAACATGAAAATAGATATTAGATAAACTTCAGACAAACTCAGTTTTTAATGGCAATCAGTAATTAGAAATGCAGATAATAACAGTAATAAGAAAACATTTTTATTTGTTAAGACGGGATGAACCCACTGGCACAGAACCGGAACCAGACGGGAAACGCAGGGGTGGGCACTCCTGGTCCTCGAGGGCCGGTGTCCTGCAACTTTTAGATGCATCTCTACTTCAACACACCTGAGTCAAATAATGAGGTCGTTAACAGGACTCTGGAGAACTTAACTGCACTTAGGAGGAGATTCAGCTGTTGGATTCAGGTGTGTTGGACCAGGGAGACATCTAAGAGTTGCAGGACACCGGCCCTCGAGGACCAGGAGTGCCCACCCCTGAGTCAGAGCATCGAGGTCAGCAGACTCAGCTGAAATCAGAGGAGCTTCAGACTGAGGGAGCGGACACTGCATGGCCACTAGGTGGCAGGATGTACACTGTAAAAACTATTACCAAAGTCATAAAAAAGTAGGTCGCCTTTACTAAATAAATTGGGCAAACCAAAGTAAAATCAACATCTGAAACTAAAGTTATTTATTTAAAGGAAGTTTTCACATCAATAATAACTCAGTTACATTCATTTTTACAAAATACTTTCAAAATTGTTTACAGGTAGAAACTTCCACTAAAGTGTGGCAACTTTTCTAAATTTGAGAAACACTGAAGACATTTTTTAAACATTTATTCAATTATTACCACATAATTTTTTAATAAACATTGCAGCAAATATGAGCAGAGGTTATAAAAGTTATCCAAATTGTTTTTATTTCAAAGCCAATCTCTGTTTTTCAGTCATATTGACCAAAATGTTGACATTTATTTTATTGGACAAAATGTGGAACAAGTTAAGAAGACATTCCTGATCATAATCAAATATTTACAAGTTACATAGTTTCATATTTTTCAAAGGATATTCTGCATTCAAACCAAAATATGAATATGAGAGCAAATCAAGCAAGAATATGACTGAATGTTGAAAGTTTGATTATTTCAACATGTCTGGAAATGTAAAATTTTCATGACAATATCTTCATAAAAGCAGCATCACTGCAGCTTCTTGAAGCTGAACTCAGATCGGTCCACAGACTGAACTGATCTTCAGACACAGACACATGAACTCAGTCCAGCTGTTTTCTCACAGATACTTTTGTGAGGATAATTACAGGATATATCAAACCAGGACTTCAGATTTTCATATTCTCTTTTTCTCCCCATCCTCCCACAGTCAGCTGAGCCTGCACCATCTTTACTTCTGTTGTCAGGTTCTCTATCGTTCCAGAACGTCACACTTGGAGCACAGCAGGAAGAAAATATCAGGTAAATGTTACAGAACACCATTTAAACAAACAATGTCTCATTATTCAGACCTTTCATCCAGAGGAGATCCGTCCACCCAGAACCATCTGCCTTCTTCCTTTAGGTCCGTCAGTCCGATCCAGAACTTGTCCTCATCGTCCTCCATCAAGTCTCTCAGTCTTCCTACCAGGAACATCTGAACAGGAAAAGTTGATGAAAATATCTCAGAGATGAAGAATCATGATGATGAGATGAAATCAGAGAGAAGCTGAACCTGCAGCAGAGTTTCATACCTGCTCCTCTCTGCTGTCGATCTTCACCAGGTCTGATCCCAGATCAGCGCAGGAACGTCTGCTGTCATTCCAGGAGGATTTAGTGGTGGAGAAATAATAACAGTTTCCTCCATGTTTCTCCCATCCTGCTTCACACTTCATAAATGTTTCCCCTTCAAACAGATCAGAACAAAGACTTCAGTGAACCAGGAGGAATAAATCTCTGTAGATGTTTGTGTGATCTGGAGACAGCAGGAGGCGTCTTCTGTCCTGCAGCTACAATCTAACTTCCTGTCTCTGTCAGTCCATCAATGTCTCTTTAACTTCATTAGAGGACAGAAATGAGACAAAGATCAGATCATGGACTTACTTTTTACTGCAGGAAATATTGTTGTTGAAGTTGTACTTCCAACTTTTTGAAAAAAAAGAAAGAGAAAAGAAGTTGTGATTTCTGAACTAATTATTTTTCATTTTGCAGAACAGATGAAGAAAAAAAAATTAAACATTAACAATTAAAAAAAATAGATCTATACTGTAAAGAAATATTCTAATTTATGGTAAATAAATTAGGAAAATTTAAATTAAATTACCAGCTCGCCGTATAGTATAAGACATTACAGTTTAGTATTTTGGCAACTAATTTCTGTGGTTGCCAGAAATGTACTGTATTGAATACGGCTATAGCGAACAAGAGCTTATGGTATAACAGCATCACTTTAAGTGTTTACTGAAAATTATTATAAAAACAATGGATTTATACCGTAAACATGCGGCAGAACTGTACGATAGGTTTTAGAGTATTGTATTGTGAAAACATTTTACTGTAAATTGCTGTTATGAGGCATTACAGTATAATATCACAGAAACCTTTAAACTCTGACTGTCTCACCTGACAGATTTCTCCTCAGAGCTTCATTCTCCTCTTTCAGGGTTTGGAGAATCTGATTGGTTCGTATTTTATCAAAAGCTGATTGGAGAAACAAAACATCAACATGTGGAGGTAAATAAATGTGATCATGTTCATATGAATATCGCCCTCTATAGTTTTCTTGCGGTCATCTAAAAAACTAAAAACCAGTAAAACTAAACCACCATCAGGATGAACTCACAGAGTCTGTAGATGACGATGAGAGCAGCAGCCAGCAGACCGACCAGAACCAGCAGAACTACTCCCCCTGCTGGCAGCTTGCAGGTTCTGCTTGGGTTTTCACCTGAGGAGCATTTAGAGCAGAACCGGATCAGAACCTGGAGACAAACTCACAGAAACTAACATCAACCTGATGATTCTTCTTATCGTCATATTCTTGGCTGTCCATTACTGTACCTGTTCTGTTCCTGTCAGTTTGGTTGTTATAGAAACCAGCATGTTGAACATCATCAAACATCTGGATGAGAATCAAATGACTGTTGATGATGAAGCTGGTCCTGTAATAAAACTACTGGGGTTTTGTTTAACTGCTGCAAAGAGAAATAACTCTCTTTAACTGTGTGCAGAAACAGGAACATACAATGTGTGCACAATTATTACGCAACTTTTAGTTTTAACCACATAATCATTTTTATGCATATTTTCCAACTCGAATGTTTATTGAATATAAAAATATCAGCTGGTGTGTATTTGTTTAATGAGGGAGGTGGGAGATCAACACCATTATTTAAGATGTGCAGAACTATTAGGCAGCTACTTTTCCTCAGCAAAAGGGGTCAAAAAAAGTGACTCTGAAAAGTCCAGAACTGTTAAAAGTCTTTCAGAGGGAAGCAGAACTCTTGAGACCGCTGAAACATTGGGTCGTGATCACAGAACCACCAAACGTCTTGCTGCAAATAGTCAACAGGGTCGCAAGAAATGTGTTGAGAGAGAAAAAAGACGTAAACAAACTGCCAAAGATTTGAGAAGATTCAAACATGAAGCTACCAGGAATCCGTTATCTTTCAGTTCTGTCATATTCCAGAACTACAACCTGGAGCGTCCAGAAATATTCACCTCTTCAGAGACCAAGATAAGGAAGGCTGAAAACCGAACACCACTGATCAAGACACACAGCTGAAACATCAAGACTGGGCCAAAGGTTTAATGGACTGATGAGATGAGAGTGACTCCTGATGGACCAGTGGCCGGATCAGTAATGGGCACAGAGCTCCACTTGGCATCAGACGCCAGCTAAAAAACTCAAACATGCATAATAATTGTGCACATAATGTAGAGTCTAAAGACATTCATAGGAGGTGAGAAAAGATGTAAAGCTCTTCATGCTGCAAACCGTCAAAACCAAAAACAAGAAGCATTTTAGTTCTTCAGGAACATCAGCCTTCCTCTCTGTGGTTTCCAGCGTTTTCTTGCTTAAGTTTCTTTTCATTTATTTTAAACTCATGACAGTCTGTTTAATAAACTCAACCGTTGAGGTGTCTTAAAGTTTAAATGTTAAATGCCTAAAGCAGTTTGTGTTCAGCCTGGTACCTTTTAAATTTCATTGTCCTTGTGACAATGACAATAAAGATTTATCTGATCTTATCTTATCTTATCTGATGAAGACCTCTCAGCTCCACCTGCAGCTTCTTCATCACCTTCCTGTTGGTTGATCTCCTCATTAATATTCTCACCCTCTGTGTGTCTCTGTCGGCGTCTCATGATGAGGAAACTTCACTCAGGATAAAAACAGTCACAGCAGATGCTTCCTTGTTGCAGCGTTTCTAAAAAAAACAAAAAGAGAAACTTTACATTTTAAAGTTTTGCTGTTGTTCTCAGTTCACAAAACTATTGACACTAAAATCCCAACTATTAAAGAAAGTGATGAAATTAACCTTTTTCCAGATGATTTAGTTAAAACTCCACCTGAGTTACTCACCAAGCACAACAGTCCAGACAGAAGATCGTTGAAGCGACGCCTCGATGGTTGTGTCTGGTGTCATCTTGCTGAAAACCACGTGACCAAAAACCAACGACGCCTCGCATTGCATTGGACACGTGACTGATTCATTTTCAAATTCATATTCAAATACTTTATTGATCTGAAAGGGAAATAAAATGTTGCTGCTATTGAAGACCTTGACGACTGTTGGCAGGAAAGATCTCCTGCAGCAGCCTGTAATGCATTGAATCTGAAGAAGCCTCTGACTGAAGATGCTCTGCCTTTGCAACATGTTTTGCATGTCGGTTTTCAAAATAAAAGCGCGATGAGCCGTGCAGCTTCATGGGTGGTTGCATATAATTTGGTCGCTCATCAGAGCATCTTAGGAGAGTATCTGTCATCAGCAGCGGCTGAAAGAAATGGAATATTGACCAACATATATCATGATGTGTGTAAGTATATATATATATATATATATATACAGTACAGACCAAAAGTTTGGACACACCTTTCTAATTCAATGGGTTTTCTTTATTTTCATGACTATTGACATTGTAGATTCACACTGAAGGCATCAAAACTATGAATAACACATGTGGAAATATGCACTAAACAAAAAAGTGTAAAACAACTGAAAATAGCCCTTATATTCTAGTTTCTTCAAAGTAGCAACATTTTGCTGTGATTACTGCTTTGCACACTCTGCATTTTCTTGATGAGCTTCAAGAGGTCGTCACCTGAAATGGTTTTCACTTCATAGGTCAACCTGCCCTGTCAGGTTAATAAGTGGGATTTCTTGCCTTATAAATAGTCATGAAAATAAAGAAAACCCATTGAATTGGAAGGTGAGTCCAAACTATTGGTCTGTACTGGATGTATATAATGTATATATATATAATCAGCTTTGCGCAGCAGAATGGATCTGAGCCAACTAGACACCCGGGAAAAAGAGAATTTTGAAGAATTTCAGTCTTTTGGGAAGCAAGTCAAAACATAAGCACTGCACTCCCAAGACACTAAAACATCAAATGTCTTTAAATGAGTTTATGACAAGAAAGAAAACAACCACAGACTGTCAACATACAGCAGGATGAGTGGCTGCAGATCATTTTAATAACCAAAACTAGATGACAGTTAAGTGGGACTTAATTGACTCTACTGTTACTAAATATGGGTCTGATAAAAACTTTGTGACAATATTACATATAAACAGTGGCAGTTTCTGATATGGTCAACGTGGGCAACTGCCCAGGGCGGCATCTTGTGGGAACAGCCTCTGATAACCTTTGAAGGAGCTCAAACAGGTCAATCTTGGGACATAAAAGATCTCAGGAGAATAAAAAGAGCGCTCAAAAACCGCAGAGTGGCTTCAGAGTATCACTGGAGGCAAACAGCCAGGCCCGCTGGACCGGACCGGACCGGCTCGGATGGATCAGATGATCTGCAGGTGTAATTTACTGGGCAGGCCAATCCTCCGGTGAGCAGCAGCTCCCTCTGGTGGATAACTGCAGGAACTGAACAACCTCACACAGAAACCAAACTCCAGCATCTTCACTGTAATTTTTCATCTTTAACTAAAGATCATGCTTAGTAAAATAAAGTTACAGAACAATAAGTTTGCTCCCAAATCCACTGATTTCATGTCTAAAGAAGCAGTTTCTGTTCAGTCTGCTTGTATTCTGATGAAGACCACTCCGCTCTTCATCAGCTTCCTGCTGGTTTACCATCACACTCATCATCTTCAGCTCTTCATCGCTCTGTGGTCGTCTCATCGTGGAGACGCTTCACTCTGAGGACAAACAGACAGATCAGTTTCTGGAGCTGCTGAGGAAAAAGTTAAATGAACTTAAAGTATTTAACCTTCATGTTGATCATCTGGCAGTGGATATAATACGGTTTAACGCTGTGGGAACACAAACACCTCAGACTTTCTCTGAGTATTTGTTGGACAGAAAAGTATCTAAACTCACCATCAGATTGTCGTCTCTCCTCTGTGGAAGATCTGTTCGTCTTCGTCTCTTTTCACAGATTTATTTTGAAGAAACTTCCTGTTAAAGACTTCCTCTACTGTCTGCTTCCTCATTCTCCTTTAATCTAAAACTCTTCAGTCTTTGACACATTAAAAAAACACTTTATTGCGTCTCAAATGAGACGTTGTAATATTTTTGTTCAGCTAACTGAGTTTCTAGATCTTTGGTTTGGATTTTAATAAAGACGTTTTGAGTTTCTGCCTCTGATCCTGAGTCTGAGTTCTTCAACTTCTTTCCAAACCTCAGAAATGTTTCTAATCACCACAAATTAACACGTTTCAACTTAAAATAAGAAAACGGCTTAAAAAGCTTCTTTATTTTTTACAGAAAGATTCATTTTCTTTCAGTTGATACTGAGAACAAAATAGATAAACATTTTATTGGAAGATGAAGAACTTCTTTCTTCACATCATCTTTATAAAACCTTCATGAATCTGAAATGGTTTACAAAGTGAATTTAACACAAACACAGCACAATTTGGGCTGTTTTCTCACAGATACTTTTCTGAGGATAATCACAGTTTCTGTCATGCCAACATTTCAGGTTGTCCTCTACTTGCTCCCCCATCCTCACGCAGTCCGCTCCAGGGAGATTATTCACACTCAAGTCGTCTGGCTGGTCGAAATACCAAAAACTCAAACTAAAAGAAGATAGAAGAGTTATTTAAGGTTAAGAACTGAATTCTTCAAATAGAGCAAAGTATTTGTCCAGCAGTCAAACCTTTCATCCAGAGGAGATCCGTCCACCCAGAACCATTTGCCTTCTTCCACCGAGTCCGTCAGTCCGATCCAGAACTTGTCATCATCTTCCACCATCAAGCCTCTCAGTCTGCTCTGCAGGAACAACTGAACAGGAAAAGTTGATTAAAATGAGATTTTTCTGAGTTAAGATGAAGAATCATGATGATGAGATGAAATCAGAGAGAAGCTGAACCTGCAGCAGAGTTTCATACCTGCTCCTCTCTGCTGTCGATCTTCACCAGGTCTGATCCCAGATCAGCGCAGGAACGTCTGCTGTCATTCCAAGAGGATTTAGAGTTGGAGAAATAATAACAGTTTCCTCCATGTTTCTCCCATCCTGCTTCACACTTCAGACATGTCAGATCTTTAAAGACAAAGACTTCAGTGAACCAGGAGGAATAAATCTCTGTAGATGTTTGTGTGATCTGGAGACAGCAGGAGGCGTCTTCTGTCCTGCAGCTACAATCTAACTTCCTGTCTCTGTCAGTCCATCAATGTCTCTTTAACTTCATTAGAGGACAGAAAAGAGACAAAGATCAGATCAAGAACTTACTATTTACTGCAGGAGGTGGAGGACATGCTGGAGGTGGAGGACATGTTGGAGGTGGAGGACATGTTGGAGGTGGAGGACATGTTGGAGGTGGAGGACATGCTGGAGGTGGAGGACATGTTGGAGGTGGAGGACATGTTGGAGGTGGAGGACATGTTGGAGGTGGAGGACATGTTGGAGGTGGAGGACATGTTGGAGGTGGAGGACATGTTGGAGGTGGAGTACATGTTGGACATGTTGGACATGTTTGCTGCTCTATTCAGAGAAATAAAACCAGTTTTGATCTCAGTCAGTTATTTTCTTCTTCTAAAGCTGAACTGATGAACAAACATGATCAAATAATTAACTCGTGTTCTGCAATTCAACATGTAAAATGGAAACCTCATGTTTATATAATACAATATGCATGAACATCTGTGCAGGTGTTGAGAGTCAGCAGCTTCATCAGACTGACAGTCATGATGTCTCAGTGATGAAACATTGTTGGATAAAGAGCAGAAAGCATCAGGAAGAGAACGTTTCTCAGACTCTGCAGAACAGGAGAAACATTGATCTGTTTCAGCAGAAACATCTCAGCAGTTTCACCACTAATGCATCATAACTGATGTGTTACAGTAACAATGTTGACCTGGTTTTTACATGAAACATTACAAATGAAGCTGATCCATCAGATCTGAATGAGACGTTCAGTCTGAACCTTCTGACTGTCTCACCTGAGATATTTTTCCTCAGAGCTTCATTCTCCTCTTTCAGGGTTTGGATGGTTTGATTGGTTCGTATTTTATCAAAAGCTGCATAAAGAACAGATGGAGGTCAGAATTTAAAGACTCTCATTGGCAAAAAGAAAAATGTTGAAGACAGAATTCAGCCACAGTAAAGATGCTCATACATTCATATTGTGTCTTTATGATGTAAAGCACTTTAAACTGTCTTACTGCTGAATGTGAGACAATAATAAACTTGACTGATTGATACAAATCATGTAGTTTTTGTCTTGATCTAAGAATTAAATTCAGTGAAAAGATGAACCAACAGGATGAACTCACAGAGTTTGTAGATGATGAGAGCAGCAGCCAGCAGACCGACCAGAACCATCAGAACTACTCCCCCTGCTGGCAGCTTGCAGGTTCTGCTTGGGTTTTCACCTGAGGAGCATTTAGAGCAGAACCGGATCAGAACCTGGAGACAAACTCACAGAAACTAACATCAACCTGATGAAACTCTATAAAAATAAAACACAAACACACTGATGGTGGTAAGCTACATGTAAGCTAGCAGTAACACGTAGTGAGAAAAACACTGGAATTAAAAATGATGAGCTGAGATGAAGAATCATGATGAGATGAAATCAGTTTAGTCTGTAAAAACATCCAAAAGCTTCCAATAATAAATGTTTCTGTTTTGCTGTAAATGTTCTGTAAACTCTGTGCTGCTGCCAGCCTGAAGCAGGATTCTCTTACCAAGGAGATTTAAAGTCTGAGTGGGATTTTCCTGGTGAAATAAAGGTTTATAATAAAAAAAATAGAAAACAGCTACAATTAATGCAATGTAAAAATTATATTAAAACATATTTAGATCATCAAATATAACCTGAGGAATTTGTCATCAAAAATATGGAAATGATTAGGAAAGGAAATTATTGCAGCACATTTAAAACATATATAATATGTTTATATAGATACATGTGATTTATTTATTTATTTATTATTATTATTATTATTTTTTTTTTTTTTATTAGAGCCAAAACATACATAAACATCTCTCTATGGATACATATTGATCAATACACTCAGTACATTTACACAAAAATAGAAATTCCAAAATTACAATCCAGCAGTTTCAGCCTTTTTTTTTTTCCAACAGAAAAGAAAATTAAACAAACAACAAAAAAAAAAAAAAAAAAAAAAAAAAACCCCCCCCCTTCCCATCTCAGCTCAAAGTCAACCTGATGGAAAATAAAATAAAAAATATACTCATCAGATATGACTACCCATACTTATAACCAACACAAAATTCAGCAGCAGGCACCTTCAATTGGGCAAAACTTCCAAGTTTGAAAAATAGGAAAGAAAGCATTGCCATTTTTGGTAAAACTTCTGTGTAGACCCTCGAAGGGTATGTTTGATTTTCTCAAACTTCAAAAAGAACATCATATCTTTAACCCAGAGGGATATTGAGGGACATTTATCAGACTTCCAGTGTGACAGTAAAGTACGTCTAGCCAATAAAGATGTGAAAGCAACAATCTCCATTTGAGCAGAACTTAGCACTAAGGTAGGGTTGAGGATACCAAATATGGCAACAAATGGACAAGGTTGCAAATTTACTTTCAGAACAGAAGACATAATTGTGAAGTAATTAGACCAAAAATTATATAATTTGGGACAAAGAAAGAACATGTGGCCAAGATTGCATGGAGAGCCTTTGCATTTATCACATATATCCACAACATCCGGGTAAATCTGAGAAAGCCTAGATTTAGAGAAATGAATCCTGTGTACAACTTTAAATTGAATCAAACTAAGACGAGCACAAGATGAGGAAGATCGAATTCTGTCAATGGCGTCATCCCAAATATCTTGGGTCAGCTGGATTCCCAACTCTTTATCCCATGCATTTCTAATTTTGACAAAAGAATCAACCCTTAGATTTAAAATAAAACGATAAATCTTTGAAATCATACCTTTCTGAAGTGGATTATATACATGTGATTTATGAACAAATGTACAGTTTTGTACATTAACTGTTTGTTTGTGTGAGAAAATCACTTTACAGTCTAATTCTATGAGTAGACTAACTTGGTGTTAACTTAGTTATTAATATCCTGTAATATTAGAAAAACAGTTTGACTTATCATTTAAAGTAACCAGAGAAATTCTGTTTTTCTTACTTTAAGGAGCCACTTTGATGGCTTTTATTTTACATTAGAAACAATTAATGTATCTCATATATTTAATTACATTTTCCATAATCAATGGCTTATTTTATTTATTTATTTATTTTGCAAATACAGTGAACAGGTTTCCTCAGTTTATTAAACATTTTCTTTAAATACATAAATTAAAATTTACATCCTAGTAAAATAATGAAGTTCTGTTCAGTAAAAGTGAAGCTTGTAGATTAAATTGTATTTTTTATTTCTGTGTGTAAAAATATGATGTGATGATCAAAATATTTTATGTAAATAAAATCATCAGACATCCTGTTATCAGTTCTCGGGGTTTATAGTTAATCTCATTAATCTTGATTCTAAGAATAATTTATCTTATATTTCACACAGATTACATACAGAAGTATAAATTATTCTTTCTATGCTCTGCTCTATTGCCTGTCATTTGGTTGTTAGAGAAACTAGAGAACTGCTGGAGTTCTGGCCTTGTGTGGAGCGTTTTTGCTGTTTCTCCACCAGGAGGCGCCATGAGGTTGCTGTGTGATGGAGGGCGGTTCCTGCTCACCTGCGGGTAGTGGGCTTCACCAACGCCAGCATAAGTTCTCCAGAACCAGAGTGTTGTCCAGTAACGGTACTCTGAGCCCCTCTGAGTTTATCTCTGGACCTTTTTCTGCTTCCTCACTAACCTGAACTTTCCTCTGACCTCCTCGCTGGTTTCCTCTCCTGGTGCCTTGGACATAAACACTCATTGTGTTGCCAAAGTTCATCTAACCCACATCCAAGAGCCTCAGCTGTAAATTCACCTGGTTCCTCCCACCTATGACCGGAGAAGATCCGCTCCTCTGCCTTCAGATTGCCCGATTACCTGTCTGCCCTCCAACGTCTCCTCCGTCAGAAACTTCTCCAGCCATCAGAACCCGGACCGGACTCCTCCCAGAACCTCCAGCACCAACCCGTCCGACCCCGGTGGATTAACCTCGTCTCATCCAGCATTCCTTTAAGTTTCTTTTCTACAGTCCACTTGCCTCTCGTCTTCCCGCCTTCAGATCTCAGACGGACCGAGCCAGTGGACAACAATCACACATCTCACTCAATCTTTGGTCTGTCTAAAATAAACGTTATTAATCTGATTTTCTCATCTCCTGTTTGTGTTCTGCATGTGGGTCAATCAGAACCAGAAAGAAAATTACTATTGATCCGAAATGTAATAAATATCACACGACTGAAAGCTGCTGGGGTTTTCTTTAACTGCTGTAATTAACATTTAATAGAACCAACCCTGTTTGTGCAGAAATGGGAATATAGAGACTAAAACGTTTGTAGATGGTGAGAACAGATCTACAGCTCTTCATGCTTCAACCCGTGAGAACCGAACCAACAAGAAGCTTGTTAGATCTTCAGGAACATCAGCCTTCCTCTATGTGCTTTATCAGTTTTACTTGCTCAAATTTCTCTTCATTAATTTTTAACTCCTAACAGTTAAGAGTTAATAAACTCAACAGTTGAGGTGTCTTAAAGTTTAAATGTTAATGTCTAAAGCAGTTTTTGTTCAGCCTGGTAGTTTATCTGATGAAGACCTCTCAGCTCCGCCTGCAGCTTCTTCATCACCTTCCTGTTGGTTGATCTCATTAATATTCTCACCCTCTGTGTGTCTCTGTGGGCGTCTCATGATGAGGAAACTTCACACTCAGGATACAAACAGTCACAGCGGATGCTTCTTGTTGCAGCTTCTATAAAGAAAAATAATGTACATGTTAAAGTTTAGCTGCAGTCCTCAGTTCAGGAGACAGTTCTCTTTATGACACTGAAAAACCAATTATTAAAGAAAGTCAGGATATTAACCTTTTTCTAGGCAGTTTAGTTAAAACTCCACCTAAATTACTCACCAAGCATAACAGTCCAGAGAAAATTGTTGTATTTATTCAGTTATTACAACATAATAACTGAATATTTAAAATATTCACCAACGACAAGTGATGAAAAAAGCAAAAATCTTTTAAAGTATTAAATAAATGAAATTTTATTAAGCTAATTTTAATAAAACACAAAAAATAATTATCAAAAACAAAAATGATCAAAAATCTTAGAATCAGACAGAAAAGCAGCTAAACTCACCGCTGATCTCTGATCAGTTCTTCAGATCTGTCGATGCTTCAGCTTCACGTTTCCAGACTTTATGTTGAAGAAACTTCCTGCTTCACTTGATGATGATGATGATGATGATGAGGAGGAGGAGGAGTCTTCATCTGCTGCTCACTTCCTCATTTCCTATCCTCTTTTTCTTCTCACTCATTTTAAATATTATTATCGTTAAGTGAAGGTTTATGTTTCCATCCAGATACTTCCTGTATCTAATGGCAACGTCTCTAACAGTCAGACAACAAAAGGCGGGACAGAACCAGAATCAGAACCAGAACCAGAATCAGAATCAGAATCAGATCAGAACCAGAACCAGAATCAGAATCAGAATCAGATCAGAATCAGAATCAGAATCAGATCAGAATCAGAATCAGAATCAGAATCAGATCAGAATCAGAATCAGAATCAGAATCAGAATCAGATCAGAATCAGATCAGAATCAGATCAGAATCAGAATCAGAATCAGATCAGAATCAGAATCAGAATGCTTTTGTTGCCATTGTGCAAAAACCCAACAAAATTTCCCTTCAGTGCGTCCAAAGAAATAAACAAACAAAGACATGGGAAGACAGGTGCCAGACTGCCGCCATCTTGGGAGGGGCCACCCTTTCATTAGATCAGAAATGAAAAATATGAGATTGGTGGAGATAAAAAAAAATTCATCTCACAGTGACCAGGCAGAAACTGGTGCCCCCTGGTGGCCCCCACTTAGAAACGCACTGCACTAGAAAACCTACAAGCTGCACATTTATCATATTTAGTGACACATCAATCCCTCGGCCCGCAGCAACACCAGCCTTTCCTTTAGGCCTCTAACCGTCCAGGTCTGGACAGCTTGTCTGTTTTTAGACTTTTGTTCCTCAGATGAAGGAAAAGCTGCAAAAGCTGAGATCAGAGTTTAATCTGAAACGGTTTCGACAAGTTAACAAACTTCCTGTCTTCAGTTCCTCTGACACCAACCAACATGCTAAACAAGAATAAATTATCTAAATGATTAAAGTTTTATCTGCTGCTTTACTCATGTAATAAAGTAGTTTGTTTAACATCAGCGCATAATTTAAAAAAAAATTTCAAGCCACTTTGTAAAGCTGCATAAATTAACAGTGTTTAATTTATGACTTCCTGTCAGACCTGACATCAGGTTATTTTAAAGCTGACAGTAACTTCTGGTCCATTTTCAGCAGGACGATGGCTGCAGCCGACGTAACGTACGCTGATGTGAAGTTCACCAGACAGAGAACCAAAGGTAAGAACATCCACCTGAAAACTAACCACCTCTTTGGATTTCAATCAGTCACGATCAACAAAATGTGACTCTTTTAACGCAGGAATAAATTATAATAATAATAAAACTTTAAAGTTAAACTGAATTGATTGACTGATTTCCAGAAAAAAAGACAATTGTTCCAGCTCTGTGGGATTACATCCACTGTGAACAATCCTGCCTCAGATTCTCTATGGGATTGAGGTCCGGGCTTTGACTGGGCCACTCCAGAACCTCCACCTTCTTGTCTTCAGCTTTTGATGTTTCAGGTCGTTGTGATGCTGGGAAATAAAAAGTTTTCCCCAGCAGTAGTTCTCATCTAGACGGTATCAAATTACCTCCAGAATTTTTGTTTTTGTATCCATCTCCTGACTTATACTTCAGTAACCTTGTCTCTGATTGGTTGTTTAGTCTATCCATTGAATCAGTTTGGTTCTGTGCTCTCCGTCACACTTCTCTGTGTTTCTGTTGTCCAGTTGAGGATCCAGCAGCTGATGTTGTTTATTCTGACATCATGATGAAAAGAACAAAACATCCAGGTGAGTAAAATAAATCAACTCAGCCAGTCTATATTGTCACTCTCTGATGTTATTAAAATGTAGTATTTGATGTTTTGTTGCCATCTCTGTTGGATATTTTATGTTTTTATGTTAAATTAGGAGAATTAAAGTAGCTGAACAGTAAATGTACTCATAGAAAACAGATCAGCCAGAGAAGATGCATCTCATTAACGCCACCGTAGTTTTTCCAAGAATCAAGAAGCTCCTGAGCAGAAGTCATTTCTATTTAAAGATTTTCTTCACCAGAAGCAAAAACAGCTTCATTGCTTCACTTCCTGTTCTGCCATGTTTGGTGATCCAGAGTTTGTTTGTTTCTTCAGGTTCTTAGATGTGATGAATGAAGAGATTCTGAGAGCAAATCGTCATTTTATTATTATTATTTTATTGTTTTATTGTCACGCTTTTATTACAAAGTAACACCAGAACTCTATAGATTACTCTGCTTCATGTTTCTTAGTCTTTCTGATAGAAAGGTGATCCATACTGTCAGCATATGAGAATATGACTGGACTGAATGTGGCGGCCATGTTTTTCTGTCAGCAGGTCATTGGATCAGATCAGAAAGAAACATTATTACTGCTGTTCTCAATCAATCAATCAATCAATCAATCAATCAATCAATCAATCAATCAATCAATCAATCAATCAATCAATCAATCAATTAATTTATAAAGCACCCTCCATACTAAAAGCAGCTCAAAGTGCTGTGCAGATCAATAAAACAAACAATTATCCACCTCAACATGGAAACACACAGACATGAAGTGCAGTGGATACAGCGTCCTCTGTGGACCTCTTTGCTTTGTAGGCAAATTGGAGAGGGTCCAGCTCAGCAGGCAGGCCAGCGAGGATGTGACTCCGCACCAGTCTCTCGAAGCACTTCATGATGATCGGTGAGTGCCACTGGGCGGTAGTCGTTCAGGGTGTTGATGTTGGTTCTTTTCGGCAGGGGGACAATGGTAGAGGACTTTAGGCAGGGAGGGACAGTGGCTTGAGACAGGGACTGGTTAAAAATCTTTGTGAAGATTCCAGCCAGTTGGTCTGCACAGTCTTTAAGCACCCGTCCCGACACACCGTCAGGTCCCGCAGCCTTCCTTGAGTTCACCTTCCTCATCACCTGCCTTACCTCACTCTCCTCTACTGTAAGAGGATGAGAGGATGTAACATGATGAATCTGTGAGGAACATAAAAGTTCTATGGATCAACTTTTATGGTCCAACTTTTATTGGAACTTTTATTGGAAGCTTAAATACAAAAATATACTGTTTTTTGTTTATTTTTTTTCTCTAGCTTTTTAAATGTAGAAATGTGACATGCTTGAAAACAAATCATGAAAAGTGGCATTTTATAACTCATAGATGTAGCATTAATGCTTCTGTTCGTCTGTTTCCCGTCTCAGTCTGTCCAAAGTGTGCCATAGATGCTCAACAGGCTGGACAGGGCATAAGGTCAAAGGTCACCACAGAGCAAATGGTCCTACTGGTTCTCATTGGCATCTTGGTAGTTACCATCATCGCCCTGGCAGCCAGTAAGTTTAAATGTTTTTATTGTTTTATATATTATTGTTGATTTTTTTTGTAAAAGTTGAAGATTTTATGAGTTTTATTTTACAATTCTTTTAATCTGGTACTTTTATTTTTCTCTGTTTAAATTGACCAGTACTGGAAAATATCCAACCAGTTATCATTAAACTGGTAAATGATAACTGGTCAGACTGTCAAGATTTAAAACTGTCCAAAATATTTAGTTACAACTTTCATTCTGAGCTGTTAGAAATGTTTAACTTGTGAGTCTAATTCAATTAAATCAAGATTTTATTTCTGCCCTCTCATGATGTTAAAGATGCAATAATGAGCTGATAGACACAGAAAGTCACAATTTTCTTTTATTTTTTTAAATGATCTTTTTTGTTTGTCGTAGAAATAAATTCCAGACCAAAAATGAACACTGCAAGTTCTACACCAACATGTCCTCCACCTCCAACATGTCCTCCACCTCCTGCAGTAAAAAGTAAGTCCATGATCTGATCTTTGTCTCATTTCTGTCCTCTAATGAAGTTAAAGAGACATTGATGGACTGACAGAGACAGGAAGTTAGATTGTAGCTGCAGGACAGAAGACGCCTCCTGCTGTCTCCAGATCACACAAACATCTACAGAGATTTATTCCTCCTGGTTCACTGAAGTCTTTGTTCTGATCTGTTTGAAGGGGAAACATTTCTGAAGTGTGAAGCAGGATGGGAGAAACATGGAGGAAACTGTTATTATTTTAACATCAATAAATCCTCCTGGACTGACAGCAGACGTTCCTGCGCTGATCTGGGATCAGACCTGGTGAAGATCGACAGCAGAGAGGAGCAGGTATGAAACTCTGCTGCAGGTTCAGCTTCTCTCTGATTTCTTCTCATCATCATGATTCTTCATCTCAAATCAGAAAAATCTCATTTTTAACAACTTTTCCTCTTCAGGTGTTTCTGGAGGAGAGAGTGAAAAACTTGATGAAGGGTGATCAGGACAGGTTCTGGATTGGACTGACGGACTCGATGGAAGAAGGAAAATGGTTCTGGGTGGACGGATCTCCTCTGCATAAAAGGTTTGACTGCTGATAAAACGTCTCTGTTTGAATTTATCTCTGTGTCTTTATCTGTTTTCTTTCTGTTTCTCTCCAAGTTTGAGTTTCTGGAATCAATCCCAACCTGACAACAGGAGTCCTGATCGTTCAGCTGAAGATAAAGCTAAAGCTGGAGCTGGAGCTAAAGCTAAAGTTGAAGCTGACTGTGTGAGGATGGGAAAGAAAGGAAAACCTGATAATCTGAAGTCCTGGTTTGATACATCCTGTAATTATCCTCAGAAAAGTATCTGTGAGAAAACAGCTGGACTCAGTTCATGTGTGTCTGAAGTTTAAGATCAAGAAGCTGCAGAGATGAAGGTTTTATAAAGATATTGTCACATTTAAAATTTATTCTTTAAAATTTTAACATAATCTTTAATTTTCCATCAAAATTATTTTTGCTTCATTTGATATTATGGGCTGTATAACCTGTTGGCTTGACTGGCCAACAGGAAACAGGAAGTTTGTTTCCAGGTTGTGCATCAGATAAATATGCTCCCTCCTCCACTTCCTGTTTTCAAGTTAAGACTTTAAAAGCTAACATGTCTGTTTCCTTCTGAAAACAGCTTTAAGGTTGAAAACTATGTGTTGCTATAGCGATGCCATCTTCCTGTTCTGTGTTTCACTCTGTTAAATGATCTATAGTTTCAGGCTGAGGTCATTTTTAAAACACCAGTTTGTGTCTGAAATGATGTTTCAGTTTCTAAATGGTTTATGGATGTTTAGGATGAATTTGGAAGATATCTGGTTCATTAATTTGTCTTTTCGATCTCTGGAAATAGTTTTAGATGTTTATTAGATCTAAATGTAGAAATGTTGAATCTAAGAAGAAATAGCCTGCAAATAAAAATGAATGGCATCGACTTCTTGAGGTTTTTATTTCCACAGAGGGAGGAAGATTAGATCATTTCCATCAAGACAAACTGTAAGCTGCCTTCAGGTCTCCACTTTCCTTCTTACACATTAAGGATTACATTTCACCTTAAATTATCTGAAACAGCAACATGGATTTGCTGCCCTCCTCTGGTCAATTTTGTTTGTCAAGTTTTTATATTTTAATCTCATCTCCCAAAGAGAATATCAGAAAAAAGTTCAAATATTTTGTTGTTGCACATACAGTGAAATATTTCAGGCCTTTTTCTCTTGTGATGTTGATGGTTGGAGCTTACAGAAAATTAAAATCCAAAATTCAATGTGTTTATAAATGATAGCATGTTCATAGAAGGTTGAGTGGAAGGAAAAAGTATCCCAGCAGCATTGAGAGGATTGTCTAGCAGAATCCTTTAAAGAATCAGAACTAATCAGTGACCCAAATCCTGGTTTCAGATGAAAGTAAAGTTTAAATTTCGTTTGGGAATCAAGGTCCCAGAGTCTGGAGGAGACCAGAGGACCAGAGTCCACATGGCTGAAGGTCAGAGGGGAAGTTTCTACAGCCAGTGACCATCTGCTGGTTCTGGTCCACTGGGTTTTTTAAGTCAGACATTTTGGAGCTCTTCATGCTTCCCATAAAAATATTTTGCTGATTTCTACTTCTAAGGAAAGGATATTTGTACCATTTTTTATGCTTTTAATACTGGACAAACCTCTAGAAAACTTTTCTTTGCCTCTGCCTCCAACCAACAGCATGTAGATAGTTGGTTCTGCCAGCTATAGGCTAATATAGCAGAACAGCCTCTACTGTTGGGTTCTCCCTGGATACTCTGGTTTCCTCCCACAGTTTAATAAAATGACCAACTCGGCTTCATTGGTTCCTTTAGATCACCGTCTAACATCAGTGTGTTTACGGTTCTCTGTGTCAAGGTGTAACTTTGTGTTGCACGTTGGTGGGGATGAAGAGGAGCGCAGGATGGGGGCATAAGGTCATGATGCATCCAGTTACTGGAAGGACTTTTATTTTCTACTGCTAAGAATGAAGCCAAACTTACATGTGAACGCCAGACAGTCTTAATCAATAATTAGGATATACGTCCTGATCAGGCTTTTCAGATTAATAGCACCTTTTGAAAATAATCTTTTAGCAGGTATTAAACATACTATGAAATATAAACATGTTAAAACATAAGTAATCTAATTAATCTATAAAATGTCTTTCACTTGGTGCAGGAACTGCTGACAAAGGAACTTTTCAGTCATATTCTAATTTATGGAATTAGCCTGTTTGATGATTGATCTGAATATTTCCACGTTCTACGAACAAATGATGCAATTTGTTCGTTTTTCTACAATTTGAAGAATGTAGAAAAACGGGTGATTGTATTATTTTTCTCTCAGTGTGTCAGTTTAAAGTCACACGTAAACTCGTTGCCATGGCAACCAATAAACCAGGGAGCGCAGAGCACAGATTATGTTCAAGTGCATCAGGAATTAACATACAAAAATCACAAAAAAAAAAACTTCCCACACAAAAATGGACATAAAAACACCAAACGGAACATTCTGTCCTGCAGGTTTATGTTTTTGAATTTCCATTTTGGGATCATTACTGATGCCTGAACATCAGCGGTGGTGGATTAGCTACTTAAACACCTGCAATTCCTTAATTTTGTGTAAATTGAACCGAAACACTCCGAACTGCAGCAAGAGCGCATGCTAAGGTTTTACAAGTTAAGCTAGAATAACTGACCTGCGCTCCACTTTCTTTATATATATTTTTAATTAAAGCTTTTTACTGACCTGTGAAATGTGATTCATTTGGACCTTGTTATCTTGCTATCGTAGTGTTGACAATTAATCTCAAAACTTTGCGTCTCCTTCTCAGATTCTTTACTTGATTGAGTCATTTCCGGCCATCGATATTCCTGCAAGTCACATGATGTCCAGTCCACTAGATCACTGAGCGGACTTTCCATTTAAGTTTTACAAAGACATTTTAGAAATCGTTTCCTGGTGCAGCTGCTGCAGAGTTACACAGATGCAGGCGCATAAAGAAACAAAGGCTGAGGTTCCCGTCTCTCTCCACTAGATGGCGGTAGTCTCCAGCCCCCTGTCACTCTGTAGTCATGAATGAATGGATGGAAGAAGACATCATGATGACAAACAGAAACCTGATGTGATGCTGAAACAGGAGGCAAGTTAATCTGATATTAAAAACATGAGCAAACTAAAGAAAAAATATTAAGAAAATGAAAAGGAAGAACAGAATCACAAATAAATGATACACAATTTACCAAGCAGGGTTATAAGCTCAAAACGAAATAAAAACAGTATATTTTATGAGCTGAAAACGTCACATAAAAACACAAAAGTAAATAGCAGATTTTTATTTAAGCTATAATATTTACAGAAAAACGCATTTTGTACAGTGCATATGTTTTTAATCTAAACTCACCATTAATGTGTCGTCTCATTATAAATGTGTTTAAATGTTGCCTCACAGCATTTTAAACAATCACATAAAACATAAAGGTCAATAAAAGAGGCTGATGCTGAAATGATCTTTCCTCTCCTGTTGTCTCCATTTTCAGAATCGTCTCTTTTACAAAACAACTGAGAAAATATCAAACCTCTACAAAATCTGTCCAAGCTAAATATTTACAGAGAAACACGTTTTGTGCAGCGAACAGTTTTATATTTATATGAACAGAAACCTAAGCTCACTATTAATGTGTCGTCTCTTTATTTACCAAGCAGGTCATAAGCTGAAAGGAAATAACTTATATTAATCTACCAACCCTGAACAGGATGATCTAG
The DNA here is from genome assembly GCF_002775205.1 of Xiphophorus maculatus. Classification (NCBI taxonomy): domain Eukaryota; kingdom Metazoa; phylum Chordata; class Actinopteri; order Cyprinodontiformes; family Poeciliidae; genus Xiphophorus; species Xiphophorus maculatus. The sequence goes on along the minus strand of NC_036455.1, from coordinate 13,461,024 downwards.
TTTACAAACTTTAGATCAACATTAGATTCTTTTTCTTATTTTGCTTTGGTTTGTTATTTTGGTTGTATTTCCTTTTAATTCCTGTAAAACACTTTCCTGAAAATGTGCTATATAAATAAAATTACATTTACTTTAATTAAGTTGTTTTAATGCTGCATGAGTTAAAATAAGATAAAAACCGGAGACAGACGTTAGAAAGAAGAAACACACTGGATGTATTTATGGATTCATCTAGAACTAAACTGTAAATGAACCTGACATTATTTACACAAACTCTGCATCTTTACATCTTCTAGATCTTTGTGTGAAAACATAAAAAATAATAAATTCACAAAATAAATTCTCTTCATTCTCTTTGGTTTTGGAGCTCAGACAAAATTTTACAACATGGTGGTTTAATGCAGATGATGCCTGTTGGAGATCAGTGAGTGTGAGTCGGGTGCAGCGATGGTTTTGTTCACACTACAATGACATCCTACAGGCGCCCGGGCCTCACACACACACACACACACACACACACACACACACACACACACACACACACACACACACACACACACACACACACACACACACACACACACACACACACACACACACACACACACACACACACACACACACACACACACACACACACACACACACACACACACAAACAAAATGTCTATCCAGTGTCTGGAGTTTTCTCACAGAAACTTTTTTGAGAATTAGAACAGAAAACATCAAACCAACATTTGAGGCCTTGGGATCCTCCTTTAGTCCCCATTGTTGCTCAATCTTCTCCCTCTGGATGTTTTTGCTCAGAACCTTTCCAGTCATCAGGTGTGTAACTACAAAAATTTTAATTAAAAGATTAAAATCAGAAATACCTGGGATAATAAACACGACTTCAGCTGTGTGAAAAACTAAGATGTTTCCAAACCAATCAAACCTTTTGTCCAGAGGTGATCCGTCCACCCAGAACCATCTGCCATCTTCCTCTGAGTCCGTCAGTCCGATCCAGAACTTGTCCCAAAAGTCCTCCATCATGTCTCCCACTCTTCTCGCCAGAAATGCCTGAACAGAAGAAATTGACTCGGTGATGTGTTTCTGTGCTGGGATGAAATCAGAGAGAAGCTGAACCTGCAGCAGAGTTTCATACCTGCTCCTCTCTGCTGTGGATCTTCACCAGGTCTGATCCCAGATCAGCGCAGGAACGTCTGCTGTCAGTCCAGGAGGATTTAGAGGTGGAGAAATAATAACAGTTGTTTTGGTTCAGCCTGGTTCACACTGCAAACATGGGGGTTCTTTAAACGTAACAAAAGCAAAGACCTTAATGAGTCAGGAGGAAGGAAGTTATTGATGTTTGTGTGATTATGTGTCTTACTCATATTTACTGCAGTTGGAGGAGGAAACGCAGGAAACGCAGGAGGAAACGCAGGAAGTCGTTGACAGGCTGAAGGAAAAAGCAGTGGACATTTATAATTCATATTGTTTCAGAGATCGAGTCCAAATATTTCTCCTCATCAAAGTCACAGTAAATAAACATCCTGTGTTAGAATTAACCTGGAGAATACTGATAAAATTACAAAATAATCTAAAGTTACAATCCCAGTTTCAATGGAGTCGACATTACGTAAAACAAATAAAATCAGAATTCAACACATTACAAAGATAATATATCTAATGTTCAAATTATTGTGCTTTTGCAAATATGTACTTATTTGTAATTTGATGCCTGCAACACGTTCCAAAAACATTGGTAAAGTTGAGGAAACCAGTCGTTTGGAACATTTTACAGGTGAACAGGTTCACTGGAAACAGGTGAGAATCCAAAGAGAGGATCCCTGAACGGCTCAGCAAGGTGGAGCGAAGGTCACCTCTGTGTGAACAACTGTGTCAGCAAATAGTTCAACAGTAGAGGATGGTTACCAGCGCAAAATTCAAAAACTAGCATCTGTTTATTTGATCATTTATCAGAATCCCATTAGTTTCCACCGAAGTGGTTATTAATCATCTTATCCTGCGTGTATTTATGGATTACACAATGTCCCAGCTTCATTTGAATCGGGCTTGTCGGCTCTCAGGGAAACTTGTACATGTTGGAAATCTCCAAACCCTGACAGTCTCACCTGAGATGTTTTCCCTCAGAGCTTCATTCTCCTCTTTCATGAGTTGGAGACGTTGATTGGACTCCAACACGACAAGCTAATGACAAAACGAGAAAACAGATGGAGGCAGAATTTTGTAAAGATGTTCATACAAACCATCTAGTTTCTGTTTTGACCTTCAAGTAATCAAGGTGAATCTAATGTCCCATCAGGATGAACTCACAGAGTCTGAAGATGACGATGAGAGCAGCAGCCAGCAGACCGACCAGAACCAGCAGGACTGCTCCCCCTGCTGGCAGCTTGCAGGTTCTGCTTGGGTTCTGTCGACGATTCATCATTTAGGCGCTTCAGTTCCACTCTGAGAAACACAATTTAGTATTTTTACATTATGTTATCATCAGTGTTATTATTTCACCTCTGGCTGCAGTTAATTTCAGAAAGTTAGTGGATTTATTACAAATGATTGATGAATCAGATGATGCCTGTGTGATCCAGAGCCGGCTCCATTCTGCACACCCTCATGTTTCACCCAGTGTAGAGAGGAACTTTTATTAACTGTGAACTGATCAAAGATAAAACCCGTGACTCAAAACCCCTAGGAGTTGTATAAATGCCAAAAATGGCCAAAATGTACCCTTTGGCCCAAAATGGCCGCCTCCTGGTACATTTTAGGACAGACCTCCAAGAGACTTGGTGTCTAGACTTGGGTTGATCTGCCTTTTGGACCAACATTCAGATCTCTACCAGCTTTAGCTTGTCTCAGTATAGGGGGCGCCGTAGAGGAACTTAGCCACATCCACTATCGTTTCAATTCAAATCCAAACATTTCATGTGGGGAACAAATTTCTCTGAATTTTGGTGAGTTTTTGAATATGTTAAAGCCTCTAAAAAATGTGGAAGAATAAGAAATCTTGTGATTGCAGTCGGCCGTCAGAGCGCTTTCAGTGCTGAGGCCTGATGATCCAGATGATCAGGTATAATATTTTATAGATGCTCTACATTATCTCTTTCTGGAAGAAATCATTAATGAATTGTTTTAGGTAACTTTAAAATGATAAATTGGCTTAAAACTTTCAGAACTTTCAGAACTTTAGTTTTAAGAGTTCTAAATGTTTCCTGGGTCCAAACGTGATGTTTCCAGATTAAATCCAAGCTCATTTTACATAAATGACACAGTTTGGTAAAATAAACACCCCAGACATTCTCTGAGCATTTGTGGGTCAGAAATATTTAAAAACTCACCAGAAACGTGTCCTCTGTCCTCTGCAGGTGGAGCAGAATGATATTTATCAGAACATCTTCGCTCTTCATATCTAACGAAGCTTCCTGTCCATCTTCATCTGCAGCTTCCTCCCACATGCCTCCATTTTCACTTATTATTTTTTAAGGCCTGTTTATTAAGACTCTGTGATTATAACCTCCCATCTCATTAATAACCATTTCATTTTTATTGGTCTAAACGATGAGGACCCGTGTCAGGATGTCGGCTCGTTTGAGTTGGTTTTGGGTTTTGTTCATTTCTGTGCTGCTTCGTTCCTTTTCCTTGATTAGATCGGCCATTTTGGATCAGTTGTTTCTTAGTGATTCTAGTTTATTAGGTTTATTTCTTGTGTCTGGTCCTTTCTTATTTACTCTACTTTAATTATGCTTCTCAGGTTTAATAATTCTTTAGTGTTAGATATTTTTGTTCAGTAGTAAACCTCCCACTACTTCAGCACCTCATTCTCAGTTCCTTGCTGGTTTCTCCCATCACTTCCCTGCTGCCATTTTCCTCCTGGACTCCTGTTTTTGTTTCCTCTCTGGCTCCCTGTGTCTCCTGTTATTCTGTACGTTTTTCATTAAATCATTCTTTACCAACAAGCTGCTTCTTCCTCTCTGCATTCGGGTTCTGCATCAACCGACCTGCAACATGACACCCATGGTGATGTTTCTCTTTTAATTTGACATATTTCATGTGTTTGTGACTAAATATTTGGTGTTTGAGGTCAGAGATCTTTATACACACTTACTGCCACAGAGCACAAGGCCGGTCCAAAGCTATCTGAGGCCCAGGTTCAGGTTGGGCTCATCACCCACCACAGAATCACTGACCCATTTATTAATATTCTCAATGACAGCACAGAAGATCAAACAGATCTCAGTTATCAGTCTTATAAAAAAGATTATCCTAAAAATCTTAATTTTATTATAAAAATTCTGATTTAGACCAAATCTTTTTCATAATATTGATAACTTTTAACTTGAGTTATTTTGAGGTTTTGGACTGAAATTTCAGATTTTTAATATATTTTCACCAGAGGGAGCTAATTTATCAATATATATTCAAAATCATTTCTTTTTTGCCTCTCCTGTCCGGCTAAAATAAACAGCCATAATAACACAAAGCAACGAGGTTTGGGCCGACCCTGGTTCCACTGAACACAAATATCAGTTTTCCAACATGGCGGCGTCCAAGCAGAGATGGTTACAGTACCGCTCAGAAACATCAGCTTGAGCTTTATTTTCCATAAGTAAACTCCACTTCCTTGTGCTCAGTTTACGTAGATAGATTTTAAAATAAAGGTTTTTATCATGTTGATCTTTAAAGAAGCATGAAGTCGTTGAACCTCAGAATATCTTCCTGCTTCCTGCTGATCCTAACAGATGTTCTTCATCTGCTGCCTCCTCCCACATGCTTCTGTTTGACTTTATTTCAGATTAAACTTCCATAACCTCAAAATGTTAAAAGCAGTTCATTCGTTTAAAGATAGCTTTGATATTTTTTTTAATGTTCCGAAATATTTTCACAAGCATTATATTATTTTATTTTATCTATGTTAGCACCTACAGTATATCTTTCAGTTGTTCCAAATATCGACACAAAATCAGTTATTAGCAATCTGATCCAGGTTTAATGAACCCAGTTGCAGCTGCTGAGTTAATACATTTACAATCCCAGTAATGATATTTCTGAGTTTCAGTCGTGAAAGCAGATGTGCTAACTGGAAAACGGCCGTTTTGCAGACGGTGTGTCCTGGTTGCAGATCAGGTTTGTTTTGCCATGAAGGGTTTAAAGATCAGGCTCAATGTGTATAATATGTGATCAACTGGATTTAGTGGGAACAGCAGGCAATATGACAGGAAAAATGTTTGTTTCATGTTTTATTTTATTTTATGAGTTTTGCCTTACAGCCAATGAGAAGAAAAATCATTCAATTACATTTGTTTAAAGTTTCTGAATTTATTTTTCTTTTCTTCATCATGTCTGAAATAAATCTCTAAATGTCACATTAACATTGTTGATCCTGAATTCAGATGTTTTAACTGAATTGATCTTTAGTGACAAAAACATTGAGACACATTTGCTGCTTTCTCACAAATGCTCCTGAGAGGATCATCACAGGATGCATCAAACCAGTAAATCAGTTCTTCTTCTTTTGTTTTCCTTTCCATCCTCACACAGTCTCGATCTTTAGCAGTTTTATTTCCTCCATGTTTGTTTCCAGGTTGGTCTTCACTCCAAAAACTCAGACTGTGATTTAAAACAATAAAAGCATCTTAAATAAAATAAAATAAAACCATCACAAGTTGAAAAACACCAGGATATTTTCAGGGGAATCAAACCTTTTATTCAGAGGTGATCCATCAACCCAGAACCATTTGCCTTCTTCCACCGAGTCCGTCAGTCCGATCCAGAAATTCCTTGTTTCATTTATCTTCATGGGATTAATGAAGCGTCTCAGTTTCCTCCACAGGAACATCTGAACAGGAAAAGTTGATGAAAATGAGATTTTTCTGAGTTATGATGAAGAATCATGATGATGAGATGAAATCAGAGAGAAGCTGAAGCTGCAGCAGAGTTTCATACCTGCTCCTCTCTGCTGTCGATCTTCACCAGGTCTGATCCATGATGTTGGCAGAAACGTCTGCTGTCATTCCAGGAGGATTTATTGGTGGAGAAATAATAACAGCTTCCTCCATGTGGCTCCCATCCTGCTTCACACTTCAGATATGTTTCATCTTTAAAGACAAAGAGTTCAGTGAACCAGGAGGAATAAATCTCTGTAGATGTTTGTGTGATCTGGAGACAGCAGGAGGCGTCTTCTGTCCTGCAGCTACAATCTAACTTCCTGTCTCTGTCAGTCCATCAATGTCTCTTTAACTTCATTAGAGGACAGAAATGAGACAAAGATCAGATCATGGACTTACTTTTTACTGCAGAAGGACATGTTGGAGGTGGAGACGCTTTGCACATTTCAAGCTCACTGTGGATGTTTCTGTTGTTGATTTCTGTTTAGAAAAATAAAAAGTGTTTCACGTGAGTCTCCCTTCACAAAGTCCTGCTTAATCCAAAAAAGTCACAAATAAATATGATCTGTCAGCGCTGAATAAATCTTTATGACTGAACCTTGAAGACACTTCCAAAGATTTTCCCTCAAAGTCTCAGAGACCAGGTACGAAAGGACCATCTCATTTTTTGATGAGAGTCAAATTATGAATATTTTACGACCCGAAGCGACCCGCATGAAACCCAGGAAACCATCCATGGTTTAATCATTTTACTGGATCAGTTTGTGTTCAGCACTGAGACTCACGGGTGACAGAGAGGGCGATGATGGCCGCCGCCAGCAGGACGCTGAGAACCAGCAGAGCCGCTCGCTCTGCGGTGAGTCGAGGTCTTATCTGACGTCTGGGCTGAGGTTTCCTCATTTCACTTGAATCAAATGGTTGAGAGTCTGAGGAGACACCAAGACGGGTTCATTATGTATAATAATAATAATAATAATAATAATAATAATAATAATAATAATAATAATAATAATAATATACAGTTAAGAAATAGAGCTTCAAAGCAATGCTTACTCCACACGTTTCTTAACTAAATCTTTTCAGTTTATGTTGCTGACAGAATCGTTGGAATAAACAATTCCTATAGATTTATGATCTTATAGATCATAATTCCTATAGATTTATGATCCTATAGATCATAATTCCTATAGATTTATGATCCATTCCATGTTCACCCTTTTAAATTACAGACAGAGATGCTGTTAACCTGGTAGTAACCAATATTCCATATTTTTATGAATTACATGGATGTGCAAACTCTGACATTTTGCACATAATTAACAGGTTCAGTTGTGAAGTGAATCCACCTGTCAGTGTCCTGCTGTCTGTTTATCTGCTGTTCTCTGCCCTGCATGTCATGATTAGAGTTTTTCTGTGTGTTTATTTTAGGTTTCTGTGTCTCTTGAGTCTCCATGTTGTCCTGTCTTCCCCCTGATTGTTCCCAGGTGTGTCTCGTTCCCTGATTATCCTCTGTGTATTTAATGTCACCTGTGTCTCTGTGTCTCTGTCGGGTCCTGGTTGAATCTGTCTTGTCAAGCTGTCATGCCAGTCTGCTGCCAGCTGTGTCTTCTGACCAGTTGCTACCAGTATAAAGTCTTAGCCTTCTGCTCTCAAGCTGCCTGGATTATCAGACTTTTGTTTTTCTGGAATCTACATTAAAATCATCTTTTAATCTTTTCAAACTGGATCCTCTGCGTCAGTCTCACCACCTACTTCCTCACTTCTATGACACTGCATTCATCAGCTTAATGTACCTTCACTTATTTAATCACTTAATATTATTGAACATGGTTATTCTACATGAGCAGCCCCAGTATTTTTAATTCTGGCTCAAACGGCAGCAGTCAGTTATAAAGAAAGCAGAGAGTTATAAACTACAGCAAATGTTCAAAAACAAAGATCAGTAATAAAGTGTGAAGAGTTTTCTGTATTAATAATTTCTCTCTTGTCTGAATCTTCCTCTGGAAAACATTTAAAATGTTTGAATTTTTTTGTTTTTTTGCAGCATTTAAACCTTTCTGGAAAAAAAAAGGTTCAATAGTAAATAAGCTCATCAATGCTGAGACAGGAGATATTTATAACCATTCTGTCAACAGAAGAGAAGAAAATAAACTTTAGACAGAAGAGTCACTGATGGAAAGAGCAGAAATTATGACTTGCTGTTGGTTTCCACCATAAGAATCTTAAAATCTGAGAGGAAACAGCAGGAACATGACAGCAGCCTCACAGGATGACATTAACTTTGAGTTTAACACGTCGATCTTTTCCTCATTTCAAAGACCAGAAGCTGATTTCATCCAACGCCTGCGACTCACAGATATTTATATTCAGTAAAAAAAATGCAGTCAAAATGTTCCAATTGGATATTTTTACTCCAAATTTGCATTTTTAATAGAAATACTTTGGCTTCTTCCTTAAAATTTTCAGCATTTTTAGCAGAACACAGATTAAATGAAATAATGACATTTTCTTCAGTTTTTCCTCTGCAGATTAACAGATCTTTTACACACTCGTTATTTTTCTACTTACCTTCTGTGTGTTTTCTCAGGTGCCTGACTTCAGAGTAAGTGACCTCTGGCGACAGACGAATATCAGCTGCATGTGAGGCAGAAATCAGTCAGTTTGGGTCGACGTCTGACAAAATGTAACTTCTTAAACATTAAATCTGCAAGCAGAGAGAGGTGAACTCACCTTTGGCCCTGGATTTAGGGAGCTTCACATCAGCGTACGTTACCTCGGCAGCGGCCATGTTGGATCTCTGAGCCTGACGGAGAGGTGAAGTTCAGAAGTCTGGAGGATTCAGAGCGGAGTGACGGCCAAGCTGCAGTCGGGTCGGAGCGGAGACGCTGAATCAGCGGAGATGAAAGTTTGATCCAGTGTTAAAGGCAGGCTCAGCATCAGAGCTGTGCGTTACCTTTAGTGGTAAATGATATCAGTGGCGATGATGAAACAACAGGAAGCAACTCTGTTACCACAGATGAAGTCTGCTAGTAAACACCAAACCTAGTTTCCATTCCACCATTTTTAAGACATATCTCTACTTCCTCCGCACGTCCTTTACCTCGTTTAAAATACTCAAGTAATGATTTTAGTTTTATGATTTCACAATTACAAAGCATTTGTTCCAGCTGACAAAGGTTTGTTTCCCCTTCACCAAGTTAATATTCCTTAATAAAACTTTCGAACTCATTACGGTTGTGCAACAGAAAGACTTAAACCTCATTATCTGATGTTTCTTCTTGACTTCAGTCATGAAATATGTTCCTTAGTTCTGAGGGAACACGATGAGTCCAGGTTTATTAGTTCAGCACATTTCAGCAACAAAGTTGTTCAAATGATAAAATAAACAAAAAAATTATATTGCAGTGGCAAAATAAAGAAACCAAAAAGCTGTAATCCAGACTAGCATTAATCAATGTTTTTAATCTAAAGGTAACCAGGTTGTTTTCAGCCTCGATTTAAAGGAGCTCAGAGTTTCTGCTTGTCTCTTTACCTGCATGTCTTCGCTGAATTACACGTATAGTAGGATAGCGAGTCAACAGCCTGTGGTTGACCATGAGATGAGATCAGCTAGTGGAAAAACAGACGGTGAATTTCTCTCACACACCAAGATCTGTAGATTAAGAAGTCTAAACTCCAACCCACAAGAGGAGAGTCGAGTTTAAAATGCTGAAGAAGTTTATCAGCTGAAAGACGAGGCTGAACTGCAGGAAAATGTTCAGAAATGTCAGTAAATAGAAGCAGATAATGGACAGAAACTGAGGAAATGTAGCAAAAACTATTAACGTTTTACTCCCATGAACAGTTCATCATGTGTTTGTTTTCTGTTCTGTTTTCTCAAACCCTCGGTGGGTCGTGGCAGAAATCGGCTCATACTGGGCCAGGTTCTGGTTCTGGTTCTGCTGGAGTTTTTCCTCTCCACTGTCCCTGTGTGCATGCTCTGTATGCAGGACTGCTGTGAAGGCGACAATGCAACTCAGAGATTGTTGCTACATTCTTGTCCAGGAGGAGAAAATGCTGCAAACTGATGACTGGATCCAATCTGCCTGGTTTCCTTCTACAGAAACTTTTAAAGCTAATTTGAATAATTAACTGAGCTTAATGCTCTGATCAGTAGCTGTGATTAATTGGACTGTACAGTGTGTGACTGAATTATTGGCATCTGTTGTGAATTGGTGCTAAATAAATAAAGTGAATTGAGTTGAATTTCTACCTGCCTGATGTTGGTCAGGACTTTGGCAGCAGCATGTTGGATGAGCTGCAGCAGCCTGATTGATTTATAAGGAAATTTACATAAACTAACCTGCTGAAAATTAAAGCATTCAATAATTTTTCAGGATCCTGGTTGACAAAACTGTGTTTTAGATGATAATAACTTATTTATTGAGACTTTGTGGTTGCTACACCAAATGTTTGATATGTAGGTTACGAGAGCCTGAGCACAAATGGCCTTCATGGGAGAAGACCAAGTCCAGAACGCTGTCAACTGCAAAAACACACAAGTCTGTCTGACATTAACAAAAGAAATCTCAATGAATTCAAAGACTTTAGGGCAGTGTTTCCCAATTCCGGTCCTCAGGCCTCCCTGCCCTGCATGTTTTAGGTGTTTCCCTTCTGCTACACACCTGGATTGAATATATGGGTGATCAACAGGTTTCTGCAGCACTTGATGGTCATGCAATCATTTGAATCAGCTGCTCTGGAATAGAGGCACATCTAAAACATGCAGAGCAGGGAGGCCTGAGGACTGGAATTGGGAAACGCTGCTTTAGGGGATCCGTTTTGTGGATTGACGGGACAGAAGTAGAACTTTTTGCTGAAAGCATGACGGTCCTGGATGACCTGATCCAAGTGACAGGATGATGAATTCTGCTCTGCAGCAGAAAATCCTGAGGGAAAAGATGCAACCATTAGTTTGTGATCATTAACTCTGACACACTTATGTTACACAGGAAGTCCAGGTCTGAATATAGAAAATAAAATAAAAACAAAACGAAGATCTTGGAGCCTGATCCAGAGTTAAACTCCGCTGAGATGCTGTGGCATGAGTTTTAACTATTCATGCTGAAAAACACTCCAAAGTGTCTAAGACAATTCAACAAAGCTAAAATGATGCTAAAAATTTATTCCAGATCTCAAACTCTTGACAGCAGCTGCTGCTGCCAACAGAGGAACAACTAATATTTACGGGTAACTGTTATTGTATTTCTTATGAAATGTATGAAACGACAGGAAGCAGTCCAATTCAACCTGATTTATTTCCCCTTGCAACATGCAGAGAAAACACAGTTTGGTTTGAGCTCTGAGCTTACAGCACAGAAACACTTTATGTGTCTGCACAGGCAGATAAGGAGAAATGGGAGAGAAGGATTGTTAAACAAAGACTAAAAGTTTTTCAACTTGCACTTTCTAAAATATAACTGCATGCATGGTATCACTCATTTCTATCATTATCTAAGTACAGAATGTTCTTCTTAATTGCTCTGCATACCTAAGACCTTTGAAATAAAAATGTCCTCTTCATACCACAAAATCATAATCACAAAAAGCAAAGAAGACGTTCTGATAATGGTAGAGCAATAAAAAATAAATAAAAAGTCATGCAGTTGTCATTAAATGGAAAGAATCATATAAATACAAATGAGATATATGAATATTTGTTGTATATTCAAATAAAACTTGAGACAAAATAATAAGGTTCAAAAACTGATTACAATAAAAAGTAATGATAAGGTTACAACCCAAAAGAAAACTCAAAGCAAAAACGTGATGCTAACAATTCATAACAGTTCATAACAATTCATAACAGTTCATAACAATTCATAACAGTTCATAACAGTTTATAACAGTTCATAACAATTCATAACAGTTCATAACAATTCATAACAATTCATAACAATTCATAACAGTTCATAACAGTTTATAACAGTTCATAACAATTCATAACAATTCATAACAATTCATAACAGTTTATAATAGTTCATAACAATTCATGACAGTTCATAACAGTTCATAACAGTTCATAACAATTCATAACAGTTCATAACAATTCATAACAGTTCATAACAGTTCATAACAGTTCATAACAATTCATAACAATTCATAACAGTTCATAACAATTCATAACAATTCATAACAGTTCATAACAGTTCATAACAGTTCATAACAATTCATAACAATTTATAACAATTCATAACAGTTTATAACAGTTCATAACAATTCATAACAGTTCATAACAGTTCATAACAGTTCATAACAGTTCATAACAATTCATAACAGTTCATAACAATTCATAACAGTTCATAACAGTTCATAACAGTTCATAACAATTCATAACAGTTCATAACAGTTCATAACAATTCATAACAGTTCATAACAGTTCATAACAATTCATAACAATTCATAACAGTTCATAACAATTCATGACAGTTCATAACAGTTCATAACAATTCATAACAATTCATAACAGTTCATAACAATTCATGACAGTTCATAACAGTTCATAACAATTCATAACAATTCATAACAGTTCATAACAGTTCATAACAATTCATAACAATTCATAACAATTCATAACAGTTTATAACTGTTCATAACAATTCATAACAGTTCATAACAGTTTATAACAGTTCACAACAGTTATCACAGTTTCCCTCCTGAGGAAAAGCCAGTGTTTATGTGTGACTGTTATTTTTGTCTGGTAGGTTTGAATGGACTGATTTCTTTAGCATTAAGTAACTGGAAACTTATTTTTGTGTTTTCTCAGAGTTCGGACTCTGAGTCATTTATAAAACAAAATGTTGTAAATGTGAAATGAAACAAAACAGCAAAACAAAGCTGTAACATTTAACCTGGGAATTCATCTTATTCAACCGAAAGAGTCTGTAACAGCTGATCCAAACTGATAACAGAAGAAAAGCAACATTGAGATCAAAAAGAAAGAAAATCTGGAATAAAATTATTATGCATAGAAAATGCAATTAACATCACACATGAATAAGACTGCTGAAGTCAATAAAATCATAAAGATGTAATCTCTGCTCTCATTAACAGGTTATTTTTCTAAATATACCTCAGAAAAAAACACACATATTTTTCTGGTTCGGTTTTTTCTCACAGATGCTTTTCTGCAGGTGATCACAGAATCGATCAAACCAACACTTCGGACCGCCGTCTCCTTTCCTCCCCATCCTCACACAGTCTGCATCTGGGATGTTTCCACTCTTGTCATCAGGTTGGCCATCAATCCAGAAATGTAAACTAGAGAATGAAGAACAGAAAGACAAAGTTTATCCCAGCAAGTGAAATTCTGCAGACCAACATATTTCCACTTCAATGAAACCTTTCGTCCAGAGGAGATCCGTCCACCCAGAACCACCTGCCTTCTTCCCCTGAGTCCGTCAGTCCGATCCAGAACTTGTCCTCATCATCCACCATCAGGTCTCTCAGTCTTTTGTTCAGGAACATCTAAACAGGAAACGTTGATAAAATAACCGTGAACCTTTTCTGTGACGTGAAGAATCATGATGATGAGATGAAATCAGAGAGAATCTGAACCTGCAGCAGTTTCATACCTGCTCCTCTCTGCTGTCGATCTTCACCAGGTCTGATCCCAGATCAGCGCAGGAACGTCTGCTGTCATTCCAGGAGGATTTGATGAAGTTGAAGTAATAACATTTTTCTTCATATTGGTCCCAGTCTTTGGCCCATTTCAGGCACATTTTATCTTTAGATACACAATAACAAAGATGTCAGTAGCTGAGTCTCACCAGACACAGATTCAGCTGGACACTGAAGGGTTTTATTTCCAACTGCACCACAGATCACAACAGAGAATCTTTGTTTGAATCATATCCTATCGATCCTATGGATCTTTAGATTTAGTCTCCTTTACAGTCCATCATTACACATTATTGGCATTCCCCAACATATAGCTCTAACTTTCAAGACAGGTTTGTTTCCATCAAAACATTTTCCCTATCTGGTCTTCCTTAACTCATGACACGGCCGGCCCTGAAATGAGCCCATACCAAAACTTATCACTAACATCAGTGTAAGACTCCAGCTCAGAAATACTGCAAACGTCTCTGCTGTCAGACATTCAGGCCTTCAGACTCTGACTGTCCCACCTGACTGATTTCTCCTCAGAGCTTCATTCTCCTCTTCCAGGGTTTTGATGGTTTGATTCATTTGTATTTTATCGAAAGCTGATTGGAGAAGGAAATAATAGTTAATGAAGTTACATAAAAATGATCATGTGAATTTAAACCTCACAAGTTTTGTCTCATAAACTGAAATCCAGTAAGAATAAACCATCAGGATGAACTCACAGAGTCTGAAGATGATGATGAGAGCAGCAGCCAGCAGACCGACCAGAACCAGCAGAACTACTCTCTCTGCTGGCAGCTTGGAGGTTCTGCTTGGGTTTTCACCTGAGGAACATTTAGAGCAGAACCGGATCAGAACCCAAATCAGAACATGTTTTTACAATGTGTTTTAAATGTAAAAAGCTTAGATATGTTCTGAAATTATTTTAAGATGGTTTTCTTTTTAGAAGAGGAAGTGACATCACATTATCACAGCTGACAATGATGCTATGAAAAGAATAATGATGTTTTGCTTCACTTGTTTTAAGTCTTACTAAAAACTGTTTCTTTCAGTTCAAGTGGTTTTTCTCTTCTCACCTTCACCAAATGTTTCTCCAAGGTGATCATAAAGTTTCTTTACATCTTGTAAAATCAGACGTTCTAGATCACAGATTTTCATGCTGCTGACATTAAAAACTACCACCAAAAAGAAATATGACGTATGATTAACTTTGTTTCACTTCCTCATTTTCTGTAGCTGCACTTTAACTTTAGACACTTGATGACTTTAATTCCTATTATTACTTTTTGTTTCCTTCCATGTCAGAGAAACAAGAACATCTCAGTCTTTATTTACTGATATGTGAACTTTGGGCTGTTTAGTTTCACACACAGCTGTTTTCTTCCAGTTCAGATGTTGCATGTTGTCTCTACATGCAGTTTGTGTTCAGTCTGGTTGATGTTTGTCTGATGAAGACCACTCACCTCTGGCTGCAGCTTCTCCATCTCCTTCCTGCTGGTTTACCTCCATATTTACCTTCTGACCTTCTTCTGTTGACGTCTCATCATGGAGACGCTTCACAATAAGGAAAACTCTCTGACAAAGACACAGTTATGGTTTCTATGAGCACTTACAGCCAATTTGACTTTTTTCTCAATAAACTGTCCTAATTAAAGAGTTAAATTATTGACCAAAAACCCAGAATATTAGATCAACAACGAATTATCTTGATTCATATTTCTCCTGAACAACAGTTAGTTTAATCTTAACATAAATGTCTGCAATGATATTTTCCAGTGCAAGGAAAACAAACATTTCCTTTGAAGTTTATAAATGTTTGCGTCTCCTCTGATGTTCTGTTAATATTCAGAGGACAGAAAATGATCTGGACTCACCACCACCGTGTCCTGGCTCCACTGCAGACTCCTTAGACTGAAAATCTGCTCGGTAACTTCCTTTCTCACAGCTTTGTGTTGAAGAAACTTCCTGTTGAACTTGAACGATCATAAAGAGGCTTCAACTGTTTACTTCATTATTCTTTTCCATAAACAATTATTATTGTTTTTATTAACATCACAGGTCTTGTGTTAGATGGTAACTGAGACTCTAAAGGTTTTCAGGTGATTCATATGATGGGATGTTTGAAGTTTATGACATCATTTCCTCTGGTTCACTGATTGAGTCTGTTAGTGGAATATGTGTGGAAGTAATTCTGTTTAAATTGGACCAAACTGTGGTGTGACGCCGCCTTTAGTTTCTTTAGTTACAGTCTGAGATAACTATTGAAGGAAAAAGTGCAAACAGAACTTTAACCTGCCTTCTACTTTTTATCTATGTCTTCCTCACTGACGTTACGTTTTGAAATGTTTATGGGGCGAATTTATGGTAGATCAAAAGTCTAATTTAAATTTTACTCAAATATTTTGCTTTTTTTTTAGGGATAAAATGAACATTTTTCCATTTGATTTTTAAACAGTTAAAACTATCTGGGCTGCCCAGTGGCTCAGTTGGTAGTGCTGTTGCCAGTTTGAAGAAGGTCCTGGGTTTGATTCCCGGCCCGGTGTATTTCTGGTTTGCATGATGGGTTTTCTCCAGGTTCTCCGGCTTCCTCCCAAAACCATGACCAATTGATCTGTCTAAATTCTTCTGTGTGTGTGTGTGTGTGTGTGTGTGTGTGTGTGTGTGTGTGTGTGTGTGTGTGTGTGTGTGTGTGTGTGTGTGTGTGTGTGTGTGTGTGTGTGTGTGTGTGGTTGTCTGTCTCTGTATTGCCCCGCCTCTCGCCCTTTGACCACTGGAGATGGGCACCAGCGCCCCTAGTGGCCACAAACAGGGAGTGTAAGAAAATGGATGGATCATGAACTGAAGCTTATGAACTTTACCAATCGAGGGATAAATAAAGCTATTTATCAGAGCTTTAAGAAATGCTCTGATAAATTAAGTTGCAAATAA
The DNA here is from genome assembly GCF_002775205.1 of Xiphophorus maculatus. NCBI lineage: Eukaryota > Metazoa > Chordata > Actinopteri > Cyprinodontiformes > Poeciliidae > Xiphophorus > Xiphophorus maculatus. The sequence continues at coordinate 13,444,567 of NC_036455.1, read as the reverse complement.
AACTTTGACAAAAATTGAGCCTTTTGTCTTTTGTGTTTTTTCATTCATATTTTATTTGTTACATTTTCTTCATAAAACCAACTTGAGCTCTGGTCGTTTTTTAGACTCAACTGAACTTCAGACACATGACTGAGTTCCTGCTGCTTCACAGATACTTTTCTGCGGATCGCTGCAGGACCTATCGAACCAGGACGTCGGATCACCAGAACCTCCTCTCTTGCCCATCCGCACACAGTTGCCTGCTTTCAGGCTGGCCCTGCTCCAGTTGTCTGGTTGGCGCCAACCCCAAAAGCTCAAACTACGTCATGAATAACAGAAAAACAAAGTTAAACAAGTCCAACTGTTTCATTTCTTAAATACTTCCTTAGCAATGAAACCTTTGGTCCAGCGGCGATCCATCCACCCACAAGAATCTGCCTTCTACTTCTGAGTCCGTCAGTCCGATCCAGAACCGGTCCTCATCATGCTCCATCAACGCTCTCAGTCTGACCTCCAGGAACATCTGGACAGGAGAAGTTGAGGTCAGGGCCGGCCCAAGACTTTTCGGGGCCATGGGCAGATTTTTATTTGTGGCCCCTCCACCCCCATAACAACATGGCGACACCAGACACTTTATCATTCCTAAGCTGCTCTATTGGTTTAACATCTATCATTAGCATGTTTTGTAACTATATCATGTCATAGCAGCGTTGTTACGGCTATTGATTTTAACCTGACAGGAGTAACAAACTAAAACATTTAATTTGGATTATGAAATGCAGACTGGCCATATTAATTTAACTGTTTAAAGGACAAATATTAAATTTACAGTAAACAAGATAACAAGTTTGATATCTTATATTTCCCCAACACTGACAGCAGGAAGAGATTAACCATTATTTCCACAACAATTATAAAATCAATATGTAAATTGTTTTTCCATTTAGTTTGTATTATTAAATGTTACTTTAAATATATTTATGTTTGATCATGCTGGCTTGGTGCTCTTGGGGGCCCCCTGGTGGGGTGGGGCCCCTAAGCAGCCGCTTGACTCACATAATCCTTGGGCCGGCCCTGGCAGAGACAAAGAATCATGATGATGAGATGAAATCAGAGAGAAGCTGAACCTGCAGCAGTTTCATACCTGCTCCTCTCTGCTGTCGATCTTCACCAGGTCTGATCCCAGATTCTGACAGAAACGTCGGCTCTCAGTCCAGGCTGATCTCACGGTGTAAAAATAATAACATTTTCCTCCATTTTGCTCCCATCCTGCCGCACACTTCAGACAGGTTTCCCCTTCAAGCAGAACAAAGTCTTCAGTGAATCAGGAGGAATAAATCTCTGTTACTTTACAACAAAGCTCCCCTTTGTTCATAGACATGGTATTAATTCATCTCTAAACATTTTATAAATCATTAATAACTGTTTATTATGCACTCATTAAGGGTGAGAAGGAGAAAAAAAATCCCCCAGTTTCCTGCCAAATAGTGAGCCAAGTCTGTTCACCTTTAAATTTTATTTAGAGTTGTTATAATAAAGATTTCAGATTACATTGTAAGCATAACAAAACATAATTCTTTCAGCTTATAGTGTCTTTCTCACCTTTAATTAATGCATAATAAACAGTTATTAATGATTTATTAAGTTTTTATAGAGGAATGCATAACATATCTGTAATCTATTGATTAGCCCTGTATAAATGGAGCCTCATTATAATTAACCATAATAAATGAAACACTGACCAACATTTAAATTGTAACGATGGCACTTGGCAAAATGTTTCAATTGTTTCAACTGTTGACTGTTTGTTCTATGACTTTGTATTTCTTTGTTTTAATGATGTAAAGTCCTTTGAACTGCCTTGTTGCTGAAAGGTGCTGCACATATAAACTGGATTGATCTTAACTGATTATTGTTAAGTTGTTCTGAGATTTCTGTAGATGTTTGTGTGATCTGGAGACAGCAGGAGGCGTCTTCTGTCCTGCAGCTACAATCTAACTTCCTGTCTCTGTCAGTCCATCAATGTCTCTTTAACTTCATTAGAGGACAGAAATGAGACAAAGATTAAGTCCTGAATTTACTCTCCAAATGTGAATTGATCCATCAACTCTGACATTTTCCATCTGAACCTGGAAACCTCCAAACTCTGAAGCCTCACCTGAGACATGTTTCCTCACATCGTCTTTCTCCTCTCTCTGGTTTTTATTGGTCATCAAACAAGCAGCATCTGAATCAAAAACAACAAAAGTTATTTGGTTTTTACACAAACCTGAACTTGGTGTTTCCCGCCAAACATATCAGTTGAACATTTCAGAAAAGGAAAATTAGATTGTGAACTCACAGAGTCTGAAGATGATGATGAGAGCAGCAGCCAGCAGACCGACCAGAACCAGCAGAACTACTCTCTCTGCTGGCAGCTTGGAGGTTCTGCTTGGGTTTTCACCTGAGGAGCATTTAGAGCAGAACCGGATCAGAACCCGAATCAGAACATGTTTTTACAATGTGTTTTAAATGTAAAAAGCTTAGATATGTTCTGAAATTATTTTAAGATGGTTTTCTTTTTAGAAGAGGAAGTGACATCACATTATCACAGCTGACAATGATGCTATGAAAAGAATAATGATGTTTTGCTTCACATGTTTTAAGTTTTACTAAAAACTGTTTCTTTCAGTTCAAGTGGTTTTTCTCTTCTCACCTTCACCAAATGTTTCTCCAAGGTGATCATAAAGTTTCTTTACATCTTGTAAAATCAGACGTTCTAGATCACAGATTTTCATGCTGCTGACATTAAAAACTACCACCAAAAAGAAATATGACGTATGATTAACTTTGTTTCACTTCCTCATTTTCTGTAGCTGCACTTTAACTTTAGACACTTGATGACTTTAATTCCTATTATTACTTTTTGTTTCCTTCCATGTCAGAGAAACAAGAACATCTCAGTCTTTATTTACTGATATGTGAACTTTGGGCTGTTTAGTTTCACACACAGCTGTTTTCTTCCAGTTCAGATGTTGCATGTTGTCTCTACATGCAGTTTGTGTTCAGTCTGGTTGATGTTTGTCTGATGAAGACCACTCACCTCTGGCTGCAGCTTCTCCATCTCCTTCCTGCTGGTTTACCTCCATATTTACCTTCTTACCTTCTTCTGTTGACGCCTCATCATGGAGACGCTTCACAATAAGGAAAACTCTCTGACAAAGACACAGTTATGGTTTCTATGAGCACTTACAGCCAATTTGACTTTTTTCTCAATAAACTGTCCTAATTAAAGAGTTAAATTATTGACCAAAAACCCAGAATATTAGATCAACAACGAATTATCTTGATTCATATTTCTCCTGAACAACAGTTAGTTTAATCTTAACATAAATGTCTGCAATGATATTTTCCAGTGCAAGGAAAACAAACATTTCCTTTGAAGTTTATAAATGTTTGCGTCTCCTCTGATGTTCTGTTAATATTCAGAGGACAGAAAATGATCTGGACTCACCACCACCGTGTCCTGGCTCCACTGCAGACTCCTTAGACTGAAAATCTGCTCGGTAACTTCCTTTCTCACAGCTTTGTGTTGAAGAAACTTCCTGTTGAACTTGAACGATCATAAAGAGGCTTCAACTGTTTACTTCATTATTCTTTTCCATAAACAATTATTATTGTTTTTATTAACATCACTGGTCTTGTGTTAGATGGGAACTGAGACTCTAGAGGCTTTCAGGTGATTCATATGATGGGATGTTTGAAGTTTATGACATAATTTCCTCTGGTTCACTGAAGTCACAAATAAAACTGATAAAAATTGAGCCTTTTATTTTTTGTGTTTTTTTCATTCATATTTTATTTGTTACATTTTCTTCATAAAACCAACTTGAGCTCTGGTCGTTTTTTAGACTCAACTGAACTTCAGACATCACTGAGTTCCTGCTTGTTCACAGATACTTTTCTGCGGATCGCTGCAGGACGTATCGAACCAGGACGTCGGATCACCAGAACCTCCTCTCTTGCCCATCCGCACACAGTTGCCTGCTTTCAGGCTGGCCCTGCTCCAGTTGTCTGGTTGGCGCCAACCCCAAAAGCTCAAACTACGTCATGAAAAACAGAAAAACAAAGTTAAACAAGTCCAACTGTTTCATTTCTTAAATACTTCCTTAGCAATGAAACCTTTGGTCCAGCGGCGATCCATCCACCCACAAGAATCTGCCTTCTACTTCTGAGTCCGTCAGTCCGATCCAGAACCGGTCCTCATCATGCTCCATCAACGCTCTCAGTCTGACCTCCAGGAACATCTGGACAGGAGAAGTTGAGGTCAGGGCCGGCCCAAGACTTTTCGGGGCCATGGGCAGATTTTTATTTGTGGCCCCTCCACCCCCATAACAACATGGCGACACCAGACACTTTATCATTCCTAAGCTGCTCTATTGGTTTAACATCTATCATTAGCATGTTTTGTAACTATATCATGTCATAGCAGCGTTGTTACGGCTATTGATTTTAACCTGACAGGAGTAACAAACTAAAACATTTAATTTGGATTATGAAATGCAGACTGGCCATATTAATTTAACTGTTTAAAGGACAAATATTAAATTTACAGTAAACAAGATAACAAGTTTGATATCTTATATTTCCCCAACACTGACAGCAGGAAGAGATTAACCATTATTTCCACAACAATTATAAAATCAATATGTAAATTGTTTTTCCATTTAGTCTGTATTATTAAATGTTACTTTAAATATATTTATGTTTGATCATGCTGGCTTGGTGCTCTTGGGGGCCCCCTGGTGGGGTGGGGCCCCTAAGCAGCCGCTTGACTCACATAATCCTTGGGCCGGCCCTGGCAGAGACGAAGAATCATGATGATGAGATGAAATCAGAGAGAAGCTGAACCTGCAGCAGTTTCATACCTGCTCCTCTCTGCTGTCGATCTTCACCAGGTCTGATCCCAGATTCTGACAGAAACGTCGGCTCTCAGTCCAGGCTGATCTCACGGTGTAAAAATAATAACATTTTCCTCCATGTTGCTCCCATCCTGCCGCACACTTCAGACAGGTTTCCCCTTCAAGCAGAACAACGTCTTCTGTCTTGTAGTGCGGCGTTGAAGGTGGTGAGGGAGACACTGTAGACCCAGGTTGAAGTGAAGATGGTAATTTTAATAATAAATCCTGTTCAAAACAGTCCACAAAGTTCTGGCGGCTCGGCTGACCAGAAGCCAGGGCTCACACCGGTAGCAACAGCAATATCCGTGGCAAACAAACAGATAGACAGAAAAGAAGCGCCAAGCGACGAGGACCCGACAAAACACAGAGACACAGGTGAGACTAAATACACAGGAGGTAATCAGGGAACGAGAAACACCTGGGAGTAATCAAGGGGAAGACAGGACAACACAGAGACTCAGAGACACAGGAAACTCGAAATAAACACACAGAAAAACACGGAACATGACATCTTCAGTGAATCAGGAGGAATAAATCTCTGTTACTTTACAATGAAGCTCCCCTTTGTTCATAGACATGGTGTTAATTCATCTCTAAACATTTTATAAATCATTAATAACTGTTTATTATGCACTCATTAAGGGTGAGAAGGAGAAGAAAATCCCCCAGTTTCCTGCCAAATAGTGAGCCAAGTCTGTTCACCTTTAAATTTTATTTAGAGTTGTTATAATAAAAATTTCAGATTACATTGTAAGCATAACAAAACATAATTTTTTCAGCTTATAGTGTCTTTCTCACCTTTAATTAATGCATAATAAACAGTTATTAATGATTTATTAAGTGTTTATAGAGGAATGCATAACATATCTGTAATCTATTGATTAGCCCTGTATAAATGGAGCCTCATTATAATTAACCATAATAAATGAAACACTGACCAACATTTAAATTGTAACGATGGCACTTGGCAAAATGTAATATTTCAACTGTTGACTGTTTGTTCTATGACTTTGTATTTTTTTGTTTTAATGATGTAAAGTCCTTTGAACTGCCTTGTTGCTGAAAGGTGCTGCACATATAAACTGGATTGATCTTAACTGATTATTGTTAAGTTGTTCTGAGATTTCTGTAGATGTTTGTGTGATCTGGAGACAGCAGGAGGCGTCTTCTGTCCTGCAGCTACAATCTAACTTCCTGTCTCTGTCAGTCCATCAATGTCTCTTTAACTTCATTAGAGGACAGAAAAGAGACAAAGATTAAGTCCTGAATTTACTCTCCAAATGTGAATTGATCCATCAACTCTGACATTTTCCATCTGAACCTGGAAACCTCCAAACTCTGAAGCCTCACCTGAGACATGTTTCCTCACATCGTCTTTCTCCTCTCTCTGGTTTTTATTGGTCATCAAATAAGCAGCATCTGAATCAAAAACAACAAAAGTTATTTGGTTTTTACACAAACCTGAACTTGGTGTTTCCCACCAAACATATCAGTTGAACATTTCAGAAAAGGAAAATTAGATTGTGAACTCACAGAGTCTGAAGATGATGATGAGAGCAGCAGCCAGCAGACCGACCAGAACCAGCAGAACTACTCCCCCTGCTGGCAGCTTAGAGGTGTTGCTTATGTTTTCGCCTGAGGAGCATTTAGAGCAGAACCGGATCAGAACCTGGAGACTCACAGAAACAACCACCAACCTGACATCGACTCTATAGAAACTGGCATCAAATCTGTCTGTTCTGAACTTTTTATTTTAGTTTTAGATAAACATATCCTAGTTGTTGATCCGTGAAAAAAAGTCAAGCTCCTCTGCCTTCTCCCAGTGCTATCTAGAAACAACCAATCAGAGCCTGGAGGCGGGATTTAGTGCTGTCAATCATCCCTATGTTTGACAGAACTTGCTCTCTGCTACGATGCAGCTTCTTCCTATCAATAGAGGTTTTCATGATTGCTACAGCTAGTTAGCATACCAACCAATGATGGCAGATAAACAGTTTTCTTCTAACTGTAAGTTGCTTGTCCACCATTAGCATGTTTAGCAGCAAATACCAGAGGTTGATTGACAGCTCTAAAACCCTGCTCCTAGATCTGATTGCTTGTTTCTGACTTGGAGCATTACGTTTCTACAGACAGCAGCTCAGGGAGGAGGTGTACAGCCACACACTCTGTCGGCACATTCTGCTCTCCTGACTTGGAATATCTGGCGGTGAAATGCAGACCATTAAAGTTGGTGAGAGAACTCTCGTCAATTGTGATCGTGGCCGTCTACATACCACAGAGGGCTAATGCTAAGCTAGCATTAGAGGAGCTGTACTGCCTGATCAGCGTGCAGATGAACTCCAACCCGGAGGCGGCCGTGATTGTGGCGGGGGACTTTAATCACGTGGAACTGAAGGCTGTGTTTCCCAAATTCCACAAGTCCATAAACTTTCCCACCAGAGACAATAACATTTTGGATCAGGTCTACTGCAATACCCCCGGAGCCTACAAGGTTGTAGCAGCTCCACATCTGGGCATGTCTGACCACATCTCAGTGGAGCTGATTCCTGTCTACAAGCCTCTGGCCTGCAGAACTAAGCCGACCACCAGAATAGTTCAGGTCTGGACTGAGGAGGCCTCCTCTGCACTTCAGGACTGCTTTGAGCATACAGACTGGAGTGTGTTCAGGGACGGCGCAGACTTGGAGGAATACTCATCGTCCGTTCTGTCCTATGTTCAGTTCTGCACCGACGCTGTCCTCCCTGTTAAGACCATAAAAGTGTTTCCAAACCAGAAACCATGGCTGGACAGCACAGTACGGGCCCTGCTGAAAGCCCGGGATGCTGCCTACAGGTCTGGAGATAGGTTGGCTTATAGCAGGGCCCGGTCGGAACTGAAAAAAGGTATTAAGCAGGCCAAGCTCCAGTACAAACAGCAGATTGAGGAACATTTCATCAACAACAACCCCCGAAGCATGTGGAGAGGCATAAGAACCATGACGGACTACAAACACAGCACTCAGCTGACCAGCCGCGACCCCACCCTGCCTGACACCTTAAACAGTTTCTTTGCCCGCTTTGACACGGCGGGCAGCAGAGAAGCTGTACATCTACCCCAACTGGAAGAGCAGCACCAGCCCCTCGCCCTACAGAAGCATCAGGTGACGTCCACCCTGAGGAGGATCAACACCCACAAAGCTCCAGGACCAGACAAGGTGTCAGGCCAGACACTGAAAACCTGCGCCGACCAGCTGGCAGGAGTGTTTCTGGACATTTTCAATCTGTCCCTGCAGCTCGCCACGGTTCCTGAGTGCCTCAAGTCTTCCACCATCATCCCTGTACCGAAGAAGAGGTCCATCACCAGCCTGAACGATTACCGGCCCGTCGCTCTGACCCCGGTGATCATGAAGTGCTTTGAGAGGATTCTTCTGAGGTACATCAGAGACTTTATCCCCGCAAACCTGGACAGCCTTCAGTTCGCCTACAGAGCGAACCGGTCAACAGAGGATGCTGTCTCCATCACTCTGCACACAGCCCTGACCCATCTGCAGCATCCCAACACCTACGTCAGGATGCTATTTGTAGACTTCAGCTCAGCATTTAACACCGTCATCCCAGACAAGCTGGTGCTGAAGCTACTCGAGGTGGGGCTGCCCGCTTCACTGTGCCACTGGATCAGAGACTTCCTCACCAACAGGCCTCAGATGGTGAGAATAAGTGGCTCAACATCGTCCCCACTGGTCCTCAACACAGGCACGCCGCAGGGCTGTGTGCTCAGCCCAGCTCTCTTCACCCTGTTTACACACGACTGCGTGGCCATCCACCCCACCAACACAGTCGTGAAGTTCGCGGACGACACAACAGTAGTGGGTCTCATTTCAGACAACAACGAGACCCACTACAGAGAGGAGATTCTGCAGCTCACTCAGTGGTGTTCAGCCAACAACTTGGTGCTGAACACAGGGAAGACCAAGGAGGTCATTGTGGATTACAGAAGGTCCAGGAGGACGGATCACACTCCCCTTCTCATAGATGGAGAAGTGGTGGAACGTGTGGACAACATCGAGTTCCTGGGCCTCCACATCACGTCTGACCTCTCCTGGAACACAAACACCTCCCACCTGGTGAAGAAAGCACAACAAAGGCTCTTCTTCCTCAGGAAACTGAGACGGGCTGGACTTTCCTCACGGCTGCTCGTGAACTTTTACAGGGCGATGATCGAGAGCATTCTCTGCCTCAACATGACTGTGTGGTATGGTAGCTGCACAGCACTGGAGAGGAAACAACTGACACGGGTGGTGAGAACAGCACAAGGCATTGTGGGATGCCCCCTCCCAGACCTGGACTCCATTTACACAGACCGGGTCAAGAAGAGAGCTGGATCCATAGCCATGGATCCCAGCCACCCGGGCCACAGACTGTTTGTGCCGCTGCCATCAGGCAAGCGGTGCAGGAATATACGGACTACAACAAATAGACTGAGAAACAGTTTCTTCCCCACAGCCGTCAGAGCCATTACTCCCTGCCGCCCCCCCCTCCCACACATATCATAACCTCGCAGTCATACATACATATCCCCCACCCCCACACAGCCACATTGTTCTGCACTTTGCACTGTCACATCATCTGTACTTTGCCATAATTGGACCTGCTGCTACTTCTTTGGTGTGGTTGAGTGCCTTTAGTTAATTTTAGTTGTATATATTGTTATTATTATTATTGTGTGTTTGCTTATTTATACTGTATATATTTGACTTTTTGCACGGGAGCTGCAATGGAAATTTCGTTGAATTCTGTTCAATGACAATAAATGCTATCTATCTATCTATCTATCTATCTATCTATCTATCTATCTATCTATCTATCTATCTATCTATCTATCTATCTATCTATCTATCTATCTATCTATCTATCTATCTATCTATCTATCTATCTATCTATCTATCTATCTATCTATCTATCTATCTATCTATCTATCTATCTATCTATCTATCTATCATCATCATCCATCCATCCATCCATCCATCCATCCATCCATCCATCCATCCATCCATCCATCCATCCATCCATCCATCCATCCATCCATCCATCCATCCATCCATCCATCCATCTATCTATCTATCTATCTATCTATCTATCTATCTATCTATCTATCTATCTATCTATCTATCTATCTATCTATCTATCTATCTATCTATCTATCTATCTATCTATCTAGGTGGAGAAGATCGATCTGTTCACAGATTATTTGTCTCCTATCATTCTGACATGATGACAGTTTTAACAAATATGTAAAAAAAAATTCATAGAAGTTATATACTTCAGCTTTGACTCCCCAGGACAAAGATTAAAATGTCTCTTTGGACAAAATTTTCTTTCCGCTCCTGGAACTGCAGGAGTTTTCAACCCAAAACTTTTCAGGTGAAAATATTTGACTGATAGAAAAACCTTAAACCTGGTTTAATAAAGTTTCTGCAGGAAGAACCTTACAGGTTCATCCGCTCCCAACACAACGAGACGTTGTAATTTCTAATTATGAGTTTTATTAATAATTGCCATAAGCAATTGTAATAAATATTCAAGCCTGAAGAATGACGTTCTGTTGTCTATCAGATATGCAGCAACAGGAAACATGACAGTTAGTTTTTCTATTTTTCATCAACTTCTTCCCTTTCTGTAGTGATAGTTTCTGCATTTACTTTAAACACCAGACCATTGAAAAAAATAAAAATTATGACTGTTTCCTTCACACCAAAAAATCCATCAAAACTTTGAATATTGAATGTGTAAAAAAATTAGTTTGTGTTCAGTCTGATGAAGACCACTGACCTCTGACTGGCTCTTCATCACCTTCCTGCTGATTTACTGTCACATTCGTCATCCTACCGTTTTCTCTGATCGGTGTCGCCATGGAGACGCTTCACTTCAGAGTCACATAGATGTGCAGCAGCTTCACCAAATAAAAACAATTTCCAGTTCAGGTTTCATTTTCATAACATTTCTGTTCAGATGCTGCCATCACTCTGCTCTTCAACTCCAAATTTAAATTGAGAAGGAATTTTCTGCATATAGAGAAAACCTCCAGAGTTAGACGGCAAATCAAAAAAATTTATGTTGGATTATTTAAATCAAGATTCACTTCATTTATTTAAGCTATTTTCTGAATAAAAACAGAAACACCTGCATGCAACCTGCAAAAAAACCATTAAATTAGACAGAAAGAAGACAAAAACAAAGTGTTAAATCAACACAATTATACATAAATACAGATATTTTTTTGTTTTTCTTGAGAAATTCTCTGAGTATTTATTGAACGGAAAACCAGTTAGACTCACCTTCAGTGTTTCGTCCCTTCTCTGTCCGATTGAAGATCTGACCGTCACCTTCCTGTTGCAAAAGCTTTGTGCTGAGTTGAAGGAAGGAACTTTCTTTTGAGCTTAAATTAAGATATTGGCAAAGTCAGTGAAGTTGTGTAACATGTTGTTAGAATATTAAAAACATGTCACGCTCCTGTAGGGTTTGTGGTTTCTTGCCTGTTTTTCTCTCTTTCCTTTCCTCGTTCAGGTGATTTCTACCATGTTCTCAAGTCATGTTCACCTGAAGATGATGTTTCCTGATAGCTGGAGAATAAAGGTTCGGTTCGGTTCTTCTTTCCTGCATCTGAATTAGAGTCAGTCATGACTGTGGTCTCAGCTTTCCTTCTGCTGGAAACATGAACACCAGGTTCTGTGGATAACGGTCAGCGCTGGTGTGATGATACTGGTCATTTCTCTTTGAAAATATCACCTGATTTATGATGTAGCACAGAATGAGTGAGTTTTGGTTACGGAGAAAATAACTTTAAATGCATATTCTTGAAACTTAATCATTTTCATGTTTTACATCTTTCTTTGTAAAATAAAAAGTGAGACCTCTAAATGAAATGATATTGCTGCGAGTTCTCAGATGATGTGTACGTTTTTTAATGTCTGATTTTATTAATAGATCACAAAATAGAGGTTGGGGGGCGTGCTGCGGTGGTGCAGCGGGTTAGCACGCCCCACGTTTGGAGGCCTTGGTCCTCGACGTCGCGGGTTCGACTCCCGGTCCCGACGACCTTTACCGCATGTCTCCCCCTCCTTCCTGTCTGCCTACTATAGAAAAAAGTATGAGCCACTAGCGCAGCAAAAACTCTATGAAAATAAAAATAGAGGTTGAAATTATTTCTAAAATCTTTATTCATGCATTTATTTTTTGAAATGTGTCATCTTGAAAGATACATTTGACATTTTTAGCTAATTAAAAGAAAAATACATCATATAGAAAGAGAAAAATAAGGTAAAGATCTTTTAGAATCAGAATACTTATCTGGTAATCATCTTTATAAAATGTGCAGAGATATGAAGCTGTTTTCTGGACTCAATTGAACTAAACACACAAACAGAGCTGCATTTCTGCTGCTTTCTCACAAATACTTCTCATCATCATCACAATCTCTGTCAAACCACAGGATCTCCTCAGAGTTTTGTCTTCATCATCCCCACACAGTCCATGGTATTGTTACATTCACCTCCTGTTCCTCCTCCTATGCCCCCAGGCTGCTTGTTTCATCTTCAAGAGATCAGAACAAAGACTGTAGTAAATCAGGAGAAAGAAATCTTCATAGACAGTTTCAGGTTTTATGTCCTGCAGCTACAATCTAACTTCCTGTCTCTGTCAGTCCATCAATGTCTCTTTAGCTTCACTAAAGGACAGAAATGAGACAAAGATCAAACCCTGAACTTACTTCTTGTTGCATTAGTTGGTGGAAACGTTGAAGGTTCTGGACGTGTTGGACGGGGGGGGGATGTTGGAGGAGGACATGTTGGAGGAGGACATGTTGGAGGAGGAGGACATGTTGGAGGAGGAGGACATGTTGGAGGAAGTGGTTCTGTGGTTCCAGAAGTAGGATAAGAAGGCGCAACGGGACAAGATGGACAAGTTGCTGGTGGTGGACATGTAGGCTGGTTGATGCTTTCTGTTTAAAAATAAATGTCAAATTAAATATTTGAACTGAAGTGTGACAGACTCCTTTATTGCAGGAGCTCAACAGAAAGCAAACAAAATTCTTTCACTGATTCTTATCGCTTAACTTGGGTAGAAGATTAATTTGGCTCTTCCTCTTCATCACTTCCTCTTTATCTTCAGTCTCAATGTTTCTGACAGTAAAGCCAGTTAATATTTGACAATGATCAAAAATTGATTTTATCCGACATTAAATATCTAGGTTCAGGTTCTTCTATTAACCTTTACTTTTCATTAACACAAAAAGTTCTTTACACCAGTTTTCCTGTTTCTTTTCCTGCTCTGACTTCTCAAACGGTGGATGTATCAGACGGCTGCTGGTGCCGAGCCAGTTACCAGCAGGTTACCAGCAGCCACTAGTTACCAATCTAGTTCAAATCCATGTGAACTAGATTGGTTAATTAATTGGAATTAATTGAAATTATTTTTTGCAAAGCATTTGTGGTGAATTGGTGCTACGTAAATAAATTGAACTGAATTGAATGTTTTATGCTGAATTAAAGAAAATGTATTGGTGATGAATATGTAAATATTTTAACATTGTTATAATAATTAAAATCCCAGATCTGTCGGCTCTAAATGAAACTCTGAGTCTCACCTGAGCGGTTACTCTTCAACATTTTGATCTCCTCATTCAGGCTCTGGAGAGTTTCGTTGTTCGTTATATAAAATATAACTGGTTAAAGAAGAAAATATTATGATCACCAAAATACAAAATAACATTTGCCATTATTTACAAACTTACTATGTAAAAAGTAACATTTATTTAATATCATTTTACTCCAGAAGCTTCTGTGATTTCAGTGGCTGGATTAATAGCTGATGAATTTTTCAACTGGTTATGTAACTAATGACTATAAAGAATATTCAAAACCAGCAAATATAAAAACAAATAAAAGACAAGACATTAAATGTTTTTTTGCTAAAAATTATGTTTTGAATCACATTTAAATATAAATGTAATATTAAGAGATTGTTTGTTTGATTTCTCTTCATATTTTCACAAGTAACATTTTTGTTCAAACCCAGGCCGCTAGCAGCAGCTGCCAAGAGAACGACGAGAGTGATCAGAACCATCAGAACCGCTGGAGACATGTTGGACTTCCTGTCCCGTCTGGGTTGTTGAACATCTGCATCTGAGAACAGAAAATCAGAGGGGAAAGGATATCTGATCACTGCATACAAACATGACGAACAATATAACACACAGTGTTTAATGTGAACAGATAAATCCTTTGTGTCTGAAACAGAGAGACAGAATTATCTTTTACTCTCCCTCAGGTGGGAAACTCAGTTATAGAAGCAAATTGGAAGCATACAAATTCAGACAATGGTAAAAATGCATAAATAAATAATTGCACTGTAAGTTCAAATTTACAACATTAAAAGAAATCTGCTGTAACTTAGAAAAGCACGAAATCTGCAGCTGTATTTTTCCAGATAACAGAAACACAACAGACTTTTTACAATTAGATTTACATAAATGAAAATTAAGACTAAAATTCAATAAACTGATGTTCAAATGACGAACAACAAAGATGTTGCATTGCTGCAAAAAATGAGAAGTTAGACACTTTGTTCCCTGAGGTGACATATTTCATAGGTAGGAAGCATCCGATGCTAGCAATAATAAAACAATAAATAAACAGAAACATCACCTCACAAGTGCAATCAGTCATAAAAAATCCTATAAATCTGAGGTTATTTATTCATAACCATTGCAGATGATTTACAAAATTGAATCATTAAACTAAAAATGAAAATATTTCTTTTTCTTTTCTGTTTTTACCCCCAATCAGAGACTTATGGATATGTTTATAATCAGATTTTTAAAATCCATTACAATTTGTCCAAACTAAGGAGTTAAAACCCTTTTGTGACAACTTCCCTGTAAATATAAAACCCTACAATAAAACTCATCAGGAAATGACAAACAAACCCCAACACAAAACGTTACATGGAAATGGATTTTATGTACAAAGAAAATGACGTAAAACATGTAAAATAAAATTTATTCCACATCAGATTACATTTGTTTTAAAAAGTAAATTCTGCCATCAACTTCTCTGTGATTAAATTAAATAAAGTTTTGCTCTTTTTTGTGTGTACATAAATATCTTCATCTGTAAATATTTTTACAGATGAAAAATGACACTCATATCACCAATGTACACAGCTGTGTTTTAAAAAAAGAAATAGCAATAAAAGCATAACAATTCTTCACACACAAGCTGCTTTCAGAGATAAGTTTTTGTTCAAACCTTCCCGTTTCGAAAGCTTGACTTCAGCATAAGTGCTGTCAGTCGATGAAGAATTATTATCTGCACAAAAAACATGAAGAAATAAATCAGATGGAGTCGACATGAGTTTAGTTTTCACTGTGATGCAGTGAAAGCATGATTAAAAAAACTCACCTTTGGTCGCTGATTTGGTGAACTTCACGTCAGAGTACGTTACATCAACTTCAGGCATGATTCTGCTGGGAGTCTGAAAGAGAACCGCAGGTCTGGAGAAACGAGGAGCTTTTAAAACATTTCCTGCAGGCGGGGAGGAGACAGACGGGTTCACTTTAAAACAGATGACATCAAAGGCATCAGTAATAAAAACAAAAATTATTTCCACATCAAAATTATCTGTGTTCTAAAGAAATTGATACAAGATCAAATTAAAAGTACTTCTTAAACCTTTTTACATAAGTAAAAGTTAAAAAGTGCAGCTTCTGTTTAGTCAGGACAAAATTTGAGTTGCATTTTTGCATCAATGAAAAAAACTTCTTTGAGTTAAAAGGGATTTATTGCATAAAATTCATATTTTGTATGTTTTTGTACTGTCATTTAGGTTGCTACTGCTTCTAGAAACAACCAAAGCAATTAAAGAAAACACCCAGGTGGCTTTTGGTGATTAGTTAATAATTCTTGGTGTCTGAAAAATGATCCGTATCAAAAACCTCCCAGTTATGTCATAATCAATGGGCACTGTGACGTTGACTAGCAACCCTAGCTCCAGAGTGTTTGGTCAGCTGGTTTTACCGCAGTTCTCATTGTACAATGGCTGCTGGAAAAGACAAATGCTTTGTTGGGTTCTTGTTGATTGTGCAGGACGCTCCACTTCTGCTGTTCAATGATGTGCTTTTGTATAGTTGTGCATCTGTTTTCAGCCATTGTGAATGTAAATGTAGAGCCAGGGGGTGTGGCCAGCAGCCGCTCATTTGGATTTAAAGTGACAGAGGCCCTAAAAACAGCTCCTCCTGAAGGAGAACTGACCAGACTGAAACAGCCCAAAAATGGCAACAGGTAGGATTTAGAGGTGGACAGGAAGAGAAAGATGGAGTTTGAGCAACACAGTCTCTTTTTTCTCTTTCATTGACATTCGATTATTAACGCTGTTTCAAGGTCATGTCCAAACACAGCGCTCTGCAAAACCTGAGGTTGAGGTGTGATGGATTGAAATGTGTTCATTGAAAGTACATTTACTCGATCTGGTCTTATCTGCATATTGTAAGAATTATAAACTTCAAAATTATTGTTTACATTTACAGTGTTTTGCCAGCAGTTTTGGGTAAATATCTGTCAAGGTCGTTTGGTTTAGTGGATGTAGTAACCAAATTTAACCTGCAGGGGAAGTCTAGCGCTAGTGAGCCACTGACAGTCATGGTTCACATCAATTGACCGAAAATATGTATGAACTAATAGACAAAACACTCCAGTAAATGTAAAGAGGAGTTCATGATTTTACCTGAGCTTCATATTTAATAATTAAAATGAACACAGGAAACTTATAAAAGCTGAAAAATCTTTATTAATTATACATATTCAACTGGAACTTTGCTGTTATTACAAATAAAAATAAAGTAAATATCTTCTAGAATCAGAGTAATTTTCTATTAATATGTTTTTAAAAGAATATTTTTAAATGTGCAGAGATCTGTTTTGAACTTCACACACAGAAACGCAGCTGGATTTTTGAATCTTTCTCACAGATACTTCTCAGATCATCATCACAACGTCTATCATACCACCAGACCTCTGCAGGGTTTTCTGTCTTCATCATCCACACACAGTCCACCTCTGCTCCACCCAAAGCATCAGGCTGTCCAGGAGCCCAGAAACTCAAACTAGGAGATGAGGAACAGAAAGGCAGATTTAAATGAACTTAAGTGACTTTTACTCTTGAAATGAAACCAAATAATTTCAGAATAATCAGACCTTGTGTTCAGTGGAGATCTGTCTGGCCACAACCAGGAGCCTTCTGTCTTTGAGTAGGTCAGTCCGATCCAGAACGTTTCATTATTCTTGATTGTCTCCCTCAGTCTGATCTCCAGGAACATCTAGACAGAAAAAGTTGATGAAGATACAAGTGAAACTTTTCTGAGTTAAGATGAAGAAACATGATGATGAGATGAAATCAGAGAGAAGCTGAACCTGCAGCAGAGTTTCATACCTGCTCCTCTCTGCTGTCGATCTTCACCAGGTCTGATCCCAGATCAGCGCAGGAACGTCTGCTGTCAGTCCAGGAGGATGTAGAGTTGGAGAAAAAATAACAGCTTCCTCCGTATCGCTCCCAGCCGGCTTCACACTTTGGCCATGTCTCATCTTTAAACAGATCAGAAGAAAAACTTCAGAAAATCAGGAGGAAGAAATCTTTGGAGACAAACTGCAGCTACAATCTACAAGAATCTACAGGACAGAAATGAAACTCGGATCAAATGCTGCACTTTTTACTGCAGGAGTCGGTGGACGCAGTGAAAGAAGGGTGGAAACAATAAGTCTTTCATCTTTGAAGATAATTTTCTAAATAATTCTTGTCAACAGATACCAAGCACATTAAATACAATAGTGAAGAAGAACAAAAGATTTTTTGACAGGCTCAAAATGAAACATTAAATCTAGACTTTAAATCCTCACAGTCTCACCTGAAACAATCATCTTCAGTGATTCCAGATCCTCCTTCAGGGTTCGGCATCTTTCATTTTTCATCAGATAAAATACAGCTGTTTTAAGCAAAAAGAAGCTGATAATTAAAGTCAGTTTCATGCAAAAATCAAGTCAAAGTTTACTTATATATCACATTACGTGAGTTTTCAGTCTGGACTTTGAACAGACAGAGGGAGACTGTTCAGAGGAAATAATGATAATAATATGCAAATAACAACATGCAAACTTCAGAAAACAGACATTTTATTCTGAAATATCACCCAAAAAGCCATTATTATTACAGTCCTTATTGTATCATTTTTCAACAGGTAATATTTACTAAAATAATTCTCTGCAAACAAATAAAATAATATTTTATTTATATTGCATGTATAATATGCAATGTAATGTATGAATCTAATTAATGCTTTTGCTAAAAAGGAATGTTTTCCTAAATAATATGCATCTAATTTATGAATCTCCAATACAACTTCCTGCCATAAAATTCAAGTAAAAACTTTTTTTTTTAAAATTTGACTTCAAAGTTGAAGAAAAAAAAACTCACTAATGCTCAGAGCAAAAACTGCAACGACCAAGAGAGTGATGAGAACCAGCAGGACAGCGCGTTCGGGAGATATTTTGGACTTCCTGTCCCGTCCAGGTTGCTGCAGATTTGCTGAATAGTGAAAACAGAATGAACAGCAGAAGTGTTGCTTCATCTGGCCATGAAGACATTTACCACATGAAAAATAAACTGGCAAAAGGAAATATCTCAGTACAATATAATACAAGAACAAAATACATGACAATGCCCTCTGAAAAGGTGCACGAAGTGAGTAGAAAATGCTAATTTGCTGTTAATTAAATTTACATAACATTAACATTTAAGACAAGGTGCTATTGTGTTTAAGAAATTTCTAGAGGGAATAAATTATATGACCAAATAAAACTGAAAATATGAAAATGTTTTGTGGACAAAATTGCCATGTTGGTGTCAGAAGAGAAAAGGAAAACTTGGTTAAGATCATTGAAGAGCAACATATCCCCAAGTTCCTGTCTGTTACAACCAAATGTATGGAGAAATTTCTGAGCTCCAAAAGTCAAAATGAAATTTTTAAATTAATCTAAAAAATGTTCCAGAAAAGAACAAGGAAAATTGTTTATGTAAAAAAGAAAAAAACTCAGGAATGTGTCAGATATTCTCTATAAAAAACTTTAAAACTTCTGAACTTGACAAGTCAAAGAAATTGCTAAGAAAAAAACGGACATTTTTAGATTAATCTCAGAACAAAACTAAATTTCCAAGTTTCAAATTTAGACATTTTTTGACTTTTGAAATTCAGAAGTGTCTAGAAAATTTCTGAGATTAATCTAAAATAAGAGTACTTTGTGAAATATTACACCTCCTATTTTTTTCTTTCTATCATCCTAATTTAGTGATGGTTCTCTTGTAAAGAACCATCACTAATTTGCATTCATTCACACCAAATGAATGAAAAACTGGATAAAATCCTGCAGGACCTGTGTGATGCTATCATGTCAACATGGACGTCTGTCTCTGAGGAATGATTCTGACACCATGTTCAACTTGTGTCACAAAATCCAGCAGCTGTGAAGGTAAAATCACGCTGTCAGCCCAGTACTAACAAGGCGTACCTAATAAAGTGGCAACAGGTTAGAGAGATTCATAACAATAGGCTTCCATGTTTAGCAACAGAGATTACAAAGCGGAACATGTTAAGCAGAACAACCAGAGTGAGTTTCTGATATAAAAGTTTTCAGATTATCAATAATGTTCAAATGTTGTTTTGTTTCTCAGTCGACTGTTGCAGAAAGAGAGAAGTCAAACCCATTGTTCCCTGCAGTGACATATTCCACAGGAAGGAAGTATTTTAGGTCAACAATGATAAAACAATAAACTAACAGCACAAAGAATAAACCATATGAAATTCATCCATCCATCTTCTGTACACCCTCATCCCCAGTGGGGTCGGGAGGAGCTGCTGCCTCTCCAGCAAACGTTTCAGGTGAGAGGCGGGGTCACCTGGACAGGTCGCAGGGCAACACAGAGACAGACAGGACAAACAACCAGGCACACACACACACACACACACACACACCTTTAGTGAGACCAATTAACCTGACAGTCATGTTTTTGGACTGAGGGAGGAAGCTGGAGAACCCAGAGAGAACCCACACATGCACAGGGAGAACATGCAAACTCCATGCAGAAAGTCCCGGGCTGGGAATCGAACCCAGGACCTTCTTACTGCAAGGCAACAGTGCTACCAACTGCACCACTGTGCAGCCCTATATGAAATTCAATTAACCATAAAAACATAAACATCAGAGGTAAAAGCTTCAACGTATTCAGATTTCTAGATTCAGAAATGTTTGTTTTAGTTCAAACCTTTCTGCTTCGAAAGCTGGTTTTCAGCGGATGAAGAAACATTATCTGCACAAAAAAACACAAAGTAATTAATCTGATGGGGTTCAGCATACTTTTATAATTAAGAGTTCAGAAAAAAAGAAAGTGTCAATTTACAGACAAATCAAGTAACAATCCAATCACTGAAACAAAAATGTAGGTCTATAAAAATAATTATCATCATGAATCTCAAAGCCTAAATTTGTTCAGATTAAGTGACAAACAAATTTCAATTAGATTTTTTTTTCAAACCTTGTTTTGAAACCATGACATCATCATAAACGTCATCAGAAGAAACATCTGCATAAAAAACATAATGAAATCAATCTGATGGAGTCAAACATTAGTTTGATAGTTACATTTCAGATAAACAGAAAGTATCAATTTATGGACAGATACAGTAACAATCAAATCACTAGAGCAAATATTGGGCTAATAAAAGATAAAAAATAAATAAATAAAAGACTACTAAAACTCACACTTTATTATAACACAAATTAGTATATTAAAAGCAATGCAAACCTTGTTGTTTTGAAACCATGACATCATCATAAACGTTGTCATCCACTAAAGAAGCATTATCTGTGTGGAGAAAAATCATGGAGAAATCGATCTGATGGAGCCAAACATGAGTTTGGATTTTCACTGCTATGAAGAAAGGCATGAGAAAAAGCTCACCTCTGGGCGCTGATGTTGTGAACCTCATGTTGCTGTTTGTTCCAGCAGCTTCAGACACGTTTCTGCTGGGAGTCTGACAGAGAACTGCAGGTCAGGAGAGACAAACAGTTTTTAAAGCTTCCTGCAGGCAGGGAGGAGGCAGACACACCTGAGCAAGGACAGGTGCGCACCAATCTGAAAGGCATTCTAAACACAACTGAGTTTGGGTTTTTTTAGCAATAGACGTCATAAAGCATCTAAAATAATTTCTACATCAAAATTATTTGTGTTCCAAAAAAATTACTCATAGTTGTTCTCTTATTTGAGGCTTAAAATGCATTTCCCATTATATTTTAGTGTGCTGCTAATTAGTTTAGAATTTAAACGGAAAGTATTTGTTGTTACTTTTAATTAAGGCGTAAATAAACAATTCCGTGCTTTCCGGTCAAAAACCCCCAAATAAATGAAAGAAAGTGATATTTTACAGTGAAAGAATATGGGGAATAAAATAGTGCGCATTCCTTTAAACGTTTTTTCCGGAAGCCGTGTTATGCTCCTCCAATCCTGTGCTACACACTTAAATTGACTCGCCTGCCAACCAATCAAATCGCGGATTCTCTCCGGTGTGGGCGGGGCTAATGTCTCGTATTGAAAAGGAGGATGTGGCTCGTTCTTTCTGGCCAACTTGGCTGAAGTGTCAGCAGCGCCGCACCGACAGACTTCTGGAAAGTTTCTGCTTGGTGTCCCCCCTCCGGTGCTGTCATGGCCCCCAGCGCGCAGTTAAAGGAGGCGATAGCTGATGTACAGGACGGCATCCGAGCCATCCTTCTCGGGCCTCCCGGAGCCGGGAAAGGGACTCAGGTGAGGCTCGCAGCGAGCTAAGGCTGCTAACATTAGCTGTTAGCTTTGAGGAAAGAGAGGTGGAGTGCGCATGATCGATAACTAGTTAATAAGAACTTTAACCTTTATTGCTTTTATCAATAAATACTGTGTCAGTTTGTCATTAACTTCTGTGATTAAAAATGAAATTTCAGTTTTAATTCAGTGAGGGCCTTACTAACTTCATTCATTGACGTCTAGAACAATAAAATGTTTTCATTTCTTAATTTTTAAGGTTTTTTGTAGCTAAATTGTTTGTTCCTTTAAACCAAAATCCCCAACCAGTTTTTCCTGATTTTAATCTTTCAGGAATTTCGTACATTTTGCAGGACAGGACAAGTTACTGGCACCAGGAAACCAGCCGGTTTGTTTTAAAGTAATCAGGACATTAGTTTATTCTTTAAATGGACCTGAATGACTTTCAGCCGTACGCTTCTGCTAGTTTCCATTTTAATAAATAATTTACTCCAACATGTATTTATGTACATGTTCATCCAGCATTTGATTGTAAATGTTCAGGAATACATACTGTAGTTTTATAATGTTATAAACGTCTCAGTTCGGTTGAAGTGATCTCTGGCTCGAATGGATATGCAAACACCAAGGGACTAGAGTCCGCTCCAAAACCAGGAAGCACAGCAAGGTATTCTGGGTAAATACAACCAAAACAAATGTGTGAGTCAGGAGAAATGCTTCATGGGCTTTCACCAAAGACTAAAATTAAATCCTACAACAGCTAAAATATGAAGCTACTCCATTTTTATTTACGTTTGTGAAGAAAGGAGTTGTGCTGAAAGGTCATTTCCTTCAGAAGTTCTTGCTACAGCGCCACCACAGGCGAGGAGGGGAACCGGTTGCTCAAAGTGTTTGGATTGTTTGATGCAGAGTAGTGTAAAAGAGAACCACAGCAGCTAAAAATATAACAAATGTTGCGATTTTGATCCCAAATTGAACCCAGTTTACCAGATTATCTGGTGTGGAAACAAAAACAGACATTCATTGGTTTTTGTTCAGAGCGATTGCAAGATTTAACAAGAAATGGACAAATGAATTGGAAGCGAGTAATGCCAGCTCAATATTTTGTCAAAGCAATAACAGTATGTAAAGTTTTCATATTGTAAAGGTCTGTTCAGAGTGTAATGACTGTTACTAATATATTGTAAGTCCTGTGAATTTCCATCTTTCATGCTAATGTAACATTGAGTCTGTTGGACAGAGTCACATTACGCAACAGGTTAAAGGTCACAGAATAATGGAAACACTGAAAACGAGCGGACAGAAGAAAATGCACAGAAATACTAACTAATGATAATATCACTGAAGTTTCCTGCAGCCTCTGTTCGGAGCTTTTTCAGCCACATTCCTGGAGGAGACGCAGAGGAATCACTTTAGGGATTATATATCCTGTCTGGCCTGGGAACGCCTGGGGATTCCTCAGGAAGAGGAATGTCTCAGTTTCTCCCTCCGAACTTTTCCCCACTGCAAAAATCACTCACTGTTGATTCTTTCAAAGTAAATTCATCATCATCAACTCCGTCTGTAAAGCGAAAAATAAAGTGACAAAGCTAATCACAAAAAATTAATTAAAAACTCAATTCAAAACACAATGAACAGTTCAAATCCGTAAGAAGTATGAACTTATAACATTCACACAAAGAGAAAGTTAGCTTTTCAACTACAGACAGATTTCAAATACACAACAGAATATCAGTTTATCCCATGCCATATTGCTTAATCAATGGATTTTCTTATTTTATGCAGAAAGAGGTCGAGATATTTAATCTTGCTGCACAAAATACAAAATCTTACAAAGTATTTTTGTCTTGTTTCAGTGCAAATACCTTAAAACACTTGAAATAAGACAAAACTAACTTACAAGTAACTTTTCTGAAGGATATAGAAGCTTGCTTTAAGTCAGTAATTACTTAATAGTGACTAAAAAGTCACTATTAAGCAAATTATTTCACTTATAACAAGACATTTTTCCCTTGTTATGTGAAATAATCTGCCAATGGAACTAGAACTTTTTCACTAACATGAAAGAATTATTAACTTAAAATAAGCTCCTATATTTTTGTTTTTGCAGTGCATCAAGAATGTTCCATAAACTAACATATTAAATTGAAATGAATCTTTCCATTGTCGTCGTTCTGAATCTAAATTTTGACTATCTGAGTTCCTTTTAAAGTTGTATTTGCCTTTTTTTTTACAAATCTGTTTTGGTAAGTTGAAAGTGTGTGTGTGTGTGTGTGTGTGTGTGTGTCGTCCCTGCAGGCTCCCCAGTTAGCGGAGAAGTACTGCGTCTGCCACCTGGCCACAGGAGACATGCTGAGGGCCATGGTGGCTTCAGGCTCTGAGCTCGGCAGGAGGCTGAAGGAGACCATGGACTCCGGCAAGCTGGTAAAACATTCCTGCTTTCATATCGTCCCCTCAAAAAAACAAAATCACACATAACAACCTGACTATGAATATCTGAGCCACATGTGTTTTCAAAACGTAAAGCAAGAAGTTGACACATGATCTAACTTGTCATTTTAAGATATTTTCTAATCTAGTTTGGTTTGAAATTTGAGTAAAATATTGTTTCAGTGAGAAGTTTTTACTAGCGATGCATCAATCTGATATTAATATCAGATTGATGATATTAATATATCATATTATTGATATGATATAATATATCATTGGTGTTTTCTTCTGTTTTAACAAAAAAAACCGAGGAAAAAATAAAGTTTTACGTCGACTACTTTAGTAGTGTTCAAGTAGAAGCAGAGTTGAGATAGCTCTGGAGTCTGCTGGGTAGGAAAAAATGAAGTTCCGTTCAATCGGTCCCTGGGAATCTGTTCAGTCTAGTTCTGTGCTGTTATTTATTTTGCATTATATTTAGTATTCATAATTTCACTTTCTGAATCATTTGAAAGAAAATTTTCTGCAGAACATTTTTGTCAGTTTTGTTATATTTTTTATGTTATCTGTTATTCTCCTAATTGCTCTGACTGATGAAGCTTGTGAAGCTGTTGGTGTATTTAAGTGACTTATCAAATAAATTTGTCATTCAGTCCATTTATGTCTGTGTTTTAAAAATAAAAAAACTTTTTAAGTCAGTTCAGCTGTTTTCTGTATCGGATCGGTATCAGCCGATACTAAACTTCAGACATCGGTGTCGTAATTGAAAAAAGTGGATCTGTGTGTCATCTTCATTTCAGAAGATATTTTGCAGAGTTTCTTTTATTTTTTAAGTTTTTTAGTCTTTCATCATTACTAACTGATAAAGTTTGTGTGTTTTTGCACATCAAGGTCAGTTTAATCAGATAAAGATGGACTCAAAGGTTAAAACTCTACCGTAGACTGAAGGGTGTACTTTCTTTTTGCTGTTCCTTTATGTTTTCAAACTGTTTTTGTCTTTGTAGGTTTTGACATGAACTGAAGGTAAAATGCAGGAGGAATCTGTAGCTCTGGATTTGTTCCTTTAAAGTTTAGTTTTTCTATCAGTGGGAGTCGAAGGACATCATCATTACCACCTGTGATGTCATTTCCTTTGGTAATTTAGAGGCTGTTGGTGCTTCCTGTGTTGTTGGTGACAGTTAATTAAACACTGTGCTAAGCTTTGCCGGGTAGATAAAGTTGCAGGAAGTTGTTGTTGAGTGTTTTTTCTTTCTTGCAGGTCAGCGATGAGATGGTGGTGGAGCTCATAGAGAAGAATCTGGACACGACCGCCTGCAGGAACGGCTTCCTGCTGGACGGCTTTCCCCGAACGGTCAAACAAGCAGAAATGGTTTGCAACAACTTTTATTCCTCATATTTTATTCATCAGGTTGATAATCTAACTTCTGGGTTCATGCATTTATGAAGACAAACAGTGAAGCTGAAAGTCCTCTGTGTCGTTTGTCCTCCAGCTGGACGGCTTGTTGGACAAAAGGGACGAGAAGCTGGACTCTGTGATCGAGTTCTCCGTGGACGACTCCCTGCTGGTTCGCCGGATCTGCGGCAGGTAGGAGCCGCGGCGAAAAGAACGAATCGTTCAGAAGTGACTCAGTTTTACTGGCAGCCGGAACTGAAAGCTGATTTATGTTTTCCACGACAGCCGCTCCTCTGATTCACTGCCAGAATTTAACTTGCAGGATAAACGCTTTGGCTCCGAGCCACAAGAAACCGGAGCTGCAGTCACAGCGTGTCTGAGCTGGTCTGGTTTCTAAAACCTGCTGGGTTCAGGAATAAACCAGGATGAGTTTAAACAGAAACAGCAGAGTAGAAACTTGATCCTGAAAATATTTTCTTTTTGAACGTTTTGTTGTGAAGCTGCAGTTAAAGTTCTTCCAGTAACTGGAAATGCTGTGCAGGATGCATATTTGACCAGTAGGTGTTTGAGCTGTTGATCAGTCACATTGTTGGTGGGAACAGCTCTGCTTCTGTTTCCTCAAAACTTATGGAATTACGTTTCTGAACAATAAATATCATCCTGCGTTTTGGCAATAAATTATTTTATTACAGTTTATTCATTCATTTCTGACTGCAGTTTTCTCTTTTGAAGCAGTTATTGTAAATTGGTCTGGGTGGAGGAGCTGAGCCTGAAGCCAGAGTGCTGATCTATTGGTCCATCTAACACTCACCTGTAGTCATCAGGTTTCATTTTAAGGAGACCTACTGAAATTCCTCAGACGGGTTAGGACAGGTCTACACGCTGTATAAAACACAGTATTTACATTTTGCACAAGATTATTCTTGGATGACGGTTCAGTCTCATCAGTCCTGCCTGTTTCGAGCTGTTTAGGGCCTCTGTCATTTTAAATCCTAATAAGCTGAAGCTGGTTTCGCCCCCAACTCAACGTTTACACTCGCACGTGAAAATGGTTACAAACAGATGTGCAATTATACAACCGTACATCTCTGAAAAGTGTTAGTAGAGCCTACTGCACATCCAACAAGACTGCAGCAAGTAGTTTCCGGATGGCAAGTCAACAACAAAACACTTGTCTTTTCCAGCAGCCATTGTAGAGTGCATACAGCGGGTAAACCAGCTGACCAAACTGGAGCTCAGCTCTACTGATTTGTGACGTTACATTCAGGGAAAAGTTTGAAATGACTTAATTTTCCAGACATCAAAAAACATTAAGTTGTTGCCATTTTTTTAGAAGCGGTAGAAACCCAAATGGAACTACAAAAATGTCCAAAATGTTAAATTTGCATAATGTGTCCCCTTTGAAGAATAAAGAGACCATAGTAGAACCGTCGATGTGTGGTCATGTGGTATCTGCTGTACAATGGCTGCTGGAAAAGACAAGTGTTTTGTTTTTGACTTATCATCCAGAGACTACTTGCTGCATTCTTGTTGGTTGTGCAGGCGGCTCCACTTTTGCTTTTCAAAAGCGTACAGTTGTATGGTTTGCAACCATTTTTACTAAGAGACTAAAATCTCATTATCCAAGAATGATTTTGTTAAAAATGTAATGAACATGTTTTGTATCGCCCTTCTCTAATCTGTTGAAGGAAGAATAACTTGTTACCTTTAATGTGGGAACCGCTGTTCTTGGCAAACTGTGGGTCCAAATAGGAAAGAGATCATCTGACAGTCAATAAATCCACAAGGTTGACCCCTAACTGTCCTGGAGCCGGTTTTCCTCCACCAGCAGGTGGAGCTCCAGAGTTTTCCGACAATCCTCATGCTGTCTGCGTCTTAATCCCGCTCGGGTCGGCAGATTGATTCAGGAGCGTCTGGAACCGAGTGATAATGCTGGAAACAAGCAGAGCGTGAAATCATGCAATTAACAGCAGGTGGCCTGAAGGTGTTGGCGCGTCCTGCAGCAGGAAGGACTTACAACGAATCTTTGGTGAAGTGTTTACCTCAGAAATGGGCTGGAGTTTAAAAGCAGCTCACTTTCAGGCTGTTATGTCGACCTGCTAAGTCTTACCAAAGTTTTCACCCGTTAAATACGGTGGTGTTAGTAGGACTGTTCATCGTTTTCAGGATGAATCGGAGCTGAAAAAATAGTTGAAGGAAGTTTTGCAAAATCGCTGAACTAAAAAATGAGTTTAAATAAATGATGCCCTTTAAAGTCCACATCTTAGAGGTTTTACATATTTCATAACTGAAGTGGTTGTGGATCACATTGTTGCTTTTCCTGTCTGCACTGTAAACAAAAACAGATTACGATTACTGAGCGCCTACACGTTCTTAAAGAGGATTTTGAACCGAATCCTGGTCCCAAAAATCAGAATCAAATTCTCCTCATTTTATTTGTCCTCAAAAACTAGAATTCTCCTTATAAACATTGTGGCTGTCGCCCTCTGGTGGGTTCAGAAAGTACTACAGGGCCAAACCTGGAGAGTAGGTACCGAAATAT
This sequence comes from Xiphophorus maculatus, assembly GCF_002775205.1. Classification (NCBI taxonomy): domain Eukaryota; kingdom Metazoa; phylum Chordata; class Actinopteri; order Cyprinodontiformes; family Poeciliidae; genus Xiphophorus; species Xiphophorus maculatus. Next base: position 13,416,412 of record NC_036455.1, on the reverse strand, counting down.
CAGCTTTAAAACTGTAAAAACACATTTTTCTGATTCATTTGTTGGTACTGTCTGTCTTTATAGATGTTTCTCAAGAAAATGGATTGGTAGGGCATATCCAAAGTGCGGCCCGGTGACGAATTGTGGCCCTCTGAGTGAGTGTTGTGTGGCCCCTGTCCACTGTTTTAAAATAAAGCGAAATTGGCCACAATAACAGACAAAAGATGGTCTTTAGTGTAAAATAAAGTAATCCTCGTTTATTAAAGATGTTTCTACATTTATCTCATCTTCATAGTGCTTAAGATGAAACATTAACCCAGGTCTTGTTTTTGTAGAATCTAGATTTTTTTTTTTAAATTTCCCTTCCAAAAATGTACATAAGTTAAATGTGTATAATACATTTCATCAACAAGGCGGTTCAAAGTGTTTAGATCATAAAAACACGAGTCACCAATTATGAAACAATCAAGCATTACATTTTATCAAATGAATCGTCAATACTCATCAAATATATTGATTAATGATCCAGTTACTTAATAATCTAAACAGATGGGTTTTAGACTTTTTAAAGTAACTCAGTGTTTCAGCTCTTTTGCAGTTTTCTGAAAGTTTGTTCCAGATTTGTGGTGCATAGAAGCTGAAAGCTGCTTTTCTGGGTTTTGGTTCTTTAATTGTTCAGTGATTTTTAAACCAGTAGAAGGATTTTACAGTTTATACTCTGAGCTCCATCTTCCTGGTTTTAGTGTGAAAATGTTCTTCAGGTGATGGAAGGCTGGTTTTGTAACTGTCTTTATGTGGGTCTGAAGGTTCAGGTATTCAGAGTTCAGTAAACAGCCTGGGCCAACTGGTTTTGTGCCAAATCATTGTCATAACCTACAACACCCTTGTCCCTCATGGGGTCAGGAGGAGCTGCTGCCTCTCCAGCTAACGTTCCGGGCGAGAGGCGGGGTCACCCGGGACAGGTCGCCAGTCTGTCGGAGGGCAACACAGAGACAGACAGGACACACACACACTCACACACACACTTGCACCTAGGGAGAATTTGGAGAGACCAATTTTCCTGACAGTCATGTTTGTGGACTGTGGGAGGAAGCCGGAGAACCCTGAGAGAACCCATGCATGCACAGGGAATCGAACCCAGAATCAAATCGAGAATCAAACCCAGGACCTTCTTGCTGCAAGGCATCAGTGCTGCGAACTGCGCCACTGTGCAGCCCCCATTTTCATAACCGCCTGAGTGAATCAAGTTTCCAGCTCCGCCTACGTTGGGGAAGATTTGTGGTGAAGTGGATGCTCTCTGGTCTGAGGCGCAGCAGCTTTCAGATCGGCCTGCAGCATGTTGTGAAATGTTTAGTTGCCATCTCGACTGCATCATACTCGCCGCGACCTCGGTTTACGCAGTCATGTGCGTCTGCGGTCGTCGTGTTGCAACGGGACGGCGCCGCCCGCTGCCTGGCGGGTCCAAGTAGGACATGGTGTGGGATGTGAAAGGACACTGACCCGCTCTCTGCTTCCTCAGGCTGATCCACCAGCCCAGCGGCCGCTCCTACCACGAGGAGTTCAACCCCCCCAAACAGCACATGAAGGATGACGTAAGTAGTTTCTGCTGCGGGGTAACGGTCTGAGCAACCCGCCGCCCACCTGAGTGACTCTCAGGCTGGAATTGGGTCAGAGTTGAGCTGCTTTTCAGTAACTAACCTCTTTTCACTTTCAGACATGTTTTGTTTTTTCAGAAAGCTGTGACCCAGTTTCAGTCTGAAAAGCCGTTGCGTCTCCATCTAGGTGGGCAGGAACGGCTACTGGTGGAGCGAGTTTTTTATTTTGTAACATCTGCTGACCTTGTTATAAAGGCAGATGTAAGAATGGCTCTCGGACGACAAAAGTTCTGCCAGAACTGGATCTGCACCAGAATGGCTTCGTTGTAGTGAAACTTTTAGAGCTTCAGGGTTGTGTCTTCATCTCAATATAATGAGATTTTTATTTTACCAGGGTGGCAGAAATGGGCTTCCATATTATATAACCTTATTTGTTTAAAATAAATATTCTGGTTGTTTTCATCATCACATTATTTCTGAATCGTTTGAATAGGAACATTTAGTAACAATAGAAATCACTTCTGATTCAAATTGTGACCTTAAATATCAGAATTGAATCGTTAAACACTAATTTGCATTTCTAATGTCCAAACCCTGAAAAACTATAGAATCATCATACATAGATGTTTTTATTTTCATAAACATTTTTAAGAATTTAAACATTCAGTTTTAGGATTTTTACATATTTTGTAGTGCTAAATGTTAGAAAGGACTTGATTAAGTGATATTATTCTCGTTGCTTATTTTTTGAGCTTTTACAACATATCTGTAAAAAGTGTGAAGTGAATCTGTATTTTCTGCTTTAGTATTTTTTATGCAGAGTCAATGTTAACATTAAACGTCCAAGACTCCAGTTGCTGCTGACGCTGCATCCCTGATGTCATTTCCTGAAACAAAAATAATCAACTTTTGTCTTTTCATTTGAATAAAATCTGAAGGTGTCGAGCAGAAAAACATCTACGTAATGATTTAGTAATAACACTGCATTTTTATAAAATTCAAAGGATTAGAGAGATTTTCTGAAATATTTCCTCCTAAATCTTCACACCAGATCTAAAATGACCAACGGAGTCATTAGAGGATTAGAATTCAACTAGAAGTTGAATGATTGAAATGTTTTCATTCTTCAGCCTCTGAATAAATGATCCAAATGTTCCTGTAATTTTAAGTGTTTACAGCTATAACACAGAAACGTTGCATGTTGGGAATTTCTTGCGGTTTGTTTGGTTTACTGTCACAGCTTGTCGGTGTGTGTTGACTCAATAGTTTGGTGCTTCTGTTGTTTATTTTCTGTGATCATTTCCTGCTTCCTGCCTCCAGCTCAGGCTGCAACCAGCAGCAACATGCAGGAATTAAAGGGAACCTATTACACAAAACTCACATTTTGCACACTGTTGTTCTTAGATTTTTAAATCCAAGCAGCAGCTGTTTGGATTTAAAACAGGCAGAACTGATCAGACTAAAATCTCATTTTCTGAGACTGATTTTGTGCTAAAATGTAATGAACAGGTTTTGAAAAGCCCATAAACAGCGTAGTGATGGGGTTATGATGGCTTTGGGTCTTTCATTACAGTTTAGTTTTATTTAGTTTTGACTTTTTGTCTCATTTGGTTAGCTTAAATTAGTTTTTAGAGTTTGTTTGCTAGTTATTAATTAAATATTTACATTTATTGGCTACAGCAGGAGCTTTAGTTTTTTCATACTTTGACCTTTTTGAATTCTGCACCTAAAAATGAACCAAAGTATTGTGATCATGTCCTGATGTTTGTGCTCCTCCACCCAGGTGACGGGCGAGCCGCTGATCCGCCGCAGCGACGACAACGAGACGACGCTCCGCTCCCGCCTGGACGCCTACCACCGGCAGACGTCCCCCCTGGTGCAGTACTACAGCGCCCGGGGCCTGCACACGGCGGTGGACGCCTCCCAGAGCCCCAGCGTGGTGTTCGCCTCCATCGTGGCCGCCTTCTCCGCCGCCACGGCCGCCCCAGCCCGCGCCACCGCCTGTAAAGACCAAGTCTTCTTTATTTAACCCTTCTCTTCCTTCCTCTTTTTTCCCTCCTCGGTGGAGATTGCAAGAGAGCGGCAAGAAAATCTAACGTTGGAATGTAAACGAGGAAAGTAGGAGCTTAATGAGCCAGTCGTACTCTCGTTTCCGTGGTGACAACATGTTGAAAGTGTGACTGAATTATGACATTTGGCTGATCTGAACGCGGCTCCATAGAAAACATTCCCTCAGTGTTGACCTTCGTTGCTGGACTCTTGCTCTTTAACTTTCCCTGTTTCTTTTTGGGCCTTTTTGTTTTTTATGGATCCTCCTTCTTCTCCTATAACTTCACCTTCCCTGAATTAAGGTTTATGTAATTTCCAGCTGTGGATAATCACAGGAAAAGTTGTTCCCGTCTCGATGTGTGAGGTTTGAAGATCCTTTCTAAGATCCTTTTCAAACTAAAAGATAAATGAAGAATGTTTGTGCTTTGAATGATAAAATCAGCTTCTGCTGTTTCTGCCTCCATTAAAGCTCTGATTTTATTGGCTGAGTAGGATAAGCAACTATAATAGTTGTGTTGACTGGTAGGAGATAAAAAGTATGAGAATCACTGATCTGCATGATAAATATGCTGCTTCCATCAAACCAGTTTTTTCATGTGAAAGACATTCATCTCTCTCATCCACTTTGCCTTTTCACAGATCCCATAATTAATGGATCTTCTAGGTGTTTCAGGAATCAGGTTTAAAATAAATCAGCTGAAACAATCAGATTGTGATGAATCCATTATTGAAATTATCCTGAGCTGCTTTACTAATTTATTAATCGTTAACTGAAGGAAATACACTCAGAAAAGTTTTGTTGTATTTTGATCAGTAATTAGGCAAAAAATGTACAAAAATATTTGCACAGGATTCACGCATCCTGTGCTACAAATGATCAAGCTTAATGCTGTTACTGCATTTTAGACGATAAATGTTTATTTTCTTATTTAAACAAATTTTATTGAAATGTTTTTGCATCTTTTATTGTATTTCTAACATTGTATAAAAAAGTTTTAAGTGGTTGGAGGCAAACAAGAGAAAAATTGGGAATACGCCGGTTATTTTTATCCCATTTAATTATCAGAATATTCCATTAGTGGAATAATTGTTGGTTGCAACAATAACTGACATAAAAGAGTTAAAATGTTGCTGATAGGCTGCAGTTTTCATTTCACCAATTGTTTAGTTCGGTAATATTTCCATCGTTTCTCAGAAGTTGTATCTCCGGTTTTGCAGATGTGAAGTTTTTTAGTTTTTAAACCAGAACTCAGTCAGAATCAGTTTCATGTTTGAGTCTCGGTGCCTGGAGAAGTGAATCCTGTTCTCTCATTTGTTTATCCATTAGTTCAACCATCTGCTGCTGCCGCCCTCTGATGACCTCTGTGCATTAGAAAGGGAGCTTTTATGGGCCGGGTTAATTGGTAAAATCAATCAGAACCTTGTTTTCGTTTTTCTGGGAAATGGACGGAGTAGTGTTTTCAGCAGAGCAGCAGAGATTTCCTGTAACACGGTGTTACATCAGTTTGTACAGCCTGTTGTTTTCCTGCTGTTGGTGCTGCACAGTTTCTTTGGAACCAACTCATCTCATTTATTTATGTTTTATTTCTTCCTGTTACAAAAACTCGATTTGTCACCTTCTGTATAAACAAAATTAGAGCTTCGTTTATCCATGTTTGCCCGAAGGACTCGTGTTTGCATCTGAAACCTGGCAGCAGAAGAAAGGAGACCAAAAGCAGCACCTGGTCTTCCATATGGCAAACAGACAAAACGCGGTTGATTTGATGTGAAACAGCAGTGAGGAGGTAGAAAGCCTGACCCACTGCCCCTTCTCTAATGCAAAATCTGCAGCTGAAGGCAAAATGAAGTTTTACTGGATCGTATTCATTCATCTAGATGAATGAATGGATGACGTATGGATCTGTTGTGTATTTTCAGCTGTGATTAATTTTTTTATCTGTTGCCATATTTAAATGTCAAAAGCCACTTTTATATTTGCTTTTTCTTCTGCATTTCTAAACATAGATACATGTCTGATTAAAAAAACCTGAATGTTCACAAAATACATTCAGATTGACCATCCAGACGGCTTTCACCTGTTGGTTTGGGGATTCAGAGTTCCCTGTGCCTGGTTCCCTGTGCCTGGTTCCCTGTGCCTGGTTCCCTGTGCCTGGTTCCCTGTGCCAGGTTCCCTGTGCCAGGTTCCCTCTGCCTGGTTCCCTCTGCCTGGTTCCCTCTGCCTGGTTCCCTCTGCCTGGTTCCCTCCGGCTGGTTCCCTCCGGCTGGTTCCCTCCGGCTGGTTCCCTCCGGCTGGTTCCCTCCGGCTGGTTTCCTCCGCCTGGTTTCCTCCGCCTGGTTCCCTCCGCCTGGTTCCCTCCGCCTGTACTGAGGTTCCTTTGTCCAGTGATTACTCGGCTCATTGATAAGTTTTTCAGTTTGTCTTTCTGGGCATAAAAACTTAATTTCATGAGATCTGTTGTAATGTAAAGCACTTTGTCACTTTTTCCATGAAGTCTGGTGATAAATGTTGAATATTGTATTTTCAGAGGCCTGTTGCTCAGGTTGAGTCTTGGTTTCCCTTTAGTTTGAGACATTTTGAAATCTCCTGATTCTTGAACTTTTTCAGCTGATCGTTCTCTCTAACCTTCTAACCCGTGTTGTTTGTTCCTCAGAAAGCTGTGAATGTTTAGTTTACTCTTCCTGAATGTAACCATCAGCCTAAATGGACTGAGACAAAAAGAAGTACCAGCATTTCAGTGCCTGGGTCCAGTTTTGCCGTTCATTCACCAGAACCTTGTCTTCCCCTGCTCCCTCTTGTCTTGCAGCTGGCTGAAGGCCGAGCTGCTCCGCGCCCACAGAGGTGATCAAACGGAGGGTAGACTGAACTCACTGTGCTGTTGGGCTCCGTTTTAAAGTGCATTTTTATCCCCTGTAGATTATGACTGAACCAGCTAACATCCAATAAACCTCCTGCTTTTCTACAATCATCACATCTTCTGTCTGTCTGCATTCATTTTAGCTACGGATTTCATTCCCAGAGTCTGTGGAAATATTTCTCATTTTGTTCCGTTTAACTTCAGACACAAACTGAAAGAGATGCTAACAGTCGAAGCTAAAATGTTGTCGCCTTTAGCCTTTAGCCGCTCCGTTTGTACAGTGGTGTTCAGGTGAAACAAAGTGACACATGAATGCACACTAAAAACCTGTTTTAAACTTTTAATAAAAATAAAGCATTTTTTGAAACAAGTTTTAGAAACGGGCAGTGGAGAATGCTTATGGAGCCAGTGGCTTAATATGTCAGAATGAAATGTTATGAACAATTAAGTTGTTTCAATTAGGAAACAACTGAAACGACTCTTTAATGTTACAAAAGGTCAGAGTTCTGAAGCTCTGGTTATAATCAAAACGTTTGTTCTAGTTTTTAGTGCAAATATCTTGGTACATATGAAATCAGACAAAACTTACAGATTACTATTAAGCAAGAAAATGAATATTTTAAGCCAATAATTCCTTAATATAAACGAGGGCAACAGTCTGCCGGTGGAACCAGAACTTTTTATCTATTTCCACTAGAAACTGGTCCAAACATACTTGGTAATACTTTTTTGCAGTGTGAGATGTTAGCGTGATAATCTGACATGGTTTCAAAGGAAAAGCTGCTAAAATGTTTTTGGTTTTTTTTCTAATCAGAGTTTGTTGCTTCTTTGCTAATTGTAACGCCGTCGCTTCATGTTGTGTGACGTGAGGAAAGAAGTAAACTGGTTTCTCCTGCTGCTGTTTCTCCTGCTGCTGTTTCTGCTGCTGCTGCTGCTGCTGCTTCTCCTGCTGCTGTTTCTGCTGCTGCTGTTTCTGCTGCTGCTGCTGCTGCTGCTTCTCCTGCTGCTGCTGCTGCTGCTGTTTCTCCTGCTGCTGTTTCTGCTGCTGCTGTTTCTGCTGCTGCTGCTGCTGTTTCTCCTGCTGCTGTTTCTGCTGCTGCTGCTGCTGCTGTTTCTCCTGCTGCTGCTTCTCCTGCTGCTGTTTCTGCTGCTGCTTCTCCTGCTGCTGCTGCTGTTTCTCCTGCTGCTGTTTCTGCTGCTGCTGTTTCTGCTGCTGCTGCTGCTGTTTCTCCTGCTGCTGCTTCTCCTGCTGCTGTTTCTGCTGCTGCTGCTGCTGCTTCTCCTGCTGCTGTTTCTGCTGCTGCTGCAGCTGTTTCTCCTGCTGCTGCAGCCAGCGTCACTTTGTGGGTTTTAATCTAAAACATGTTGCTGAAAATTAAAAACTTCCAGTAAAACTGATAAAGACTTTTTGTGAAGACAACAGGAACTTGTTACTGTTTAAAAGCAACAAATAAACTGAAATCCAATCCTAAAGTTATTTTCACTAAATTAAAATGTTCCAAAAGTTTATTTGTCAGAAACAAACCTTTAAACGAGGATTAAACTATTTTCATTAAACCTTCATTCCTGTTTGAAATTATTAAAAGAACAATCGACTTGGGTTGTGTAATTAATCTATGTAATGTTTGACTTATTACACTGAGTTACTGAAAAACATTTTTAATTTATTAAAACTTAATTAGTTTCATCTTGTTTTCAGCAGAATAAAAATAAAGTCCCAAATGAAGTCGGTTTATATTCGCTTTGTTTTTAAGATTCGTTGTGTTTCTTTGTGTACGACATTCTGGCTCCAGTCCAAACGATGAACGTTTCCTCTTTGTTCCGACATCAAGCAGCATAAATAAACTGCTGCAGGGCTAAATGTCGGATCTGGATCTAAAGCTTTGTGTTGTTTTTAAAACTCTGTTGCAGAAGGTTTGATCCTCAATCTAAAGATGCATTAAAATCTTCCCTCAAACTGAAAGTCACACTCCATTAGCCGTTTGTAATGACTTCCCTGGAAATCATACAGAAAAGCATTTCCTGCTTCTCACTGTGAGAAAAAATGACAGAGCTGAGATTAAAATGCCTGATTTAATTTACATAAATTGTTTTAAGGAAGTCGTTCAGATCAAACGATGAGAAACTAAAAAGGCAGCTTCAGGGAAATACTTAGACACGACAAGTTCACACATTTTATACATCTGAAGTTAAATATGCAGATCAAATGTTTTAGAAATATTTCTCCTCTGCTGAGCAAAACATCAAATATTTAGTTTTTTGTGAATGAATTTTGGTTACAATCAAACTCAAAAGTTCATCAGAGCCGAGATTTAATGTTATTAATATAAACAGTACTCAAATAATGTGCAACATGGAGCCAAACCTTTTAAACCAAACATTCATCAATGTGTAGAGGCTGAAGTGTAGCCATAAATATACCACAATTTGCATTAATATTTTATTTTGTGTTGTTTTGGGCACTAAAACTGGCTTCAGCCCGGGGCCCTTCCCTCCTACGTCCGGCCCTGCTGTCCCCAACATCGGATGCTGGAGAATTTAGAAACCAGAAATAGAAACCAGTCGTAATGGTGGGATACCTACGACACCTAAAACTCTAGTGGATTATTATCTCAGTGACAGAACACCTTTAAGAATTTGGAACATTAAATGCATTTAAAAAATAATCCTAAAAGCATTTATTTTGGAACTGGAGCCTAAAATGTAGGAATGGGTTGGATATGAAACTAAATCAGGCTGAAGGGAACAAACATGAAATGACATCCATCTTGTGTATGGATGGATTTAACTTTATGTTTCTGACAGGTAAACCATATTGTCATGATTAAATAATTTCTTTCGACTCTTGCTGTGCATTTCTCCTGTGCAGGTTACAGCAGAGCCCCGGCAACGGGTCAGAACAGTTCAAACTTTAAATTAACACGTCATGTTATTAACCATGAAAATGCAGAAATCACTGTTTGGTTTTAAAGAAAGTCAATGTTGTGTCACAGATGAAAAAACTATTAAAGCACAAGTCATGTATTATTGGTTATAGTTTTTTCTGAAATGTTCAGTTACTATGAACATTGTGCTTGAAAATACTTAAAACTGTAAAACTTTTCTGCAGAAAAATGGAGACGTACAATTTTTAGGACAAAAGGATGAATAATTACTATTCCTGTATTTATTCCTTATACTTACAATTTTACAGTTAGTGTTTAGCTAGGTTATTATTCTATTTAATGTCATTACAGTTAAATTAATGATCCAACATTATATATACGTGATTATTATTGTGTACGTTAAGAATACATTTTAACAATAGGAAGCAAAAATTGGTCATTTTTAATATATTTCAGTTTTATACAAGTAACATTGGACGGGTATGACGTCACAGGGTGGGGTTTCCGTGCAGCTGACGGGGTGACGTCATGGTCAGGGTTTTCCTCCTTCGACGTCGCAGGGCGGCGGAGCGGCAGTGAGCGACGCGACGCGGCAGCGGTAATATCCCCGGAGTTTTACCGCGGCGCAGCCGGAGCGCAGGAGGACCAGAGGCCGCCTCCACCCAGCAGGAAACCCCGGAGCCACGGAGCGCAGAGCCGGCCCGGGCCTTCCAGGACAGCCAGGAGCCACCGCGGGAGCAGCCGAGGCATCGCCGCTCAGCTTCTGCAGAGGAAGACGTCCGTTGCCGGGGGGGGGGGTAAGTACCGCTGCATAAACCCCGTGGATTTAAATACCCCCTCTCATGTCAGAATTACCCCGATAAGCCGAAACCAGGGGCGGATTTCGGTCATAATCGCGTCAGTGCAATCAGAGCAGAGGAGGAACGTGTCCATGTTGGCCGTTAGCAGCTGAGAGTCTCCAACATTTAGACGTTGATTCATCCAGGATGAGTTAAAATCCTGCCGCTGGTTCACCGCCTCTGGTCAGGAGCTGCGCGGCCAGAGGCGGAAAAAATATCCAACAAACTGAGAGATGGAGAGATTGACATCGGAAATGTTCTAGAAAGGAATTGGGAAATTTATGAGCTTGAAAAGTAAAAAATTTTATTAAAGTTTTTTTCCATAAAATGTCTGACTTTTTAAACTGATACATTTTCTTATTTTTCTAGAAAATTAAGATCTCAAGATTTTTGAGAAAAATCTCAAAATTTTCATGTTTAGCAAATTTTTGACTTTTGAACTCAGAATTTTTCTTTTATTTTTTAAAAAAATAAAATTTCTAAAATTAATCCTCAAAATTTCAGTTTCTGTGTAGCAAAATGTGCTTGTTTTTAAGAAAATTTCTGATATTAATCTCCAAATGTCCATCACTTTCAAAACTCAGAAATTTTCATGTTTTTTCCAGTAAATTTCTTAGAATAAACTCAAATTTTCTGAGTTTTTTTCTAGGAAAGTTTTGACTTTTGAAATTAAATTTTCTTCTTCTAGAAAATAAAAAAAATAGAATGTTTCTATCAAACATCTGACTCAGAAATTTCAACGTTTTTCCAGACAATTTCTGAGAATAATCTCAAAGTTTTATGTTTTGTCAAACAAATTGACGACTTTTCAAACTCGGATGTTTCTGGTTTTTCTCAAAATTTTCTGGGATTAATCTCCAAATTTCCATGTTTTTCTGGCAAATGTTCAACATTTCAAACTCAGAAATGTTCAGTTTGCTCCTCCTGTTTTTGTCTGTAACGGGTTGCCATGTTTCCTGCAGCCTGGAGGAAAAGCTTCATGCATTCAGCTGCAGATGGGAACTGGTTTGGTTTCCAGATATCATCTGATGATGAGCGGCTTGTCATCATGATGACACGTCTCCTCTGTGGTGTCTGCTTGAGGTGGAGCAGCTGAAATCAAGAGTCGGCTGTGATTCACTGGCTGTAAAGAGTCTTCAGACTCAACCTAGTATGTCTGGATTTGTTGCTGTAAAAGACGAGACGATGGAGGATGATTTCCTAAAGGTTTTTCTTCTTCAGTTTGATCAGTATTGTTTGTTACTCGCATAAAAAAACGAGCAGATCAGTTAAAATGTAACAAATATAAACTACATGCAAACTAATGGTTTATTGAATCACCTCTGGATTGAATTTATTTGGCAACCTGAACTTTCCTCCGATTAAGCCACTCTGTAGCTGTTTATCCAATATTAGAAACGCATTAAGAGATGCAAATAATTCAAACATTACATTGCCTTACCCTTACAAACAATAACGGCAGTAGGTTTGATTATCTGTAGTTATGCATCTGCAGCTAAGAAATCCTTCTAACATCAGCATGTGAAAAGCTCAGGTTCTGCTCGACTTCATATCAATACAGATCAGGACCGATCAATTCACTACTTTTTTTATTATCAATAACTGGATAGCAAAAGATCTGTAATAGATTTTTACTTGAACCAGGTGAAACCACTTGAACAGCTTTGAGTAAAATATATTGACAAAGAAAGTTTTTATTTTTATTCTAAATTCAAAATGTTTACATGTTTTATAAATGAATTGCTGCTCTGAGCGTCACTCTTTCAGGAGATCACCTTTTTTGAGTCTGTATTCTCCAGTTGACGACTAATCGATTGTTTGAATAAAGACGATTAATCTGATTGGTCCTGTAACTCCATGCATGTGCAGAGACCTTGTGCTGCTCCGGCTTCGTCCTGCGTGTGGAGAGGTTTGCTCTCAGCCACCGAATCGCCCGCAGGCAGGCATTAAACATTCAGCAGCTCAGCAGTGCGGCTCCTGAACGCTCCTCTAATTATAGAAGCTAGCCGGCCCGATTCCCTCCGCACCGCTCCGGACTCTCCGCGTACGTCCTCTCTGTGTTTGTGTGGGAGAGAGGCGTTAATGAGAAACGGTGGGAAACCGAGGAGTCAAACTCTCGGTTTGGGCTCCCATCTGCCTCCCACTGCATGAACTGTTTCACTTCTTACCACTTTTATGGATGAAAGAAGCAGAACTCTGCCTTTTAGTGACACTTTAACATTTAATCATGAGTCATTTCTTTTAAGCAACCTTTTTATTCATTACTGGAAATGATTACTTAACCTGTCTGAGTCTAATAAAAACATCTAAAAATGTCAAGTAAAGCTGAAATCAGCCAATTATTTCACTAATTTGTTGATGAGCAGATATATTTCAGTGTTACTTTCCCATGAAAACAGGTCCAGGTTTTTCTATAATTTTAGGAATATTATCTATCCAGATTGGAAGCAGAAATTAAGATAATTTAAAAAACATTCAGAACTTCCTACGCCGGGCCTGTAGGTGGCAGTAGCGCTGCTGGATCTAAACACAAGAGCAAAAGATTCAGAGTGGTTTTCTTTGCTATTTACGTGTTGTAGCTAACAAACAAAGTATAATCAACAAAATCAAAACAAACTTCACTATGTAGACCAAACATGGTTGACTTGCTGTGGATTTTAGTGCATTTCCTAAGCTAACATCATCATTTTCCCATAGGTCTTAGCTAACATGCTAACATGGGTGCAAAAACAAAAAATCAAAGAAATATTAAAGGGAGGTTTATTGTTTTATTGTTTAATTCACCAAAGTCACAATTTGATTTTGGATTTAATTAGATTTAAAAAAAATATAAGAACTTTGTAAAGCAGTGAAGCTAACGTCAAGATGCTAATCAAACTGTAGCAGTGAGTTATGTAGCTAAAAGTGGAAAAACTGGATGTAAAATCGTGACCTTTGACCTGAAGGTGGTCAGCTCATCATGTTAATGTATAACTACAGTCTGTCTGTCATTATATCACTTTATTAATAATAGCTTTGCTTTATGGTCATCCTGGTAAAAAGTTAGATTATTCATGACTAATCGATTATTGAAATAATCTTTAACTAATTTCATAGTTGATTAATACGACAGCTGAAGTAATTCTGCTTAAAACGGCACAGAAAATATATACATTTTGCATTTAAGTTAAAAAATCCCTCTTTGTTTGTAAAGATGTTTTTCCCAGAACTGAAGTTTTAGTTTCACCAGGTTCAAATTCTGCATCAATCAAACATGTTTTCCTGTCCAAATATTATTCACTTAATCAAAACCATAATCATCTGATCATCTCTGCACTGGACTGATGTCACTGAAAGAATTACAAATAGTTTTTAGCTGCAGCTGCTTCTCTAAAGGAATGCTGTTATTGTTCTTAGGGAATGCAATGTTTAGTTTGCTATTGAAAAAAATGACTTGAATTATTTGTCAAAATGTGATTTTTCTTAAATCCAATTAAGGATTTTAAAAGTTTCTAAAACTCTCTCTTGGGGATGCAGCGTCTGCATCATCATATCCAGTTGATATGTTTGATTTAATCAGAGTCTTTAAGCATGAGGAGGTGATGTGGAAACGGGCCAACGTTCTGGTCGGGTTCCAGTGAAAAAAGGCGTGGAAAGTTCTTCAGCTGCATCCAGGCGTTGAAAACATCTGATCCGTCTCAGATGTCCGCTGGACGTAACAGAACCCGAAAATAAAACACGATCCATGTTTTATTGAATGTTTGGAGCATTTTGACACACACGCACGCACACACACACACACACACACACACACACACACTCCATGCAGACGGTGCTGCTTCCAGTGAAAAGGTTGTGTTTAGTGTGTTGAATGTGGGGGCGAACATTTCCACAGAATTTTCCTTCCATTAGCGCTGATATCACTCTTTCAGTTTATGCTGAACTGTAATCAGTGATGTAACGGCGGCAGAGGACACGGCGTGCTTCTTCTTTTACTGTTTACCGTAAATTATCTGTTCACAATTACAGTTTTCAAATCTGTTCCACTTTTTGCTTCTTTTTTTCCACAAACAAAAGAGTTTCATTGTTTTGTTGTTAGGAGATAAAAATCAGCCACGTGACTTTTAAAAAGAAAACGAGAACTGATTCAGAGTTCTGATTCATCTGGGTTCTCCCTCGCTCTGGGATTGATTGGTTTGGAGTTTTAAAGTTTCTTTAAAACGAGAACAAACTAATTTAAGTTCACAGATGTTCTGCAGGCGCTTGGCAGGAACAACAGGTGAATATTTTAGTTTCTAGATGTTCAAAACTGGTTAAAACCCAGTAGACCTGCAGCTGGAACTTCAGTGTTACAAAGTGGTGACTCACATGCACACCACACTTTTCAGATTTTTGGTTGTTGATTTGTAGCAACATTTTTCTTCCTGGACCCAATGGGAGAACATCTGGAGACTCCTCCATAGTTAGATTACCTTTTAGTAATCAGTTTTTCTGATAATTAATTGGGTAAAAAAATAAAAACTGTCACATTCTGCTGGTTTTTTAATCAACCACTTAAACATTTTCATAAAATATTAGAAATATATTGAAAGATGCAACTAACCAAATAATTAAATTCCTTTTTAATAAGAACATAATCATTTTATTGCCTAAGATGCAGTGAAAGCATTCCTTCAGTGAAATCATCTGGATGCAGCTGCAGCTAAAATATCCTTCTAACATCAACATATGAAGAGTTAAAATCAATGCTGTTTATCGGTTTATCTGAGTTTGATTTACTGATCAATATGAGATTTCCTTTACAGATTTTGAACCAGGTGAAGCTAAAATTACCACTAGGAGTTTTGGGTAGAACACATCGACAGATAAAGGTGATTATTTTTATCTTAAAAGCAAAATGTTTATATTTTTTTAACCGTTTTGGTTTCATTACGGCTCTGAATTGGGTTGTTCTGGCCGTTTTTTAGAGTCTGTAAACTTCAGTTCACGATTAATCGATTACTAAATTAGTTGGCGATTATTTCAATAATCGATTAATCCGACCAATCGTTCCAGGTGAAGTTTTGCTTTTTGGGTTTATTATTTGTTTTATTTGATCTTTATCTGAATCCAGGAGAACTACTTGAGGAATTAAGAAAATAAAAGTGAATGACCTTCAGCCTGCGGCTCTTCAGGCCTCAGTTTGGGTTTCTGGACCTGGAAAGGACTTCCTGGAATATTTGTCTTCAGGAAAGGCGCAAGGACAGTATTATCAATATAAACTAAATCATTATTATCATGAACTAAAAGCTCCTTCTGGGACGGATCTGGACCGCCCAATCTGCCTGGAACTTGTTCTGTTTGTCCAGAACCGTTGAGGCTAAGCACATCTTCCTCACTTCTTAGAAGGCTGAGGAGCGTTTTTCTTTTTAATCTGTCGTTCATTAAACCATTAGTCACGTCTGCGCTGGTCAGTTCCTGACAACGCAGTAATGGCTGCTTCAGTGGCCTTTAAGAAACGCATCTGAAACCATAAAGTCTCGTAATAACGGGCCGGAGGTCTCCGCCGGCGAGCCGGTCGGGATCCGGTCCGATTCCTCTCAGCACAACAAACCTGGACCTGATGAAAGTGCTGGTTCTGAAATTGTTTTCTGAAGAACCAGCATGTTCAGACATATTTATGTGAAGCTGGCAGCAGCTTTAGTTCACGTTTCGCTGCCAAAGCAATTTTGCAAGTTTTTACAGAGTTTGCTTCAGTTCTGCAAACTGCTGCTGGCGCCCTGACCCAAACGGTTCCAATAAACCCGTCACCAGGCTGGCAGAGCCCAACGGTTAGGAGGAAATACTGAGTTAAAATCAGGTGAAAACATCTTACTGTGACGTCTGACTCAGCCGAGATGCTCTGATTCAGAGGAAGGACGTCTGTCGACTCTCCAGTTATGGCAAAATAAATTATTCTTTTCACTTTTAGCAGAAAAGTTTCAAATTATGTTGCATCTCAAACTGAAAGTCTTAATACACTGCAAAAATCACAACATATTACCATGAAGTTTTGTGTAGTTTATAGTGCAAATATCGGTAGCACTTTATTTGAGGGGCTGTGCGTAAGATCGTCATGACATAAACAGGAAGTAACTTTTGTTATTAACATGAAGGATTCTTCGTTTCAGGCTGTCATTTGGTAAATAATGACTTTTAATGGACTTTTAACACAAGTTTTAATGCAACTTTGCATTTAAAGTGTCATTATTAACCAAATGACACTTTGTGACCACAGTCTGAAACATTCATGAAGACTCTTTCATGTTCATAGCAGGTGTAATGTCAGGTTTATGACAGTCTGATGCACACACTGGAAATAAGACAAAAGTAACTTTTTATCAAAATATAGTCAATAATTCCTTAGTTCTAGTTCCACTGGCACATTATTTCACTTAGAAACTAGTTCTAGTTTGAGTTTTTATTGCACTTATAAAATGAGAGAAAAACCTGTTTAAAAATGAAATAATCTGCCTGTTTTCATCAATATTAAGGAATTATTTAACTAAAACAAGCTCCTAATTTTTGCTGAAAAGTTATCTGTAAGTCAGTTGTCTCTTATTTCAAGTGCACTAAGATATTTATCCTAGGAACTAGACAAAAATATCTGTTTCAGTGTATGTAACTTAGGTTCTAAGATGACTATAAATCATGTTTTTAAAGTAATTTTATCTGAAATAAGTTTTCATCTTCATCTAAAATCTTGTTGAAACAACTGTGTTTACAATAATCCACCAGGTCTGTGAGAAAGCAAACAGCTGGAGCCTGTTTTTATTTCTCTTTCTGCTCTATTGAGGCAGAGCTGAAATAAAAATAATACATTATAGTTGTTAAGATTTCCAGTTTCTTTGTAAATATTCGTGCAGCTCTAATAAAGTCATAAACGTTTGGACCACTGCTGTCAGGATCAGCTACAATCCAGGATTTCTCACTTTCTAGTATTTCTTTAGGTTTCAAACCTGTGAAGGTTTTGGTAAAAGTGCTTGATAACCAGTGAATTTACTGGAGTGACTCTTTGTTTTGTATTCAGTCGGATGCTGAACCCATTTTTCAGGCCAGCGTTGCTCCATGGAAACAGAGAGGTTTGTTTACAGCAGCGTCTGCTAGCCTTTTAGCTAATTGACTCTAATTAGCTTTCCCCCAAAACACACACATAATACATTATTAGCTGTTTGTTGAGTGAGGACCACCTGTTCGGCCCAGAGCCGGCCGGCCCCGGCAGCCGGCCCCCGGCTCTCGGATTAGCCGGGTTTTAGTCAGTATTCCTGCAAACAGGATGAAAGTCTGAGCCGAGCCGCCGGCTGGACTCCGGCCTGCTGGAGCAGAAACAATCAGTCATCGGTCGGTTTGGGCGGCAGGCTGTTGGCTCACGCTCTTATCCCAAGCGATAAGATGTCCTGGAAGAGCTGAGCAGGTCTAATCCTGATTTGTTTAGTGAAAGAACAAAAAGGAAATGCAAAGCAACATTTACTGGTGTTTCCTGTAAATTCATGCAAAAGATTCCTGATTCTGTTCCAGATCTATAAATTGAAGACTTTTTTATTTTGTAGCATCAGAGATGAAAATCTGACAGATAAATGAGATGAAGAAGAGTTCCTGCAGTTTTAACCCTTCAGCCGTCTGCTCGCCTCCTGAGCAGAAACAGTTTTTACTACCCAAATACAACAAAAATCAATGTTTGGAGCCTCAGGGCAGCAGGAAGTAAAACTGAAAGCTGGCAGCTTCAGCGGGAATTAGACCAAACGTCATGAAGTTCTGAGGAAAGGCAGATTAATGACGGGAATGAATAACCAGTTATGCAGAAATAAAGCGCAAGAGGAAAACATTTATGCAGTTGGAGGGAAATTTAACTGGCTACACTCCAAAAACACAAAATCCTACCAAATACGTTTGTCTCATTTCTACAGCATATACCTTAATACACTTGAAATAAGATTATATATATAATAAAAATGCATATATATATATATCAGCATTACATAGTTGCTTTGTTTAAGTTAATAAATCCTATAAATGTAATAAATGTATTCATTTATCACTAATTTCGTCATTTCGTTTCGTTTTGCTGTTCAGAAGAATAACAGATATTTTTATTAAATGGAAGCCGTGTTTCCTTCTTTTGATCCTGGAGCAAAATTTCACTGGAAGCAGACGTTTCATAACCTGCAGAATGATTTTGGCATCTTGCCTCCTCTTCCTGGTGCTGGTGTGTGTGGGTGTGGGGGGGGAGGTGTTTGTGTGTGTGTGTGTGTGTGTGTGTGTGTGCGTGTGTGTGTGTGCCCTGCCTGTTCCAGTGTGTAGGTACGACGTGTCCTGCGGTGGCAGAGACCGGAGGATCCTGAAGTTTTGAGTCAATGTGTGAAACCA
The DNA here is from genome assembly GCF_002775205.1 of Xiphophorus maculatus. NCBI lineage: Eukaryota > Metazoa > Chordata > Actinopteri > Cyprinodontiformes > Poeciliidae > Xiphophorus > Xiphophorus maculatus. The sequence continues at coordinate 13,397,846 of NC_036455.1, read as the reverse complement.
GAAAGTTTGTGGGAGAATCTGAGTTCAGATTTCCTTCCTGTGTTTCCTGTTTGTCTCTGAGTCAGAAAACCCAACATGAACCTGGATGTGGGTCATGATGTCATGATGAAGATCACACACTGCTGTCACTGTATAAAGTTCAGCTGCCGCCCTCCCTGTTAGCTAGCATAGCTTTGCTAATAGGCTAACTCCTTTTAGCACAACTTCAACACAATGAAGGTCTTTTCCCATCAGATCAGCTTGAAGCAGAAATGATCCCCCAGCTTGTGCATCAGATTTACAGGCATACCAGAAACACAATACCAAAGTTCCAGGTTGGGACTTTTGTTTCTAAAAACAAACAAAACAATGTGATTAGTTGCATTAACATATTTAAAAGCTGTGTAGTTAGTGTTCCAGTTTGTGCCGATGTTAATCTGAGGTTTTGTTGAAACGTCCAGTTTGCTCTGCACTGAACCGTCAGAGCAGGAAGATCTTCATCTATTCCAGCCTTTACAGTAAACTCAGAGTTTATGTCTTGTGATGAAAGCAGGCGTCGTCTTCCTGAGTTCTGATTTCGACCTCGTGTTGACCCTGCACTGCAAAACACTAAATCTAACGTTTCAGCAAGATAGAGGAGCTTGTATTATCTAAATAATTCCTTAATGTTAATTAAAAAAGAGGCATATTATTTTACTTATAATAAGATATTTTTACATTATAAGAGAAACAATCAGCCAGTGGAACTAGAACTTTCTCATAAAGAATTATTGACTTAAAACAAGCATCTATATCTTTCTTAAAAGTTACTAAGTGTATTAAGATATTCTCACTAGAAACTAGAACAAAAATACTTGGTAAGATTTTGTGTTTTTGCAGTGTTCATGTCCTTTTTCACAAAGCAAAAAAAAGAGAAAAACAAGCTGATTTACTTTGGAGTAAATTAAATGTGGGAGATTGTGTGCAGAGGAAGAGATTTTAGCAGCTTTGCAGGACATAAAGTCTGCAGTGTGTGTGTGTGTGTGTGTGTGTGTGTGTGTGTGTGTGTGTGTGTGTGTGTGTGTGTGTGTGTGTGTGTGTGTGTGTGTGTGTGTGTGTGTGTGTGTGTGTGTTTGGGAGCAGCAGTGGAGTAGGAGGATAAGTGTGAGATAGCAAATCATGTTCTCTGAGGCTGTTCAGCTCCATCTGGCAAATGATGAACACACGATGATCATCGTCTCCTGAGGTTTTTTCCAACTCCGCACACACAACGTACCGCAAACAAACCATCACTGCGACATCAGCGTGTGCAAAATTCATGTCAAAAATGACTGTTTCTGGTAAATATCGTATCCCAATAATGTACTGAATTTCAATTTTTAATGCTGATATATTATTTACACTGCAAAACCACAAAATCCTACCGCGTATTTTGGTCTAGTGCAAATATCTTATTACACTTTGAGTAAGAAAAACTAACATAAAAGTAACATTTGAGCAAATAGATACCAGAATATTTTAATGTCGTGGGAATTCACCTGCTTCATTTCTTAAAGTATTATTCATCAGTAAAGCAGAATCTGACCTGCAGCCAAAAACATGTTTGTGTTTCATTTTGTTTGAATGCTGAGAATCAGGCGTGGGCCGCCTGGAGTTTCTCACGCTCTGAGTGAGACGCTGAGGTTCGCTCTCCGACCTGCTTACTGCGCAAAACATTTGACCTTTTCCATCTCTGCTGACCTGCACGGCAACAGAAGAATGAGAATCAGGATTAGACGGTTGATTGGAGGCCAGCAGGTCCAGTAGTGAAACACAAAATATGATCAGTTACATTATTTTATAATTAAACAAGAGCCAGACTCTGTTTCTTCTCCTCCTCGTGAAAACTGCTGCTTCTCAGTTTCTCTGACATTCAGACGTGTTTGATGATCTAAAAAAGAACAAAAAAAATACTTTTAACTTTAAATTGGAAATTTTAGTCTGTAAAAATGAATGTTCAGTATATTGTGCTAAAACAAACTTGTTACAGAAATCTTTTGTCTGCAGAGCAATTCAGGAGTAAATTACCTACAAGAGACTTAAAAAGTTTCATTTAAAAGAAAACTGAAATCTTATTGAGATTAAATCTTTTTATTAATAGAGATTTGTGTGTATAATTTGTGTATTTATGTTATTGTGAAAAGTGTTGTTTGAATATTTCTCTGTTTTATCAGTTGGACCCCAGGAAGTTTAGTAAACACTTTTTAGAAAACTAATGGGAATCCTAAAGAATAAGCAAATATATATAAACACATGTTCAGCTTGTAAACCGCGTATCCTGCACAAAAATCAGAAATTTGACTTTGAAAATGAACTTTTCTGCTGTTTTAAAACAATACTGTCATTTTAAATTAAAAATATATATTTGATAACACTTTATCAAAGAAGATTTCTGCTTTTCAAAGCTTTTATTTTGCATTTTAGCAACAAAATATGGGAACTATTTACATGGGCAGCTGATCTCAGATTCAGTGGATTCAAATAAGGAAACTTAGATTTTTCTTCTGGTTAAAAGTCGACTTTTATCAGTTGTTATTGTTGAAATAGGAATAAATCAGTTTTTTTTCCCAATTATTTTCAATGTTTATTGCACTGCGTTTATGGGATTTTGTATGTTTTAATAAAAATGCAGTAAGATTATCAGTGGATTCATGTTTTTAACTTTTTGTCTTTCTTGATCAGCTGCTTCTGAACTCAGACTGTCAGCTGACCCGTATCAAAGAGGGGCAACAGGTTGGGGAGGGGCTGGCAGACGGCGTTCTGCTTAGTGAATTTCTGCCTCTGGAAACAAACAGGCTGTCCCCGCCGTTTCACAGATCTGCCTTCAGAGATAACGAGAAGCTTCTCATGGTTAAGTGTTTGCTCAGCGTGAAGCCACATCACAGAGCCGACAACAGCGCCACCATGGGGCCTTCGCTGGTTCTGGTTCTGACTGAGGATCAGAGGGCCACAGCAGAGCTTAGGCAGCAGAAAATCACAACGTTAAAGGAGCTTTTCACACAATAAAAACCGAACCTTTAAATGGAAACTAAGCAGAATAAACAGGCAGTTTGAGAAACACGCCAGGACCAACACTGTGCTTCAGTAAAAGTACAAAAACAGACAAAAATCTACTTTAGTAAAAGTACAAAGAAATTAGTAAAAATACCACATTAACATTTTTACTTGATTAAAAGTAAAAAACTTGCTTTTATAAATGATAAAGTATTAAAAATAAAAGTAGTTGTTGAAAGTATTCCCTAATGTAATAGTCTATAGCACCATTAAGTGTGCCTACTGTATGTCAGAGTTGGGGAGTAACTAGTTACATTTACTGGAGTAACTTTTTGATCCATCCATCCAGTTTCCAGCCTGGTCCCTGTGGGACGGGTTCTGCTGCCTCTCCAGCGAACGAGAGGCGGGTCACCTGGACAGGTCGCCAGTCTGTCACATTAACTTTTGATAAAAATTATATTTTTACTACTCTGTACTTTTTACTTTTACGTGAGTAAATTTTCTGGATACTCTACCCACAGCGAGTAACTTCAAACTTGCTGCAATCACAAATTCATCTGACGCATACCTGGAGTTATTGCTAGTTTCAGAAGCTTTATTTTGAAATTAATTGATTTAGAAAAATGTTTATTTTGTCTGATTTTCTTCTTTTGTAATTTGTTATTCATATGAATAATTTCCGTTTTAGTCCTTAAAACACCAAATCTTCCACATAATTTTATGTTTTATATTCAATAACATCAAAAAATGAAACATCACAAATCGGCAGGTATTGTCCTATTACCTAGCAACCACACCGCCTGTTGCCTAGCAACCCAAGCTGAATTCCAGCACATTTGGCCAGCTGGATTTACCGCTCTACACCGGCTGCTATTGTTGACTTGCCATTCAGAAACCACTTGCTGCATTCTTGTTGCGCAGGAAGTTCTACTAATGCTTCTCAAAGATGTGCAGTTATATACACTGATCAAAAAAATAAAGGGAACACTTAAACAGGTGTTTAACACTTAAAGTGTTCCCTTTATTTTTTTGAGCAGTATAGTTGCACATCTGTTGCAGCGAGTGTAAATGTTGAGCTGGGGGGCGTGACCAGCAGACGCTCATTTGGATTTAAAGTGACAGGACGCCCTAAAACAGCTCAAAATCAGCAGACTAAAGTTTTATTATCTAAGAATGATTTTGTTTTGTTTTGTGAAGCTTATCCTAACATCTCCAAGGAAGGATAATTGGTCACCTTTAAGTAAAGAACATGAAAAATGTACTTAAGTACAATGACGATGTTTTGGTACATTGCTGCACTGCTGGTGTAATCCAGTGAAATTCTACATTTATCAGGGATTTTAGTGCATAAATGATCATAATTAATCATAAACTCTGGCAGAGACAGATTTGGTTTATCCTTAAAACTGGACCAAACATGGCAACCTCTGTGTTTTAACCAGTAGATTCTGTCAGCTGCTCAACAAGGCCTGCATTAAAAAGCCTCTGGCCAGTTTGACCTTTGACCCTGAAGCCAATAACGAATGTTTTCACACAGCATTCTTCCTTCCTTCCTTCTATCCTGCAGCTTGTTTGAATTCTGCCGAAGTTTATCCGATGGCACTGATAACTCAGCAAGCTGACGAAGAGTTGAGCTATTTTACTTCCTGGTTCTCTTATCGCTCGCTATAAAATCAGCTGCAGGCGTTAAAGTCACTTTTGTTTTGGCTGTTATTGGCTGTGACTACAAAGAGAGTTTGGACTGAATGGATGAGATCTGACATATTTATTGGATAATAGTGTAATGTCAGTAGTTTGATGTGTTTATTTTGTCTCAGTCTGAATAAAACTGCGTTGTTCAGTAACTCAGCTCAGATTTTTTTCTACTTTTATGATGTTATTTCATTGTGATCATTAAAAAATCAAGATTTGAACGATGTTGATGAGTCAGCTGGAATCAAAGTCTGCCAGCGCTGTGAATCACACATCTTACTCACCAAATGAGCTCCAAGCTAATGTTTAGTAACAGATGGCCACGTAAAACTCTAACGAGTGAAGATAAGAGCAAAAAAAGGCCCAAGAAACAATTTCCTGAAAGGCACCGCCATGGTTTGGTCTTTGAAGCATTTGCGTTGTGAGTAGCACGTTTATTGGGATCAATAGTGTGGAAATTACTTTTCCTCTACATCTGGGATGGAGTTTGTTATGGTGCGACATCAGAGGCTTGCTTAATTAAGTTTCTATATTTAAGAAAGAAAGTACGGCAAGCCCTCAGCATCACTTTCATTTTTAAGGATTTGGCATCCTGAGGTGAGTGAACCTTCATCATTGCAGGCAACATAGTGGAGCGAGACATTATCCATCCATCCATCCATCCATCCATCCGTCCATCCATCTGTTCATCAATCTGTTCATTCATCCATCTGTTCATCCATCCATCCGCCCATCCATCCATCCATCCATCCATCCATCCATCCATCTGTTCATTCATCCATCTGTTCATCCATCCATCCATCCATCCATTCATCCATCCATCCATCCATCCATCCATCTGTTCATTCATCCATCTGTTCATCCATCCATCCATCCATTCATCCATCCATCCATCCATCTGTTCATTCATCCATCCATTCATCCATCCATCCATCCATCCATCCATTCATCCATCCATCCATCCATCCATCCGTTCATTCATCCATCTGTTCATCCATCCATCCATTCATCCATCTGTTCATTCATCCATCTGTTCATTCATCCATCCATCTGTTCATCCATCTGTTCATTCATCCATCTGTTCATCCATCCATCTGTTCATTCATCCATCTGTTCATCCATCCATCTGTTCATTCATCCATCCATCCATCCATCTGTTCATCCATCCATCCATCTGTTCATCCATCTGTTCATCCATCCATCCCTCCATCCATCTGTTCATCCATCCATCCATCCATCCATCTGTTCATCCATCCATCTTATGTTTTGCATTAATTATTTAATATTAGTTAAAGCGTTTGAGAATTTAGAACTTTTTAGTTTGTAAACATCTAGGATTTCCACAAGAAAATATTTTGGGATGCCAAAACATTACAGCTGTTTTTTATTTATTTATTGGTCTAAAATTATTCTGTACTTGTAGTTTAGATACATTTTTCTAGGAAGAGATTTTTAATCTGTAAATGCATGTTTCAGACATGTTGAAACGCGTCTTAATCCACTTGGTTATTCTGGTGCAGTATCATAAACCTGGAAGGTTGGCTACACAATGAATTATTGATCAATAACACTTCATATGATGCAAATCTGTTTCATGCATTCCTGTTTAATGTTGTTGAAGTTCATAATGTGGCCACTAGATGGCGCGGACTAAAATCTTACATCAATTTGCTCTAAAACTGAATAGAAATATGAAATGAAGATTGAAAAAAGTCGTTTTTTGATTAACTTTAAAAGCGGATGTTTGGAATATTTTCGGTTCTCTTGTGATATTTCTTCTTCCTGGCCTGAAAACTGGATCAGACACTCAGCTCAGCCCGTCAGCTGCTCCAGGTCGGTTCGGCTTATCTGTGTTTTTCTGTGCGTCACGGCCATGAATCCCCCTCCTCACGCTCCCCACTTGGACGCAGACATCGTAATCACATGAATGGTCTGACGTTTACTGGGTCAGCATTACTCTGCCTGTGTTTGTGTGTGAGATGGAGATATATAGAGAGAGAGAGAGCGGCCTTCAGACGAGCGGCTGTAATCAGATTTGTGGACGTTAAGTCAATCACAGAGGCTTGGTTTGTTTTTGGTTCGCAGAGGGAAAACCAGAAAACATCTGCACTGCTGAGTGAGTGTGTTTGTCTTTTTTAATCAGTTGTCTGGATTTTATTTCCTGTAGCAACAAAAACGTGCACACCTCTTTTAGGGTCCCGATAACAACTAGAACTCATTTTAATCAGTAAAAACAGTTCATTTAAGCTGTAACAATAATCAAGTGTGAAACTGGATTTTGTATGATCAGTATTCATGGTTGTGCGGAGTAGTTTCAAGCAGTGAGAATGTTCCCAGCAGTCACTGTAAATAAAGAAAAAGTTCCTTACATCCCTTCTCTATTCTTGCGCTTTGTTTGGAGTTATTCAGGATTGTTTTGGGGGGTTTTGCACCCATGTCATAAATCTTGTCTAAAAGTTTCCGGAAAGTTCTGGGAAAATTAATATATTTGTATGCGTTTTGGCCTTTCGTCCACATAAAAACTCAATTTAATATCACTGAAAGCAATTACTTATGAAAACTCCTGTGTTGTGTTTGCGTGTGTACAAGGAGAAATGGAGATTTAGGGTCCCGTCAGTTACAGCCTGCAGCACAAAACGTGCCAATACGTCCCACTGGCTTTGACACGACACCCACTCAACATTGTGTTGTGTTTTATTTACATTTATATTCTAATACTTTATTTAAAAGCAGTTAAACTTGTGTATCTGCTCAATTGAAATTGCGGTTGTTTTGAAGCAATCTGATTGGCTGACAGGTTTTAGCGTGGCGCTGCACTGCCCCCTATGGGTTTGGCATGCTCAAAACAACAATCAGTGGGTTAATGTGGATGAAAACTTTTCTGAATCTGATCCCATGTCTTCAAATATTTTTTAAATGATGTAGCAGAAATAATTGTTTTTATAAAGTATTAAGGAAGAATATTTTTATAAATTAACTTTGGACAAAACGTTTGGCTCTTTCTTCCTTAATCTTCCGGGTCCTCTCAGCGGGCGACGTGCAGCCACAGGGAAAACAACACTGCGCATTGACGTCACAGAATCACAGAGTTTAATCCCATACAAAGCAACGCATTAATTAACAACAGAACTGCAGAGGGACAGAGACATATATCATTACCTTGAAACAGGAAAAACAGAGAAGGAAAAAAACAAAGAAAAGGCAAAGACGCGTCTTTGGAGATAGCTGATGCAAAAAAGCAAAATAGTGGCAGCTTTCTGAATTTTTACTCCTGTACACGAAGTCTTATACTGAAGGTGTGTCTTCCCTTTTTTAATATATTCAATTAAGGCGTTCCTCCAGTTGGCCAACTGGAAGCCACCTTGGACACTCAGAGAAACTTAGAAACTCCCCCTAATTTTACGGCAAAGATCAAAGGCCATTTGCTCTCTTGGTAAAACAAAACAGCCAACAGTTGCGTCCTGACCTCCTGTGATTCTATGGTCATTTTGGGTACAGAGAAACCTGAGATAAGATTTCACAGATACCTGTGAAATCCGAAGTCTCTCCCATTATCTCTCCTTACATAAATTCTCAGAAGAAACTTACATCCAGTGATTTTGGTTCAAGGAAAGGTTATCTTTACAAACCCCAGTTTTGCTCCTCTACAGTCAGCACCTCAAAAGATTGAGTCCTGCCAAAAATCCATCCATCCATCCATCCATCCATCCATCCATCCATCCATCCATCCATCCATCCATCCATCCATCCATCCATCCATCCATCCATCCATTTTCTGTTCACCCTTGTCCCTAATGGGGTCGGGAGGGTTGCTGGTGCCTATCTCCAGCTACGTTCCGGGCGAGAGGCGGGGTCACCCTGTAACACATAAAATCAACAGAACAAAGTGAGGGATAATTCCTGAGCAATTTTCTAATACTAAACAAAACATTTTCATTCAAACAATTTCCATTTGATTCTGATATAGTCACAGATAGTACAATTTTCAAATACATTCATCATTTACTAGATTAGTAGTTTTAAAATGAGATAATACAATCTTCGATAAAAACATGGTATTAATACTTAGAAAAATGTCCCAGAAATTAAATGTTATTGGTTTCAACCTTCTATGTTGCACTCAGTTTCACACCATCCCAGATGTTGGTTTCTGGAAGGCTTTTGATTTTCTGTGAACAAAACAGGCTTCTCTCCCCCAAGCTCAAATGATAGTGCCTTGTGGGAGATGCTAATTTTACGGCCTCCTGTGCTCTGGCAACACAGCAGGAGACCCGATTGAGAGATCTGCATTTGGTTCCTGTTTGTCTGAATGCTTGCTCATCTGGTTTAATTTTAAATCCTTAACACAAACCTGTTCAAAATTAAGAAATTTGTTCAAAATAAGAGTGTTCAATATACCTTTTATACATGCCGTAAGATTAACTGTATTAAGCACTAAAAAATAATCATGTTTCCTCAACAAAAGACATGACTATGTTTGTACAAGGCCTTAGTCACATGTTCCTACTTTATCATATCTGAGTTATTACACGTAGACATTGGGAAAATATATTTAAACGCCTCTGTGCTTCCTCTTCTGCATCTGCTCTGTCTCCTCTTTGACTGGATCTGACATCTTAATTTCAGTTTTTCCTTTTAATCTTGATTAGATGTTACACAGATGTCAAAAACAGGCTACAGGGCCCTGTCAAAGCTAATTTAGTGGAAATATTTCCAACAGCAAAGTGAGTTTCTTTTCAACTTTAAATTTGGAGATCCAAAGAAAGACACGTCTGACCAGAGCTGCTGCTGCAGGCCTGCGTTCCAGAATAGAAGCACTTACACAGTCTGTAATTGTAGTGAGAACATAATTAGCATGTGTGTTTTGTGTTAAAGTAATTATTACTTTTCACTTGTGAGTCTTCTTTTACAACTGTGTGTTGTAAAAGAAGGCTGTGTTGGGATTCTGTGTGTCTGTAATGGTGTGTAACGTGTTAAGTGTTATTTATGTTCAGTTGAATTTTTGTATATTTGGAGCTATTTTAGTGCATTATGTTTGTTTTGGGGAGTTTTTGTGAAACTTTATGAGTCTTTGTATGTTTGGTATAGTTATATATGAATATACAGGGAGGGCGTGTTCTTGGAAATGTTTGTTTTATGTGTAGGGCTGTAAATTTTATTTTTGTTTTAATTTGGTTTGTGCATTTTTAGAAATAAGACTTGGTATTTCCATATGTTAGATAGTAATTAGGTGTTTCACTATGGAGGACTGACACTGCCAAAATACAAGAAATATCAAAATGTAATGTTTATTCATATAACATTATGAGAATAATTTCACCTGTCAGTTAATTAGGGTTCAAAGGTCAAAGTAAAATGGTGGCAAGAAACATAACTGACCATTTTTGTTGTTGTTATGATATAAATTATTTGTTTATTCAATGAACTGAAAGTCAGTTACACTACATCACTCACTGATATCTGGCCATTATTCTGACTTCAAGATAAGCTAATCATAGCTTAGTTAGCTATGACTAGCTAACTAAGCTATGACTATAGCTAGTCATTGTTATGTAATACTAGTAACATATTTTTAACTGGTCTGAGAAAGTAAAGTTTTATCAGAATAAACCACAAAAGGGCTTATTTCCTGTTGTGTAGCTAAGAAACCGCTGACAATTTCACTCTGAACTACAATGTAGTTTAGATTAGAATTATTTCAATAAAAACATAAATACACTTGTAAAACTAGATTTTACTTATTAAACATGCACCCCCTGTGTCACAATGTAATTCTGAGCCTTATTGATATGTTAGCCAAACTTCTAGGTTGTTGGCATCGTTAGTCCTCCATATTTCAGAATTAAACTGTGTTTATTTAGTAGTGAGTATTAAGTTTTATTAGGCTTTGTTGGTTGCTTTAATGTTTCTGAAGTTAATGTATATTTCTGTAGAAAAATCTTGATTTATGTCACTTTTAGTCTTCCATATTTTTTACCTCAAGTGTATGTCTTTTAGAAGTTTTTTTTAGATATCTACATGCTTTTTTAAGAGTGACAATAATTTTTCTGCATTTTTATTACTGTTTTTGAATTATTTCCACACTCAAAATTATATTTCAATAAAACAAATTAGATTTCTGGCAGTTTAAGTCCCCCATACTTCTAAATGCTGATTTTTTTTCCCCAACATGTATGGGATATTTAAGAGTGAAAGTCGATATTGTTTTAATGTTTTTGGGGTTATTCATTTATTTCTAAAATCAAATTCATATTAGATTTTTGGCAATCCCAGGCCCCGTACATCTAAAACATGTTTTTTTTGTTTATATATTTGACTCTATTAATCTGTTTACTCCAGGTTGTGTCTCTTCTTGTTTGTAGGCAGATTCAAGTCGCTGTTTTCATTGCTTGTAGTGAGCGTTGCCATGGTGACGGCAGGGTCGGCGCAGCGTGAAGTGGGAGACCAGCTTGTGGTGCTCAGCATGCTGTAGAGCGGGAGACTGGTTTTAACACAAAGACGTGATTGGGTGGAGTCGCGGATGATGTCATGCGTTGAATCTGAGGGTTTTAACAGAATTTCTTCCATTTGACCGTCGTGTGTTCGAACGCGACCAGAGCAGACAGATCGTCGGTTCAGATGCGCAGGAGAGAAAAACCCTGAAGTGAGACCGAGGAGGAGCCGAGCGGAGAGGCAGGGAGGGAGGAGAGGTGTGTGTCATACTGAGCATGCTCTTTGTGCTGACTTCCTGCCTTCTTTCTGCCCGACAGAGAGGAGCGTTCAGAGACGCCGGCATTCAGCAACAGGAGCAGAAGAGGATCGGTCGCTCCGGACTCGGCCGAGGAGAATCAGCAGGTCCAAACCAGAGGAGTTACAACAACCAAGCTGTGGATTTTTAGGTTTTATTCTTTCTGTGTTTGTGTAGGAGAGTGACGAGTGAAACAGTTTTACTCCGTCTTCTGCCTTTCTCTCCTTTTTTCTTTGTGAAACTTCATCTGGACAAACCTGAGACAAAACTGGGACCTCAGGGGGATTTTTTTCTTTTTCCTGCTTACATGTGCCACTCCTTTCGATTTCTGTTTGTTATCTCCCTCTGCCCTTTCCTGCTAATATTTGTTTTCTTATGAAAGCAAGGGGAAGAGGTTTCTGAAGAGTCTGAGCCGAGACCTTGAAAAACTGTTTGTTTGGTTTTACGAGGAAACAAACCGCGGCTCGTGTCTCCTCGTTGGAATTTCAAGGAGGAATAAAAAGGAAAATGGGCTCAGAAAAGGGCTCCGAGTCGCCTCACTCATCGGTCAGCGGCGTTCCCAACCCTAAGTGCCGAGCAGCTGGGAAACGCCAGGGCCGTATCTCCTTCCACAGCCTCTTCCACAGCAAGCGGGGCTCCCGGAGCGGACGGGCCCCCAAAGGAGGGGCGGCCGCTCCGTTAGCTCATCATCACCACGCACAGCAGCAGCTGCCTGCCGCCTTGAGTTCAACGCCCACCGCAGCCTCCGCCGCCGCCGCCGCAGCCACCGCAAGCGGCAAGGACGCAGCCTGCAGCACCCCCTCAAAGCCACTCTCCTCCAGCCAGCCGTCCCTCGCCGGCGCCGGAGAACCCAACCTCCTGGAGTGCCCGCTGTGCCTGGTGCGTCAGCCCGCCGAGCAGCTGCCCGAGCTGCTGGGCTGCAGCCACCGCTCCTGCCTCTGCTGCCTGCGCCAGTACCTGCGCATCGAGATCACGGAGAGCCGGGTGCAGCTCAGCTGCCCCGAGTGCGCCGAGAGGCTGGCCCCGCGGCAGGTGGCCGACATCCTGGACGACGCCGCCCTGCTGGAGAAGTACGAGGAGTTCCTGCTGCGGCGCTGCCTCGCCTCCGACCCGGACTGCAGATGGTGCCCTGCGCCCGACTGCGGGTGAGTAACAGTTCTGCAACTCGGGAATCACATGTTTGATGAATCACATGTTCGATTTGTAAAACACCAGAGATGTTCTGACCCACAAGCAAACCAGAACTGAAGAGATTCTGACGTTTAGAAAGGAGAGAAAACTAGAAATTAGAAAGAAAGTAATTTTTCAGTGGTGACCCCAAGAAGGGGGCTTTAGGGGTCCATGGGCCCCTCATGAAAAATGCTTGATACGCCCCTGGCCCCCAGAGAATCATGTTCCTGTCAGAGAAATACAGAGTCATGATCTCCAATATAGACATAAATGTAAAACCCAATAAGTAAAGGGATAGAATTATTATTGATTGTTTTTCTGTTTGCTGTAGCCGTACCAATAAATCAATTAATCACATGATAAACTAAAACAAGCTCAATAATTTGCATAATTTAGCGTTTTTCTTTTCCTACCAAACACTGGATGGTAAAAGTCTTCAGTCTGGTTTTGTCTCAGTTAGCTCTTATTTTTAAGGACAGTTTTGTTTACAGAGACTCATTAACACTTTAATTGTTTCTGTTGTTTTGTTTATTTATTGCAGATATTTAAAATATCTTCCAGTCCGAGTGTTAAATGTTCATTAGAATTTAGTTTATTGATCTTTGAGAATCTGTTCTTGCATTATTATGCCATTACTGTTATATTTCTTTAAAATGGTCTCAAAACAACAATATTATGGTTTATCGCAATAACTTTTTGATCATTTATCATTCAACAATATTTGCTATTGTGATATTTTCACTTAATTTAATTTACTCTTTGAAAAACCTTAAAAACTTTAATTTCCCTTTGGGATTTATACAGTAGTTTTGAATTTGGAACCCTATGAAATCTTTCTGGTTGTGCCACTGGCATTTTAAATTAAAACTGAGAAGTTGAAGAAATTTAAAACTCAAAAGCAGCGTAACGTCAGAAAATGAATATTTCAGCAGCTGCTAAGGAAATAAAAGCTTAAGTTAGATGAGTTTTAGCCGGCGTCCATCTGAGAGGTGAACTTCCTGTTCTCTGTGTGATGTAATTAGACTTACTGCCAATCTGACGTCAACCCAGCGAAGCTTTGACTCTCACCTCTCATTTCTTTAAGGGGAATTTGTGCAATGAGTGAAAACAAGGAAGTTATTGTTAAGAGCATAAACTAAACTACAGCGAGCAGCTTCCGGATGCAGCGAACCCTGAAGTGTTTATTTCTCACAGAGATCTACAGAACCGGGGGAGATTCTGGGACCCGGACAGATTAAAAAAACGAGAGGCGTGAAAGTGAGAATCTGAGAGGCAGAAAGTGGGTTAGTGAGCCTCGAGCTGCTGCTGCGGTCGGAGCGAGTCGGAGCCTGAGCCGCTCACTTTCTGGAACAAATGAGAGGCGTTTGTTTGATCATAAAAAGCAGGAGTGATTCACTGTCTTTGAGTTTCAGGCTGTGATATTCTTCTTTTGGTTTTGGGTAGAAAGTACAGGTAGAGTCACAGGGGAAAGCCACAGAATCTGTTTCAGAAAAAAATCTCTTTTCCTGTCATGTCTCGGCTTTCTGACTTTTTCAGAAAGATTTTGGTGACGATGAAGCTTTTTGTTTTCTGAGAATGTGAAAAAATCTTGACTGAAATATTTAATTGGAGCCCAGCCCTGGTGTGAGGACAACAAAACAAACCTTTTGGCGTCTGCTGGTTCACTTCCAGCATTCAGTCAGTTCAGTTATCAGGAACTCATTAATTCCTGCTGATTGGTTTCCTATCTGATGGCTTTCCATCATCCCATAGTTAGCTTTTTTCCCTCCATTAAACTTAAAGGTTCAACCTGAGGGAAACAGCGCCATCTGGTGGCAGACATTTAGAACCTACAAAAACAAGGCTTTCCAAACGCACTCCTTCTATTTGGGATTTTTTATACTTTAATGCTTTAAACCATCATATGTACTCATAAATAACTTTAGATTTTATATTTTAAAACACTTTTAAGGAATAAAAAGTGTTTATTTGACGTTATTCAGGTCAAATAAACTCTGGCGTTTTAATAGCTAGGACCACCGTCAATTTTAGTTTTGTAAGTGTATAAAAAAACTAGGAAAGTAATAAGTGTGCAAACCAAAGTTTGTGTTCCTCTTTAACATTTGTACTTCTGAAATAATGTCTTTGTACTTGTGCACATTTAAATGAGGCCGTATGTATGCATTTAGGGGAAATCCCACTTGTTCATGTAAATTAATGTAAAAAAAGAAAAGTTTATATTTACTAAGTGAAAATAATAACAATAACATAACAATATTTTCTTTATTTGGTAAGTTTCTGTTTACGAGTAAATCAGTTAAAGTAATAATTTCTTTATATTTAACACATTTTACCATTTCTAGTAGACGACACTCAAACACCTCGTGAATTGTTGCCATATTTTCATTTAAATGAGAACATAATTTGGTTTTAATGCGACATAAAGTTGTTATAACGAGTTTTATTTGCACTTATAATGATAAAGTGCTGCTGTATTTATTTCCTGGCTGTGGCCGTTAAATGCTTGAGTTACTTTGTTGTGTTGCCATCATATTTTCTGATTGGTTAATCAGGAAACTCACATTGGGAAACCCCATTCATGAGACTCGATGAGGAAACGCAAGTTTCTAACTTTTAGTTGGAAGACCTGAGATAATATTCAGGAAAATTTTGTAAGTTTCCCAAAATATTACAGTAGAATTTTAACAGCTAACAATAGAAACATCATTTGAAGTTAAAATAAGTCACATAAAGTCAAACTTTAATAACTTTATGATATATATGTTTTATTCTTCCCCATTTTTTGTTATGATTTCAGACACTCCAGATTTTTCACCCTATGAAATATTCAGAAACTTTTGAATTTAAGCCGCAGTTTAAACTCCACCTATAAAATGTGTGAATGAAAATGGAGGTTATTTTCTCTACTTCCACCCAGTGTGTTTCTCTCTGCTGCCAGATCCACAGTTTTCTGGTAAATCAGCCCAGAGTGCAGACGGTGCTCTCGCTCTGCCGCTAACTCGCTCTCATTATGCTAACTTCCTGTTAGAAACTGGAAGTGAAGCGTCTCTTTAAGACGGTTTTCATGTAAAACCAGGAGAAGGGTTTTCCTTTTATTCATCATCACTGAATGTTTTCTAATTTATGTCCAGTTTTGCACAATGATGGTTTGTTTGAATCAATGCTACGTCTCCCACTTTTTCTTAAAAGGCAGTGTCACCATAGCAACCAGTGGATTTTGAGACATTGACGTAGTTTTAAAATCTCTTCTGAAAATTTCCAGTTTTAATTATAAAAAAGAAAACTGGAGGTAAAAACTGTTTTTCCTGTTTCTTCGTTGGCTGTTGCTTTCTAATTATTAGCCTAGTTTTTTCGCACTTACCGCCCCCTAAAGACAGGAAGCAGTAATGACAACAAAAGCAGAAACATCTTTGTTTTTGATGTAACCGATATATAAATTATCATACTGCACAAAAAAAGACTTTTATTTTTGCTTTATGTATATTTTCTGACATCCCACTCGTTTGTGGCGCTGAGACTCAGTGATTCTGACTCATGGTGGTTTTTCAGGTGATTTTATGCATCTGAATTCCAGTCATCTCCGTTTTTTATGCAGTTTATGTGTTTGATAGCAGGTCTGGTTTCATATTGAAATATCTTCAGCCCACTCCCCAACTGCTCCCTCTGTCTGATTAAAGTTCCTCCCACGGTCAGACCCATCCAGTCACTCGGCCTCTCTCTGTTTTCTGGGCCTCCTTGTTTGTTCAGCGTGACTCATCCAAGAGTGCAGATGAAAATAAACCTCAACAGGCTTTGTCTTTTTTGTGTGTGTGTGTTTTTTCCAAACACAACTGTGTAAATATTATCGTCTTAACTTTTTCTTGGTGTGATTGAAATCTTTTTGAAGCTAATTTAATCTCTGCGTTTGGGATCATTCGAGCAGAAACAGTTTGTGATTACAGACAAACCAGATTAGAGATAAGTTGTTGCGTCTTCCTGTTGGAAACAAAATGCGGCTGGAGAAGACGGAGCTGCTGACCTGAATCTGAGAGCGGACGGTCCGCTGCCTGACGCCAGCAGTGACTCAGCCTCGCTCTAATTCAGACAGGTTGACAAAGTCCAAATTGTTATTCAGCACAAACATCCGGAGCTGCAGAGCCGAGGGAACGGCCGACGGTTTTCACCGGAGAGGAGGAGCGGCCGCAAACGTCTCCTGCCCTGAAATTTAAAGGCTGAACACTGAAAAAATGGATTAGTTTTAAATCACATTGATAAAAACAATATTAGTTATTCTGTAGTTGTTGCATCTGGTCGTAATGTTTCTTTTCTTTAAAAAATATGAATTCAAGCTGTGGAAATGAGGCCCAGTCAAAAAGTTAAGAATAAAATAAATGCGTCAGATTCTTACATACACTGTAAAACAAGAAGCCTAGCATCTTTTTCTTTCTTTCTGCGTTACATTAAGTCAGATTAAAACTGTCAGTTTGGATGAAGATTAAACACCAGAGAAATGATGGAGATGATTTTTAGTTGAAGTCACTGTTTTACATATATTCATTATTTGGAAGCGTTGCCTTTAAACTGAATGCAACTAACTACTGTTTATATATGTATGTAGACATGTTATAAATTCAGTAGATGTAGTTACTGCCAGATCTTTAGAAACAAGAAATCGTTTTAGAAGAATGAAGCAAGTATTCCAGCATGGTGGTGGCAGTATGATGGTGTGGGACTGGACCATGTGCTGTGATATGGCAGAACCATGAGTTCTGGTATCTAATGTAAAATGTCCGTCCATCATTTCCCTTCATGCAGCAGGAAAATGATCCAAAGCATCCGAGCAAATTCACCATGAATGATTAAAGAGCAAAAAAAAAAAAGGTTCTGGAGTGGTCTAGTCAAAGAAACAGAAAAACAGAAGCAATAATCCCTTATTAATGGTTTAGTATGTGAGTCTTTAAACACGGTCATCTTGGTTTCTCCTCCTCTCTGCCCTCATGAACTGGTTTAGACCCAGTTCTGCTCCAGTAATCCCAGTCTATAAAACTGAAACCTGCCTCCAGGGGGAGCATGTTTGGACGATGAGCACAATGCAGACGCACTCTGTCTCCATGTTGTTTGTTGTGGTTAACCTTTGACCCCGTGTGCGCGGTCTGGACCAGTCAGAATCCGTGACGGTCGGATCCGAGCATCCAGTCAGAACAGAGCCTGGTCTCTCTCGGCTCCGGCTGTCAGTTGCTATGGCAACTCTCAATGTCATGCAGAGGGAGCGTTGCCGGGGCAACAGGGCTTAATTACATCGATCAATACTTACATGTCGGACCTGCATGAGGATCCTGAGCTTATGCAGCCGACAGAGGCGGGAAGAGCGGTTCTGTTGGGCCTGTTGGTGTGTGTGTGTGTGTGTGTGTGTGTGTGTGTGTGTGTGTGTGTGTGTGTGTGTGTGTGTGTGTGTGTGTGTGTGTGCCTCCCAGAGGAGATGCATGCACACAGGAGAGTCTGTGGATGTTTCCTCTCAAACACGCGGCCAGTCGGCGCTCATGAAGCTCCGCCTCCCTCGCTGTTACTTTACGTCTCACTTTTCGTTTTTTTTCTTGCCTCAGAAAGAAAAACAAAAAATCCAGATGGAGAAACTAATTCTGCACAGATGCTGGACAGAGGCTTAACATTCAGTGTTTTCTGTTTCCCACCGGAGGATCTGATTCATCTGGATCAAAGTTCAGACGTTCTGACCCGATTTAACTCATTTGGCTAACAGAGAATTTACCTCTGCACTGAAAGGAAGTCATTATGCCAAAGTATCAGTCAGGACAAGGGCACAAAAAGCCTCACATTATAATTTAAATGCGGTAGAACAATGAAAACAGGCATTAATTACTGGAAAAAATATTTTGACAATAACAGAACTGGATGCGAGGATAAGAGACGTTGGACACAATCTGAGACATTTTGAGAATTTGAACAAATTAGCAAATAAAGACGAGTCTTAATACAGAGTATTAATGCCAGGCTAAGAAATAATAAAAATAAAGTTATAATACTGCAACAAGACAAAAATTCACAGGAGAATTATGTCAATGTTGTGAGAATAAAGTTCTACATCTTTAAGTCAAAATAATATGAGAGTCAAGTCACAATATTACGACAATAAAGTTTTAATATGAGAAAAAAGTAGCAATGATACAAGAATAAAGTCGTACAACAAGAAGTCATATTACAAAAATACCCATAACAATGAGAAAAAGCAATACGAAAATAAAATCATAATATTGTAAGAATAAAATTATATGACTGAAAGTAAGAAGTCATAATAATGTTATAAAAGTTCATAAGAAAAAAAGTCATAATATTAGGAGAAACAGTCGCACAACACAAAGTTGAATTAATTAGAAATAGTCGTAACAATACGAGAGAAACTTGTATTATTTCACCAGAATGTAAAGAATTAATTTTCGGCTGATCTCTTCAGCCTCTGTCTCAGTTTTCAAACTCTCCAAACTGGTTTGTTTGTTTTCCAGTACAGAATCTGTGTCCCATTAAAACTGCAGTTCTTCTTCTTACCTGGCGTAAGCAGGTAGGAAGTCACGTCTTTGATAAATCCCTCACCTCTTCAGAAGATCTAAAGTGCTGATGCAGCAGAGAAAACATGTTAATCTGTGTTTTTATTAGCTCCTCTTTAATCACAAGTGGGTGAAGTCACTGCAGGGTGGAAAGTCTGGGACATTTCTGGCAGAGGAGCAGTGAGGACGAATGACGCCTTGCAGGAATGTTGCTTCTTGTCTCATCTTGTCTGGAAAAGGAAGACGTTCTAAAAAATAAGCCCAGAAAGTCTGAGGAACCATTTATGAACTTAAAGTTTTTCATAAATGAATCTGGAAACCTGAGTTTAATCCTGTGTGAACAGATAAATCTGGTTTGTGTTATGAATCATTTTTCTCTAAAAAACTACCAAATTCAGACCAATTGGTTCAGAGTGAGGTTGGCTACGGTGAGCGCTGCCATTGGTGGTTTTCCATAACGTGACATGCACCACATCTTTAGACTCTTTGTAACCAGCAGCCCAGGTAAAAACGGCTTATTTTCATTTCTTCAGTCAAATCTGTTAAAGATTTACGCTCCAGTAACTGTTAGCTAAAAACATGACATGAAGTTAAAGATCAGATGATCTGGTTTGTTCTGCTTTTCCTTAAAGACACAACGTCTGCTGCTCAGCTGAAAATCCTTTTTAAAGGAAAAGTATTACGCATTTTCTAGCCATCAAGTACCAAAGTAACTGTTACCTTCATCTGTTAAAGAAAGGCTGCATAAATCAAATATTACTTAAAAGAAATTTGACTTTATAATTTAACGCCCTGAAATTGGGCCTCTGTCTCTTTAAGAAGCTCCTGCTCTTTCTGAAACATGTTTCTACCTGCGTTTCACTGAGAAGCAGCTCCCATAACGAGCTCAGCAGTTCCACCAGGTGTTTGCTAATTGCTCCTGGCTAGTCTGAAGGAGCCGAGTGGGGGTGGAGCTGCACCTCGAAGGCGGAGCTAGGTCCAACCAGGCATTTTGCGCAGCTGAATGGTTGCAATGGAGATGAAAGGATGATTTCTCAAACATGCATAAAAGAATCAAGGCAACACTCCAGGTGTTGTTTCGATGAGAGAATGAAAAAGTTGGTTTCACAAAATACTGCCAGACTTTTTCTGATTGAAACAAACATTCAGCAGTCAGAGAAACTCGCTCTCTGCTCCGAACCAAACGCTACGCTCTTAACTCCCGTTATCTTTACATTTCCTGCTTTTCTCTCCCCACATGGTGAAGCAGATAACAAAGTTAATTTGGACTCGATGCTCATCAGGAGGAAAGATATCTGCTCAGTCCCGGTCCTGAGATTGGGCCTGTCACAGAGTTTGAGGAGGCGTTAAAGCGGAACGCCAAGCTGCCACATTAGAGGAGCAGCACAATAAAACTGTTTGTCATGTTATCATTTCTTTCCTTTTAATAACCCTAAAAACATAAATAGCTTTCAGAAAAAATGGCAGCACGCTTGTTTTGTTCTGCTTCCCCTCCCACGACGGGTTTTCAGCCACTTAGCTTCCTGACAGCCTTTTGTAATCCTCTCTTTTGTGATTGGTCGTGTGATTGACACACTCTTACATCCCAGTCTCCTGCTAACCTCCATCTTTGTTGCAGGGCACCAAATATTCTGCATTCCAAGTTCTCAGATAATGAACTTAAACATTTAGCTGTTTTTAATGTTAAGCTTATTGGTATTTAACACTTTTATATTTATCCCACGGATGATTTCTGAAATATTGAACCTGGTTCTGGAGCTGGTCTTTATCTTTAAACCAATAAAACCAGAGGTTGCTAATCTGGAGCTACTTCTTTTTGTTATTGTTTGACCATTCCTAGATTTGCCACTAGATGGCACTTCATCCGCCACAATGCTTCTTTAATAGCTAGTTTGTTACGCCTGTTCGCAGACTTTTACGTAGAGAATATTTTAATATATTAGAAAGAAAATACTAATGCTAACTGAAATGCTATTGGCTAATATTTTCAAGGTTCTGATTGGCTGAAACCCAAAGAGTGAAGGAGGCTGTGGATGTTAGCTTCTGTTTTGCACTGTTCATATTAATGCATCTTAGGGCATATTTTATGTTGGATCTGTTAAAATATGCAGTTATAAACATGTTTAGAGCTGTTTTTATGGCTTTATGGATTTTACCTGTTAGCAGGTTCACTTCATTTACAGTAATAGAATAATGTTTGTTTTGAATACGGCTTTGTTAAATTTTGAATTTAAAAAAATAATTATGAAATTTTGTATAATATTAATCTTAAAACAGCGTTTAGGTAACAAAGTTGCTTTCTGTTTGTGAAGCTTTTAAACAAGTTGAGAAAACATGAAAATCCATCATTTCTTCTCTTTTAAACGGCTGCTGAGGGTTTTTGTACCCATTTGCGCCACTGATTGCCTCCCACGCTGCGTCTCCGACATGGAGACGTTCATTCCCTGGAGACCGGTGTGAAACAGCTTTCATGACAGCTTGCCTCATTATTTATTCCCAGTTCCCTCTAAAGACCTGCAGTCTGAGGTTCTACCAACCAAGGTGCAAAACGGGTGTGAGGATCCTCCTCACCGTCACTCCTGCAGATTAAAACCGGCTCCAAGGAGCTCATGTTGTGCCAGCGACCCGCTTGGTTTGCTCTGTGATGCTGCAACACTTGACTGTTTGCCCACCGGTGCCTCACAGATTGGAAAATGTTAGTTTCTGACTCATTTATTTGTGCCTCCTCCATTTTTTGCCGTCAGGTTTGCAGTCATCGCCTCAGGCTGTGCCAGCTGTCCCAGGCTGGTGTGTCGGAGAGAGGGATGCGGCGCAGAGTTCTGCTACCACTGCAAACAGGCGTGGCACCCGAACCAGACCTGCGACTCGGCCCGGCAGCAGCGGGCCCAATCCCTGCACACCCACAGCGGACACTCGCCCAGCTACACCCAGGAACAGGGGCCAGGTGAGTCCCCAACAGCCCAGACTCACTCCTCTCAGCCTCACCATCACTGGACCTAAACCAGGGATTAGTCGATTAATGGTTTATTAGATTAAAATTAGTTCCAATTGATTAATTTGTCCGCTTAGACTTTCTTTTAGTGTTGTAGTTTGGCCTCCATCCATCTGAGGGCGCCATGGTGATTCTTAGCGGAGTCGGTTGATACAAAAACAAAGATGGCAGCGCTATACTAGGAGAAGGAGTAACAGTTAAAACAGAGAGTAGAACGGCGCTTAGGGCCTTTGTAAATAATAATAATAATAATTTAAAAATTAGTTAATTTCAGCCATAAAATTCAAAACTTTTTAGATGAATCTTGGAAATTTTCTAGAAAAAAACAAACTATTTTTGAGTTTTAAAAGTTAAACATTTTTAAATTCTGAAACTCAGAAAATTTCTAAAATACAAATTTTCCTAAGAAATTTCCAAAACTAATCTTAAAATATCTTTGTATTTTCTATCAAATTTCTGACATTAGTCTCAGATTTTGCTCCTTCTACAGTGGTCCTAAAAAAATCTGCTGGCTCTGGTTTTGTGATCCAAAATGCAGTTTTTACTGTTTTCTTTTGAAATATAAACACCCAGTAAGCTCCTTACTTCTGTAAGAAGACGGGGAATTAAGTGTTTCTAGTATTTTATTTTTCTCTTCAGCAGTCTAAGAGGTTCTTGTTTTGTTACAAAATGTCTGAGTTTAATGATGCGAGACAACGGCGGTTTTTGGTTTTAATAGAGCTGATTAAAGAAAGTCATCGGTCGATAAACTAAACTCTGTCTGCTTCTGATGCAGCAGATTAAGCAGACTGTGCAGAGACTTCAGCAGCAGCATTTCCTGTTTGAAACCATCATTTTCACACCTTTCAGAGACTCTGACTTTGTCAACTTTATCACACGTCCATCTGCTCAGTCTGTCGGCTTCAAAGCTGTGTGATGCAGAAGCTGTGCTGCGTTCCCACCGCTGGAGGAAGTGTGAAGTGTTTAAATCAGTCATCTGTTTCTATTCTTAGCTCTGCAGCGTCCTGCATCCTGTCAAACCTTAAATGTCATCAAAGCTGCAGGTCAGACGCAGGATCATGTTTGGAGCTGCTGCACAGCGAATGCATTCAGCACAGCAGCTTTAGTTTGTTTCAGCTACAGATGTGCAAGCTTGATGCGTTTCTCACCTTGCACATTGAGCTTTGGTTTTGGGTTTTTTTTCTTTTGTTGCTCGAAGGTTTCAGATGATCAAACTAATTTTAACAGCCTGAGGAAATGGAAAAAGCAGATTAAAGATCCCAAAGCAACAAATCATTGACATCCATCAGTCGGGAGAGGGATAAAAGTCATTTCTGAGTGTTTGGGCTTCCAGAAAAACATTGGAGAAGATTCCCTGGAAAACATTCAGTGGACTGATGGAGCTAATTTCATTCCTAGTCAAACACGGTGGTGGCAGTATGATGGTCTGGGCTGCTTTGGAATAATTTGCTCTCTCCTGAAGGAGAACGACCAGGGATGCTTCTCTCTTTCGGAGTGGCTAAAAACAAAAGGTTTTTGATTGGCCTAGTCAAAGTCTGGACCTTAAACAGAACTTTTATGATAGAAAATTCTGATTTTAAAAGTTCTGTGAAGCAGAGTGAGACATATTTCCTCCCCAGTGATGGAAAAGATTCATAATTATAAATTAATAAGTTACATGTGTTTGAACTGAAACATTCAGGGGGAAAAAATCAGAAATAGGAGAAAACTGCAACAACTGCACTGCAAAAACACAAAATCATACCAAGTAATTATAGGAAGATTTTTAAAATAAGATGTAGGAGTTTGTTTAGAGTGAATATTTTATCCCACTGAAAAATTATTTCACTTAAATCATGGAAAAATATCATAAGTTAAATAATCTGCTAGTAGAACTAATACTTTTAAAATCAATATTAATGAATTAATGACTCTAAACAAGCTCCTGTTTCTGCTAAAACTTACATGTAAATTAGTTTTGTCTTATTTCAAGTGCACTAAGATATTTGCAGTGGAAACTAAAACACTTGGTAAGATTTTGTGTTTTTGCAGTGCATATTTTCTCCGTAAAGACACAAAACTGAAAACTATTTTTGGTCGGGTTGTGAGAAAAAAAAGTCCCAAATTTATATGAACTTCCTGTTTTGTAGAGATCAAGAACATCTGCTTGTAATTAACATGAAACTCGTTCTGGGCCAGACGTCACCAAGCATCACTTCTGTTTCCTCTCATGCAATCTGACAGACACGGAAAAACCAGCAGAAAGAAACGGAAAAATGTGGAAATGTGTTTTTACTGTGATGCAATCAGAAACACACCGCAGGTAAAACACCGCAGGATGAATCCATATCTACATGAATTCATTTAATCCTGTTTTGATTAAAAATCCATCCAGTAAATCCTCCAGCTGCCAGTTTTTATCTGCTAATCTTCAGTCCTGCGCCAAGTTTTCAGAAGGAAAAACCCCTGATGCTGTTTTTATTGAGGCATTTTTCAGCTACTTGAATCAACAAACTTGTCTTATTTCAAGGCTCCAAATATCCTCCGGTGTGATTATCACCCCGATGGAGAGTTTCTCAGCTTGCAGATCCTTCCTGCAGCGGCTTGAGAGTTTTATTTGTTTCTCAACAACCGGTCATTTCCTGGCAGCAGATAGAAAAAAACATGATTAGTTTCTATAAATGAAGCCCAGCTTCAGTTTTGGTTTCTTTAGAAGATGTTCAGAAAGGTTTCATGAAGTTCAGAGTTATTTATAAAAAAGGGAACTATAAGAAAAAAGTCCTTTCAGATGACTTGGTGGTAGAAAAAACTCCCGTCTCCCTCAGTTTTCCTGAAAACTGTGCAACCTCAATTCTCGCAGCGTCTAGAGCTTCGGTTCTGTTAAGAGGTTAAGAAATGTTCCATGAAATACAAACTTACAAACGTTAAAAGAAAAGTGTTTTCAGATGATTTAATGGAAGAAAGAACTCCTGTCTCTTTCAGTTTTTCTGTGCAGTCTCAGTTTTCTCAGCATCTGGGAAATTGGTTCTTCTGAAAGAGGTTCACAATTGTTTCATTAAGTATTTTTAAAAAGTAACAGTAAGAAAAATGTGCTGTCAGAAAATTTAGTGGAAGAAAAAACTCCCATCTCAGCATAAACTCCTGGAAGCAGCAGTTTAATGAATTAGAGGATCTGTCAGAGGTCCGATGTTCCCTCTGGTCAGACGTATCCTGAGGCGGAACCTTCTGACCTCGTCTCCTTCTGTTTCCAGCTGATGACATCAAGCCCTGCCCTCGCTGCGGCGCTTACATCATCAAGATGAACGACGGCAGCTGCAACCACATGACCTGCGCCGTGTGCGGCTGCGAGTTCTGCTGGCTCTGCATGAAGGAGATCTCGGACCTGCACTACCTCAGGTAGGCCCCGCCCCTCGCCTCGCAGCGCCGCGCCGCGCCATTGATGGTGGGTGAACTCACGTTGCTCCTCTGCTTCCCGCCGCAGTCCGTCCGGCTGCACCTTCTGGGGGAAGAAACCCTGGAGCAGGAAGAAGAAGATCCTGTGGCAGCTGGGAACGCTGATCGGAGCGCCGGTCGGGATCACGCTGATCGCCGGCATCGCCGTTCCCGCCATGGTCATCGGAATCCCGGTTTACGTCGGCCGAAAGGTGAGCAGAGTTCTCACTGAACACAATTAAAGCTGGTTTGTGTTTCTGATGTTCACTACAAACATTTGAGTTTATTCACTGGTATTTTATGTTTTAAATTATTCAAAAAACTTAATTTGTTTGCTTCATTTTTGAATTAGTAATAGAAAAACAGAGAAGAGAAAAATCTTAAATATTTGTTACTTTTGTTTTATTTTTTTTACTAAATTTAGTTTTATTCTATTTAAATTCAGGACTTTTCTATATTTATTTTAATTTTGCTAACATAACATTTTCTACATTTATTTTTTGTAAATTAATATTTAATTTCCATGTTTAGTGATGGAAGCAGGTGAGGGTGAATTGAAAAGAAAAGCTGAGTAACAGACATTTAATCGGTTTTAATTATCTGTGCAATAGTGAAAGTAACTTTGATAAATAAAAGTACAAATATTTCCTTGAATTTCACAACCTGCCATAACTCTTATTTGTTAAGTCAAATGAATATTTCCAAGGTAAAACTTCGGCCAGCGTTTCCATTTTTGTGCCGTTTCGCGCTGCATGCGGTGATTTAGCAACAGGAAGTGGAGGGAAGGTGACGGGACTTTTCCAGGGGAAATGACTGAAACATCAGCTGTGTGTTCAGCGCCTTCATTTGCACAACGTTATCTGATACGCGTGCAAACATCTTTATCAGTTCCAGCGAACACAGCTTCGTCTTTCCCGCACAGAGATCATTCATTCATTCATTCATTCATTCATTGGTTGGTTCTCTCGTTCATTCAGGTTTATGGTCAGTTCTCTGTCACCTCCAGGCAGCACAGGAAACAAACCACAGACTCACAGTTGGTCTGTCACAATCCCCCAGCGACTATCTGGAACTTACAGCGTTGCTCAATGCTGCTGCTGAAGTTTCACTTTGACCTCAACGATGTCAGTTTTCTAGAAATGACCAAAGCTGGCCTCAAGCTTTCAGCTAAAGCAGGCGAACATCAGCAAAGTGTAACAAGTTGTTTCTAAATGAGGAGAAGTGCTTTAATCTCTCATTTGACACATTTTCTTTTATTTCTGGTGTTTCTTGTGTTTGTTTATAAATATTAAATGAGATGCGATAATTTCCAGTCATGGACAAAACAGCGTTTACTGGAACAGGGTTGTGTGTTGAAAGCCGAGCCAAGGCCATGTTTGTGCTGCACTTATTTCTCTTTACCTCCATCTTCTGGCTGAAGGTGGAACTGCACATTCTTCCCATTTTTATGTTTTCAAGAGTTTAGATTGTAATTTATCCAGACTCTGGTTTTCTTATTGACATAAAACATATTAATAAAGGCAGATCAGGAAGCTCTTCTGCTGATGCTGTTGTAAGATCCTGGGTGTCCAGATGCTGTGATTCTCCTTTGTAGAAACAATTGGGCTCTTTCTCAGTGTCGAACATTTAATTTCCATATTTAGTGATGGAAGCAGGTGAGGGAGAATTGAAAAGAAAAGCTGAGTAACAGACATTTAATCGGTTTTAATTATCTGTGCATTATCTTTTCAGCTGTCCTGCACTCTGCACGTTTCAAAATAAAACGTTTCCAAAACATTTTACATTTTCATAACTCCAATTTTCATTCTTACACTATCTTGTTTTAAAGTGAAATTTATGAATTATTGTAAACCTAAAGTTTGAATATAAATCTGGGTTTTTCTACTGGCTGTTCTTTGTTTTCTGATACACAAGTTCAAATTTAGCAAATTACCTGAGAAGTTGTGATGTTTATATGAGATGTTATTGGGGTTTTTTTTGCAGATCCACGCTCACTACGAGTTGAAGAAGGCGTCTCGCCACAGGAGGAACCTGGCCATCACGGGGGGCGTGGCCCTGTCGGTCATCACCGCCCCTGTCATCGCAGCCGTCAGCGTCGGTAAGAAACGCTGGTGAATCTCTGCTGCTGCCTGAACACAAAGACGAAGCAGATCTTCTAAAAACCTTGAACTGCTTCCAGGCATCGGCGTTCCCATCATGCTGGCCTACGTGTACGGCGTTGTTCCCATCTCGCTCTGCAGAGGAGGCGGCTGCGGCGTCAGCAGAGGGAAGGGCCGCGGCGTGCGAATCGACTTTGATGAAGACGACGGACCAATCACAGGTGAGCTTCTGTCCAACCTTAGGCTGCATTCAGACCGTCCTAGTTTAGTCCACTATAATCCAACTCCAGTCCGTTTGCGTAGAAAGTCCGGTTCGTTGTGGGAGGTGTGACTGATGTCCACTGTAGGTCTCAGTTAGTTGAACTGGGGTTTGAAGTGAACAACAGTGCAAGGCATTCTGGGTAAATAAAAACCTCAACAAACTGGTGAGTTTAGCACTAAAGGAGAAAAGGCTCATGATCAAAAGAGGAAACCTCCAACCGCTAAAATCTGATGCAACTCCATTTTTGTTTCCATTTGGTGAAGAACAAAGTTGTCTTCTTCAGAGGTTTTTGTGTCGTTTCCTTCAGTGGTTCTTGGTGCAGCGCCCCCACAGGCCAGGAGGTGAACAAGCTTTTCAAAGGGTTTGGTTAGTTTGACACCAACCAAACTCTCAATGTGAAAGCAAAAGAGGAACCAATTTAGCCATTTCAGTATTCCCTGAATCTACCGACATTCAGATGTGAAAACAGCCAAATAGATTTATCTTCTGGATCTTACTGGGTTTATTTTCTCTCTCTGACTCTGCAGTGGCGGACGCGTGGCGAGCCCTGAAGTCTCCGAGTCTCGGAGAGAGCAGCCTGGACGGAGCGGTCAGCGGTCTGAGCACCACGTCCCCCAGCGAGGGCCTCTCTGTGGCCCCTGGGAATCTGGGAGACACTCCGCACTTCAACACGCTCGCCGGCGGCGCTTTGGGGACCCGAACCAGCAAGTACAACAGGTGAGGAGTCAGGTGGTTCTTTTGTTTTTATTGACTCTAACCGATCTAACTGATATCCTGACTGGGATGTTTTTGCTCCTCCAGGTTGGAAGTTCAACCAGGGGAACTGGCTAAGGAATCAGCCCAGAGAGAGACGGGAAGTCTGGGAGCAGGAAGCGACTGCGCCAGCACCCGAGGGATGGCCGGATCCATCATTTCCTCTTACACCTTACCCGACAGGTGAGAGGATGACTGACTGACTGAACGGCATCATGGTAGCTTTCAAGAAAAACAAAGTTAACTTTTTGGAAACATTTTCACTGGTGTAAAATAAGGACAGTGATGGGACTAAAGATTCCCCACCTGTCAGTCTTAAAACTGCAGCGGGCAAACTGGTACCAAAGAGGTCCAGAAGTCTGTGGAGGTTCAACCTCTTCATTTTAGATTTTTGGTTTATTTTAGAGCAACATACGCTGCACATATTTCCAGAAACATCCTGGTTTCAGCTGCCTCTGCTCAGACACTGGAGTTGATCTCAAAGAGATGAGCAATAAATGCTCTTTGGCTCATTTGCATGTCTGTTCTCTGGAAACGAATGTTGTTCAAAGTGTAAAAGAAACGTGTTTTCACACTGTGGTTCATGTTGCAGGACGAATTAGATTGCATTTTATCATCCTTATTAAAATAATCTCAAGTATTTGAACTGGTCAAACCTCAACTACAGCGTCTACACTCCAACAGTTGTAAGGTTTTTGGGAATTGGGGCCATTTTGTATTAAAAGAGCAACATATTCTTTAAAACTTACTTTAGTGTCAGTAAGAACTTACCTGTGGGTAAAACTCAGGGCAGCTGGGCGTCTTGCACCGGCCACCAACTACATGTCTGATGAAGAAGAGTGAGCTGTCAGTGTTGAATATAAAATGAGGCTGGCATAAATTTAATATTTCTTTGTATTCCTGGATTTTTAAAGGACTTCAGTTCTTTTGATCCAGAAGCCTCACGCTGACTGACTCGTCTTAAATCTCCTCAGGGACTGCACCAACCTGGAGATCCAGGTGGACATCGAGACCAAACCCAGTCATCTCTGCCTCACCAGTGAGGAGGACCTAGCTCCACAGGCAAGCTCTGCTGCCATGGCGACTGCCTCAGGAGGGGAGGAGCCTCAGGACTGCAGCTCCAGAAGGGGCGGGGCTTTGGGACTGTCGCCAGGGGCATCAATCAGGGAGGGGCTCAGAGACGTGACCCTGGCCCAGCCGGAGAGCATCCGCAGCGACCTGGAGATGTCGGACACCCAGTCGGATGACATCGCGGAGCTGACGTCGGACGACTGCGACTCGCCTCATCCCAAAAGCTGCCAGCAGCTGCAGCCTCCCTCCTGCAGATCCCTGAACCCCCCCACCGACGGCCTTCACTGTCCTGCGGACAGCAACGTCATCCTGTACGTCTGAGAGGCACAGCTCTCAGGATTGCACAAAAACTGACAAAACCCTGAACATTTACCTTCAAACTTTGTTTCCTTTTCCTCCTATCATCTCTCGTCAGCTGCTTTAAGGTCTGAAACACGGATGCAGGTGTTTGTTTCCTCCTGTCTGTCTTATCGATCTACCGGCCAGCCTCCTTTCTGAGTAAATGGTCAGGGTTCTACCTCTGAGATTTGTTGTTTACTCTTTGGTGCAAAATGCCTTGGCTTCTTAAGCAAAAAAGAAAATGAAACAAAAAAGTACAAATTTATAAGAAAAAATACAAAAATGAAATGTTAAAATGGGGTGAAAGTTACCAAGCACAGCAGAAAGAATCAGACTGGAGAAGAAACTGATGTGTGTTTGAATGGAGACTTACAGCTTTTTTCTGCTTCTGCTGCTTCTGCCATCAACAAAAGTATTGTTTGTTTGTTTGTTGTTTTTTTTGCATCGTGCATGAGTCTGCATGAGCCATTTCTCACCTGGAGGTTTTAAAAAGGCAGCGTGTTTCTCTTATACAGTTTACCTTTAGAGGACGAAGCCGCACTTGGATGTTGCTTTTCCTTCTGGAAAGAGGATGAGGAGTAGAGAGGAGGAAGGAAGGAAGGAGAAAAGGATGGAAGGAAGGAAGAGTTTGCACACGCTGCAGAAACAAACAAATGAGAGATCTGATGACGATGGACCAAAACAGCTCAGAGGAAAAGAAACATTTATACAAATCTGAACCAAGTCTGTGAGTCTAAGATGATTTTTGTAAAAAAAAAAAAAGCCAAAAATATTTAGATGATTTTATTGTTGCTTAATCGTTTGAAACATTTTGTAGCAAAACTACTGAATAGTTTTATTTAATTAAAAAGTATACCTGTATAAATATATAAAATATTCTAGAATCACATAAATTTTTATGTTTAGTGAGTGACAATCACAGATTCTTTGTCTATTCAGCCTAGACAAAGGAAAATATTGATTGTTCTCATGTATAAAGATATCGATATCAGTTATCGGTATCGGATATGATGCTGTTTTGTGCCCTTTGATATAAACTTTCTGAAGACTGCAAGCCAAAAAATTCCCCTTTTAGAAAGAAATATTTACCTAAAACAATCAATAAACTTATTTCAACATGTTATTGATGAGCATTATTATCAGTAATTGCTGAAACAGGTATTGTAATATTGGTATTGGTTATCAGTATCGTATATCGTACCGTTTCATGTCTTTTGAGTTACCCTTAATGTAGACTGGCTAAATAAAAAAAAAATACTTTTGGATAGAAATATTTACTTAAGTCAAACAAATTTATTGAAAAAATTTAATATTGAGCAAATTATTGATTATTGCTGAATCAAGTATTGTTATATTGGTGTTGGTTATTGTCCAATTATCTGAGATGTTTAATTTAAACCTTCTGAAGACTCCTTAAGCCAAAAAAAACCCTTTAGGGCAGAAATATTTACCTTAAACAAACAATAAACATATTTGAACATGTTATTGAGCAGCTGGTTTAAATCATTTGTCATAAATTCTAATTTTTCAGGTCGTTCACATAATGCAATAAAAATTACTTTTAGCTAGAATCTGAACTGTCAGGCTGCTTCTCACACATTTCGTCCGTCACAACTCTCCCATACTTTGTTTCTGGTCCGTGTCGTGGTACCAGTCTGGCCGCTCACTGACCAGTAGGGCTGGTTTTGGTGGTTCTTGCCTTGTAAAATGGCACCTGTCCAACCCAGTTTTATGTGCATGAATGACAGAACATGTGATGAATGTATTGGTGTGATCCACTTTGTCTTTTTTTTTTTTTTGACTGAGCACTTGTGCACTTTATCTGAATGTCTTATTTATCTTTTTTAATGTGCTTGACATCATCTGTTGCTGTAAACATGTTTACTTGAGTGAAAAACAAAAGTCTGTGGTACAACCAAAAAAAAAGGAACATTTCTGTTGGATGGAATGAGAGAAACGTTTGCCTCCAAAATTTTATCACTCAGTATTTTTGACCTTAAATTGTATTTTTTGTGTCTTTTTTTTAATCAACGCTGTGATGTAAGAACTAAACATAATTTATTATATTTCATTCCTTTTTATAACTTTGTGTTGCTCTGGTCAGCCAGTATCACTTGTGAACTCGTCGTTTTGGAGCCAAACCGTGAGCTTCTCTCAGTCACAGCTTGACCCGTTTCTTAGCTTTGGATCACCTCCGTGCTTCTGTTTGAAGAGGTTCCCGGGAACCTTTTTCTCCATCTCAGAGTAGCTTTATGGATTCTGCTGCTTACGTGACTTGGCGGTGCTGTTTCTGTCTACATACGTCACTGGTTTTTGCCTATTGTTCAGAATAAACGAATGTACCACAGACGGAAAACTGGGACTTCCTGAAAGAGTCCGAATGAGTGTTACGTCCCTTTAGGAACACAGGTGGTTCTGTCTTTATTTGAAATGGTTTATAGATAGCAATATTTAAGTGTTATAACTAAAGGAACTGTGTTTTTTTTTTGTTTTGTTCTTGTTGCGGTTAAAGCCTCCGTTTGATGAGAGGCTGAACATGCAGGACTGTGAGACTGGAGTCTTTTTTGGGGGAAAATGAATAAATAAACACAATTTTATGTTGCACCAAAGCCATGTTTTGTTGTCTGTTACAATAGCCATAAAAACAATAATGATTTTGCTGCACAACTTCACATCAGCTGTTTTTTCTCTATTGACTTGCAAAACTTTTCCAAACTTCTCGGAGTGTGTAGACATTTTTTCATTAGAATTGTTGTGTGTATTTTGTTTTAGACATTGACTCATTGGGATGATAACAAATAAACTCCATCTCAAAATTTGTAGCAGACACCTGCAGGCTTTGAAAGTTCAATAAATTCATCAACCTTGGCAAAGTCTAAAAAGCATGATACTGCCTCCACCGTGCTTCACTTTCAGTGATATACCGTATGGACTTTTGGTTTCCTGAGCTTTAATTACAGTCAATGAGCTAAAACCTTCTTCCTGCAATTGCTAAAATGTTTATGCAATTATAACAAAAACAATATGAAAAGTACAATAAAAAAATCTTCACATAAAATATCCTTCAAACTACTAATTCGTCAGTTACAAAAAAAAAACAGGCAAATAAAATATAATTGGAGAATAAGAAGACAAAAAACATTTACATTTAAATGTGTAAAGTACGGTATGTATTTTTGTCACCGGCTTCTACACCCCGGATCCTCCAGGAGGCGCTGTTGCATCTCGTAACCGGATGTACAGCCCAGAAGAAAACGACTTTGCGGCTGGGCCGTGTGTTTATCTGCCGTAAAGCGGAGGAAGGTTAAAGTAACTCGGATAAAAGAGTCAAAACTGGGTAAATTAAGACGTTTGAATGCTTTTCTTTTTACTTTCTGCTGTATGCAAATGCGGCTCATCAGAGTTTAGTTATTTGGTATAAAATCGTATTTTTGTGTGGATTTAGGCCCGTTAGCATTAGCTTACTGTCATTGATGGAGAATCTACGGACATATTTCAGTCAGTACTCTCTGTTCTAATTAGATCCACGCTACTCATTATATAAAACCTTATGTTTATTGTAAAAACGTTTTTGTTTTAAGTTGACTAGACGTTTCCGAGCCTCTTGTGTGTATATGTATCTGTTAGCCGCTTGGCTAACACGGAAAAATCTTCACTGCAGCCGAAGAAAGAATCTTTTCTTACTGTTTCCGGATATTAACCCACTTTAGAATTGTTTTTGTTCATTTAAAGTCTTTTTACTACATCTAGGAAACCTCTCTGCGCCTTTTGTTTCAGATAAATGTCCTTTTTGTTCATTAAGAGAAACAATTTTTCACTGAATGTATGATGTATTAGAATAACGGATTTATTTACGCTATTAGGGATATTTACTCATCATTTGGAGAAAGATGCACAGAACAGTCTTTTTATTTATTTGTATTTTCATGACAAACAGAAGAAAAAAGGACATTTGTTTCACTTTTTCCTTGGGCAAGCGAAGTTGGCAATTTGAAGATATAAAATTAATAGAGAACAGAATACTGAATGTGTGATGTTAGAATATAAATATTATTTCAATGAACCAATATTTTTCAAAATGACGGGATTCTTAAGGTGATCTGTTTACTTTATATAATTCTGAACTTTCATCTATGAATATGTTGACATGAAGTTGAGTTGAATATTTGTATGAAAGTTTTAAAAAATCAAGTCTTTCTTTTTCTGTGTCTTTCCTGATTCTTTTCTGTATTTCTTTTTTCTGCCTTCCTTCCTTTTTCTTTCTATCTTTCTTTATCTGTTTCTTTTTTCTGCCATTTTTATGTCTTTTTTTTCTGCCTACCTTCATTTTTCTCTCTGGTCAACCCCTGTTATTTTGTGGCTATCTGCTCCTGTTCTAGATTGTTCTACAGCCTGAATCATCTTTTATTTTGATATTTTTTTAGTGTTAACTGCTTTCCATCCAACCTTTCCTCTATCTTTTGTTTTGCTCTCTTGTTGGCAGCATCATGCCGTTTGTGGACGTCCAGTCAAGGCTCGGCATCAACGTAGACCGCTGGCTGCTGCTGCAGAGCGGCGAGCAGCCGTACAAGCGGGCGGCGCGGTGCCATGCCTTTGAGAAGGACTGGGTCGAGTGCGGCCACGGCATCGGACAGACCCGGGCCAAAAAGGAGTGCCAGCTGGAGTTTGAGGATTTCTACGAGTGCATGTACCGGCAGAAGACGGTGAGTCCCTCTGGTAGTAAACTCATCAGCTCCAGATGATCAAAGCTTTGACGTGTATTGGATGTATTGGGACAGAATCAGAATTTCTGCTAAATGAGGTCAATAAAACCTCAGGTAAACAATGTGTCATTTTTTTAAAAGCTAGAAATGGTTCCAAATGTGTGGAAAAATACAAAAAACATGAAAATGTATTATTTTAGTAATCAATTATTCAGATACTTCATTGGATAAAAAAGTGGTGCATCCTGCAGGTTATTCAGCCACTTCAGACTCTTTAAACAATATTACAAATACATTAAAAGATGCAAATAAACAAATCAATAAAATGTTTAAAATAAACTTTTAATTGCCTAAATTGCAATAAAAGCATTCTCTTAGTGAACTCTTGATTATTTGTAGCAAAGAATGCATCTGGAGCTAAAAAACTATTTTCTTCTATCCTTGACATCGATATGGTGTAGAGCTGATCTGGTGATTATTATTCAATTAATTTTTTTTTCTTTTACGTAAAAAGTCCCAAGCCGGAACCTTTGTATTCTGTTTCTTGTACACCATAAATCAGACGCACAACATCCACAAACAACAGTTCTGGAAACCGAAGCTGTTTCTCTCGGCCCTCTGGTTTTTAACTGATCCGATCAGACGCAGGAAAAGACTTGTTGTGTTCAAGTCGTGCTGAAAGGAGTTAACCTTCAGCAAAGCTATTCAGGCCTGAAGTAGCATCAATGCTAAACATGTTGCTAGTGCTAATGTCAGCGTCCACGTTTCTGAAGAAGCTTCTTGAATGATCAGGAGTTCCTGAAATAGTTAAACTTTGAAATTTGCTCCAATCTGATGGTTGAAGAACAGATTAAAAACATGAAATTTATTTGTTGTTGCCCTCATATGCTTGTTTTTTCAATAATATTGCAACAAAAATGGTACTTGTATTGAAAATGTTGCTTATTTTGTCGATGCCTAGTTTTCAATTAATTACATAGCCTTCTATTAACTAAATTAAATGTTTCCCACCACTGTTTTCTTTTTTTGTCAAATTCTGACTCTGAAATATAACTGATGTTTATCTGATGTTACCTCCATCCTGGTCCTCTGCATCCTCCCTGTTGGAGGAGCGTCCTGACATGGAGTCGGTGCCTTTCATCCTGTTATCTTCACCTTTGACCTCGTCTTTTCTTTGTCCCTGCAGCGTGAGAGGATGTACGCCATCCGTGCGCAGCGTGACAAACTGATAAAGGAGGGGAAGTACACACCGCCCTCTCACCACACCGGCCAACCTGACCAGAATCCATGAAGGATCTGATCTCAGCTCAGGTTCTGACGGATTTCACCATTTCCTGTTCCGCTGTAAAAATGTGCAAATAATAAATGTTAATACCTACCGTGCTTCTAATGTCGTCTTTCCTTCTTGTTCCATGAACCAGATGTTATCAATTGGATCAGATTCTGTTTTTGTTCCTTTTTGTCATAATTCAATGTTTCAGATAAAAAGAAAAGTTTAGTTTACAGTATGTAGAGCCAATTTACAACAAATGTTATCTCAAGGAATTGAAAGATAATTTCAGTTCATACATTCCAACTGATCTTAGTTATCAAACAGTTTAACAAACCAAGCAGATTGCATCGAGTCAATAGTTGTTTCCATTCACCATATGATTGTGCAAATTTGAATTATGGAAATAAATTTGCTTAAAGCAAATGCCCCAATTTAACTTTTATTTTCCACTAAAATGTTTTTGCGCCAGGATGAGGTGTGTGTGTGTTTTTGTTTGTTTTTGTCGGCTGTCTCAAAATTAATGTATTTCGCAAAACTGAAATGAAAACACTTTTTTCGCGTGAGTCATGATCAATGATTGGCTGTTACTGCAACCGGAAACCACGAAGAAGACGACAGGAAGTGGCAGGAGGATGGTGGTGTTGTGTGTTTTCCCATTAACAAACTTATTCACATGGGATTTAAATCCCTTTTATTTAACGGAAATTCCGCAATTGCAACATTGTGTTTTTCAACATTAGCGGAATATCTACAAAGTTTTGTGCACATTTGTAATGGAAACGCAGATATTTGTTTGCAGCATTCTCTCCTCAGGGACGAACATGTAGCGACATTTAAGAAAACGACCCGAGTAAATAAAAAATGCAATTTTTAAATGATCTCTGTATTTATTGAGTATCCTGGATCTAAGTGGAAAAATGTTCTAGTTGTTAAATCATAAATACGCGATTGAAAAAAACTTGTTTATTGGTCGTTTCACCAAAGACGATCGGCCTGATTATGATACATGTGTAGAAACGAGAAATGATTTAAGAAGTAGGCTAAAATATCTCGAAAAGAAACATGTCTTGCTCTGAACTTAATAAGTTCTGATTAAAACAGATACATTTAATATGGAACATCACAGTAAACCTTGTTAAGTGACAGAAACGCCAAGCGATTTTTGTACGAAGGTTTTCTGGCCACAGATAATCGAGTTCTTGGTTGGACATTTGGAAAAGAAAGGAAGAGTGAGGGGGGGGGGGTGTGGCCTAGTCAAAGTCACCTTAAGCACGCAATTAAAGGTGAGATACTTTTTCACAGCACTGAATGTGTTTGAAGCACATTTTTAACAAAACCATACTACAAATTAATGACATTAATTTAGTCGTTTCCCTTTAGATTTTTGTTAAATATTTCACCGGCATCCTGCATGTTTTAGTTCTCTCCCTGGTACCAACAACCTTTCAGCAGGTCAATGTTCTTCTTAGGCCTTTTAACGAGCCATGATTGGATCCAGGTGCGTTAAACCAGGGAGAGACTAAACCATGCAGGATGTCGGCCCTCAGGGACCCACTTTGGGCCCCCTGTGCTAAACAGCCATCAGACGCTAAAATCAGCTGCTCTCATCAATAACACATCCTCAGATTGATTTATCATTCATTACCTCTGATGAATTATTAAAGGTCCAATCTGCGGTTCTGGTGGTCGATGTTCTGCTGAGCGGTCTGGTTGGATCTGGCAGTAATCTCTCCCTGAGGACGGAGCCCATCATTCATATGCAGGATGCTGCTTTACATGCAGGTTAGAATCCATTTCATCTCGATCAGATCCAGCAGAGTTCATGCGCCACCACTAGATGGCGCCACAAGCTCAGAGAATGGACTCAATAGTCCAGCTGAAATAATAAACTGACCTGCAGCTTAAATGCCTTTTAAATTCATCAGTTTGGAGGTTTGAGATGTGCAATATGTAAGTGTTAAATGTTTCACTTTTTCATTCTACATATTCTGTAGGGATTCGCAATATATCGGCATTAGCATCGGTATCAGTCCGATAAGCAAAATGATATTTATTAAACATGTTTATGTTTCAGGTGGTTTTTTCATGTACCAGTGATACTGGTGTAGTCTTTTTTTTAATTGTGTAAATAATTTTGTTAAATATCAGGTATTGGCCATAACAGCCACATTAATATTGGATATGATATTGATCAAAATTTTTACATCGGTGCTTCATTAATATTTATACAAACCATAAGCATGGCATCGGGTCACAAAGGCTAAACCAGACAGAAATCAGCGGCTCAAAGTGAAAATAGCAGATAATTATTGATACACTGCAGATGATTTACAGCATCTCATGATTTCTTGTTCCTTTATCACATGGATTAAATTGTCTAAATTGAATTTTGTGTCCTCACTATTCGTTGAAGGTCACAAACTGCAGTTTAAGTGGAATAAATTCACGTCTGGATTATCAGCTCAATAATTAGCTAAAGTGGAGAGAATCAGGACCGACGGAGGTTTGAACTTTGAACTTTGCTTGTGTTTCATGCGGCTGCACAGATTTTTAGTGTCTGTTTGTTCAGGTAGATAAACTGATGTTGTGATGAGTTTGAACAGCTGCAACAAAAAAAGTTTTCTTGGCTAATTTCTCTTAGCCAGGGGTCGAATGCTGGGGATTTGACTTTTGGTCACTCACAGCATGCTGACCTTATAAATATGTCAACTTTAGAGAAAATGAAAAAAAATTAAGAAAATAATATGTGGAGTAAATATAAATAATACATAGATCCAATTATTTCTTTTCCTTTTTACATATAAAAGGCAGATTGTGGCAGTGAAAATGATTATTTTGTTTCGCAGCAGAGTTTCCATTACAGGTGTGTGAAAATCTTTGTCAATATTCTGCTAATGTAACAGAAAACAACAGATAACCTCGTGGTCCAGATGTTCTTCTGCTATTTTATTCTCCTTGGGCATACTGTCCAAACATAATATGCAAATTATTCTTTTTGTAGATGATTCTCTGTTGTCCAAAACAGCCGAGTTCTGCTGATCCGATCTCTAAGACTCAGAACCGAGTTGGTTAAAATCTAAGTAGATCCAAAGTTGTTGCTTGGACTTTTTGTTTCAGTTATTTTCTCTTTTCATCTTTTCTTTATTGTTTGCTTGTTCTTTCAAATATGTAAAATTTTCTATAAAAACTCAAGAAATTTTAGATTAATCTCAGAAAATTTCTGACAAAACAAGTTATTTTTGCAAGAGAAAAAAATCAGAACATTTCAAATAAATGTGACTATTGGAACATTTCCCAGTTTCAAAAACTCAGAAATTTCCATGTTGTTTTCTTGAGACTTTCTGAGATTAATCTGAAAATGTCTCAGTTTTTGCCGGAGATTTACTCCTTTTTGTTTACATGCAGTGGCCCTGTAGGTGCAGGATGGCAGCGGACACAGACAGGAATAACTCCAGATATTCCTCCAGATGTAATAATTCGCATTTTGAGGCTTTCCTCCAGCTGTGAGCATAAAGGGATTATTTCAGACCCAGATTAACCGAATCATGTGATGAAAACGCGTGGCTCAGTTTCCCCCCCTTTTTCCTGAGTAACTATGAACATATGAGTCGGTGCTGCAAGTATTCCGCTGTGAACGCCCTCCTCGCTCCAAACCGAGGGGGGAAATGTGTGCGCGCGTCACGCTCTGGCAGAGCTGCGGACATGACGCAGGGGTACACCCGAAATCTCGGTTTCCGCGACGTTTACCACAGTCAATAGGCATGGGTTAAAGGGATGGAGCCGTGAACGCAGCCTATTGAAGAGACGGAGCGTGGACCGAGGAGAGGAGGGCTGTTGGAGGTGGAGGGGGGCTTGTTGAAGGCAGGGAGTGGAGAGAGAGCAGGAGGAGGAGGACAGCCATTACCATCCAGGACCGCCGCTCGCGCTTCCCTCTCCAGCCTCGAATAATCGGCGGAGACGTTTGGAAGAAGAGAGGGAGCGGAAAGCGGGTCGGTGGAGGTGGAAACATCCCTCCATCTTTTCATTCATCCTTCGCTCCAGAGGAGAGGCAGCAGCGGAGGCAGCCGCGCCGGCCTCCCTCGCTCTGCGCTCGGACTCGAGGACCGCTGCTGCCCCGGTGAAGGTAAGCGGCTCCGGAGCTTTCACAAAACTAACATGTTGGTTTTTATTTGTATTTTTTCCTGACCTGTCATTCCATCACATCCAGTCCCGATAAACCCACGAGTTAGTGTTTTATTGGAACCCTATCGGGCATCAACATGTTGATCATTGGCTCAGTGATGATCAGTCATTTCATTTGGTTTCTGTCGCCGTTTGCCTGAAAACGTCCCGTTTCTGCTCATGGTCTGTGCGCTGAAGCTGGAGCCAAGCTGAGAGGGTTTCTGGGTCGTGAGAAGGCTGGACGGCTTTCTCAGCAGCTTCACTCGCAAATGGATAAATGTAATTAGTTGGTGTTACCCATTCTCGGACAAAGAGCCGATTCCCTGCTCCCAGGCTGCTCGTGCGTGCACCGAGCGGTTTTGGCTCCATGTCTGCGGTCCATTCATGCACACAGATCCTTTTCCTCCCAGCGGAGCAGAATGAAGCGGATGAGTACAAAGCAGGTGGACATAAATCACAGCATTACGCACCTCAGGTGTGACTGTCGGTATTGATCCGGGCTGTTCCTGCAGCCAATTAAAACAAACGACACCCTCCATCATCGGCTCCACCTGCATGGATCTCTGAGGAGCCCCGGCATCAATACAACCTGTCTGTCTAAAAAAAAACCACTGGTTACCAAAGAGCAGCCGGAGGGGAGAGGAAAAAATTCAGGATTCAGACCGATCTCCCCTCCTGCTGCTCCGGAGCAGATGGTCGTCCCCGTCCGGCCTTATGCCGGGCCTTCAGCTCCCCGACATGACCAAACTGGCTATTATTTGTCTATTCAGAATCGATTAAATCCAGCATAAACTGTTAGTTCTTGCGATTAATCGAATATAAACACACATTGTGATGAATGAAACCCCTGAGGATAAAGCAGAGTATTGCTGCTGGGGTGTGCAGTAGTTGAGTTTCATATTAGGGATGAAACGATTAATCGTAATGAATCTAAATAAATGTAACCTGCAATAATTTATTAATGGTTAACCGTTAATGAGAGTATACAGACTAAAAAAAACAGTTTGCTGAAAAAGACAACATATTCTGAGCAGTAATTAAGCCAAGAAAGCAAAGATTTTCCAATTAAGATTTAAAACACTCTTCAGACTCGGAGGTGGGAAAGGTCACCAGGTCTGATCATGGATGTTTGGCAGAAACATGCCAGGAAGTGTAGCTGTTGCGTCTCTAGTGGAGAAAACTGGGTCAGAGTTTTATTAGTGATCACATCTGCTCCTCAGATGGAGGGCTGCTGCTCTGTTTGTCTGGTGAACTGGAGATCCCATCAGCCGTCGGTTGATCCCGAACAGGAATGCTGTTCTGGAACGACAGGAGGACATTCCGGCCGTTTGGACCGTTGGGCTGCGAGCGTCAGCTTGACTCCTCGTATCTCTCCGTCCTTCCTGTTGTTTTCTCACCCTGCTTATGCTTGGTCACAGAGTCCCTCTGTTTACATTGGTCCGACCACACACACACACACGCACACACACACACACACACACACACACACACACTGCTCAGCCTGAGCTGTGGGAACCGACCCTGGCTGTGAAATATAAATC
The DNA here is from genome assembly GCF_002775205.1 of Xiphophorus maculatus. Classification (NCBI taxonomy): domain Eukaryota; kingdom Metazoa; phylum Chordata; class Actinopteri; order Cyprinodontiformes; family Poeciliidae; genus Xiphophorus; species Xiphophorus maculatus. Next base: position 13,356,122 of record NC_036455.1, on the reverse strand, counting down.
AGGAGAGCCTCTCGGACTGAGCTGCTGCTCTTCGTCACGCCGCCCCAGTGTGAGGTTATGTCCTATAAAGGTCAGCTTTCAGTTTGTAGAAGCGGAGGGTTGATTATTTAATAATGCTTTGTTTGAGTTTGTTGAGGAGCATCTTTCTTTCTCTGCATTGAAAGTGAAGGAGATTAATTATTGAAGTAAAGGAAACTGGTTTTAGGTTTTCTCTCATTTCCTTTGCTTCTTGGTGTTTTTTCCACCTGATAGTCCAGTAGATTTGGTTCAATTGGGAACTAAAGTTGTAACATTTGCTACATTCCAGCTGCTGTGGTTCTTTCTCTGCTCTGAGTCAAACCAGCCAAACCCTTTGAGCAACTTGTTCCCCTCCTCGCCTGTGGGGGCGCTGCACCAGAAACCACTGAAGAAAATAGCACAAAAACCTCACAGAGCATAACTTCCTTCTTCACAAATGTAAACACAAAATGGAGTGGCATTAGATTTTTTCAGAATTTCTCTTTTCTCTTTGGTAAAAGACGACAACCCACATCTCCAGCTAGCGCTAGGCTAGCACGTTTGTTTTGGTTGTATTTACCCAGAGTGCACTGCACTGTAGTCTGCTTCCTGCTTTTGGAGTGGTCTCCAGTTTTTGGTGTTCACATTTGCATTCGAACCGCATGGTGCGTCTGCCTACAGACTGTTTGCTTTTTTGGTCGACTTCAGAGTTTGAATCCAATTGTGTTTGAATTATTGAACCAAAGAAAACAGTTTTAGGTTTTCTGATGTTTTCTTTGCATCTTTGCTTCTCAAACTGCTCCTCTCCAGGCATTGACAGAGATTTACAGGAGGAGAGATTACATGACTATCTGGGTCCTACCATGGAGAATTAGAGCCGTTAAGAAAATAAAAGAAACAAAATTACGAGTCATAAGACTATGAAAATAAACTTGTACAGCAATAAAGTGGAAATAATACGAGAATAATATTATGAATAAAGACACACACCCTGGAGAAGTAGAAAACCTTCTCTGAGTTGGAGTGAGGTCCGTCCCCCATTGGCCCAGTTTAAGGCTTCAATCCCACCAGCCCTGTTTAGTCCACTTTAATCCAACTCCAGTTCATTTGTCTAGGAAATTCACTTTTCTTGGGAAGTTGCTTAATGCCTAATCAAACTCTGATTCTGACCAAAAAACAAACTCTGGTTTACCTACAAATCTCAGTCTGGGTTTGGTTGAAGTGAACTCTGAATGCATATCTGAACTCCAAGTGGACTACAGACCGCTCCAAAAACAGGAACTGGACTACAGCGCAGGGGATTCTGGGTAAACACGCTAGCTTAGCACTAGCAGGAGACATTGTTCCTGGTCTTTTTGGTCTTTGTTAATTTTTCTGACAGAAATCCAAGAAACTGCAAGTATTTAATTCCTGTAAAACTTCTGTTTTACATTCTTGGAAAGAAAACTTTGTACTTAAACTGAGATCTTTCAGTTATTTTTAAGTCATATTTGAGTTTATATGCACACTACATCTAAAACCTGTGCACTTAATAAGAAGGAAAGTGGTTTAAAATGTTCAACCAACAACATTTTAAGTTTTAAGTAAACTAGCAGGTGAAATTCTTTATCATTACTTCCAGAAAACTACTTATATTTTTTGTGAAACGAAAGTGGTGACCACATTTTTTCTTTAATTCTTTAATTTTACCAGCATTAAGTGAGTATTTGCAGATTTGTTTGGACTGTAGAAGAAGTGGAAGGTGTCTTCAAGCAGGAAGTGATCTCACTGTTTCTTGTACTGGTACTTTGTTCTTCTTCTTCTACTTCTTGCAGCTGTAATGACACGGTGCGGCTTTGAAGCCTCCGTTCTGGCTCTATTTATAAAACCCTTCGTTTCAGTGCCACTGAGTCACTGTCAGCCAGCAGCAGGGAGGCAGCCACACACCACAGAACCGCAGGGAGTTCTGGACGGGCTTGGACCCTTTTCCTCGCAGCGTTGCCGGGGAGACGGCTGGATCCAGGAAGCGGGGTTTCTGATGGCGGTTTATCCAGCAGCAGCAGGAGGAGGAAGGCTTTTGGCAGCTGGAGTTTAGATGGAAAACACAGATGTTAACCTGAACATCCTCGCTCTGCAACGTTCAGAGAAAAATAAAAGCTCAGATGGAAGTTAGTCTGAACACTTCATAGGGTTTTTCTGAGGCAACTTTGTTTTGTGGTAAAATGTTTGCAGATTAATTGTACAAAAAGTTGATTCCAGTAACTGCAGAGACTTTTATTCTGAAAGATTTGTTGATTTCCTAAAGAAGAAGAGAATAATTTAAAATCCAAAATGAGTAGTTTGATTAGCCTGCAGGGATTTCAGGAGAGCTGAGCTTCTACTCCAGGATCTGCAGGTCTTTAAATCATTTTGCAGCCTCAGGAACTTGGAGGTCTGATTTATTGATCCAGTGATGGACAGTTTGGAGCATCAGGCCTCCAGAGTCCAAATAAACATTCAGACACACATTCAGCTTTTTTACGTCTTTGCTGCGTTTTCTTTTTTTCCATGTGATGCCTGCAGTTCATGCCAGAGAAGCAGGTTGAGGTTTAAAGAAAATGAAGAAGAAGGTTTTAGAAACCTGGTCTCCAAATGTTTTTTTATTTACTCTTTTGGTTCATTCCAGTTTGATACTAGAGTCAAGATTTAAAACGAAATGATAACTACGCCTGTCACAGTAAATCAATTAATCACATGATAAATTAAAGCAAATTCAATCACTTTGATTTGCAGGATTTATTATTTTCTCTCTTTCTACCAAAAAGATGAATAAGTCTTCAGTCTGGTGCTTTGGTCTCAACTAAAACTTTTATCAGTTTATCATCCAGCAAAATTTGTTATTGTGAAAACTCACATGAGAATTTAGTTTTAATTAAGGAGCTTTCACACCAGACATGTTTGGGTCCGATTAATCGTTCCAGTCCTGCCATCATCTCCTCCAAACGGCTGTTCTGGGTCAGGATGACGATATTTAACCTGCTAACTGAGGCATCGAGTCTTTCCACTTCAGCATCATGTTAAAACACACGTGATAATCGATTTAACCCAGTTTTTATTCCTCTTCCTCACTAAATATTTTGCATCATTCATAAAGACTCAATCTCACTCCACACCATCAATGAATTATACAGTTTCTCCTCAGTTTCTAAAGCCTCTGACCTCCTTTTCCCTCATTCATCTCCTCCCTGCAGTGTTGAGGCGTGATGGAGTCGTCAGATGATGATACTCTGAGCGAACGCTCCTGCGTCAGCGAGCCGTCTTTCCGCACCGAGCGCTCTGGTGGCTCGCTGTCTCCGTGCACGTCGGGTCTGGTGGGGCCGCCGGGGGACACTCTGCCGTGGAATCTGTCCAAGCACGAGAGGAGGAAACGGAAGAGCCAGGACTCGGTGCTGGACCCGGCGGAGAGGGCGGTGGTGCGCGTCGCAGGTGAGGAAATCGTTCTAGCTGCTCGGGGGGTGTGTCTAAAAGCAACGCATTGGCAGCGTGTGTTGTTGAAGGAGGAATAAGTTTGTTCACATGATAAATCATTAAAAAAACATGCTGCGCCGTCATCGTCTAACTACTTCCTGTTGTCTTCGTCATGGTTTCCACCAGTGGGAACATCCAGTTATCGATCATATTGATCGGTTCCTAATATTGGCAATGTGGGTAACCACTCAGGGCGGCATCTTGTAGGGGGAGTTTATTTTCAAAAATTAGTGTATTTTCATTAAGTAAATTTCATTCAGAGTTCATAGTCAATGGAAGGATTTAACTCACAGGATTTTTCTGTTTAGTTTATTTTTTAAAGAAAGATGAAAAGACAAGATTATGTTAACAAATACTGGATTATTATTGGCTAATTAGATTTTATATTTCTCATATTTTTGTGTGTCCCCTTTAAATGTCATGTATCACTCAGAGCTCCTCTCACATCAACACACTGACATTTTCTCTGATATCTTCTGTATGGTTTGTTTCTGGATAGATAAACAAGCAGTAAAACATGTTTTTGATGTTTTACGTTCAACTGAAACTTTTATCACATGTAATAATTCTTGTTATGAAGACGAAGGTAAATGTTGGTCATTAAATGTAAATGCCAGTGGTCATATTACATTCTGCCTTGTGGATATGCTTAGTTCTCATTATTGCAGACAATGGTACAAAAACACGTGGAAACGCTAATGCTAACATCATGCTAACATTACTTGGGGAACTGCAGGCAAGCTGCAGGCTTTATAGTGAAACCTAACTGCAGGAGAAAAAGACAAAGAAAGAATGGTTGAAGTTGGTTTTGGAAGATGTTTTTCCTCACTGATCGATGTTAGTTTTGTTAAAGTTTGATTATTTGGTCAAACCTTTTTGGGATTTTGGGGTTTTCTTTGTAACTCCTGTGTTTAACTACTGCCAGTGCTTTCTTTGTTCCAGTTCTTTCTGAATCAACAAGCAAATGTATCTGTAAAGGAAACTCTGAGAACCTTTCTAAGGAAACTTATTGACTGATATCTGACCTAGATGAGGGCTGGATGATAGATGGGGCAGTATGTGAGAGTTTTACCTTTGTTTCTTATTCACCAGACATTGGTGCGCTGGCCTTGTTACTGCAGACGATTAGCCTATTAGAGGATTTTATTTTGTAGAGCTTATTTAAAATATCCTAAAATAATGTAGCTGGGAACTTAAAATATCTAGATGCGATGCTAATTGACAGCCAATCCATGAGAGCCATTCAAGTTCCTTCGTGCTGATTGGCTGATCCCCCTGGAGCAGAAGTGAGGAAGACTGTTGATGTTATCTTCTCTGCTGCGTATGAATTCATATTAATGACTGAACAATTAAAATAGGCAGTTATGCGCAGTGGTGGTCTTAAACTCTGCAAACACTAAGAGGGAACTGAACCTAAATCTGTTAAAGGGGCAGTACTAAGTACATACACATCTGGAGTGTTGCCTTGATTCTTTCATGCATGTTTAGAACTCCTTTCACCTCTATGGCAACCATTCAGCTGTGTTAAACGCCTGGGTGGACCTAGCTCCGCCTTCAAGGACAAAGCTCCTCCCCCACCCAGCTCCTTCAGACTAGCCAGCAGCAATTAGCAAACACCTGGTAGAATGGCTGAGCTCATTAAAGGAGCTACTCAGTGGTAACAATGTTGTTAAAGGACATACAGTAGTTACTTAATGAGTTATGATAGTTAAAGTAATTTGAGGCAGATACTAGACGCTACAGGCATTTGATTACTTCAGTCCTGAGTTTATAAATTAAGTTGGTGATAATTTGTTATCTTTTTGCACCAATATCTGCATAAATCCAGTAATCCTTGCAGAGAAACTGTTTCCCTTCACTGTGATGCTACAGAAACACTGACTAGAAGTGAAGGAGTAAAAAAAGATTTTCTGGAAGCAGTGACTTGTTCCTGAGCCGGAAACACCAGTTTGAGGATGAAATAATGTAAAAGTGGGATTAGTTCTGCAACAGCGTGAGGTTTTGTTACATTTCTCTGTTATGGAGCAGCAGAAGAAGAAGTTCAGATATCTTTGTTTCATTTTACTGGTTTCAGTTCAAACTCATTTTTAGCTCTGAATCACTGTTCTGGTTATTCTTGTATGTGAAACAAAACCAGCAGTCATTAAAGCACTTACAGAAAATGCCAGTTGTGAGAAAATGAGGGTGGAGAAGCTAGGAGGCGATCAGAAGACAGTAAAAGCCTCGTTTAGTGAGACGGAAACAGAAAGTAGAGCGAAAGGCTTTGTGTTAGATAGAGATGCACTTATGTGTCCGTCACGTGAGGATTTATTTCTAAACACATTTTCAGACTGAACAGTGTTTCAGTTCACACTTCTCTGCCTTTTTTAATCAACCTCATGCTGCTGAAGAGCTGCTCTCTGCTGAGGAACGACTCATTTCTTCTTATTCAGCAGTAAAGTTGGAAACAAAACAATTAGAGTTTACAATGTGGCTTAATCTCACAAAATATGGAAAACCTCATTTCAGTTTTTAGGATTCGCCAACGCTGCAAAGACAGTGTTGATACAGACACAATGCTAACGCTAACTCATGATGAGCCAGTAACACAGAGTCTCTAAAGATAAAAATAATCCAAAAATGATTAGAAAATTATATTATAACCAGTAGCATGCAGAAAAATTATCCTTGCAGGTCACAATAAACGAGTTATATTCATAAATCTGGTTAACCAGAGACTATTATACACCTTAAATTAATTATATGCAGAAAAAGTAAAAATAAATGTATAGTAATGTTCTTGTTGAGTGCAACACAAGAGTTTTATTTATCAAAATGAACAAAAGATGCTTGAGAAACTTATGTAACTAGTTCTATTACTAAATAAACAACAACTGCGTAGTGATAACAGTCAGTTAAATCCTTATGCGTCTTAAAAATGCTCAGAGAATGTCCATAAGAATTATATATGACATATCTCAGAAATTATTCTAATAGATTTAAGATTAATGAGATTAACTACAAGATGTCTGCTCATATTATTTACACTTTAAATCATCACTTTGTGAGCTTGTGGAAACATGTTCAGATGTCGGGGTCACCAATGTCAGCAGAAAAAGACGAAATAATAATTCGAGTCTTGTTTTATGTCTTCCACTCAAAACCAAAAACAGAAGTAAAACTGTTGGTGTCATTTTCTCCCCTTCACAATAAGAGTATACATTTGGAATATATACATTTATCTGCCACAACATCATAATTTTTGCACACAGAAATGAAACTTCATCTACAGCTGCCTTGGTTCTGTCCTGTTTTGGTTCCGTCTCGTCGTTCTGGTTGTGTTTCTGTTCTGGACTCAGTCGGGCGTGAAAACGTGATGATGTTACATTTTACATGATGCGCTGCGTTTTCACTCTGACCCTGATTTCCTCTCAGCTGGGACCTGGAAAGCAGAAACCGAATACATTCAGCTGCTTTCCTCAGCCAGACACAGTTTACTGTCTGAGAGTTTTAGTTGCAGTGAATTATTGTTAGCAACAGAGGGAAGATTCAACGGGCAGCAGATGAGTTTTAAATGGAGGATAAAAAGAGTCGGTGCTGTTCGGACTGGACCCGCCCGCCTGCTGAGCCTGAATATTAATGACCCAACCACCAGCTGCTGCCTTTCCAGATGGGATCCATGTCTGAGGGAGAAAAAATTCATGTTATTTCTGTCATTTTTGTGTTTCAAACATGAATCACCTCTGATTTTAAAAGACTCAGCAGAACTAAACATGTTGGAATGCGTCAATATGTTGCATTTGGATAAAAGCCTTTTTTAAACATTCATTAAAGTCTAAAACAAAACAATAAAGTTAGACTTGATCTTCTAAATGTGGATGGAAAAGTGAAAAAGAAAATGAATTTAGGATTAAAATCAGCCAAAACCGACTTACACAGAGAATGAGGATGAAATGAGTTATTGCTCAGATTTAAGGTTTATTAAAAAACACACTGGTAAGGATTAAACAAACAGGACTGAAGAAGGAAAATATACTAAATACAACTTACTTCTCTTAAGTTGCTGTTAATAAATAAAATTAAGTGTACAATCTCCTTAAAGTACCTAAAATTATAAAACTGAGTTGTGCAAATTAACTCACACTTTAGTGTAACTTACACATACTAAAGTAAAGTCAAGTAAAGTCCAGTTGTTGCGTTTTACAGTGTATAAAGTTAAATGTGTTTAGTTGGTTCATTCATTTGTCCCAGTTTTTATTCAGCTGATCAGTGGTGACATTTCTGCTGCAAGTCCTCATCTTTTTTTATTACTGCATCTATTATTTTTGTTAAATAAATAAGTAAATAAAGTTGTAACGTCCCACAGCATAATACTGCTTCTTATGCGTCAAGCCTCAAATATCTTCCTGTTACGGATCATTCTTTTTAAAACGTTTCTCCAGTTCATCCAGAATGATCCTCCAGCTTATGGTCAAGGGGCAACTTGATATGAAACATTTAACAAATATTAATTAGGGGGGAAGGAAACATTTGTATAATTTTGGATGGATAGAAAATCAATTTTTCTATTCAGATCAGTTAAATCTCACAAATCCCAAAATGAATTAATTTACACCCACAGTGAGTGGATGTAACCATCTTGGTTTGATTATCTTACAAACATTTTATTGGTGTTATTTTACATTATTTTACATCTTTCTGTTCTGAATTTCTGCATTTCTCCTGAAAGCAGCACATTGAAGAGAACCAGATTCTTTAGCTGGACATGAACATCGTCTGTTAAACCTTCTGGATTCTTGATTCTGTAAATGAAGTTGGATGTTTTGTTTTACTCTTTAGCAGATTTCTTTAAGATGGGAAAACTGACTTAAAAATCATTTATGTTGTAGCAAAAAAATAAATAAATCCGATGAAAGCATGTTTGATGTTGCAGCTGTAATCAGTCAGGACCCCACAAACCTGCCTGCATGTAACTTAGGCGTCCTCAGTGCTGCCTGCTGCTCCTTTACTTCCGCATTTCTTTTTTTCTGCAGGCGGCTGAAAGGGACGCCTCGGCCAAAGCTGTTACGCTGTTGCCATAGTTACGCGGTCTCCTCCGTTTCCATGGCTATAAAAAGGCGAGGGGAAACAATGGTTGTTGGGGGAGTGAGGGGCCGACTCCAGATACAAAAGAGGAGGGAGAGAGAGATTTCGAATTTTAATTTGGAGCAGGAGAAAAGAGGAGCGAGTGTGAACACAGAGAGGAGTGAATGATCAAGTCTGAGCAGAAAGAAATGATGAGAGGAAAGAAAGAGACAAAGAGAGGAGGATGGAGGGGAGGGGGGTTCAAACAGAGGCAGCGATGAAAGGATGACTTTTAAATCTGAGTGTGAGGGAGGCCGTAAAGAAAGGGGAGAAAAACGCAGGAGGAGGGAAAGATGAAGAAAAACAACCAGAAAGAGGAGAAAAAAGTGGAAAAAACAAAGAAAAATAAAAAGATTCTTCAGTTTGGATTATATGATGGAATAATAGCGTCAGGATGAGAAATAGAAAATAACAAGAATAAAGTTGTACAACAGTAAGACGTAATAATATGAGAATAAAGTCAATAATATGAGAATAAAGTCAATAAAATGAGAATAAAATCATATTATGAGAATAAATTTGTATGCAAGTCGCAATAATACGAGAATAAAGTCAAAATATTACAAGAATAAGCAAAATATTACGATAACAAAGTCGTTCAACAGCAAGTGGTAATGTAAAAAAAATTCGTAATAATACAAGAATAGCCATAATATTAATCCCTAACTCCTACATTTCCCATAATGCAATGCAGTTCTCTAACAATGAGCTTTATTTACTTTTTTTTCTTATTTCTCATCATGGGAAAATGAACTAATTTAATTCTAATAAATGATCTCACAGGAGATGTGAAGAAGTTTAGTTTTTGTAACGCCTTACTGATTCATGAAGCTCAGCACATTTTCTCTCCCTTTCAATTTTGAAGAGCGGCTAAGAGAAACACTCCTCTGTGTCACGCCACATTTATTCCCCAGGGAAACATAAACTCATAGCTCACTAATTAAAAGTTCCCAGAAACAAATTTTTCTTGGTTTTATTTTTAATCCCTGATTGAATTTGCCTTTAAAAGTCCAAACTGAGGATCAGTTCAGACTCTAATCCGAGTCACACGGCGGCTCAGACATTAAATTTTTGATTCAATCTCCTGAGAGTCATTTAAACCTCACAGTTTCATTGGTCTGAGTTCAGAGAAGAATGCAGGAGTGGGATCCTGGTTCTGGTTTTCTGATTTCTTTACAGACTTGTCGCCGGTCAGGGAGAAAACATTTGTTTCCTGGTTTCCAGCTGAAGTCTCTGTGAAGCTGAGGTGTCGTCATGTTGATGTGTTGAGAACTCGATGTCCTTCTGGCTCTGAGTAACTGCAGCTGGGTTCTGCACACGCAGCATTTAATGCACATGTTTACTCACATCAGCCTCAGAAGAGAAGTGTTTCTGCTCTGATGGACTCGTTGCCACACCAGAAAGTTTGATTCTCGTTGGTTTTCATTGAGGATTTCAGGGTCGACCGCTGAGGCCTGAACGGGAAGCAAATGAAAAACTTGTTAAATGTGGCGTTAGAGAGTGTTTATGTGTTGGAACAGCAGACTATAATATTTAATAACATAAATGGAGCCATGTGAGGTGCCAACAAAGTCCGGCTGGATATTTCTTCCTCCTGTTGGTGCTGATCCAGCTGTTCAGTCTGAAGGTTTGTGGTAATTCTGCTTTTGATTTGTTTTTATTTTCAGATTATTCTTCAATGGTTCCTTCAGTGTTTCATAACAATGAGAATGTTAAACAGAAAAAAACAGACAAAAAATATCATAAATTAAGGAAATAATAAAAAATTATAATAAATAGATAAAAATTTAGACTAAAACCTGTTAGAAGAAAACTAAAATAATAAAAAAAATATTATTTCACTAATTGTTATAAAAATGTAACAATATCAGAATGTTAAAAGTAAGACACAATAAATGAACTAAAAATAATAGAAAAGAATCAAAACTAAATCAGGTGAGAATATTACCTAAAACTACAATAAAATAAAGCTACCAAGTTTTTTAAAACTAAATATCAATAATAGAAAACTAAAATATAAGTCAGTACTACCATAATAAATTAAACATAATAAAAATAAAATTATTAATTAATAAATAACAGAAAAATGAAAAAAATAAGAGATAAGAATACAACCTAAAAATAACAGAAAAAAATAGAATAAAAATCCAAATTAAAACATATTAATATATTAAAATAAAAAATAGAACAAAACAAATTAAATAAGATAAGAATACAAACTACAAGTAATAATAAAAATACAAAATAAAACTAAAATAAAGAAGTAAAAGTTAATGAAGCCAGTGAATAGAATAATTATCCAGTTTTGGGCTGAAAACCAGTTTTAACCTGAGGAACGGATGAATCATCATGTTGTGGAAAAAAGGTTTTCAGTTCCTCCGTCCTTCAGCTTGTTGATCAGTTAAAGCTGCACAGAAACGCTTTGAAAGTTCCTTCATGCATCTTTTATCCTTCTGCATCGATCCGTCCGCGTCTCCTTTGATTACCGGCATCTGCTAAACTTTCTGTTCTGGAAACAGTTTGGAGCTGGATGGGTTTCCATGGTGATCACTGAGAGTCAAACTATCATAAAGAGTCAATGTTATTTAATTATGCACAAGGAGTTTATTTAAAACATGAAAGCTGGATCAAAGGGTAATAAATCCAGTGACCCGTCCATTTGGACTTCCTGTTATATTAGTAACATAATCAGCCTGTAGGTGGCGCTGTGCTCCTACAATTAACCTCAACTGTCATCCTGTAGGTTCACAAAATTTATTTGTACTTTGCACGATAAAAAAACAGAGTAGAAATATTGTTTTAACAGAAAAAAGAGTTACAAAGAACCAATGATAAACATTTACTTAATCAAAAAATAGATGCAGACAAAAATTAAAACAGTATCTTTTGTCGTTTATATGCATTCAGCTTTATCCTGATTCTACTGACACAAAGACTGACCTTAATAACGTGGTAAATAAAATTCTAAGGGGGTTTAAGACAAAGAAATTTATAAAGTTTGATTTCCAACCTTCTTTCAGTTACTTAAAGATTCAAAGTGTTGGATTTCATTGATTTATGTTCTCCTCTTTTGTTTTCATCAGATCACCCAGACAAAAAGGATATTCAATGATGGTCTAAAGTAGTTTTTAAGAAAAACAAAACAGAGTAATAAAATTACTTTTAAAATTAAAGGCTTCCAGCTTTGACAGAAAGACAAAAATTACATTAACAATTTCTAAAGTGCACAAATAAAAAAGAGCCTCGAGAGGTGGAGGGAAGATCTTAATACTTATTTAAAAAATAGAAAACAAATCATAATATTTTAGTCTTTTATTCTTATTTACAGGATATATTTTCTCAATGAAGCAATCAGCCAATCAATGGTGAATAATGAAGAGCAAAAAACGAATAATTAAAGGAAACTTTATGTAACAGAGTACAATTTTTTTATACTAATAGAATTATAGCAAATAAATCAGTGTATATTAATTTACAAATTAAACAATGAAATAAATAATGAATTTAAAGGACATAAAATGTTTCTTGGAAATTAAGTAAAAAGTAGACACAACAGGGGATTTATCTTAATTCTGAAGATTAAAACCCGTTTGACAAAATATGGTTTAAATGAAAAAATATACATATTGCCTTTACTTAACTAAATAAAATCTAAATTTTGACATTAATAAAAGAAGCAAAAAGCATCAAATAAACAAACTGAAATTGACTATCCATGCACCGAGCAGCTTCTTCCACCAGGGGGCGCCGCAGCTCCACTTTCCTGCCGCTACGTAACGCGGCAGAGAGCCGCTCTTCCTCGCCGGCTCTGGGAAATTCCTGCGGCCGGCAGAGGAGGGATGGCAGCCAGTCAGAGCGGGAGGAACCGAGAAACCCGAGCAGAAGAGGGAGGGACGGAGACACGAAGAGGGACAAGAAACAGACACGTTCACGGAGGCGCCGGAGACAGAGGCTCAGCCTCACGGAGACAAGCGGCCATTTCGGCTTTGGGAGCTCGGCCGCTCGCTGCGGATCCTCGGGACGCAACCAGGGGCTAGAAAGGAAGGAAGTCTGGATACGGACTGACGCGGAGCTCCGCCGCATTAAAAACGGAAACAAACCCACAGGAGCGCTTCTGTCGACGCTTATCGGCGTGTTGGATATATTCCCTCCCTCCCAGTGAGCAGCGGTCACCGGGCTGGGAGCTGCTGCGGTCCCGCTCCGTCCCCACCGGCTAACATGGAGAGATAACGTTTATATAACCGACGCTTGCTTGTTAATTTGGACAATTTAAAGCTTTTTGTTGTCTTTTGGTTTCCCTGAGGATTATCTAACCCTGCTTTGAAGCGAGCTCCGGGGCTTTCCGATGCATCATTGTCATTAAGCCCGCACCGGCTGCTGCTGATTCGGACTCCGGCGGTGGGAAGGAGCCGGATCGGGACCACTGCGGTAGTCTGCAGGCCGACCCCGATCGGCGCTTTATTTTAAGGCGCTATGGCCGGGTTTATACCGGGGCTGCTGCCGACAAACCACTCCCAGGAGAAGCAGTTCGCCCAGGCGTATGAAGATGTGCTGGAGCGATATAAAGGTAACATAAATGACGGAAACTTGACTCCGTGTTTGGCTGTTTGGGACACACTGAGTTTTTTCTTTTTCTGGAGGAACGACGGGAAAATGATCCCGAACATGTGGCCCAGATTGTCTGAGTGTGAAAGCTGATATTTCGGCTGACAACCAGTCTGCTCTGCCCGTCTCACAGTCCGGGTTGTTTCACTGTGATATTTTGGAGCAACATCCAGCTCTGCTACATTATTGGCCTCCTATCAGCTTGGGAAACTTTTCATTTCACTAAACAAACACAAGGAACGCTTTTATGAAGCCCACCTGTGGTATGGAGCGCCTGAAGTGCCAAAATGTTCAAAATAAATAAAAGATGAAATGTTCATCTACACATTTCATACATATCTTACATTTATTCATTTGAAATTTAGAAGAATTTTGAATAAATGTGACCAAATTTTGGTGAAACAAATGGATTTAATTGGAGGGTCTGTAATTAATTAATTGAAATAATTTTATTTTAATAAAAAATATATATCTAAGAGATAAAATTGAAATTAAACCTAGAAACATTTTGCTGTTAAATTATTGAATAAATAGACAGGCTCATAAACAAATCAGTTTTTTAGGTTATTCAGCCATCAAATTGATGCAAAGTGGCATTTCAGCTTTTTTGCTAGTTCTTCAGTAACCGCTGATTATTCTTGTAACTTTTTTGATAAAAAGAAGAATGTGCACTGTGGACGCTGACATTAGCTTTAGGGATGTCTCTGCTGCTGCTACATAGCAATATAGCATTGAAATGGTATTTTAGGATGGAATAGCTTTGCTAATAGGCTAATTCCTTTTAGCATAACTTGAACGCATCAACGGTCTTTTCCAGCATCCAATCAGATAATGTTTTGAAGCAGAAATGAATCCCCAGTTGGGCAGCTCTGCTCCCTGACTTTGGTGGCAATGACTGACAGAAAGAATTCATGAAATAAACACTTCAATTAGTGTTTATTTCATAAAGCTGATATTATGAAATCAGCTTTATGATTTTATAATATCATAAATATTATGATATAATATATAAAAGTATATAGTACAGAGAATATATATACTCGTTTATTCAATCAGATATATGCGTTATATATGCGTTTATTCAATCAGATATGAATTAATTTTACACATTTGCTTTCATTCAGTTAAAGATTCGGGCCCTTTTGGACTTCCATACTCCTGCAGAAATGGTTTGCTTCCCCACCACAGAGGCTCATGTTTGCTGTTTGTTCTGTAAATATTAAACCTGCAGCTCCGGCAGTCAGTTCAGAGGTCCAGTTGGTCCTATCGGTCGTTTTTAACGGGTCTGGACCTTTTTTCCTCTCTGTTCATGAAGACTTCATGTTTTATGATGCCAGTGACAGGCTGCGTTAAAAATGGATGCCTCCACTGGCCGCTGCTGACTGTTTGGGGGGTAGAGAGTAGGAAGGGACTGCACACTCTGGGTCACATCTGCGAGGCTGGCTGTAATGAAAAGGAGGCGGTTCTGAATTATTGATTATAGAACTGAAACGTGACTCCTCTGGGTTTGGGTTTTAGGCGGTCGGATGTGGTGGGTAAAGTGGAACACGAGGAGTTTTATTCCCTTTAACTGGTAGTAAATGATAGTTTTCAGCAACAATGTGAAAGCCTGATGTTAGACATGGCATAATAATTCAAGAACACATTTGCAAAGATCAATAAACATTAAATTCTAATAAAGAAACTGGAAGAATTATTCAAAATAAATAAACAAAACAGAAACAAACAATAAAATGAATTATGTAAACTATTTTCTTTAAAAAAAGAAGCTAGTTAAGAAACACCTGCTGAAGATTTTTGTCATCCAGTTTCTGGCAGAAAGAGAAAAGTGATAAATTATGTAATGGAACGTATTGAGCCTGTTTTAATTCATCATGTGATTAATTGATTTATTGCTTATTTTGACAGGCCTAGCTGTAAAACAAACCCGGCGTTATCGGCTTTATGAATGGTAAATTAAATCCCGGCGGTTGTTAAAGTCGCCCAGGAGAAAACGGGAATATTAATCCCATTAAATCTCGTTCACCATCGTTGGCGATGGATTTGCTCCTGCTTCCAGGAAGAGCGGCGCTCCATCTCTCTCCATTACAGCGCCCGTCGTCGATCGGTCGGCCTGCAGTTTATCTCCGAGCCGATTGACTTTTACTTTGATAACTGAGGAAGGCATTAGAGGGGAGGTGATTATGGACTGGAGCATAAGCAGAGCTTTAAGTGGCCCTCGTGGCTCTTCTGGACCAGCTGAAATATTGATGGATAAATCCAAGTCGTCACATTTAAACTTCCTGGAAGTTATATTCAATATTTCCTCCTGCAGAATCAGCTGGGATCTTAGTGGGAAGTGTATCTGTGTCCATCAAGTGTTTCTCTTTTTCTATTTCTTTCTCCTTTGTGTTTATTTTGGTGAAGAAAGAAGGTCAACAAGTTCAGAAACATGTTTTTGATTCTCTTTAGACTCTAGCAGGAGATTTTTATTTATAAGACTGCAACTAACAATTATATTCTTTTATTATTCTTTTTTTAGTTTACGTAATTTGAGCCAGGTGAAGTTAAAACTCCCATTTGAGGAGTTTTTGGTTGAACAGATTTACATACAAAGTTGGTATTTTTTGTCTTGAATTCAAAATTCATAGATTTTGTTGAATTATTTTGACTTAATTCCTGCTCTGTATGTTATGCAAATGGCTATTTTCAGAGTCTTAATACTCAAGTTAATGATTAATCTATTAGAAATTTAGTTGACGACTATTTCAAAATCGATTAATCACGATTAATCGTTTCAGCTCTAGATATTGGCCTAATGTTTGGACCAGTAGAAGCTCTTTAAACGTCTCTAAATGTCAGGTTTGGTTAGTTAGTGTCAAACTTTGAAGCAGTTTCTTTCTTTCTTTTTAAAAAAATAAGTTTTGTGTCAAAGCATTCATGCATTCATCTGTTGGAGCTGCATTTTTAAACCTTTTGCACATGAATTGTTTGGTCTCCACTCTTGATCCACATGCAGCTGCAGGTAGAACAGCTGCTCTCTGTGATTACCCATCAGGCCTCTGGCTCTTACGGTGGCGACCTGGGATGGTTGGCCTGAAGATCCCAAACCCAGAGCGGGTCGGTTTGGACGGGTTCTCCTGATTATTACTCCTCCTGTTGGTGGGAAGCGGCTAAACTTTGAGCGCAGATGGATTTAGCTTGAGTCGGGGTCAGAGGTGATGGGAACCCAGCGGCGCTCGCTGTTTGTCTGCTTTATTGGTGTTTAGCTTCAGATACGTCGGGTGGCTTTAATTTACTAGCTTGTTTCTCCTGACTGCGTTTTCTTTACTATCGTAGTTTATTCTGCTTGTTTAGTTTCCTCTGGCTCAGGTTTGTCAAAAGGTTCTTTTGTGGTTTTCAACTGCAGCTCAAAAATTTTATATTTTTGTTCAACTTTTTATTTTAAATTAGGTTAAAATTATGACCAACATAATTTTCTTACAATACAAAATGGTTGTAGCCTTGTTTATGGTATTTTTACTCTGTAATGCAAAAATGTCTGCCAAATTATTTTATATAAATGTATTTTTCTGAAACTAGAGCAGCTGCTGTGTTACTTAAACTTCTGATGGAGTCTTCTAAGTGTTAGCTTTGTTTTGGTAGCAAGATTATTGAAATAAAGTTTGTAATTGCTGAGAAAAACTCAATTAGATCTGGGTATGTTATTTTAAACGCATGAGGTTTTTAAAGGTCCAAGGAAAGCAGAATAATTTCTTTATTTGAAACCAGTTTAACCAGTTAAACTTGATAAATTAAAGGTAATCTGGACGGATCGCTCTGTGCGTGGTCTCTGCAGCCTGCGCTGTGTGTACGTTTGGTGTTATTGTCCTGTCAGCTGTGTGTGAGTCATCTGCGGCTGTCGTCGGGTAGAAAACGGGAACCCGGCGTCCTTGTGCTGGGATTAGTCCTGTGAAACTGGAGGTGGACATGCGATCCGGTTTAAATCTTTCACTGAGTCTGTTGGCTGTTTGTCGTCCTGGGCAACAATAGCAGGATGTGTGGAGCAGTAATGATGGGGTCCAAGTGGAAAAACACCCAGACCTGAGTCAGAACCGGGGGAAACGGCAACAGTCCGACTATTTATCCCCAACTAACGCCGTTATTATCATGCAGGACGCAGCCGGTTCTGATCCTTCTGCTTTTTCACCCGTTTCTGATTCTAAAAAGCTGCTTTAAGGTTTGGTAAAGGACAGAAAAAAATGTCTGCAGCTGAATATAAAGCAGAAAATCTGAGAGGAACCAGAACAATTGGACATTTTTAGCTGGAGACGGACAGGAAGTTGCTGTCATAACTTTGACCTCTGCAGCCGTGGACGAGCTTTTAGGAGAGTAACTTCAGAAACGCAAGATCCAGTTGGTTCTGTTGACTCAGAGGATCATCAAGTTAAAGACAGTTATAAAAATACATGTTTTAAAATAAAAACACAAAACAAAAGAACTGGAAGCTTTCAGCATTTCAGCAGCGAGTTGATAAACAGCTTCATAATTTCCATGCTGATATTTTTTTAAAGGGAAATTTTCTTTACGATACGTTTTATTTAAGCTTTGGTTGTAAATTGTTTTTATTTCAGTTTTTTATTTATTGTTTTTGTTTATTCATTTTGGTTATTATACCGCCGTACACTGGATTATTACATACCTTTCACTTCCAGAGATTAAAATCAAGTTTATTGGTCTTTTGAGTTTGCAAACCTGCATTATTTTATTATTTATCAATATGTTCCTTCAAAATGGCCTCAAAACCACAGCAGTAAAAAGTGAGCTGGTTTTTTCATGATGATTTCAGTTTCTGTTTGGATGGAATTGATGGACGTCGGTGAAAAGCCGACTGGAGTCTCCGCTGTTCCATCTTTGTGTCTGCTTTACTTTAACTGGGCCGTTTTGAAATATGGAGGAATCATTTCCCCATTAAGGCCCGGACATGTCTGGAGAAGCGGGAATCTGAGCAGGCCGCTTCCAGACTCGGATCATTACTGCTTGAATTTTCCACGTGACCTAGTTTTCCTTTCCGACTCCATCGCTCCGGGTTTCCCTCACCATAGAGTTCTTCCTCTCCTCCTCTTCCTCCACCTCTCGTCTTTATCCAGACCAGAGCTGCAACCTTAGAAATCAAAAAACTCATTTCACCTCCAGTCCCGTTAAGTAAAACTTGTTTTGGGTTGAAAATGTCTCTCAATCTTTTGGGAAAAAAGCTGCTTATTATGTTTCCTGTTTTCTATTTGTAGGTTTCAAGACCAAAAAAAATATTTTTTTTTATGGGACGTTGATGTTAGTAGGAAATGCTATTAAAAATCTTTTTTTGTTCTAAAGTTTATACATTTTAAGGTTCACAAACTTGATGCATTTTTTCTATTTAATATCTGTAAATGCACGTAAATCAAAGTTTTTTCCTGTAAAACTGATTTTGATGCCTTCAGTCAGAAGCTTCTTCAGATACATTAGATCTTTCCTGCCATCACCATCTGCAATAAATAATTTGAATTAATATCAGTTAAAACAACATTTAAATCAATCAAGTGCTTTTGAATTTGAAAATTCACAGTTTCCAACGTAATGACAAAAAGCCCTGAAAACATTACTGGTTGTTTTTGGAGTCCTTTTAGTGCTTTTATTCCTTTTTGCCAAAGTTACTAGGATCCACTTGCAGCTGCAGAGATTAAACCCTGTCAGCGTTTATCTTTTTATGACCACGTTTTAAATCCAGTAGTTTGATTCTGCATCATGTTTCTCCTTGTAGTTATTTCTGCCTACGTCCCTCCCCTTCCTGTTCTCCTACTTCCTGTTTCATCATGCTCTCCAGCTCTCCAGCTCATGTTTTGCTGCCGGCAGGAAAAGCAGTCGCTGCCAGAGCTGCAGCAGGGTTTCCCCTCTGATTGCTCAGAGTTGTTGGACCGACAGCAGAGAGATGAGCGTTTTACTGAATTCACTTCTTCATCTTTAAGCTCCTAAACTTGTTTTTATTTCTACAGGCCTCATATAGATGCTCAGATTTCAATTTGTTTTCAAGATTGATATCTGTAGAAAGTCATTGGAAGTGCTTAATAGTCAAACTACAGTTTTATAATAAAATGAATATAACGTATCCAACCTAACTTATTATTGTTTTAGGTTAATTTAAAAAAAACAAAATTGTTTCTATTAGCTAAAAGCTAGAAAACTTAGAGAGGACATTTGTTTAGGGGTTTAGTGCTTTGTTGCTGAAAATGTTCTATATAAATAAAATGACCTTTTTTTGTATTTTGTATTTAGGCTTGTCACAAAACACATTTTGCTCAAAGATGAATTGTCTCAGAAGTTATTGAAATAAAAAGTAACATTGTTGTTTTGACACCATTTTAAACTAATATAATATTAGTGATATGTTAATGTAAGAAATTATTCTCAAAGGTAAAGTTTATTTACATTCTAATGAAGTAATTTTAAATATTCAAAATAAATAAACACAAAAACAAATAAAATGAATTATGACATCTGTAAATAAAATATTTCTTCAATAAAAAGGTTTAGTTGAGACCAAAGCACCAGACTGAAAATATGAAGAGAAAAACGATAAATCATGCAACTGGAAATGATTGAGTGTGTTTTAGTTTATCATGCGATTAATTGATTTATTGGTTATTGCAACAGCGCTATTTGTGTTTAAACATTTCATTTGAGCAAGAAGCTAATTTACCTTAACATAAACTGCTTGGATTTTTTCAGAGTATTTAATATTTTTTTATTCCTAATGGCTCAAAAACTTACTGATCTACTTTATATTTCATGTGGTGAACCACATTATTGAAATTGGGAGATTTATCTATTTTTTGTTAAATTAGAGTTTTGTTTTTGCCAGTCAGCTGTATAGGGTGAGTCTGAAAGCAAAACATTTCAGAACATTTTGCTATATTTTAAGTTACTTTATCCAGTTAGTTAGTCTTTTTTTTACTTCATTTGCATAGTGCTGGAAAAGTTTTAAAACTCAAAGATGACTTTTTCTTTGGGTGAAGTGTAATTTAACCCAAACGGTGCTGCGCAGCCGGACGGTTTCAGTCTGGGCTTTCGGTCTTCCAGGCTGTAAATCCGTCGCCGTGACGTCTCTCTTCCTCCCTCAGTCCCCTTTTCATCCCTCCGGGATCTTACATAACCCGGGTCCAGCTGAGTTTTAGTAAAATGATCAATGAGCTTCATTGTGCATCCATCAGTCTGTGTGTGTGTGGGTGTGTGTGTCGGGGTTGAGCTCTCAGGCCGGAGTCAGTGAGTGTGAAATATTTTCTGTGTGAGGGAGTGTTTGTGTGTGAACAGCGGCTCTGTTGTTGGACACACTGCTTCACGTTTGGTTGTGACCTGTGATTAAAAATCAGATTTTTAAAAAATCAAATGAGCTGGTTCTTCATGAAATGACTGCAGGTGTGACTTGGATCAGAAACGAGGAAACGGACTGGAAACTGCAGGAAGACAGCTGGTCTGGTTCAGGAAACGCTTTCAGAGAATGTGAACAGAGGACGACTGCTGAAGCAGAAAATGATCTGAATAAAAAGACGCTGCTGTTTCTAACAGTTTGAAAATAAAGTGTGAGGTGTGAATACTGTATTCAGCTGGCTAGAAGTTGGTTGGCTTGAATGGGATTATAAGAGCACTAGAAAAAGAAAAGAAATTATAAAGTTGTTTTTGAATATATGGAAATAAATTCTCTTCATCTTAAATTTTTTTTGTTCTTTCTGTTATTTGATTTTTCTTCTTTCTGTTCTTTTTCCATTCATTCATTCGTCTGTCATTTATTCTTTCTTTTTAGCCTTTTGTTCTGTCCTTTTTTTCTTTAAAAATCCTTTTTCATGTTAATTTATTCAGAATTTTATGAGTCAAGAATTGTTTTCATAAAAAAAATTGAGCTGAGCAGTTTTTGATCATTTTTTTCCTAAAATGTATTTATATATCTAAAACTTTTTGATTTGTGTATTTTGGCACTGTTGGCATTCCGTATCGTGACGTAGTTGTGATGAATCGTTGCAATTAGTTTAACTTGTTTATGCAACTAAAAGCGAGCATAAAATGTCATTTCTGCTCATAAAAGTGAATCTTTGCGTCGTATTGATTTGATCCTAACCAGTTGTGGACATGAAGACGTCGCGGCTGCTGCTGGCTGGAATGTGTGGAGCATAAAAATGCAGCAGAGCTGTGAAGGAGGAGGAGAGAAAGCTGTTAATGAATTAGTCATGAAGGCGCTGTGGAGGCAGCACAGGGGCCAGCGCTCCTCCTGCTGCCTGCATCGATTGCAGCAAACCGCCGCAGTCCGTCCGCCACGCAGCCTCTCTGCTCCCATGGGCGTCCTGCACATCCCCCCTTTGTCTTCCTGCGCCGCTGCATCTCTCTGCGGCTTGGTGCAGAAGCATTCCTCCCTTCACACCTTATAAAAGCTCGTTTAATTTCTTCAGGATTACATTTGTCTCCACAAAGCAGGAGGCTGCTGACGGTCAGGAATGTTCTGCTGGGATGGAAATCGTTGCTCTGAGTCGATTAAAATCTGCTTGTTTCTGTTTTCATGTTGAACCAATCATGACGCCTTCGTTTGTTGCATAAATAAGACCTCAGTTTGTGTGATAATTACCTCCTTTCAGTTCTTTTTGTGCACATTTTGTTCACCAGAATCACAAGAACGGCGTCTTGGCCCAGGGCTGTCCCTTTTAAAAAATATCCTGCTGACTTGTTGCAGCATGAAGAGGGCTGAGCAGATATTCATTTGATCTGGAAAATGGGGAACATTTGGAGTTTGACGTCAAATGGTTGCAGATGTTTTATTTAGATTTTAAAAACACATTTCATAATATAATTATAGCAAAATTTAACTAGTTCCCTTACCACAACAGACATATTTTGATTTCTTGAGGTTTGATCTTTATTTTTACCCTAAGGACTGTAACACATGGAATAGGCATCTGTGCTTCCTTAAAATGTCTTAAATTTCTTTAAAAAAAAGTATTTGGTCTTAAATCATAGCAGGAATCTTTAATTACATGTATGTCTGTTTTGTTGGGCAAAAGTTTGAGTTGCACTCAGACATCTTCATTTGTGTTTTTGACTGGAGGCGGTGGAGGCTAATGCTAATTAGCTAGCTATATCCTTGCTAGTTAGCTTTTATTGCTACTGATGACTAAGTACAAATTTACCAGTAGTTGGCTTAACAATGTGTTTCTTTTTGCCACTTTCTAATTTGTGTTGCCAGCCTTTATGAGTCCAGTATGGAAGCGTTTAGCTAACTAGGAAATAAATCCAGTTCTTGTTAAAACAATAAAACTTTCTCTGTTAGCGATAGATTTTACTCCCCTCTGAAACACCCTGCAAAGTATAGAGAAAGAGAAGATGGGCATTTTGTCAAAAATCAGATTTTTCTGTATTTGCCCTGCTGATCTCTGATCAGAGCCACGTAGTGACTGTGTGAACCTTCAGGTCCGATTGGCTGTTTCTGTTTAAATCCAGCGAGATGAAAGGAAGAGCTGAGTGGCTGTGAGACTGGAGACGGGGTGACTTTTAATCTGCTCCAATTCCTTCAGCCTGTGACTCTCAGCTGATTGCACAACAATGGTCCAGCAGAGCGAGGCCACCAACAAGTCCAGGAACCGCAGAGGCCGACGAGACGCTCAGAAAAACCACAGCTTTTAAATGGACCTCACTTCCAGTAATGCAGAGTTGGTGTGATCACTGGTTTCATTAAATTAGTGAAACCAGAGGGCTGTGAAAACTATTTGACTCATAACTAGGAATGCACCGATCTCAAATTTGGGTTGATATAAATATCCAATATTTCTGTTATGTTAAATGATATTTAATGATGATTTATACTTTTCTCTTGTGATGGTGTGAAAAACTATTTGACCTCTAACTATTGACCAATTTGAAGTTTTGAATCTAACAATATCTCATATTGATAACATTGTTAATTGATATATACTGATATGTTTCCCTTTCGATGCTGTGGGAAAAAAAAACACTGACTTTGCTTTTCTGGTCAAATTTTATGTCCTGGAAGGAAAATATGAAAGTTATTGATGAGGACTGGTGATTAAGTGGAAACACTATTGGAATATTTCCCGTATTGATTTCTTCTTTGCTCCATTAGCCTGGTGTGTGTTGATGTGTGTGTTTGCGAGTTAGCTCATGCGTAGAGATGGTTAGTCATTCAGATCGGTAATCTGCTCCACCACCGGGCCTTAATGCCATTCATCTGCTTTACTCCAGGAATGATTTTGGGATCTTATGACTGATTTGATGCAGATAAAACCAAAACATTGCTGAGTTTTTCTCCTCCTGCAGCTCCAGACCCAAACAGTAAAGCTGCTGCGCTCTGACTCCATCACGCTGCAGTCAGTCAAACGTCTGTAAAGTGCCGAGCCGTTGAAAATCCCAACAATCCTCCCTGTAAGCTTCTTGGCTTTGTGTGTCAGCAGTACCGCTCCTCAGTCCCTCCTCCCACCTACGGCTGATTTAAGGTGCTGCAAACAATAACAAGATGGCTGCTGGTGGGATCAGTTCCTCCCATCAGGAGTTTGGGAGTTTCTGGTGTCAGTCAGGAGATTTTTATTTGTTTTTTTTTCAGTCAAAAGATGATTTTTTTGCTTTTTAAGTCCGTAGTTTTTACAGTTGTGTTCTGCATTAGCAGCTGTTGATGGGATGAAGGTGTTCTGATCGGGTTGAGGTCCAGCAGGTCCTTACTGGAGGTCCATCAGTCGTTATGAAACTGATTCTGGAGCTTTTATTCCAGGAATC
This sequence comes from Xiphophorus maculatus, assembly GCF_002775205.1. Classification (NCBI taxonomy): domain Eukaryota; kingdom Metazoa; phylum Chordata; class Actinopteri; order Cyprinodontiformes; family Poeciliidae; genus Xiphophorus; species Xiphophorus maculatus. The sequence continues at coordinate 13,332,167 of NC_036455.1, read as the reverse complement.
CTGGATTTACCTGCTGTCCTCATCTGGATTAGCATGGAAACATTTGATCCACCGTCCATCCATCCATCCATCCATCCATCCATCCATCCATCCATCCATCCATCCATCCATCCATCCATCCGTCCATCAGTCCATCAGTCCGTTTGTATGTCCATTCTTTTATTAGCCATCTATCCATTTGTTTATCCATTTATCCTCATCCAGTCTAACATTCATCCATCTGTTTATCAATGGACAGATTGATAAACAGTTTATCTGATTTGTCCATTGGTCTTCCCGTCCATCCATCTTTTCATCAATCCATTTATCCATCCATCCTTTTATTGGCCTAACATCTATCCATCCGTTCATCCTTCTGGCCTAGCATTGGTTTACATCAACCAGTCCACACAAAGTGTAACTCCATCAGATGTTGGCGCTACGCTGTAATGAACTGGAAGTAGACATTTCAAACTAGCACTGGCCACACATCAGATTATATCTTTCAGTATTGCTGGCATTTGTTCAGAGTAACGGAGGTTTATTTCCTGGTGTTTTGGTCCATCTGCCAGAGCGTCTTTAATCGCCACCTGCAGGGCTGCTGACCTCGGCTCGACGTTCAGATCTTCCTTCCCGTTCTCGTCTCTCTTCCACTCAATATTTTCTCTTCTCTTTTCTAACGGTTGGCTTTTCTCTCAACTCCCATGATTTAGTGAAATTATCAGCAAAGTAAATAAATTCATGGTCCCTTGTGGAGCGTGTCATCATCCAAGGGGAATAAAAAGAGGGCCAGAAACAGGAGGGGGATGGTCCGGCTCTCCTGGATTTCCCGTCTGCCACCCCTCTTTCGTTAATCCTCGCCCCCACCCATCATCGTCTGATGTTTACTGAAATCACTGCAGTCGGCATTTAGAGGTGTGATGGTGTGAAGAGGAGGGGGAAGGTCATCCAGAGCATTTCCTGTTATTTGCTTTTTATTTCCGTCTAGATCTCCCATAAATCAGTTTGGGATTTTAATCAACCAATCTGAGTGGAGTAAACCAGGGGAGACCGGTTCCGGTCCCAAAGGGACTAAAACCTGACGGTATTAGATGCTTCTCTGCTCCAACACAGCTGACTCAGATGGTCCAATTAAATCCTCAGCAGATCATAACGTTCTGCTAATGAACCATCATTAGATTCAGGTGTGTTGAACCAGGGAAGGACTAAAACCTGCAGGATATCGGCCTTTAGACACCCCTGTCCTAAACGACCCTGTGGAAGGACTCTGTGGGTCGGTTGATTTCCCAGGTGTTACTGGTTCACGCCCATTTCTTTACTGTTGTTAAAGCTCTAACATGTCCTGTAGATTCATTCAGAAATGTCAGATTGAGTTCATTTGACTTGAACTTGAGGTGAAAATTTTGACTTTGAATGAAACATTTAGGACTTGGAACCAAAGACTCCAAACATAAAGCGGACCTTTTATGCAAAATTCACATTTTGCACATTTTTATTTTTCCATTTGAGTTTCTATTGCTTCTAAAAGAAAAACCTGGCTCAAACACTTAAAAAAATCACCCGACTGTTTTTTTGACAATAAGTTAATATTTTTTGGTGTCTGGAAAATGAGCCATTTCAAAAACTTCCCAATTGTCGAGTCACACTGTGCCGTTACCTACCAACCCCAGTCAAGCCCAGCTTGTTACCTAGCAACCCAAGCTGAGCTCCAGCACGTTTGGTCAGCTGGTTTTACCGCTGTATGATCTGTACAATTGGGATGAAGTATCTGTAATTTCACTTTGTGTTGGTAAAAAAGACTCGTCTTGACTGGTGATAAAAGCCCCCAGACTGGGACTTGAGATGAAATCCATGTTTGTTCTCCTAACTCTTAACATGAAAAATTCAAGAGTTGACTTGGGACCTAAGACTCCAAACTTGACCTGGACGTTTAGCGATGACATCATCAGCCACCAGTGCCAGTCTGGATGTTTTAAATCACCTAAAGCTTCACTGAAGTTACAAAGTGATGTAAGCAAAGAAATCTGTGGCCGAGTCAGAACATTTAAGGGAATGAAGAAATATAAGAAGGACGACTCAGTTGATGTTGACTCATGTTACAAGAAAACTGGTTTATCCTTTAAGTTTAGGAGCCGTTAAAGCTTGAAATGTTTCCTCTGTCAGAATAAGTGGCTTAAAATGTAACAAAATACTGAATATAACTGAAAAAGTAGAGAAAAGGGCCATAGAATAGAAATTTGGATGTTTGGATTTAAATGTAATTCAAACTACCAGCATTGATGAAGATTATTTCACAGTTGTGTTGGTTAATAACATTTCATCATCTCTAACCGGGCGGCTACACCTGCATTACAGCCAGCAGAGGGTTGCTTAACACCCTACTGTACACTGCAAAAACACAAAACCTTACCAAGTATTTTAGTTTAGTTTCTAGAGCAAATAATAATACACTTACACTAAGTGTATTATTATTATTGCAAAACTAACTTTTCAGCAAATAAGTGCATGTTTTAAGTAAATAACTCTTTAATATTGAAGAAAAATCTATTGGCAGGTTATTTTACTTATAACACAGGAAAAATGTGAAATAATCTGTCAGTCAAACTAGAAGTTTTTCATCAATAATAAACTCTAAAAAGCTTTTATATTATGCAGAACATTACTTGTAATTTAGTTTTGTCTTATTTCAAGTGTATTAAGATATTTACACTAGAAACTAAACTAAAATACTTGGTAAGATTTTGTGTTTTTGCAGTGCAGCTCAGGTGGATCGTTATGAAAAACAAACAGCAGAGACATTTCAGAAAGTTGATCCCTTCTGGAACAAATACTTATATTATTACAGGCATTAACAGAAGTAAAACTCTGAAGAGGAACTGATCTGCTTGCTTGTCATTCTTTAGCTTTAAATAAATTCCTGGAGTTGTGTTTTGGTCTTGGAAATGTCCCGTTCAGGTCATACTGGCAGAACAGGACGAGGGAGAGGAGGCGAGTGTGAGCGCTGTCCTGAAGGGAAAGCTTCGTCAGCTTCCCGAAACGTCGCGCCGTCACGGTCGGCCGTCACGCGGGAGGCTGGCCGTTTAGGACAAAGACTCGTTTCCACTCTGCTGGAATGACGCAGACGTCCGGGTCTGCTCAGGTGAAACCTTTCACTGCCCTGAATTCCTCCGAGTGGAAGGAGCGATGGCGGCTGGAAAAACCTTTACGGAAGTGACGCAGCAGAACGCAGTGAGAGTGAGACTGGAAGACATTCCTGGAATAACTTACAGGCTGGAGGGAGGAGAAAGGAAGTCAGGAATGTTTTAAAGAGACAGACACTGAACAGCGGAAACTGTTTCTGGACGGATTTTTGGGCAAGAAAGTTTAGTACATTGTAAAGATTTAAGTTTTTTTTTAGTGTTTCTGAGCCCACAATCCTTCTGCTTCTAGACTGAAAAACACTTCTTACCAAGTAGTTTTGGATTAATTTCTAGTGCAAATATCTTATCATTATACGTGAACTAAATAATCGCCAGTGGAACTTGTACTTATTCATCAATATTAAGGAATTTTGTACTTAAGACAAGCTCTTCTACCTTACAAAAAAGTTACTTGTAATTTAGTTTTGCCTTTTTTAAAGTATATTTCATATTCACATTAGAAACTAGATAAAAAATACTTGGTAAGAAGTGTTTTTGCAGTGTACATAAGTGGTGTCGCAGGCCACAAATAGTTGGTTTTTATTTATTAAAAGAAAGCAAAAAATCTAATTGTTTTTCCACTTGGTCAAACATAAATTAAATCCACGATTCGTTTTAGAGTTTATGTGGCTCTAATGGGCTTTAACTAACTATTTATACCACAATCAGTCGTCCGATTTCTGTATGTAAATGATTATAAAGCTAAAACATAAAAAGAATTTCCTTGGGAAAAACAAACAATCTGTTTTAGATATTTTCTTCTTCTCATGATTGCATGAGATTAAATCAGCATCCAGAACCAAACAGGCTCTCCTGTTTTCTCCAGCAGGTTTGGATTTTTTTACAGAAAGTTGTGAAAATCAGATTAGAGCTCAGACTGTCGCCCTGACTAGTTTTTTTTTAAGTTTTTGTTAGTCTGCACATCATGTGTGAAAATCAGGTCAGTCTCTTGGCGAACGCCGTTGTTAAAGGTTTATTCAGCCGTGGTTTCAGTTCATGTGAATTCAAGTGGCATCAGTGGGTTTCAGTGGTGGACGGTTTGAGTTTCAACTGGAAAATCAAATCTTTGTTCAAAAATAAAACTTAAAACTCTGCAGAAAAGCTGCAGAGGTGTCTGGAGGGTGTTACATGCAGTAAAAGTTTCTCTGCTGCCGTTTTAAACAAGCCGTGTTTCTGTAGATGATTAATGTGCTGACAGAGAGAAAGGTGAGTGGCGGCGTTAGTCTACCTGTCTGTCCTCCCTCCATGCAGAAACCACACGCGCACACACACACACACACACACACACACACACACACACACGGAGCCTCTGATTACGTCACGCTTGGTTCGGTGTCAGCTTGTGTTTTATGATCTAACGAGTCATTAACATGTGATCTAGCTGTCAACTAACCCTGATTATTATCCTATCAAAGGCCTGTTATGATAAGGAGTAAATCAATTCCTGATTCATAATGATTGACAGCAGTGGATTATTGCATTTTCATGAGTTGTTGGTTGAGGAAAAGGCAGAAATGGATCAATTTACCACCTTGAAAACATAAATATGATCCTTTTCTTTATTTGTAAATGGCATAAATGTATATTTCCAGCAGTAAAACACAAATGTCTTGTTTGCATGTTGCAGTTTTGGTCTGGATTCTACCTAACTTGTGTTTGTAGGTTACTGTGAGGCGTTTAGGCGTAATAGGAGCGTTCTGTGCTGTGTTCAGGTTGATGTTTGTCCTGGATTTATCTGGCTTGGTTTAAGTTTCCTCCTGCAGGGAGGAGAGATAAAAAAGGCCTTTTTTTAGGAAATGTCTCTCCAGGTATCGGATGAGTCGGGTCGATCTCACGCCCATCCGAACCACTCCGAGGATTCAGGGAGGAGTTTTAAAATCGGGTTTAATTTTCTGTAAACCTTTTTTGTTTGTAAAAGTGGGACACATCATCATAATCTTTGGGTTCTATTAAATGTCAACTTTTCGCAGCTCCACTTTTTAAGATATAATTGGATTTATTTGTTTTTCATCCAAACTGCAGATCAGCTGTAAAAAAAACCCCAGAAAATAATATTAATCCTAATGCAGCAAAAAGCTGCTGTTGGTGTAAAGTGATATTGTGCAAAGATTTACAGAAAACAAACGTTAGAAGAGGGAATATATTATTAATCATAAAAGCTTTTATCTATTGTTTTGTGTCAGAATGTTGCTGCAGGCGTTCCCCTGAGTTTGTTGTGATTGCTCAACTTATTCATCGTAAATCCCATCAGTAGCTGGAAATAATTCCACCCTGCGGTTGTAATGTAGCGTTTTTCCCTCATGGTGCCTGAGAGAAAACTGAGCAAGCAGAAGAAAGAGTGTTTTTATTATCCCAAAGCTTCAGTCTGCTGTTTCTCCTTCTGCTGGCCGGTCGAGCAACAGCTCCGTACGTTTGAGCTAAACTTTTGTCCTGGACGTAAACCGAACTCCGGCCTCCCAGAGCTGAACATTTGAAGAGCATTTCTCTGAAAGTGCGTCCGAGTTTTTGCATCTTCAAGTCCACTTCAGCCTGAATGCGTCTCGGCTTTAAGAGTTTGCTGTAGATCTGGAACCTGGTGATGATTAGTTTCACTTAAAGCTCACTTGACCCGGTTTCAGTCCAGAAGCTGCTTTCTCTGATTCCCTCCCAGTTGTTCTGATATGAGAACAACTTCCTGTTCACATTGTTCTGTTTGAAGGCTGCAGCTTCATCCAGGCGGTTGGTTCTGCAGCGACTCAACGTGCATTTCCTTTCATTTTAGCAGAAGTCGTGGATTTAAAAACACTCGATGTGGGAACACAGAAAGATAACCGATACCGGCCCTTTAAGAAGTCCTGAGGCCGCTTTTCCCTTCTCATACTCTAATAACCGAGGCCGGGGGTTTCCTCTCTACTTCTGTAGCGTTTCGTCCTCTTCTGTCACTTCCTGCGGTTTTTAAAAGCTTCACTTGTCTATTTCTGGAAGTGAAAGTGCCGCGATGAGTCGACTTTCACTGGACATCTTACTGAAACCTCCTTCAAGAGTTCAGTCTTTTGTCGTGTCTTTACTTTTAGTATTATCATTATTAGTTTAATAATTTAGGATATTTTATAACTTCTTTTATTTTGTTAGTGTTTCTACTTTACTTGGCCCAAATCTTTGTTATAGGAGGTGGAGATTGGAAATAATTTCAAGCTTATTTTGGGCTGTAGTTTCAGAAAAAATACTTTAGATTTTAAAGTTTTACTACAATATTTTGGGGTGCTGTTGTATTTATGACAAAAGTGACCATAAAAACTATTTGTTACTACTTTTATAGCTAACTTTATGGCTGTGTCGGCATTACACAGTAATTACAGCTCTACAAACACAGTTTTTTGTTATGCATTATTTTGGTTTATTGTTTTTATTTATATAAGTTTATTTCCTTTATAATTTATTTTAATTTAGACTTTTTAAAAATTTTGGTGTTGTTTTTTTCCTTTCTGAAAATTCACAGAATCATTTCTAATTTCTAGTTTTTTCTATTTTAATTTCTGTTTTTCCCTAAACAATGTTTATGCATTTATTTTTTTAAACTATTTATATCTTCACCTTCCGCTTTATGAACCTTTTTCCTTTGTAATTTATCTGAATGCAGTAATGATGTAAGGCATTAGACGTTTGCGTCTTCCTGATTAATTTAAACTGGATTAAACTGCATTGAAGGACCTCGAATGGAATAATTCATTTTATTAATACATTTTTTGTGATTTATTTTTAGCCTTTATGTAGCTCTCCAATTTTGGACTTGGCCACTTTAGTTTAGCTTAATCCCATAAACTTCTGTTTTCAGATCTTATTTGAAGTAGCATTGGGTAGAAAAGGTTCTGGTCCCAGGTTCTGCAGAACCCGGGAGTAAAAATCTGGATTATCCAGTGAGTGACTGGTGTAATCTGTGGATTTTAAAGCCAGCTGATGTGTGAATGAAAGCTTTCCTGTGAGCCATGAGGTCACAGCAGGTGGTCAGCAGACAGAAGCTCCTCCTGACGTCGGGTCAGCAGCTGAGGAATGCACACACACACACACACACGCACACACACACACACACACGCACACACGCGCACACACACATCCATCCAGAAACTAACCTGAGGATGATGGATTGGGAGGGTGTGTGTGCTGGGTGTGTGTGTCATGTGTCGTCCCAGTTGTCCCGACCTCCAGAGTCCAGTTGTCCCTTTTGAGTTGGGGGTTCCCCTGCAGCTCATCATGGTCACAGACACACACACACACACACGCACACACACACACACACACACACACACACACACACTTGACAGCCCAGCTGTTTGTGGCTTGAGGGTGTGACCGGGGTCTGCTGGCTGCATTCAGATCAGTATTTGCATGCTACGACTGACTGCTGACGTTGCAGGGCGTGGACGTCCCCAGACATTCAGGCAGGAGACGCAGCTGTCCCTCCGGATCTGTGCAAAAGTCCCGGAGCAGGAAGTCATTTCCTTCCAGGAACTCCAAGTCGTTTTCTGCTCAGTTTAGTCTTTTAAATCTGATTTATTCAGGGAGAAAGACATGAGACAGTGTTATAAATTAATAAAACTAACTTTATTGAACTATTTCAATGTTGAATCCCTCACATCTGTAAATTTGAACCAGAGTGAAAACGATTTCAAATTAATCGAATAATAGTAATTAATTTAGTTATTTATTAATCGTTAACTGAAGTATACAGACTAAAAATCCCATTTGCTGTAAAAACAACGCACTCAGGACGATGATTAAGCCGAAACTATTCAAAATATATATACATTTTGTATTAAGGATTTTAAAGAAAAGCTTTTTTTCTGTAAATATGTTCATCCCAGAACTGCTGAAAAAGCAGTTTTAGGTTCACCTGGTTCAAATGTGACAAATCTTTTATCCAATTAATCGTCAGAACAATCGAGTAATTGTCTGAATAATTACTAATTGCAGCCCTAGTTTGAAATGTTGGTGAAATGTCTCTAAATTAAGACAAATGTATCCATTTGAACGTAAACCTTCATTTGGATTCGGCGTCATTAAAGCAGGTCCAGTGGATAAAAACCGATTCAGAGCTGAGAAAAGGGATTCAGTCTTAAAACGGCAGAGTGCATAGAGGGTCTTTATCCGTCTTAACGGCTGGAAGTAGGCATCAGGTTGAATAGAGACGACTGAAGGGAACTTCCCAGCAGCTGATGAGTTCTGGTGTCCACTGGACCCGCCCCGGCTTCAGAGAATCTGAAAAATGATCAAAGATGGCCCAGTGTTTGCCAGATGAAGACAAATGTTGGCCGCCTGTCGCAGCTGCCATCGATCCAGTTTCCCAAGCAGCCGTATGAGCTCCGGCTGAATGAAGGAGAGGACAGATGGAAGAAAATAAAGAAAAAAATCAAATATACCCAGGGAATGTGCTGCTGAAGCTCCTCCTGGGTTTTATTCTGTAAACAGCTTCACTCCTGGTTGATAAGAAGGCAAAATATTTAATTTACTTTCCTTACAATTTTCTTTCCAAGCGGCTCCAAAGTGTTTCTGGTCTGTGGTGCTGCAGCGTTTGCTCTTATTTTCACACTAGGAGGACAAAGTGAAGGACAGCAGCAGATATCTTGTATCTAAAAGTGTTTTTCTTTAAGACATGGAGACCATTTCCAGCAAAAACCCAAGAGGTGAATCATCATTAAGCAGATTTAGACTTTGCTTTGAAATCATCGTGTTATTTTTGATACAAAAAATCAAATATTTCTCTAAAACAAAAATAAAGTTAAATCCAGCAGTAGCAACGTTTTTCTATCCCATCAGCATTTTAATCAGTTTCTTCTAGATAAAATATCTGAATTTTTTAAATGTGCATTTCTGTCTTTCATGTAAGGCTGCAATTAATAGTTATTTTAGTTAGAGATAAATTGATTATTCTGATGATTAATTGATTAAAAAAAAACAATCAGCAGATTTTTCAATTATTGTTTAGAAATGCCCTAAATGATCCAGTCTGGTTCTGGTTCTTCATAAATGTCAGATTTAAAAGGTTTGTTAGGATGAGGATGAATCGTCAGAGCGAGGTGTTGGCGGGTCGGGAGGTGAAACGGCTCTTCCTCTGATCGCTGCGAGCCAACGGTGATCCACTAACCAAACAAAGGAGCGTTTATACGGCCGGGCCCGGCGCTGTCACGAGAGACGAGCTGGATAAATAAATCAGGTGGTGAGGATCATTTTTAGAGCCTGGGTTGAACAGAACCGCTCTGTGTAGCTGCATGTCGGTCCTCAGTGATCCAGATGGGATCAGATCAACTTTTTTCACTGCGGTTCTGACAGAATAATTACATTAAATACACGGTTTTACCTCTGGGTTACTGTGAGAATGAGGCTAATCTGTTTGTGCCGTATTAAATAACACGTTAAAGGTTCCCATGTGAACTTCCTGCTCCGCTCCAACCTGTAGAGGAAAGTTCAGAAAACAACCTTTTGTTGATTCATTAACCTCACAGCAGCAGATTCAGGCGTCATCAGCTGATTTTAACCTCCTCAGAGAAGATCAAGAGGCTAATCAAAGCAAAAATCTAAATGTGACGTTAAAGTGTGTTTCTGTGCTGGAAAGTTTTTATTCTCATCAATCCTGCCTGTTTATCTGACTCTGTTCCACATCTTGTTAGTAATGGACTTTCTTTTTCTCTTTTGATGATTTTTATATTCAGTGTTCAGATGGAAATGGTCTAAATTTAGATACTTCAGTCTCATCTCAGCAGGTGGTATTTTATTCTAAAACTCGTTAGACTGAAAACAAATGCATAATATTCTATCACAGATCGCAGATGAACATTTTTCACTCATTTTCAATAAATGTTAATTTTTACAGCTTCACCAGAGGTGAATAAAAAGATTTAAAATTGCTTAAAATTTAAGATTAAAGGAACTTTTTTAAAAAAAGTAAAAAGAATAATCTAAATTGCTTGATTGTATTTGTTCAAAAATGCATATTGGCAAATAATAGCCAGACATCAGTCCGTCGCTGAAATTGAGCGAAGCAGATTTGCATTGCAAAAATCTGCATTGCAAGAAGTGGATATTTTTAACAGGAAGTGGGGCCCCAAATTAGATTCTATATATATATAGAATATATATATATATATATATATATTTGGACCAGTCCTGGTCATGAGAATAATTCATGAGCCGTGACTTCATGTGAAGTCTGTTGTAAAATAAAAAATTTATATTTCTTTTCTTTTCTCAGGAAAATATACTGGAAACTAGAAATTTTGAAAGAAAAGCAACTGCACTTGTACTTTTTAAACTTAATTTAAACTTAGTATTCTTTTCATATTTACTCATTTATGAATGAACAGAGAATTAAAAGACAGAACTAGAGAATCAGTGGCTTTTTAAAACGTATGGATCTGAACAGAGAAGAATGAAAAGACCAGGTGAAGCAAAGCAGATGAAAGTGAGCAGAGGGAATGTAAAGATTAATGTTTGACAATAAAGCAGGAAAGAAATCTGAATGCTGAGAAAGGGATCTTAATCCCATCATTTCAGGAAAAAACAAAATGTTTGATAGCAGATTGGATCATATCACTGCTGCACCTGCAGATAATGGTGCAGAATGTTCTGATGTTCATGTAGATAAATGAAAATACTCAGAAAAATAATAAGCTACCCACTCAGACAGGATCTGAGGCTGAAAGGAGCTGCAGAGATTTCTGACAGGCCTGAACAAGAATCCTGCTTCAGGTCAGGAGTTCCTTCATGTTCCCTAAACACTTTCAGAATCGGGTCGGTCTTCTGTATTTTACATTCTTCTCTGAATAAAGACACAGATTTGTCCTGAGATGTAGGAAAATTGTTGCGTAAACAGGCAAAACAAAGCAGTTTGATTTGGTCATCAGATGACAGACTCAGAACTTGAATTGGTCCACGAATCCAACTTTAACATTATTGAAGAAGTGGAGCAGAAAATGTTGTCTGTTTTCCCACCTGACTGGTTTATAACATTTGTTACGTTTTCAGCTGGTGATGCTCTCTTTCTCATTGGACTGTTTCAAACTAACCAAACTCTTTAAAAAACTGTTCCCCCAATTCGCCTGTGGGGGCGCTGCACCAAGAATCACTGAAGGAAACAATAAAAACCTCAGAAGACACCGAGCCAACTTCTTTCTTAATGAAATGTAAACAAAGTTGGAGTGGCGCCAGATTTTGGCCTTTGGGTTTTTTTGTTGGTAAAAGAACACAAACCATTTCTCCTGCTATTGCTAGGCTAGCACGTTTGTTATGGTAACTTTTACCCAGAATGCCCTGTGCTGTAGTTCGCTTCCTTTTGGAGCAGTCTCTGGTCTGCTTGACATTCACATATGAATTTGAAATGCACCAGAGTTCACTTGTAGCTTTACAAAGACAACAAATCTTTGTAAAGCATCTTTTCTTTTCTTCATTGTGTTTAAAGATATGGATGGTTGATGCTGTTGCTTATTGTTTGGAAAATTCACTTTTTGAGAGAAGCAGTAGACCATATAAAATTTTCATTACATTTTTTGTTTATATCAACATGTTAATTTTCAACCTTAAATGAATGAAACAAAATGAATCTAACCTGTCTGTTTCTTCTGTTTTTATTTTTTCATGTTTCTGCTGCTGCTGCTTCGTTTCCTCTCGACTTCCTCCAACAAAGGTAAACACATCAGTTTCTCTTTTCTCTTCATCTGCTGCTTTCTTTTTAAATTTCCAGTTGGTTTTGTGTGATTGTTTGGGATTTCTGGAGGAATTTCCCTTGTCTTGTGAAGCATCTTGTTGGAGAAACGTGAAACTTCTCATGTTTACTGATTATCGGTTTGATATTTCCTGCCAACACCCCTGGACCCCCGGGTCGCCGGGGCTCCGGCCCCTCTTTAATCCAGAGGATCTGGTGTAAGAAGTGGGGAAAACATGCGCCGCTGTCCCGTTGCTATAGTTACAGCCACAGGAAAAGCGTGTTTTGGGTTTGTGTGTGTGTGCTTGCCTTTGATGAAGCGGGCTGCTGTTGACGGGCCGTAAGAAAGAGGAGACCCGGCGGGGGGCGTTCAAGACGGCTGAGGAGTTTTCAGCTTTACTGGGTTGGAAATTTCCAAAGGAAAGCCAGACACCGAGCGGAACGGATCGGGTCTAAATCCCGCCAGCAGGACGGAGGAGTTTTCATGTGTTCATTCTGGAGTCGGTCTAGTTTTATATCTGGTGGAAAGAGTTTGATTTTTTAGTTTCGGTTCTCTAAGAGGAATCAGATTATCTGAGACATGATTCAAAATCTGCCTCTGGAAAAAGAGCTTGGAAACGTTGTTGTGCTCAAAGGTTTAGCACATGAAGCTAACATTAAAGCTGCATCTCCCAACAAAAGAGCGGCATCCACGAGTTAATTTAAGTAATTCTTAAATTAATTTCTAAATAGTTTTCTCTCATAAGTTCTTAACCTTGGTAAATAGACTCTGCATAAAGAACAGATTCATGGTATTCATGCACACAGGCAAGTATTTTCAACTCATCATATGCAAAGATATGTTCTGCTGCTTCATTTTACTAAAAGTTGATTCATGCATAATTTGTATTCTTCTTATTGGATCACTGAACTCCCAAGATGCAATGCGTGCCTTCGTTAGCCACGTAGCAATGAGACAAAATGAGCAACTAGGAGATAGTTATTATCCAACTGAAATGGTTCATTCCCTGATGCATGCCCAGACATAGAAGTTCATAAAAATAGAAATAAATTTGATATTTTTTATTGTTAGAAAAGTTTGAGAGTCGTCACAAAGCACAAACAGATAAAACTGAATTATCGGAGTGTAACATATAAGATTTAACTCCCAAAGGAGAAAAAATGGTTTCTTTATGTTCACTTTAATTTCTTTATTTTGGGAAACACCTGTGGCTTCTTAGACTCTGAAGGACAAGTAAAGAAATATGTCTGTAAGTGAAAACATGCAGTTTATCCCTTCTGGGGCTGCATGGTGAGACGTTTCAGCTCTGAAACTTGTGCATGTGTTGCAGTCGCATCGCAGGATGTTCTAACCAAACTCATGCATAATATTTCAGTTTTTTTAAAAGCCAAATTAAAAGTGAAAGGATTTTGAATTTCCTTGACTGACCTGTGTGAGAAAAAACTGAATGATTCCATTTTATTCCAGCAACCAGCAGCTGTTTCTAGAGCTGGCTGCTGTTTTACATTTTCATTTGCATCATAAAGATCTGTGTGAGTCGGATGTTTCTGCCCTTATCATAACGGCCTCATTTTTCTGAAAGAAAGTGTTTGTTATTGTCACACACAAGATAACTTATGAACTTGTTGTTTAGTTCATTGACGTTATGATTCACCGAGCTGATATTTTATCGTAATAAAGACGTTACTCGGCATGATTCATTAATTTCCTGCTGGTTGTGTAAAAGCAGCCTGACTCAGTCTGTTTCGTGATGATGACGAAGCCTCAGCGAGATGAAGAACATCCAGTTACGGATTTAAAATTCATTTGATCAGCTGCTAAATGTAAAACAGGGTTACATTTAAAACAGGCTTTAAATCTTTAAAATAAAAATGACAACAAACATCTAAAGCTAAGTAGAGTAAGACTTCAATACAGTCGAAAGGTTGACCTGTGAAGCTGCTATTATAAAAAAGCTGACAGTAAAATTAGACTTTAATAGACTTGTTTCCATCCAATTAACATTTAAATGTTGAGTGAATTATTCAAAATATTGCACAAAAAAAAACTGATCAGGTGTTACCAGGCACTGGTTTGGAGAATCAACAAGCTTTGCAGAAAGTAATTTTGTTATAAGTTGATGCTATGTCTGGCTGAAGTAGACAGGAAGTAGACAGGAAGTAGACAGGAAGTAGACAGGAAGTAGAGGTGGCAAACTATCATGGAAGTTTGGACAAAAACATTTCTGAAATTTGGTGCCTCTGGTAAGGCGCTGGCCCGTCAGTGGATGCTGCTTCACAGCTTGTTCAGAAAACAGTTTCCATTTCCATTAATGCTTTCCGGAAAAGCTAATGTAAAAGCTTTATTTTTGCGAAACTAAGTTATTTTGTATTTTGTCATTTCCATCAACCGTTTTTAATGCTTTTCTTCTAAATAAGCATAAAAACCATTTTGTGATGAAAGGAAAAGCTGCTGAGTGAGCAGAAAAGGCTGCGCAGGTTTCAGTTTTCTCTGTTTGAGCCATTTTTTCGCACTAGATATAAAAACTCTATTTCTGGTAAACTGTTGCACATCTGGACTCCTTTAAATGAGAAACATGATGTTCTGCATCTCACTGCATTACTGTGTTTACAGCTCTCCTTGTTGTGATTCCTGCTGTGAGCAGCTTTGAAACCATCTGACTAACAGCCTCTGGAACAAGATTAACACTTTCAAACGGCAATTTTATAGAAGACAAATTAATAAAACGGTCAAAGTTTAAGAGGTCTTACTTTTTCTGGGTTTTACAATGATGGCACGTCATTGGCTTTTGATCTAAAACGTTGAATTCTTGTTTTATGAGATCATCTCCAATTGGCTGGATGCTTATGCAGTAAGAAAAGTTTGATGAAATGAAGAATCCATGTACAGAGAAACAGGATCTCATCAGAGGAAAGCAGGCTAGATAAAATGTTTTAAAAACTTTTCTCTTGAGCCTCAAATATTTGACATCACCTATTTTTGGATTTCTTTAACATTTAATGCACTAAAGGCACTAACTTTTCGGTTAATGGGGAAACATTGAGGCAGTTTTGGTCAAATCCAAAGACAGAAATCATTTGGCGGTTCAATACAACCTGAGCTGCTTTTCCAGATATTCATCCCTTCTTTGATGATGCATCTCAAGTGTTTGTAGCAGAAAAAGATGAACTTTCAGGTCATTCATGAACAAAGAAGCAGTGGTCCCAAGGCAGATCCTTGTGGAACGCCCATTTTAAAGCTTTGACAAGTTTTCATGTTGTGAACTTGTGAAGTTTATGTAAATTTCAGACGTTTCTCTGCTTTGTGCAGAAAAGCTAAAGTTGCATTTCTTTGATTTCCACCTCTTCTGTTTGACGTGAAGGAAGCGTTTTACTGTTATTGATGCAGGTCGTCATGGCGACGATCCTCTCTGCTCACACGCCGCGTATTTGCTGCTGTTACTTAGAGAAAAGCAGGTAAATATTAGTCCTGGGTGTTTACTTTCTCATATGGGAGAATAAAAGGAAGACGCAGCTGATAAGACGGAGGGAGTGTCTGTGTAAATATTTCACCTGATCAATGAATAGATTCTGGATGTTGTTGCTGAAGGTGACTGAGCGCATTATGTTCTGGTGTTTCCATTTAATATGACTTGGATCCAATAGACATTTGGAAGAAAAACAGGCTCACAGCATCACAGATCCTCTACTTTACTCACCACTGGACCTGAGCTGCTGTTTTTGTTTTACATATTAACCCTTCTCTGCAGAAATATCTGACTGTTTTTAGCTGAAAGTTCAACCAAAGCCCTCAGTTTTTCAGTTTTCTTACCTCTTAGGCCCTCCTCACCATGCGCGATGGAAACATAACCCTTCACGTTGACATCAGTAAATATCAGAGACGGCGTTCATTGAAGCAGTCAGTCCTGTTGGGAGATGCAGGCTTAATTAATGTAAAACAGAAACTCTAAACCAGAACCAGTGACAAACACTTTGTCCATCATGTCCTTAACGAACCAAGCAGCCCAGCTGAGCGCTGAGTCGTAAAAACACGCCTTGCTTCTTCCGCGTTTCCGCCGCTCAGTCATCTGTGCGGGGAAACACATGGTTCTGGCTGCCGTGGTGACATCACCCGCCTCTGTGGTCAAAGTCCAGTTCCTCTATCCGGCTTAGAGCCGCTAACACTCGACCACATTCACAGCCACCTTAACCCCTGACACACACAGCCGCACAGAGACGAGCGCAGCAAAACCCGCAGAAGAAGAAGAAGCAGGAGGTGAGGGATTATCACCGGTTAGGGATGGTTCCTGTTTGATGAGACCACTAAGCTGAACGAAGACCCTCCCTCTTCCTCACCGCCTCCCTGGACAAACACCCGACTCGCCTGGATGTTTACGCCATGAGCTCGTCGGCTGCTTACAGGCAGTACCTCCAGGACCTGGAGGAGAAGAGAGGTCGGTGTGGCTTTCAGTTTTTCTCCCTGCTGGAGCTCTGCAGCTACTGCTGCTGATAAAAACATCCACAGAAATGTTTTACAGCTCAGAGGCGGTCCTGGAGTCATAACGCTGCTTATGAGCAGGATCTTCTCTGTGGCCGGGAGGTTTAGGTGTGATATCAGCTGAGTGTCATTATGCACGTGTAGGTGTTCAGCAGGGCTGTGTGCTCGGCTCTGAATGACTCAGGCCTGCTCTCATTGTCAACCAGATGATATTTTCACACATTTAATGAATGTTTTTAAGGACCTAATTTTATTCTCCTCCATATATCAGGATTTTACTAAGCAAACATAGTTTTTAACAGACTTTTCTGCTTCAAGTGGTGAAGCTGGTGAAGACACAAAAAACAGAAAATTGGAGAAATTCAAGTGTAAGGCAATCGGGGTAAAGAATAGTCTAAAAATAAACTAAATTAAGAATGACATGCTGTACAGTAAGGGCAGAATTACAGCATAAAATACTTTGCAGTTAACAAAAATATTGCATATTTAATCATTAAAAAACAGCACAGCGTGTCTGCACATCCTTAAAGTTTTAAATCGATGTATCTAAAATTAAGTCTTTAAAATTTTAAAAGGTAAGTTAGCGTTTAATACATTAATCACGTTTTAAATTTTGTTTTTATTTCAGACAGTTTTTTTTTGTTTTGTTTTTTTTTTTTCCTGTGGGATTTTTTGTCAGGCAAAACTTTTAGTCAAACTCAGACATTTTCATTATGTTTTATAAAATAAATATTTTAATTGCCACAGTGGCCCGTCTCTCTTCATTAACCCATTAACTATATTTGTACGGTTTGTTTATTTGGTAAAATATGTGCAGAACCAGAACATTAGTTAACAGGAATTCAGCTTTTGTTGTTTTTTTGTCAAACTTTCCTAAAAGTAAAAACATGTGCACACCCTGTTCTCCATTGAGACTGAATCATTTTTCCTCTGATGCTTCCACCACACTGGTGTTTCTTATGAACACTTATCGGGAAGGAATGTGAGCTGACAACTGGCTGTTTGGTAAAATGCGTGCCAAACTAGAATACTAGCTAACTGGAATGCGGCTTTTCTGTCGTTAATTTTTTGTGAGGCCTGTGAATTTTGTCCCCTTTGGCTTTCCGTATACCCATCAATCTCTACACTTCTGCTGAAGACCAACAGGAACTTAAAACTATTTCAAATTCCTTAATAAAACCAAGCAGGCAGGCTGTTGAGCTCCCGTTTGCCATCGGTACAAGATGTTCTTGCATTGCTTTGGTGTGGAGCGTATTAGCTATGATCTTTGTCTTCTTTTTGTTGTTGTTGTACTTTCATAAAAGTGGATAAAAGCATGTGCAGAGCCTGGACAAAGGACTAAATATCTCCTTTTGAATTTATTTTTCCGTTATTGTGACGACGCCTCACTGTTAGCTCCAACCTCCTCATTAGCTTCAGACGTTGCTAACTGCTTGTAGCATCACTAGCTGAGGAGTCGAGATGCTTCCTGCGTCCTTTGTCTCCGTTGTCTGGTCAGATGCATCGGTGGAGCAGACGGCAGACGTGTCAGATGATGATCAGAAAGGAGAGCAGCGTGTTGAGGCGCCAGGTGACGAGGCGGGGAGCGAAGGAACGGTTGGCTTCAGCTGCTGTTTTCAGCTCGGTCAGCCGAGCGTTCAGAACCACGGTGTCTCTTACAGGAGTCCAGTTCCTGCTGAAATATTCATTTCTCTGATACTCTGGATTTCTGCTTAAAAAGCAGCAGGCCTGCAACTAACAGTTTTTTTAGTAATCGATTAAAAATCCGCAAATTTAATAGATTTTTCATTTTAGCATTTTTATACAATATTAGAAATATTATTATTTAAAAGATCCAAATAAATAAATGATTGGATCGCAAAAGGTGCTCAATTAGATTTTTTTTTTTGTACTGAATCTGAACCAGGTGATGCTGAAATTGAACATTTCTGGGTCAAATAGGTTTATTTTATTTATTTCAAACAAGTTTTTAAAAACAAGAAAACAGGTAATAAGTAGGACAGGAGAAAAAAATGCATACATAACCAAGAACAAAATAATTGGTTTTCTTTTTTTTAAAAACAAGTAGGAAGAAGTGAACATTTATGTAATCCTAATCCTTATCTCAATTTAATAGACTATATTACTGACTAAATTATCAGAAATTTACAAACAAAGGTTTTAGTTTTTATCTTAAATTCAAAATGTATTGTTTTGTACAATTTTGGTATAATTACAGCTTTACCTTCAGTTCTTTTGGCAAATGTCCTTTTGTTTTATCTGTAGTTAAAGATTAACTGATTACTAATTTAGTTGATAATTAATCCGATTAATCATTTCAGCCCTGCAGCTGAATAAATGTTTGAGTCTCCATCTTTCTCCTGCCTGTAGTGGAGTTTTTACTGACAGAAACTTTCTAAACACTTTTGTTTCTAGCTCTCGACATCCGCTTCCTTTTCCCGCCTGTTCTGCTCTTAATCACCTTCTTTTTGGATGCAAATGAGCATCAAATAAAGAATCATTGCAGCTTAACGGCTGAATCCTCCTGTAAACGTGTCTGAAGCGAACCTCCACTTGTCTGTCGCTCATCCAGGGGCACACCTGCTGCTACTTGTGGTTTGGTGATATTATGTGTCTCGGCTGCCGAACCCCCAGCAGCTGCTCGGTCTGAGGTCTCACAGCGACGCATGTCAGCCTCGGTTTGAATCTCCTCCAATCTCCTTTAACCCCTGAAACTACTCGAGGTTAAACTCCTTAAGCACTTTAAAAGCCAGCGGAGAATCCTAGGTGTAACTAAGTTATCCAGCTTTGGAGACTGTCTGCAGATCAAATATAGAAACTATTCAGTCAAGTTTTTAAAGTTTTTGGTTGTAATAATTGTTTGCGAGCTGCAGAACCGGATCAGTTTTTGTCTAAAATCTGCTTCTATCAGCCCAGTGAATGCAGAAGAAGCTGGTTCTGATTGAGCTGGTGAAGTTGGTTCTGAAACACCATGCAGGCCCAGTTTGAGCTTCAGGTTCAGTTCCACTGGACTTCCTGCGTCAGATGTTATCTGGTCAAACAGCAGGGTCACGTTTTCAGGTTCATCAACCCAAGAGCAAACTTTGGTTCATTTTGGGTTCAAAACATCCAAAATGACCTGAATCATTTAGTGATGACGCCCAACAGCTGGAACATGGATTCTGCTTTTGTTACGCTGCAGCTTGAAGGCGACCCATCATGCTTCCTTGAACAGGTTAGGATAGATCTATGGTCTACACAAAACATGTTCTTTAAGTTTTTACAAAAAATCAGACAATGAGATTTTAGTCTGCTCAGTTTTGCCTTTTTTTGAGCTGCTTGTCGCTTTAAATCCAAATAAGCAGCAAGTTTTTTTCTGGATTGTAAATCAACAACAAAACTCTTGTCTTTTCCAGCAGCCATTGTACAGCGGTAGAACAAGAAAACAAGGTAATCAATAGGCTGACCAAACGGTGCTCAGCTTGGGTTGCTAGGCAACAAGCATTTCTATTTATTTTGACTTTAATTCAGATCAACACACAGAAGGAATGGTGGAAATCAAAGCCAGTTTTTCTATTTTCTGTCATTTGAAATTTATCTTT
The DNA here is from genome assembly GCF_002775205.1 of Xiphophorus maculatus. Lineage (NCBI taxonomy): Eukaryota > Metazoa > Chordata > Actinopteri > Cyprinodontiformes > Poeciliidae > Xiphophorus > Xiphophorus maculatus. Next base: position 13,312,277 of record NC_036455.1, on the reverse strand, counting down.
TAGGAAATAAATTGACTAGAATATGATTCGGTACAATCCCATTTCCTAGTTTACAGTTTCCATTTGTTTTGACTTTGAATTTTGTTCAACTCACAGAAGCAATTGTGGAAATCAAAGCCAGTTTTTACAAAATATTTTCTGTTTGATTCGGTAGAATAAACAATTTTAATTTAAGTGAATTATTGTGATAATTTCTAAAGTGTTAAGAAACTGTAATTGATGTTTGCAAGCCGTAAAAAATAAGAAGACTTGGAGCATTTCATTTTGCATAAAAGCCTGACATAATGTTGCGTTTCTATGTAATAATACATGCACTGCTAAACATTGCATTAATGTAACGGATGTGGAGATGGAGCCTGATGGAAAAGGGGAACGCTTTATTATTCTTGACTAAGCAGCTACAGTGAACTTATTTCTCAAATCTGTTGCTGAAAATATTTAGTTGGTGTTAAATAAATACACGGCTCATTTAAAACACATTTTCAGAGACATAGTTTAGCAGACTGGAGACGTCCCTGCTTGTTCTTAATGTTTTCTTGTGAATCTGCTTCGTTCCCTCAGCAGTTTCAGGTTCTTTAAGAGTTTAACCAGAGTTATCTGGTTGTTGAAATGGGTGTAAATGAAAGCGACTCCCTCATCCTGAAGTCAGACCAGACCAAACGCTCCTCGGCTTTGGTAAAGGCGCTCTTTGTTTCAGCAGTAAGCCGCCATGTGTGGCTCCGTTTATAATAATCCAGTCATATGAACGGGTTTTGACTTCAGTGTAAACTACAACGTGAACTCCATTGTTGTCTCAGCTGTCATGGGTTTGAGTTGTGAACGGGATTAACTCATAAAGGAGTGGATTATTAATAAATAGATTAATTTATGGCTCTGACTGGAGGCAGAAACGAGTTTAAAACGAGCCGGCTGTGATCCGAGGCAGCAGATAATGAACGGTATCGTCTCGTTTGGGTCAAAGTGGGTCTAAGGAAATCATCCACTGTGAAATGTAACCACCATAAATGATTTATAACATGTTTTTCATATTTAATTTCATTTTTATCCTGTAAAATTCAACTGAAAAATAATCAGAGAAAAAATTATTTTAGTGTCACTAGTTTCAGTGAGCCTGATTAACCAGAAATAAAGTTTATTTTTGTTGCTCGTTTTTCCAAATTTTGGTTAAAGCTCCAGTTTGCAGAAGGTTCTTACTTTGTAAAGGCTTCATTACTTCAGTGTTAATTAAGGTGAGATTTTTTTACTACCACACAATTTGATTAAAAATCAGTTTTTGCTTCAAACTGATGATTCATACTGATTTCTTCTCTAATCTGTAGTTAAGCTTTGCAACACAGAATGATAAATTGGGACATTAAAGTGGAGTAGAATAAAATATAAATATATTTTATTGTTCCAGAATGAGGAAATTTCTGTGCAAAGGCAGCAACGTGACAGGCAATAACAGCAAATACACTCAAAAACATTTATGAAGGATTGTTTCTGAGACTGACCCAACTAATATTCAAGAAAATTTTCAACTTTTTAAACTAAGAAATTTCATTTTTTTTGAACATTTTTGACTTTCAAATTCACAAATTTCATCCTCAAGTTTCTAAGACCAATCTAAAAATTTCTGAGGTTTTTTCTAGCAACTTTTGAAACAGATACTTCTCTTTTTTTTTTCTCAAATTTTCTGAAATTAATCTAAAAAATTTGAGTTTTCTTGCTGATTCTCAACTTTTCAAACTCAGAAATTTCCTTGTTTGTTTTTTAGAGATAATTTGTGAGATTTCTGAGGTTCTTTTGAACATTTACTGTTTTTTGTCTTTATGTCGGCACACTACAGAGGATAAAATCTTAGTTTAAGGCGCTGCGTGTCAAACAGGCTGTTGCATTTTTTCTATGTTTTTCAGTTGCAATATTCATCTTTTATCAATTGCATAGATATGTTTTTAATATGTTTTTTGTGAAAACTGTATTTAATTTAGTAAGTAATTAGTTAAAAAGAATCAACCTGTTAGCGTTCTTATATTCCCCACGTGGGACAAAATGTAAAAAAAAAAACCTGCAACACCCTTTCCAAGTACACAAATATAATATATATTATTCAAAAGCTAAAATTGTTGAAGCTTCAATGATTTATGTCAATTAAGAATAAAAAGGTAACTGTAGACACCATTGGACCTGTTTAGAAACACAAAATAATGTCCTGTTTACCATCATCTTAAATAAACATTTTTCATTAACAATGTACTCCAATAAAATATTTAGTCCTCAACTTTTACATCCCATAATCCAACATAATCTGCCTCTGAAAACCTTCAGCATTTCCCTTTATCACAAAGTTTTCACTGTTGCTCCTGTTAGCAGTAGCATGTCCAGGTCGAATGCAGCCCCTGGATTTGGACAAACTCTTTACCTGAAGTCACTTTTTAACACCTTGTGTGCATTTTTTTAAACACAATGCTTAAATTTAATAACTCTGATATTTTCAGACAGATGATCAGATGTTTCCACTCCCAGGTGAAAGATCCTGTGCCACATTTAAACCTCATGTTTGTCCAGCAGCAACTCATCATTTCATTGTTTTTTTTATGCAGACCTTCAGCTTTAATGAATCGTATTCCTGCTGCTCAGTCAGCTGTGAAGCAGAACCTTTTCTCTGCCTGATGACCCCGGAGGTCAAACCCGACTTAAACAGTAACTCTTCTTCTTCTGCTGCTCCTAAGCTGGTCTCATATTAACGTGGAAACAAACAGCCGTCCAGACGTTTACGTAACCTGATCAAGGAGCTTTGAAGTTCACACGGGCAATGCGTCTGCTCGCCGTCACAGCCGGCCCACGCTGTGGTTCTGTAGGAAAAGCCCATCAGAACCGCCTGGATCAATACGTTTCACTGCCAGCATCTTGACAGCCGCAGGTGAAAATGTTTAGTTTTCTAAAGTGTTCTGGTGTAAGAATCAGCGCAGAGCAACATCCCATGTGCAACTCAACAAACTAATAATTAACAGGACTTCAATGCTTTAAGTTTTGGTTGATTTTCACTCATTTCTGATTTTTAAATGTGTATTTTTTCCAAATTACTTTTCAAAAATCTGCAGAATGAGGCCAACTGCATCTGAAAACAAACTGAATCTGATTTGAGGAAAGTTTGCAGCCATTTGTAGATTTAATTTGACTTCAGGTCCTTGTTGCTGACTGAAGAGGCTTTTGGCAGCAGACAAGTTGAGGCTGGACGTGTATTTGTTGTGTTTGTGTTCATAGAGAGGCGGCCGACCCAAACATGATGCTGAGTAACGGTTCTGCTGTCTGCCAGTAATTATATTTACACAACAAACCCAGCAGACATGTTCTGCAGATTCTGAGTAGCAGGATGTGACGGAACGGGGCGAGTCTGCTGAGACAGAGGCAAACGCTTTCAGTAGCAGTGAGAAATGGAAAAGACCAGGTTTACATTTTTGTAGATTTTAATATAATTATATCAAAGGATGACAGTCTAAATAAAAACCATTAAAATTTATTATAAAAATCAACCAGAACTTTGCCGTCAGTCGTCCATGGCGCTCCAAAGCACAACAATTGATCAGAACAATTTTATTTTTCACTGTTTCTAAATGCCCTGGTTATGTATTGGTTCTTCTAACCAAATGGATGCGATTAGAGACGATATCTGTGGTTATGGTTGTTTGTTCTCCTGGATGAGATGAAAGGTGTAAATACACAAACATGTCACATCATCAATTCTACCAGATTTTTTTCCTCCACTTAATGATTCTGTTCAGCATGAACCCGATGACCTGCTCATGTTTTTGCTGGATTATTGGAGATGTGTCGTTATAAAAACCAGCAGCTGATCTTCCTCCACATGTTGGCGTGGAACCTGGCGTTGGGTCAGCATCGTCTCCTGATTCTGCTCACCCTGCCGCGCTTTTTCACTCCAGATGTGTTCGCTGTGATAAGCGTCTGTTTGGGTTTATCAGCGCCGGCCCGGTCGGGTGTGGCCCCGCCGTTGACTGACATTAACGACCCTTCTGAGCCCCTGGCGGCTCCGTCGGAGCGCTAGCGCCTCCTATTGTTGGCGTGAGAGGCGCTGGAAGAGTTTTATTGTTATTTTAGGCACGTTGGGTTTGAATGCGCTGCTCTGACGGCTGTAATCACGCCGTCTGCATGGTGGGAAGTGTGCAGGGTGACACTGATTACAGTGTGTGGGCGAGGGAAGAGGATGAGAAATGTTTTGGACATTTCAGTCCCATTCTCCTCCAAGCAGCTGGTAAAATAAGGAAAACCAGTCACCTAATATCTATTTAACAGTTGTAGTTATCAAACTAGACGACATGGCTTAAAAATAAAATCTACATTTATTGACATTTCTCTTTTCTGGCTTTCTTTTCTAAAAAAGAAATTACAAAAAATTTTCAAAAAGTGGTTTTCATTTCAGTCATCCCTTCTATGAATTGCACCACAGAGTTATAGGACAAGACTATAATAACTTTTAATTAATGATTAATTATAAAGACACAATTTTACCAGAACGTCTTAAAATTACAGTAAAAAAGTTGTTTTAGTGAGAAAATCTTGACGTTAGGTGAGCAGCTCAGTCCGTCTGGTTCTTTCTTCGAAATACTTGTTTTCACAATCGTTTCATTCTTACTACTGATAATTTCATGCTAATATGTTGTATGTAAGTATTTACTTCTGTAAGACCGATACCAAAGTGTAACTTCATAAGATGCTCAACATCCCTCATTTTCTTTTTTAACTTTTTGTTTTTGTTCTCTAAATTTTCCACTTTGTTCTCCAAATATTATGACTTTATTCTGGTAATATTAAGACTTTATTCTCATTATTTAGACTTTATTGTCATATGACTTTATTCTCATATTACTACGACTGTATTCTTGTAATATGACATAAAAAATTGTAGCCTGACGTAATATTTTGTGGTAAATTTCAAAGTCCAAATAAATAGATGCTGTAAGACACGCTTGTCAAGCAAGAATCAAAGTTAATCCTGACAGGCTGAATGTTAACCAACTCACTGAATTTAGTAACTATATCAAGTTTTATGTTTTGGGATGTAAAAGGGAAACGACTCCACTTTAGTCATAAATGGCCAGGACTTCCTCCAGCGCCCCCCGGTGGCTGGAGGAATGAACGGGTTATAGACTTGGTGAAGTTGATTAAATATCTGCGGATACCTTATTTATTTTTCCCTCATCTTGTGCCTCGTGTCGTTCCCTGAGGAAGCTTTGATTTCTTAGGTTTTCCACAGATGAAAGTTAATTTGATGATAATTGGATGTGAGAGAACAATGTGCCCGACTTTAGAAACTTTATGGACCTGGTTCTGATTGGAAGCTGTGAGTCCCCTCTGAACGGCGCCGTAATGAGAGCGGAAAGGTCACCTCGCTGTAGAGAATGACTGGAAATGTCACGGCGCTGCAGCGCGGCTGGCTTTGTTTTCTGAGCTGTTTTTAGTTTTGTTCTGATCTCAGGAGCGGAACCGTCATCAGAACCAGAACCGGGAGGTTAATGTTATTAGCTTTATTAGCCTGGCGTTGATGAGAAGTTGGAGGCGGCTGATTGTGTTCTGGATTTGGTCGGTAAATTCCTGGTTCTTCATCGCCAGGTTGCACATGGAGGCTGTGAAGGGGTCAGATGGGGTCAGAAGGCTCCACACTCTTTATTTGTTTACATTCATTAATCAACCTCCACTCTTTTTTTAAAACAATGAGAGATTTAATTTGCTTTCTGAAGGCAGCAGGTAGAAATAGCCTGTGTTGCTTTGTCCAGTTAAAAAGTGACAGAAAAGGTCGAGTGTGGCAAATTTTAACTTAATGCTGGAATTTAGTTTTTTGTATTGATAAAGTAAAGTATTTTTTCATTTGAAAATTATGCTGATAAATTCTTCAGCAGTCAACGACAATATAAATATTAACATTTAGTTCCAACAGCACAGATTTATAACTCACCACCTTTGCGCTGTTTCTGCAAGAAAATTAATATTTGTCTTTAAAGTTAGTGATTTAGGGCTGAGCGATTAAACTGAATAATTGTGATTAATTAAATAATCAACTAATTTATTTATTGTTAATTAAAACATATAGAGCAATAATTAAGCCAAAACACTCCAAAAAATATTTACATTTTGTATTTAACATAAAAAAACCTTCTTGATCTGTAAATATTCAACCTAAAACTTTCCTATCCAGGTATTAGCCACCTCCGTGCTTCAACCTTTCCTTCCAGCCGGGTTTATTTGGTTTCTGGTTTATTTGGTCTCTTTATGTTACAGTTTTGTATCATTTTGTTACATTTGAAAACAATCTGTAGGAGCAACAAGGCTTTGAGGTTTGACTTTTAAAATAGCAATTATTTTATAAATGTTCTTCTTAAACTTCCTTTTACTCAATAGACTGAAAGTTTTAGCTGAGATCTGTAGAAAGAGTCAAACTTTAGCTTTTTGTTGCATCTTTGTCTCAGGTAGAGTGATGCAGGAGTCTCTTCTTCCTCCTGTTCGCTCCTGGTCAGTGTTGGTGGTCTTTAGCTTTCATCATTGAGATTCACACACGCATCAGCTTCATCCACATGAGTAACCTCTACAGTGACTGTAAAACACTCAGAAACGGGTTCGTTTGAACACACGCGCTATCAGAGCCGTAAAACCAGAAAAGAAAGTCCTCCATTAGTCAGAGGGAGGTTTTCTTTTGGTTTACAAGCTGCCCCACTCGTTTAACGAGCCCACTTCTGGAGAGATTTGCCACAAAACCCATGAAAACCTCAGAGAGAATTAAAGGCAGCCCTGCTGATGTGGTAGCAGTCTCTATCAAGGAGGATGAGCTAAACAAGCCGGCTGTAAAATGCAGAAATGTTGGATTTTGAACATGCAACATTTTGTTCTGCAGCTGTTTTAGCAAAACAGGGCAATTTTAACATAAAATCAGTTTCACCACAATAATGCCAGATATCTGAAATAAGTTCTTGACTGGAAGTATTAGTAAATTAAGTCTCAATTCCAATAAAAAATATCTTAAATGTATTTTTAGATAGGACATATATGTATTTGACTAGTATAAATTAAACTGCAGATATCTTAAAAGCAAATAATGACTTGGCAAAACTCAATTCTAAATATCTTTTAAGATATCTCCAAATGGTAATATAATGATAATGTTACCATTTGTGGTAGTAAAATGTATTTGTGTCAAGTCATATTTAGCATAAAATTACAAGTACTCAGATGGTACTATTTTATGTTAAATTGGCTTGCCATATATTTTCGCTTCCGTCATAGATCAGGAAATCAAGCGGCCATAAGCTTTCAAATATTTCATATGAAATTACAGAAATAAAAGATGAGGAGAAAATTTTATACTAACAGCAACTTTAGGCCTGGTTTAACTGATGACTGAATGCTTATCCATTAAAATCTTAATTAAAATATCGCGTCGATTACATCACGTGACTATCCTGTGTCACGCATGCGCCATTGCTATTATGCGTTGAGTTGGGATTTTCTGTCGGGAAAAATTACAGAATCATGCAAAGAATATGAAAAAAGAGTCGGAGTGTCTTGCTATTAACTGTCAACACTGGAGCTGCTGGATAAAAAAGGTCGCAGGGAATCACGTGTAACAGGTCAGTTAAACGGTTTTATTGAAAAAGAAAATAAGGAGGAAGTGGAAAGTAGGGCAGCCAGGCTAGCTTGACTTTCAGGACATTAACATGTAGATACGCTGCGAGGTTCGGTGTGTTTCTGTTCAGTTAGCACTAAAATAAGGCGACCCAAACATCAATACTCTGACGGCTCGTCAGTAGAGCAGGTGGTCCAGTTAGCTAACCAGCTACCGCCGGTGGTCACGTGACCGGTTAATAACCTCAAAATAAACATCAAGCCAGGAAACAAAAAACTGACCAACTAAACTCCGTTTCGGGGCTTTTGAGTCTGTTTGTGTGGGAAATATTTTCGTGTTTTTAGGTGTTGATGTTCTTGATGCACTTGAAGGTAATTGGCCTCTGTTAGCTAGCGCAGCTGTTGTCAGTCGGTTGCCTTGACAACGGGTGTGTGTGTGTGTGTGTGTGTGTTTTAGTTGTTCACCTGTTTTTCAGCGTTATTTTTCTTTTTATTGTGACACACTGCAGCTGCTACAATTTCTTTAAGTTTAATAAATTACAAAAACAGATCAGGTAGAATATAATTTTTCATAAAATAAACTTCTACAGGAACAGTTACGCAAAATTCAATTTATTGTCCAATATGAAATAGAAATTTGTTTAGTCCTGTTTGGATCTCAACAGAACTGACAGTTTATAGATTTATATCCAGGGAGAACACATATTTTATTTCAAAACACATTTGGCATTTTTCTCAACTTTATTTTAAGGCATATTTTTATAGAAGTTGTATTAGGAAATAATGGCCCTATGACTACATTTGTGATATATTCATTGGAACAGTATGGTTTTGTGGACATGATGCCTAGTAATGGCGCCTGAAGACGCGTCATTAGCAGTAGCAGCTAGTAGGAAGTGTCCTGTTCAGTAATATACAGCTTTGTTTACCCATATTTTCTGTTTGTCAATATGAGATCCAATAAAGATGCCATCTATAAATAAATGAATGAGAGATCTCGGCTCTGAGACCTTTACCAGCCTGGATTTAAATCGTCAGGCGAATAATTGCAGCTATTTCAGGAGACGGGGTCAAGAGCTCCATGGCGATGGAGGCTGGGTCCTAATGGAGGGGTGTCCATGGTGATGAGAACAGCTGGGGTTAAAATGAAGGCCCTGGTTTCCCTGGTTATGTGCTTATTTGTGGACAGTCTTCTCCTTTCACTCGCCCACTTTTTGTCCTCCTGCTTTCCCATCCTCTGACCTCACGGTCCAAGTGTTTGTCCTCCCCGTCTTTGTCTCCGTCTCATGGTCACGTTGATGTTTTTCCCCGGCTTACACACACCTCCTCCACCTCTCCATCTTTACTGCCTCTCATTCATCGCCTGCTCTTGACCTGCCTGTAATGAAAGTCTGAACCAGTCTGTTGGCTTGAAGCAGGCGATAAAATTTTATATTTCCTGCTGTAAATATTCTTGGATACGTTTGTACATTTCCTGAGGAGGAACTAAGGGTTTTCGTTTCCGCTTCTCTTTCTGCTCTATTTTTACTTCTAATAATTACCACCTCTCACCGGTTGATGCTTTATTTTTTAATTTCTTCCTCCTTGTGTTCATTCGTCTGTTGGAATAAGCTTTCGTCCCGCCTGTGCCGCGCTCGTTCTCCGCTCATCATTATGCGATTAACAAAAAGCCCTAAAACCAGAATAGTTTGGATGAAGCCTCTTTTATTTCCACAAGGTCATAAATCTATCTCCCTGTCGCCTTCCTTCCAGAAATGTCTCTCCTCCTCCTTTTTCCCACCGTCTATCTAAATAAGACGTCACCAGGCCCTTCTTTTTTCTTTTTACTTTTTACTTTTCAATTTGACATGAAAATATTTTTTTTACCCATGTAAGATTCCTGAAGGGAGTTTCTCTTTGTGTCCTACATATGTTCATTTTTTATTTGTTCAGTTTTCAACAAGAAAATTAATAATATGGATTTAAAGGTGGCGCTTCTAGATTAAAGAGTTGATAAATTCCTCAGATACAAAAGCAAAGAAGGTAATTAGTTACAATGAACATTCTGGATCTGAGAAAAATCGGCTAAAGTTTAAATCCAGCTGCCTGTTGCTTTCAGCTGGCACCAAATGCCTTAAGAGTCCAACAACGTGGGTTTTCCCAACAGTCGTCCTTCTGAGGCGCTTCCAGGTACAACTGGTGACCAAATTTCCAGTCTCTGTTTTATACTGGCTTTTTTTTAAAAATCCCAGAACCTTCTGATAAATGTTTCCCTTCCTTTGTTTACTACTGAAGAAAGTAAAAAAATAAATGTAGCATACATGAAATCTATGAAACTGACATTTTTCAGACAACTTATAACAAATATTAAGGCCTTTTCAACCAATCAGGTGTCAATGAAAACAGCTTGATTAACATATTCAATTTGTTAAATGTAGCGTGGCTAATTAGCATCTTACCATAGGTGCTTCTAGTAAGGCAGCTCTTTAAAACGTTATGGTTTTATTAATTATGTTGTCGGCTGCACTTTATTATCTACTCAACATGTATATTACTATATTTTTGACTAGATAGAGATTTTCCAATGTGTTTATTTTGGATATTGAAGGTGATCATAGTAATTTTGATCAACTGGGATCAGAGTTGCTGTAACTACACCTAAAACATCAGCATCCAGTACTAAAAAGTGGCTAGTTAGCATGCTGCTAATTAGCATGCTGCTACATCTGCTGTTACTCAGCCAAAATCAGCTGCTGATGTATTTCCAAACATTTTCTTGGATTTTGATGATGTTTAGTAAACCTTAGATTTTGGTCACTTAAGAAACAAAAACAAGTCACCAAGTTTTGCACATTGCAGTAGCAAGCAACTGGATATAGTTAAGCTAGTTCTGAATCACTGAAATATTATATTATAGCTTCTCAAATTAATATTTTCCATTCATTTCTTTGTTTAAAATAAGATTTTGGTTATTGGTGACGCCAGTGTTCAATCTAGATTAGGCCTCATTAGCATTCTTCTATGCTAGATGGCTGTATTACTACATGTCTCCAATTTTTCTGATTTGTTCTTAAATATTAAAGCATTTTTTCACAGATAAGCTCTGGATCATGAAGGGATTAGAAACAAGTGAAACAGAAGATGGCTAGCCTAGTTAGCATGCTACTTTATATGCTAATATTGACAACAAAATCAGATACAAATCACACAGCAGCTAACAGTAAGGTAACTCTAATGCTAGACTTTCTGGCATTACTGGACAGGAATCCCTGTTCTCATTATTCATAGTGATTAAATATTTTTACGATGTTCAGATTGCTCAACCTACATACCTATTGGATCTTATTGTTTTTGTAAAGCTATAAACATTAATACGTTTACCAGAAGGAAAATGTGACTCAAGAGTCACATTTTCCTGATGGTACAAAGTTCTGCACATAAAATGGTTTTTAAATTGTGTTGAATCTGCAGTTTCTAAATTTATGTAAACTGCAAATTCAACACAATTTAAAAACCGTTTTATGTGCAGAACTTTGTACCATCAGAACCTGAATTTGAATAAGTTCTGTTCCAATTCCCATTACTCTGATTGAATCTGAATTGCTCAACTTGAACCGATTATGTCCAGGTTGTCTTTTGTTTACATGATGCTGAGTTTTTACGGCAGAGTCATAAAGTGAGCGCGGTTCTTTGATTAAAACGGATTAATATCAGCATGTGTTCCTCATGTTGTTTACATAAGTTCTTTAGGAGTGAAGATAAAAACCAGATGTTAGCAGATGTGAAATGAGCTTTAATTTCCCTGGGAGTTTGTCTTTTTTATCTTTACAAGGCGGCGTTTTTCAAGCGGCCCGTCAGGTTGATGACCTGAAATGTGTGTCGACGGTGCTGTGTGATGAGATTAGCTTCTTATTTAGCTGGCCTTGCTGTTGACACTTGTGATCTCTTGGCTTTGACTGCGCAGTGATTCCTCTAAAGGTCAGCGTCAGCTGCATGGTGCAAACCAGGCAGAGATAGACCGGGGTCACAGGGGTCACACAGACTTCCTGCCTCTGTTTCCTCTAGTAAAGCGTTTCCATCTTGGTTTTATGAATATTCGCCGAATGAGAAGGTATTTTTAATGTTTGAATCACGCCAATGCAGAATTATTCTCTGTGCTAATTTGCTCTATTTTTGGTGAGTCAGTGTGAGCTGAATCTCTGTTGGCCTCTGCAATCTTTCTTCCTCTTATCATGCAGGGTGAGGGAGAGGACAGGGGTAATTGGGCTTTGTTTCCAGAAAACAAGAGCTTTGCCACTGCTCTGTGTGTGTGCGTGCGTGCGTGCGTGCGTGCGTGCGTGTGTGTGTGTGTGTGTGTGTGTGTGCGTGCGTGTTTGCTCTGACACTCGTCCTGTTTTACCACTGAAGTGAATCTGTGCCAAGCTGCAGTCGTTGACATTTTTTGGGAATCTGCAGCAGGACCTTTGACTCATTTTGACTCCAGACATGAACTTTTCTGTTTCTTTTCCTGGAAACACTCGTCACCTGTCAGTTCCTGAAACAACAGGAACCAGACAGCTTATCGGAAATCCTGAAACATCATTAGCTGTGTTTCCTTTACAGATACGTGCAAATATTTGTCTATATTTACATTATGGTGTTTACATTAAATAAAAAATTAAATGTAAATTCCACGTGAAGAAGGTTTTTTTGTGAGAAGTCATTAAAAATCTTATGTAAATAGTTGCATAATATATCTTTAATTCAGCCATGGTGCTAACAGCAGCATCTTATTCAGCCGTTGGAGGGACAAGCCCCGCCCACTTGGGTGTCGCTACGTCTGTGGCGTTTTGGGGAAATTGTAGTTGGTGATTTTACAGAAGAGCTTTGAATTCAACACACCTTTTTCTGAACTGTGTGATGCTGTGAAAGCTCTGGAGCAAAAACAAACCACCGTCCTCCTACCACTTCCTGTCGTCGTCTTCGCTGTTTTCACCAGTAGTAACTGTCACTGCACACTGTCACTGTACCATCAGCTAAAAGAAACTCATCGGTTGAACCTTCCTCTCTGCCTGTAAGCCCTTTGTGTTTAGTTTGTGGCTGTGAGAATCTGGAGTCGGCTCCCGTTAATCCGTCCTCGTTAGCTTGTGTGGGGGCCAGACCCGTCCGCCGCCGGCTTCTGTTTCAGCCTCCTTTCCCGTCCTTTAATCTCTTAATGGCATCTCGGGGTGTCGCTGCCAGCCGTCTGGCTGACAGCTACACTGCAAAAACACAAAATCTTACCAAGTATTTTTGTCTACAAATAAACATATAAATATTTGTGTTCTGCAAATATTTTAGTATACTTGAAATAAGACAAAATTAACCTACAAGTCACTTTTCTGCACGATATTGAAGCTTGTTTTAAGTTGGTAATTCCTTAATATTGATGAAAAAGTTCTAGTTTCACTGGCAGATTATTTCACTGATTATATGGAAAAATATCTTACAAGTGAGAACTCGAATATAAAATAAAAATAAATAAAATGAGGAATGTTGAGCATCTTGTGAAGTTATGGTTTGGTATAAGTTTTACACGTAATACTTAATAGAAATACTTTTATCTTTTAACACATCAGCATTTGTGTTAAAAATCTGACAACTATCAGATTTATGAAACAATCATACTGAGTTTATTTCAAAGAAACATGAACTGGGCTTGTCATGTCAGATTTTGACAAATATCAAACTTTTTCTCATTAAAGCAGTAAAATATTAATTTCCTTATTTAAGAAATAAATTAAAATGTTTACTTGTACTAAACAATTTAATTGTTTTGACATTAAAAATTACAACTCTTTTCAATGCCAAAGGCTTAAATGACAAATTATCACATTGCGACCATTTCTGTGACTCGTCTCATGGTTTTCCACAACTCTGCTAAATATTATTTTGAGGTTTGTTGTGTTTCTGTTTTTCTCTAGAAAATAATTTTATCCTCATTTGTTCCTCATTTTTGGTGTTTTGGTTTCTTGTTGGTTTGGTGGAAAGTTTCCTGTTCTTGGATGCGGATGTCAAACTGAGCTGCGTTTTGTGCTGAATAAGATTTTAGAAACTTCACTCTGCAGCAGTGGAGTGGTGAGAAACCGGCCCCACTCTGCCCCCTAAAGGCAGAGCGCAGAACCGCAGCCTGTTCACTGTCAGTCTGTCTCTTTAAGGATGCAGAGGCGTTCAGGTGCGTCTGCTGCGCTCGGTGCTGATGCAGTCGTTTCAGCCTCCTGATGTTTGTTCCTGAGCGGACCCAGAATGGCGGGTCGGGGCCCCGGGGCCCGGCTCAGTTTCCATACAGGAAGAGTTGAGCTCTGCAGGTCACACAGCTGCAAGGAAACGGCATAAATTTTATTCCTGGTCTCAACTAAACTATTTCTGAAGGTTAGAGACTTGATAATTCATTTCATTTGTTGTTTTGTTTTATTTATTTTGGATATGTAAAATATCTTCCCATTCCAGTGTTAAATGTTCATTAGAATTTAAAGGTGGTTGATCTTTGAGAATGTTCTTGCATTATTATGCAAGAGCATAATAATGTTCTTGCATTATTATGCAAGAGCATAATAATGTTCTTGCATTATGCAAGAACATTATTATGCAATATAACATTGTTATATGATGTTATAATAATATAACATTATAAACGTTATATGATGTGAAAATGGTCTCAAAACGGGCGTGCTGTGGTGGCGTAGGGGATAGCGCGGCCCACGTTTGGAGGCCTGGAGTCCTCGACGTGTTCGGCGATATTTGCCACATGTCTTCCCTCCTCTCCTTCTACCTTTCCTGTAAACTTACTTTCATATAAGAGACACTAGAGCCCACAAAAGACCCCCTGGAGGGGGGGGAGTCTCAAAACAACATTATCGTTTATCGCTCATTTTTAACCTCTGGGACATTTTCTTGTCCCAGAAGCAAAAAAATAACCTTTTTTTACATATTTTCATCACTTCTTCTCTTCCTCGTTAAATAAACAAAACTCATATTAAAGCGTCCTTCTTCCTGTTTCCTGATTCTCCTGAATGCCTCACGTTTCAGAGCTGTAATTTATGTCAGAGTGATGAACATCCAAGGTTACAGGATGCATCACTGACATCTTCCTCTTCCTCACTTCTGCCCTCCATTTTTCCTGCTTCATCCTGCAGCGCAGCATCACGGCCAGCAGCGACACACACTCTTCACTTACAGATTAAAAACCTGATCAAGTCGCTTTGTTTTCAGCGTCTCAGGTGGAATCGGCTGTAAACGCCTCACGGCGTGCCGAGGCGTTTACATGCACAGCCGTTTTTATGGCCATCTCTCTCTGATAGAGCCGAGGAATTTGTTTGCAGCCGTTTTATCGTTCTGAGTGTTTGTATGAGAAGTGTGTGTGCTTCTGTTCCTGCCGGTGTCTGGATGACCTTGCTGGGGGAAATGTTGCTGACTCGTGGCTTTGAGTCGGACCTGGGGGAGGGGAGATTCTGATGGAGATTTCTCTGAATTTATTTCAGTCATCTAAAATATAAAAACGGTTCATAAAAACCTTATTCATCCAGCCGTTTCTATTCCGCCTCACATCTCCCCTCGACGCTGCAGAGCTGCATGCTTTTTACTGCTGACATGACCTCTGACCTGAGAGCTGACAGCCACATGGAAACAGAATCACACAAAATGAGTGGAAGCAGCATGAAGGCAAAAGCAGAAATGTTTTTATGTGTTTCTGGAGATTTTCAGAAATAAAAGAGAAAATAGAAATAAACAGAAATAGTTATATTTACAGTTTTAAAGATGAATGTCACCAGTAAACTGGAAATGTTTTGAATTCATGCAAAAATAGCTGAAAGCCTGGTCTCTACTGCCCCATAGTGGCGACAACTGGAACTTCATCCCTTAAATTCTCCCCTACTGCCTCTAAATTAGTGTTTTAATATGATTTTAATGTATTTAATACAATGATTTTAGGGAGAAATTAAATATATCTGACTTCTCTTTGAGAAATTGTAAAAATTAAATGAAAATGACTTGTGTAGGAGAAGGAAAGAACTTTTAATTGTAGTTTCCTTTCTATAGTTTAACTCGCTGTGATTGGCTGCAGAAGTTTGCGTTTTAGGATGAGGATTTTATCTCATTCTGTTCACTACCAGCTATCAGATACTTGATAGCAGATTTTAGTGCTGTCTCTCTGTGCTATGTGTGAAGAGAGATTTTTTTTTTTACTGATTTATCTTTCTTATTTTGAAATAAATATTGCAGCAGATGCCATAATTCAGCAGAAACCTGACACCTGTCTGCGGATGTAAACACACTATGTCTTCTGATTAATTTTTGTTAAACTTATGGCAAAAATAGACTTTAAGAATTCAAGAAGTTAAAAGACTTTCTAATAAATGCAACGTTTTTCACAGTGTCTTTGAACACATCTTGATTTTTAACTCACTGAGTGAACACAGTCTGTAATATAAACTACTATTATAAAATATTTAATAGAATTTGTTAGAATAAGCTACTTGTTAAACTCTTATAGTGGATCTATAATAATGTCACAGAAAGTCATAGAATTTCTGTTTTACTTTTTGTTTGTTTTATATGATATAAAAACTCCAAATTTCAGAAACTTCTTTGTTTTAAAGATTTTGCTTTGAGTTTGGGAAACTGATGTTTCAAATAAAGCTGATGTAATTTGTCCAAAGAAGTCAGTTTCGGTTTTGGATGATTTAAATATGGCTTCCTCTTGAAGAAAGAAAAAGGGATTCTGGGTAATGTATTTATGTTGTAGTGAATTGGATGAGCCACAGTGATGGAAAGTACCAGCTAGCTCTAAGACATCATAATATCTAATTCTGGTGATTAGAAAACGCAAAACAGGAAGGAAAGTCATTTCTGCCTCCAGGTTCTAATCATTTTCTACCTTAAAAGAAAAGTTTGAATCTTTGAGTTGATGTTAGACTGAGAGTTAATCTGCAGCAGGATTGATTGTTTTTAGATTTATCTAGTCTGTGTTTTGTTTTGTCTGTCGGTTGCTAGGGTGAGATATTCACACACACACACACACACACCCCGACACACATTCAGCCGCTGTAGGACCTCGTGGCTGTCTGGCCTGAATCACGCTGAATCACGTCGGCCTCCATGCAGCACACAGCCACACTGTGCAAAGATAGCTTCACAGACGGATGCATCACTCAGCCATAGCAACACAGGTAAACACGGTGCACCCCCATCATCCTCATTTTAATAACTCACTGTGTCGGCACACACACAGGAAGTAAGTTGTGTGCGTGTGTGTTTCCTTCAGAGTGTCTAGCAACCACACGCACACACACACACACGTTGGGCTAAAATTTCTGTTACATTTCCTTTCTCTAACGGTGAGTAACGGCTTCAGTCGGGCCGTTGGCTTCAGCGGATCGGAATCTGAGCTGGAGAGAAACCGAGTGGGGGGTGGAGAGAGAGAGAGAGAGAGAGAGAGAGCATAGGGGAGATCAGAACCACGAGAGCGACCCAGAAGTTCTGCAGGAGCTGAGAGATGCTGAGGGGAGGACCCAGGTCAGAACGGAGGGAGTGAAAACTTTGAGTCCGGTTTGAGTGATTACATGGATTATCTATTGGATCCAGCGGTTCTGACCCCGATCCTGGTGGTGACCGTTCACATCATCACTGCAGCTGGGTTCTGGTTCTGCTGCCGCCGCCGGACCACCAGAACCGAGCTGGGTAAAGTCCAAAATCTCTCTTATTTACGGTGTTCTTTAGTTCCATGTGCTTCCTGTTGAGGCTCCGCCCCTTTCTGCTCCGTCACTCCTCTGTGTTTCAGGCAGTTTTAGTTCTTTATCGGGTATTTCTGACCCGGTCCGTGTGATCCGCTCCGGTTCTGTTTGGTTCTGGTGTTTGTTCTTCTCCTTTTATGGGCTTGTGCTGCAGGATCTCCTCTCCTGCAGGAGAAACGGCTTTATATCCAAACTGCAAACATACAAAATCCTGCCAAGTTTTTCATCTAATTTCTAGTGAAAATAAGACAAACTAACTTACAAGTAACTTTTTAACAAGGTGTAGAAGCTTGTTTTACATAAATAACACCTTAATATTGATGAAAAAGTACTAGTTTTAAGTAAGCAATAAATCTTAACTATAATAATATATATATATATAATAATAACTATATCTAGTTAGATATAGTTATACAATAACATCAGTTATTGTACAATACATCAGTTATTGTATGATAACTGAAAGAAGCTCAATAACATGATGTAGATAAAAAAAAGCAAACTCAGAAAATTTGAGATTAATCTCAGGAGTTTTTGAGAAAAAAAGTTTTTGAGAGTGTCGTCTTCTCGACACTCTCAAACTGGACCTAAAGCTGCTTTAAATTTCTCGTTATGTAACCATAGAAACCATATTTATTGTGTGAGTTTCTGGGGCATCAGAACTGGTTCTGTTGGACCTTTAGCTGCTTGTTAAAGAGAACAGAAGAACTGCTGGAGGACGTGAGTCAAAGTGCGATCAGATGAGACTTTTTGGCTCTGGTTCAGCAGCAGAGGGAGACCCGAGGTGACGCAACGGGCCGGGTCAATAATTCTGATCGGTAATCAGGGCAGTGGGTGCTACAGGGACAGGAGGAGGTGGCGGTGAGAGAGGTCGGGTCGGGTCCTGATGGTAGATTATCAGATCATATTCTCTGTTTACTGAAGCTGTTTAATGAGGAGGAACCGGCTGGAGGAAGGAGGCGGGGCCAAACCTACGGAAGAACAACAGAGGAAAAATATTTACAGTTACAGACTTTATTCACTGGTCCACTGAATAAAACATCAGCCATCATTTTATCCTTCATCCATCCCACCCCCCCTCCGCTCTCTCTGGTTTTTGCGTCTCTGATCTCTGTAGATATTTCGGCTTCCAGCTCATCTAGTGAATATTTTGTTCTAATCTTCAGAAACCTTCTGTAGAAAGTTCTGGGTGCTGCCGAAATGGATCCCAGTAAACTATGGATGTTTGACAGGAAAAGGTACTGGAATCGTCCGTGTTGACCTGATCAGCAGCTGTAACATCTGGCTAATTAAGCATCTGTGTGATCATTTACATCCTACAGCAATCAAAACATTTCATTAATGTACTAGGATTATGTTGTAATGAAGCAGCTACATCATGGCTGGAAATAAAACTCCCTGGTCTCATGTATACATCATTTAAACAAGCAGGATTTCTAAATTTGTGTTTTGGTTTTTGAGGCGTTGCTGGAGGTTTGCAGATGTTGGGTTTGTTGGGTTTTGGGCTCAGTGTTCTGGATGAGCTGTGGGACACCTGCTGGTGTTTCATTCTGCTGTGGTTCTGCTCTTATTTTACGCATCACAGGAAATGAAACCTGGCTGGCCGAGCGTGTCGGGGTGTGGAGCGTTATGCGCTGCTGGCTCATGCTGTGGTAAATGGTTTACACTTTCTTTGAAATTACTGTGCTGAGTAAAAGTCATTCAGGGTTCAGCCGATTAATATACATATAGAAAATTAAAGCCCCACGGTTTGAAACTTATCCAGTTAATGTCACCAGAGTTTCAATTCATGTAAAGACAGAAATTCTCAGAAAATTCCAAGTGTCAAACTCTTCCTTGGAATTACCTTTTAATAAGAAACATTCGGCCCTTTAACTGCTAACAGTAAGCTGACCGAGCATCCTCACCCTGACCTAATTTGTTTTACGTAAAGTTTTGACCCGTTTATGCAGATTTTAGTTCATTCTGATTTGTGTTTAAAACTGTAACGTATAGGGATGTAAAACAATTTATAATGTTTCTTGGCCAGCCTTCCTTTCTGCTGGAACCTTCATTGTCCATCTGCTAAAAGCAATGAAGCCAAACGATGTTTATTTATTCAATAGTTTAGCAGCAAAAAAAAGTCTTTGGATTTGTTTCTTATTTTGTCTATGTATGGTTTTTGATTAAAATATGATTACTGTAAAACAGGAGCTTTTTCTATTTCTCATTGTATCAAATACGCTTAAGTGGTTAAATGAAAAATCAGCAGAATGTGACGATTTTTTTGATCCTATTAATCAACCAGTTATCAGAAAAATTGATGGAGTAATCGATTACTAAAATAATCCTCAGTTGCAGCTACAGCTTGGCGATTTGGCTGAAAAATCTATTACCATATATTGATAATTATTGATTAATTTATTGTTTTAAATATCTGAAATACAGCCAAGCTGGCGGCATGAGATTTCCTGTTTTATCCACAGTTTTCACTCTGTTCAGTTTTAAGTAGTTATGAGGCATAGTGGTGAAACTTTAAAACTGCTGCTGTGCAAGTTACTCTACAGGTTGTTGCTAGGCAACCAAAGAGAGTGAGTGAGTTTGTTGATTCCACCAACCTTGCTTTGCTAGGCGAGAGAAGCCTTTCCTCTGCCTACATCTCCCAGAAGGCCGTGTGGTTCAGGATCAGAGCTAATTGAAATTATTGAATTATTGGACATATTTTCTACTGATATTGATCACATGTCTGTCATATTATGTATTATAATTGATTTATTGTCCAGTCCTGGTTTGTTTTCGGTCTCTGTGACCAACACTCTGAACATCCCTCCCACTCAGATTGGTAATCTAATCACAGACGGGAAGATGACGGAGGGAGATTAGAGGTGAAAACTGGAAGCGAAGGAGGGAGAGAGGGATGAGCGCGTCCCGAAGTATTAGAGGCGTAAGCACCGGCGGGTATTTTTAGTACCTAGGAGACGGAAAAGGATTCAGTCAGGCAGGAATACAGGAATCACCTGGAAAAAAGGAAAGCTTGGAGAGGAAGGTGTTGTCTGACCTGGTCAGGTGTTGCTTTACCTGGACCAAATCCAATCAAGACATTATTTAAAAATCTACTTGTATAGACAACAATCCTACTTTCTAGGACCTGTCTACTTTTTGGGGGGCGGAGGGGGGGTGAGCTGAATCTGTCTTCTCTCCAGCTTTGATTAAATCATGATGAGGCCGAAGTCCGTCTCAGATTCCAGGCTTTTTCCCTCAGAAACCACTGAGATAACCCAGAAGAAACACTTCAGGACCTTCAGAGATGTGAAAACCAGCGACTGTAAAGGAAATGAAGGAAAGCAAATGATCTGAGTCTGGATTGTGTCAGCTCTATTAGGAGGAGTTTGTGTTGCTGTTGCAGAGCGAGGAAGCCGTTCATTTGAGCGCCTGATCTGAGGAGGATTACATCATCTGGTTTCACTTTAAACCCCCCCATGTGAAAATGTGGATTTACTGGAAATGCGAGACGTATTCCGGGCAACAAGTGCAGAAAAACAGGGATTTGAGAGCAAGAAAGCGGAGCAAAGATAGACGGAGAGCAAGTGTCAGAGCAGCGAGGAAGTAGAGCCGCCGTGGGGGATTTACCGGGGGAGGAGCCTCCCTTCACTTTGACACTCACACGTGGGACAGCAACTGCTGCTGGAACCGTGAAGGGACAGAAAACGGCGTTAGGCCGGACGGGCCGGCATGGCAGCTGCCGCAGGGATCCAGGACAGATGAGAACCGACGGATCAAACCGCAACAGAGGAAGAGGAGAGGCGGTGTTCTTTTAAACTGGTCCTACCTGCCTTCACTTCGCCCTGACGTCTGGCTGCTATAATTATCTGACTCCTGCTGTGGATTATGCTGCAGCAGAGAGCCTGATCCGATCCGGACCGGGCCGGGCAGCATGTGGCCCGACTACAGGAGCGAGAGCCACCTGAACGCTCACCTTTACTCGCTCATGTGCTGTGCAGGTCAGTGCGTTCCTCGGCGTGCGTTTGTTTGCAGAGTGGCTCCGTGTGTCTGAGCAGATCTGGAGCAATCACTGCGGCTCTGGGAGTGTGTTGTTGTGGTTCCACCGCGGGAGGTGGGTGTGTTCATGCCAACAAAGCTCTGCTGTGTGGATGAATCAGAGGCTGTCACTCATGTCCCCTCTCATCTTTAGATAAACCTGATCAAATTATCAATACCCTGGTTCAATGGTTTCTAGTCATGATCTGATGGTTTCTATCCCCAAAACTATTGAACTATTTAACTCGTGTCTTTAAGTTCCTAACCCTGATCTGATGGTTTCTATCCCTGATCTGATGGTTTCTAACCCTGATTTGATGGTTTCTAACCCTGATTTGATGGTTTCTATCCCTGATCTGATGGTTTCTAACCCTGATTTGATGGTTTCTATCCCTGATCAGTTGTTTTCTAACTCCTGATCGGAGCAGAAGTGTTGACTTGTTCAACATGTGAATCTGAAGTATTTCCTACGGCTAAACTGACTCAGCTTGACCGACAGGTTTGGGAATCGAGGCGTGTTACAGGGCTGAGCACATTTTGCAACAGCGTGTTGAAATATTTGCTCTTCCCCTCTGAGTAAACCCCTCTGCGCTCTGTTTCTGCTTGTTCGTGCTGCACGGTCCGTTTCTGATTTCTGGAAACAATTCCAGCTTTCGGAGCTCGACAGATGAAGTCGTTGGCTGTGTTGAGCAAATATTTGTGTGTTTTCTCTGTTGGTGTGAAAGGGAAAGACAAGATGCTTCAAGGAGGAAGTGATACTCTCCTCACCATGGCAACCATACACAGCAGGCAGCTGATTGGCTGGAAACCGATCTGCTGAAATGACTGGAGGGAAAAACCATCCATCAGACTCAATCTTCATTATTCAACCTCATAATTTCTGCTCCTCTTGAAGCGTTTTTTTAATCATAAATGGTATTTGGTGGGTGAACAAGTAGAGACGAATATAAGCAGAGGAAAGATAACAAAACGGTGGCTAAACATCAGCCTCTATTCCTGGCTTTGCTACCTCACTCCTCTGGCCTCCGTCTGGGTGGAGACGAGAGCCTGGAGTTAACCTCAACCAGCAAGAAAAAAAACTGGGATTTTTTTAAGGTTTGAGTTTGATGTAGGTCAAATAAAACACCTCACAGTCAGAAAAGTTGTGAAAACACAAAACAGAAGGCCAGCTGGTACTAAAATCGTTCTTCTTTTTGTTTTTTGCCAAAAACTGATAAATTGGGAACATGAATCACTCTGGATGTGAACAAAACATTAATCTTGTTTTTATAACCAGGTGAGGAGTTAATCATGATAATGGGAACTGGGAGAGTTTTCAGCTCTTTGGTTCTCTAAGTATGTTTAACTATGACAAACAACCAATTTAAAATCAATTCAGCACTGCACAGTTTCCTTTCTTTAGTTTAAGGGGATTTTTTACCTTA